>NC_141686.1:238298170-238924516 GCF_964263255.1 Lissotriton vulgaris | reverse complement strand
TCTGGTTTCTGCCCTGGATACTGGTCTACGCCCAACACCGGGAAACCCTTTTGGGTAGCTGTCGCGCTTTATAAACTTAATAAATAAATAAAATAAATAAATCTTGAGTTGTAGGGGCACCACCTGGCCGCTTCCTACCTGGTGTCCCAAGTACACCACCAAACCCTGCCCGATCTGGCCCTTACTGGCCTTGATCGTGATGCCTGCCCTCTGCAGCGCCTTCAACACTTCACAGAGGTGCTGCAAGTGTTCTTCCCAGCTGGAACTGAACACTGCTTATGTCATCCAGGTAGGAGGCACTGAAATCCTCTAGTCCAGTCAACACCAGGTTGACCAACCTCTGAAAGGTGGCTGGGGCATTCTTCAACCCAAAGGGCATCACCTGAAACTGGTAATGTCCTTCTGGGGTTAAAAAATGCGGACCTCTCCTTGGCCCCATTGGTTAAGGCAATCTGCCAGTACCCAGACGTTAAATCAAACGTGCTGAGGAACTTAGCAGCTCCCAACTGATCAATGAGCTCATCTGCTCTGGGGACGGGGTGTGCGTCAGTCTTGGTGACGGAACTGAGACCATGGTAGTCCACAAGCCCAGTATGCAATCCCTAGCTACTGTTCTTTTCCTGGTGTTTGGGTGGACAAATGCTGGAGAAATAACAATTCTCCTAACATCCTTCACAGACCTGTAAAGCACCCACACCTTTGTAGAGGGAGTTTTGATTAGTTGGAAAAACCTATAACCTTCACCCTAGCTCTTAGGAGTGATTAAAACTGTCGGCACTAGTGCCCCAAGCACCAGTGCTGAAGGCATCACCCCATAGGACACCGCAAAGCCCAGCCCCCTGGGGAGGACAGCAAGAAGGTGATGGAGCAAGGATTCGCATATGAAGCGACTTGCTCGTTATGTTATGTTATGTTATGTTATCATAGGTTTTATTAAGCGCTCAGCTTCTCTAGCAGAGTGTCCCGGCGCTGACAGATCAGACACAGCATAACTCATCCATCGAGGGGCAGATTAGAGGCCGAACAGCCACGTTTTAAGATCTTTCCTGAAAGATGCCAAATTCTCGCTCTTTCTCAGAGCAAGCGGCAGATCATTCCAGGCGCGTGACGCTAGATGTTGAAAAGAGCGGCCCCCAGTCCGAGCACGCCTAATTACCGGGATCCTCGCCAGTGACATGGCAGCCGAATGTAAGGCTCTGGTTGGATGGTGGAAGACTACTCTCTTCCGCAGATAGAGAGCCCCAATGCCATGCAGAGCTTCAAACGCCATGGTAAGGGCATTGAACTTAATGCGTTTCCTGATTGGAAGCCAATGAAGGGACTCCGAGCTGCCGGGTTCTGCACCACCTGCAGCCGAGACAAAAGATATTCAGGCAAGCCGAGGTAGAGTACGTTCACGTAGTCCAACCTTGATCCAATCAGGGCTTGCACCGTTGTTTTTCTATGGGCGATCGAGAGAAAGGGGAGGAATTTCCTCAGCATTTTGAGTATTCCGAAACACTGCCCCACTAGGCCGAGAATCTGAGATTTCAGTGAAAGGCAATTGTCCATCTTGATTCCCAGGTTCTTAGCTACCTTGGAGTCACTAGCAGGAGGAAACATTCCTGCTGGCCACCAGGTCTTCCATCCGGGATCAGGGGGGCAACCGAAGAAGAGGAGCTCGGACTTGTCGGAGTTGCATTTCAACTGGTTAAGTTGAAACCAAGTAAATATTGCGCCCAAGCAGTTCTTAATGCTCTCGCCATCGAAGTCCATGTTCTTGCCGCAGGTGAAGAGAAGTTGGGTATCGTCGGCGTACGATATAATCTGGGCGCCAAACGACTCTGCCAGTGCCGCGAGGGGGGTCATATAGATATTAAAAAGAGTGGGGCTTAAAATAGACCCCTGAGGAACTCCCACCTGTAGAGGCGGCACTGTAGCAGAGTACGGAGGAGCCCAGACTGTCTGATGTCGGTTAGAAAGAAACGACTCAAACCATCTGAACACCGTTCCCCGAACCCCGATCTCCCAGAGTCTCGTCAAGAGCCGGTCATGAGGAAGGGTGTCAAACGCCGCCGAAAGATCTAATAATACCAAAACTGCTTTCCCTCCACTGTCTAGAACTTCCTTGATAGCTTCTGACACCTCCAACAATGCCGACTCTGTGCTCATGTTAGCCCTGAAACCGGACTGGGTATCATGCGGAATCTCATTAGAATCCACAAAGTCGGCCCGGACTGAATGCACATGCTTTTCAGTCACCTTGGCCAGGGCCGGTAACAACGAAATAGGCCTATAATTGGCATGGTTACTGGGGTCTAAGGACGACTTCTTTAAGAGAGGGAGAACCATCGCCTGTTTTCATGCTTGCGGTACGGATCCGGTTTCCAAAGACCTATTTAGGATCAGATTGACAGTCGGATTGATAACATAAGCAATTTTAGCTAAAAACTTAGCGGGGCAGGGATCACGCGGGGAGCCAGATCTCAGTTTAGACAAAATTTCCAGAGAGGATTGCAACTCAATTGGGGGAAAAGGCATCAAAGTGGGCTGTCCTGCGATCACCTTAGGAGAGCCCAATGCTAGATCGAGCGGACTCACTCCCGCCACCACAGGAAAAGTGTCCTGAATGCTAATGATCTTATTAGAGAAGAAGCTAGCCAGATGGAGCACCCAAGGCTGCGAAACAGAGCATTTAGGTGTGATGGCGGCCGGGGAGGTAAATTCCTTCACTACCAGGAAAACTTCTTTACTGGTGTTACTGGCCTCCTCAATCCTTCTGGCAAAGTAGGATTTTTTCTCTAAATAAATTTCCCTGTGGTAAGCCTTGATCCTGCTCTTATACGCTTCCTTCAAAGGCTCCAGATAGCTTACTCTCCATGCTCTCTCTGCTTTCTTACAAAGCCTGCGTCTGGAGTTAAGAGCTGAAATAAACCATGGAGCAGATGCGCGGGCCGAGGCCTTGAAGGAACCCTCGAGCGGCGCCAGCTCCTCCAAACAGCGCGTAAGCCAACTCTGAAAGATATTAATATCAGTCTCCACAACACCTGACAGACAACATGGATGATTCATCAAATATTGGTCAATCATGTCTGGGGACACTTTATGAAAGGCACGGGGGAGCTGGGATAGATGCCCTTTATCCCTAATAGTGGGGCTAGATTTATGCAAAATACCAAAGGACACCAACAAATGATCAGTCCAAAGTACTGGTAAAGGAGGGGAGACTCTAATAAGGGCCGTAGAAAAGATTTGATCCAACGTATGTCCTTTGTTGTGTGTAGGTGACATCAGGTAAGGAAGTAAGCCCAGTGGCTCCCTGGAATCTAAGAGCTTAATCGTATCTACAGCATCCACTTCATCAAAGTGGATGTTGAAGTCGCCAAGGAGTGTACAGTGTTTAAACTGTACGCACAGTGACGACATCACAGAAGAGAGTCCATCATGGAAAGATCCAATAGGACCTGGAGGTCTGTAGACCAACAGTCCAGCGCAAGATTGAGCTGGTGATAGTGACAAGCAGAAACCTAACGCTTCAGCTCCCTGAATATCTTCAGTTGGTATAATATTACATTTAAAGCACCTATCTATCACTAGAGCAATGCCCCCTCCTCTGCCCAAAACTCGATCTTTCCTCAACATATAGTAGTTAGGGGGCAAAGCATTAGCTATATCAGGCTCCGATGCCTCGCCAAGCCATGTTTCTGTCAAGAACAAACAGGCTGGCTTAGAGTCAGCCAAATAATTGAATAAGTCCTGAGCATGTTTGCTCACTGACCGAGTGTTTAAGAGGGCACAGCTAAAAATAGGATCAGAATGGTCCTCCCCTGACAGGGGGGCAGCTGCGAGCCCCTTCTTCCAGATATTTCCAGTCAGCAAGGTATCGCAGAGAGACCAACCACAGCCGGAACAGGCAGAGATGTCCTCAAGGAGAAGATCCAGAGGAATACATTCCCTACTGCCGGCATGTCTCAGGCTCCAATGTTGCACTGAAGAATATCTGAGAAGGGATTTATGTGAGTGTCTCTGGAAATCGCTGGACCGCCCGCTCCTGGCCGCCTCCGGGACGCTGACGGGCTGTCCTTAGGCGCTCCTTTGGCGCGGTATGGGCGCGCCCGCTGACCGCATCCGCTGCGCGGAGGTGTGGACATCTCAATTTATGCGCTTCAGCGCGAGGGCCTCGCTCCTTCCCCACAGCTACAGTGCTAACCTGCCTCCACCCCAAGATGGCTGCTAAGAGTTGCCGGCCACCTCCAAGCCCCAAAACCACTCAGCATGTACTCTGCTGAGAGGGAGCGCTACAGTACGCGTAAATGGCACAATATATTATAAATTCGAGCGCAAATAAAACAAAATGCGTGATTTAAAATTCGTCGATTTTAGTAAATCAAAATTACAGTACAGGTGCAGTTAAAAGAAAGAGAGAGCTAACTCCCGGCTTCCGCCTCAGGAGTGAAATACAGTGTGAAAGATCTTACCAGAGCCCTACAGCTTGGCTCAATTTATGCGCTTCAGCGCGAGGGCCTCCCTCCTTCCCCACAGCTACAGCGCTAACCTGCCTCCACCCCAAGATGGCCGCTAAGAGTTGCCAGCCACCTCCAAGCCCCAAACCCACTCAGCACGTACTCTCCTGAGAGGGTGCGCTACAGTACACTTAAATGGCACAATATATTTTAAATTTGAGCGCAAATAAAACAAAATGCGTGATTTAAAATTCGGCGATTTTAGTAAATCAAAATCACAGTACAGGTGCTCGTACTCATGAACCGCGAATAACCTAACGAAATAACCAACCTGTTTGTCTTACTAATTTGCCCCTTATTCTTTCACCATTTGGGTGTCCGAGTGAAGCTTGCTTATGTGTTTACTAATCCTAATACGCTTGCATCTAAAATGGCTGCTGCTACGCCGGAATTTCTACTGCGCATGTGTCTGTCATTCCCACGTGACATGACATACTCGCAGCTCTGGAGGGAACCCTGTCGCATCTGCGCACTAGTGCTAAGATGGCTGTTCTGTGTTCTCATATGCAAGAAGCTTGCATTGCTGCTTGCGCTAAGCTGTTCGTTCTGCTTAATCATAATGCTATAGTTTATATTAAAGTAATTGGTATAGAGTAGAAATTCATGGTATACAGTGTAATCATTTATTACTGTGTTCTAAATTGTTTCCTTTTATTTTTCATGTATCGTATTCTTTGGGCCTAGGAGGTGCATACTACTCCATTTTGGAAGTCCTTTCTGCGCATGACACCCTGTGGAGGAAAAATGAACTCTGCAGTATTGGAACCCAGCCAGATGGCAGCAACAGCCAAGATGCGCCTGGGAACCCGACCTGCGACCCAGCTAGAGGGAGCTGAACTGTACTGAAATTTGTTACAATTGTATTCAATGTTATATTCACCAATGTTAACCAAAAGGCATATGTCATGAGAACCTGGAATTCAAGGGGCGTAGATGGAATTTGAATAAGGAGTCTGAGAAAGTCTAAATTTTAGGTGGTGTGATGACCTGTCCTCTTTTGTCCAATCAAAATTGGGGATCCTTACACTTGCAACATTGGGGGGTGGTTCTCTGACCTGAAAAACATTATAATTAGCGTAGGCTTAGCTAGAGAAATTGTCCGACTTGTCCGAATAGCTGACCTGTCACTGACCCAACGCACTCAATAGGTGACTGAAAGCAGAGAGCTGCGGAGCACTCTGTTGGGAGGTTTGAGAACCCAATCGGGGTTTTGGGAAGTGAAAGCGCTGGCGAAGCACTTTGCTGATAAAAGTTATAATCCAATCGGGGTTTTGGCAGATTCCTTGCAGAGAGGGAGTAGCGCAGGCATTGCAACCAAAGCTGCGGGTGCTGGTCTTAACCTTTGTTGAACCGGTCCTGATCCAAATTCAGGGGTTATCCTGTCCTGATTGTTCATGAGCTGCACCTACTCGCCTACTGGCTCTGAAGTCTTTGGGGTTCCTCCTGTCTTTTCCAACTGACCCGTGGCCAGGGTTGGTCTTCACTCTATCCTAAGTAAATATATGTGTGGGTGATTGTAAATGTACTTGCATTCCTTTTCTCACCTTCTCGAAATTTGCAAAGCTTGATTGCATATGTTCCTTTTTCTTCCCTGTCCCTTGGTAAATGAGACTTTCATGTATTATAGATTATTATTGTGTTCCACTTTTAACCCACCTTTAGTCAATGCTAAATTGTTTCTATAATAGTATATGTTTCTTTTCTCACCCTCCCTTTAAAGAGATAAGTTGAATCTATAGTATATTCCAATTTTTTTGATGTTCTCCTTTTCAAACTGCCAGTAAATTACGAAACCCTTTCGGTTTACCATGTTCCCTTTCTTTACCCTCCTTTAATCAAGTTGCGAAAGACTGTTTTCCTAAATTTGCATGGTCCTTGTTTCTACCTTCCCTTTATTTTCTAAGTTTCAAAATGATTAGCATACTCTATCTTATTCATAGCTATACGTTGTTTCTGATTTTGGCTATTTATAGTCTGATTGCGTTTAACTTATGGCTCATGATTTATGATGATTATGATGATTAGATAAAGAGTTTGAACCTTCCCTGAGACGGTGGTTATTATATAATTACAAATGTTATAATGTTTTGAGTGCCTTTTTCCTTAACTCAACTCCCTGATCCATTGTCTTAAGGTACCTAGTGTCAAAGATTAGTAGGTTACTGGTATAGGAATTAGAGATAAAATCACAAAATACTGGTAGTAGAGCGTGAGTTACCTAAATAAATGTTAAGGTATACGATTTGAGATTATGGGCCCAGGTGAGTATTTGCACAAATTCCAGTTGGGTGACCTAACGCGCTCTATCAGTATACTTTCTTGGTAGCAGAGCTATGGTTAGGGATTAGTTAAAGTTAGGTAGTCAATTAGTTAGTAGGTTAGGTTCATATTTTATTGATCGATCGAATGTAGTATTATTGAAATGTTTATTTGATGCTGCTATATTAAATGTATTAACCAAAATTGTTTGTACCTGTTATATGTGTTGTCTGGAATCCCCGGGGGCAGAATAGCGGGTAGTAGGTAGAAGCCACCTCGCGTTGAGGTCACTTACCAGAAGAAGTTAGTGCATGGTTGGGCAGAACCGGAAGCACTATTTAGGGTTTTCTGTAAAATTGTGTGAATAAATTATAGCAAGGAGTTTGCTAGCAAAACTTTTGTAGCGATATAACCTAGTAAGGGTCACATGGAAGGAGTAGCAGATTCGTCTAAGCCTGATTGATAGCAAAGGGGTTCGCTGGTGAAACTTTGGCCTCAGTATATATCCCGGAGTGGATGAGTCTGGAGGAGTAGCAGATTCTCTAATGCTTGTGTGAAGGGTAGGCGGTAGGGTTCTACTCGTAGTGTATGAAAAGTAAACAGAAGGGATTTACTTGCAGTGAAATATTTCTTTCCTATCTAGTCACTCGGGTACAGTGGCGAATGTGTTTCCATTGTTAAATAATGAAATCTGCACTTTAAAACCAAAAGAATTTAGTTTTCGAATTACCGTTGACGTCACTCAGTGCTGTGCTGGTATTGGTCGAGACAACTGGTGTGTAGCTGAGATAGCATTGTAAAAAAGGGGTGAGAGCAGGAGCGTGGGAACTCATCTCACGAAAAGGCCGCGCACCCATTGGTTGAAATTATTTGCAACCCCAGCGTTGATTGGTTGTCGAGAAATAAAAGACGTGCTAGCATCGGAGGCATTTAGTAAACAGAAAATAAGCATTTTTCGTCCATTTTTGAATTTACGAGATATATGTGGTATCCAAGTCATCCACAATATCGACCTGTTCCAAGATATTTAGGGTTTGCTAAGGGACGGATGTTGAGAGGCAGACCTAACAAAATGTACGGAAGTAAGAGAAAACTGTCACTGGTAGACAAAGTTAAAAATTACTTTAAAAAAGACAAGCCTATTAAAACTAGAGAAGGAGTCATTATTCCACCACCGAATACTACTGCATCGTTCATGATGTTTGACAGGGGATACCATTCCTGTGTATGGTTAGAGGACTGGGAGGGGTACACAAAAGATGATGGGCTTCTGGCATTTCCCTTAGAAGGCACCTTTAATGGAAGAATTTTGTTTAATTTAATGACTTGCATCCCAGACCTAGGTTAACGCAATATGAGGCATTAGAATGGGAAATCGAGGCTTTGGAGCGAGACAGACCTAGAATGGACAAAGGACTGAGTAAATTTTACCCAAAAGTTCCACGAGATTCGAAAGAAAAACAAATGAAACAATGGAGACAGAATATGTTTGGGGAAGGGCTTTACCCAGTACTAACGGTAGAGGAGTCTATAGGAGGTAAAAGGACTGAGAAAACTAGACATTTAATGACCAGTGGTGATTCCGATGATGATTACATTTATTAATGAAAAATCCACCATCCTATAATGAAGAAACGAGAATAGTAAATATGAACGACCCGTTCTTTAGACCACCTTGTAATGAGGAGTCAAGACACATCAAACCCGACTGCCCCGTCTTTAAAGCCACCTTTAATTCTGCAAGACCTCCATCGAAAGAGTGTTACAAGAAAGAGAAAGAGAAGCTTTAAATAAACAGAGAAGTGAGTTAATTAAGAAAATTTCCCCATTAAATACAAGTCCTGAGGCTTTGACAATTCCAGTGACTATTGGCCCAGTTGTTCCTTTGTACGGAGATAAACAAGCTAGTCCAAAGACTCCTGTTATAACTGCATCAGTAATACAGCCAAGGAAAGAACCACTGATTGTAGATGTTCAGGCAAGTGAATGTGAATCAGTGCTATCTTAATGGATTTACCGATAAGGTAACCCGAAGGTGGTTCAATGAGGAGAACCACTCCTTTAACCTCAAGGGAAGTACAGATTGAGACTTCCTCAGGTACGAGAAGTGCCACTGTAGTCACTCCTGAAGAGATAGACAGATGGACCAGAGAAATAGAGAGACCAAAGACACAGCCCAAGCCATTAGACATATAAAAAATGGAGGATTGAAATAGAAGAAATGATGGCTGGGAATGTGGGATTGGAGAGAATAAATACCCCTAATGAAGTTGAATTACTGTTTGTCTGTAAAAGCATCACTAGAAATACAAAGGTTTTTCACGAAAAATTAATGGACACTGCACTAGCATGGGAATTGACATTGGTAAATAAAAAGTATTGCAGAAACCCTACGGAGTAGAATTCTCTGACAAAGATTTAGAAAACATGAACGTGTCAGGGAAAAAAGTACAGATCAGAGAGCTGATGAATGTAATGCAAAAATGGGGAGAATTAGGTAAAAATGGAGAGCAAGATGGGCAAAGAAAAAGGAAGAGATTCAATCAAGGCAAATGGCTTCAGAATATGTTTTAAAAGAAGCAGATAAAGTAGAAAAATTATGTCCCATGCGAGAGGTACCAGATGGAGGCTATGTGCATGTTCCATGGTCCCAACAGGATTTTTTGTCATTTACGAATGTTTTCCCAAAACTGCGAGAAAAGCCTGTAGAATGGTACAGACAGGTCGAAAGATTTGTAAAAGTGTCGAAGTGTCTTTTGAAAGACTTAGATGGCTTATTTGACATTGTAGTTCCCGTAGATGTGTGGACAGAATGTAAAGTGGCTGTTCATTGGCCTAGTGATGAGTACCCAAGAGACCCGAAGACAGGAGCACCTTCTGAGGATGTAATGAAGAAATATAATCAGGTAATACTTTACCTGAAAGGAAAGGTGCCTGCAAAAGAGACAGATTGGATGAAAATAGATAGAACCACTCAGAATAAAGAGGAAACGGTGCATTCATATTATGAATGTCTACTACAGACCTTTAAACAATACAGTGGATTAGACAACATTGACATGAAGGACATGACACATTTCATTTATCGATTTGTGCTAGGATTGAAACCAGAAATTTCCGAATGGATTAAAGACAATAACATTTGTTGGCAAGCTAAGACCATAGATGAGGTCCTGAAATATGCCAAATATTGTGAAGATGAGCTAGAAAACAAACGGAAAGAATTGAAAGAAAAGGTTATATGGGCACAAGTAAAATTGGCAGAGCACCAAGAACAACAGCTGAACCAGATGACTACTAATCAGAGAAAGGGCGATGGAAGTGGTGGTAGGCCCAGGGGAAAATTCAATAGGGAAGATGCGAAAAAGAAATTCCCCTGCCACGGATGTGGCCAGTTGGGGCACTGGAAAGACGAGTGTAAGGCTGTGCAGAATGGTAATGTGCAAAATAATGATCTAAATCCACAGAAGCAGCCTGAAGTGCAGCGGAAGACCCAGAAACAGGTAACGCAGAACCAGATTCCCCCGGCGCCTATGCCAAATTATAGGAGCAAAGCACAACAGAATGTAGAGACTCAGAATTGGGAAGGAAGGGAAAAAAGAGATGCATCAACCTCACAGTTTCTTTTGAATGACACCTTCTTTTGTGAAGAACCTTACTGAAGGTGCCTGAGGGGGGAGGATGAGGAGTGCGTGCTTGGCGCCTCCTTGCCGGTAGACCAGTCAGGGCCATACATTGAAGGAAAGGTTGAGGGAAATGATGTCTCCTTTCTGTTGGACACTGTTGCTACCCACTCTACTGTGAGAACAGCAGACATTCCAAACCTACCCCTCTCGGCAGAAGCGATCCAAGTAGTGGGCGTTTCTAATAAACAAATTAGTACCCCAGTCACAGAACCGATGGAAGTAAAAATAGGGAATTTTAAAGAAATGCCTAGATTCGTAGTCTGTGACTCAAGTCCTGTAAATCTGCTGGGACGAGTTTTTTGTGCAAAATGAATTGCACCATCTTTTGCACTCCAAATGGTGTTGAAATTCAGACCGCAGACGAAGATGGAATTTACAAGCTGATGTTAGCAAAACCAGAGACTGACATTGCTAAGACGACAATAAAAGACTTACCAGAAGAACTGCAACAGACGGTAAAACCAGAGGTATGGGACTTTACAGGAAAGGATGTAGGATTAATGGCAAATATTGACCCAATAAAAATAACCATAAAAGAAGACGCAGTTTACCCAAACACACGACCGTACAGAATGAATATAGAAATAAAGGCAGGAGTTGTAGTGGAAATAAAGCGGTTGTTGGAAGCAGGAATCCTGGAAGAAGTAATGAGCAGTCCATGTAACTCCCCCATTATTGGGATAAAGAAACCCAGCGGTAAGTACAGAGTAGTACAGGACCTGAGAAAGGTTAATAAGATTGTTGTCCCCTGCTGTCCAGTTGTGCCAAATCCTGCAGTGATTCTGTATCAGATACCGTGGGAAGCTGGATGGTTTACTGTCATAGACCTATGCCATGCATTTTTCTCGATCCCATTGCACCCAGATAGCAAATTTCTTTTCTCATTTGAATTCAACAGTCATGTCTATGTTTGGAATCATGTCCCTAAGGGGTGCACAGAGAGCCCCTCAATCTTTAATCAGATTTTGAAAAAGTGTCTGGAGTCGTTAGTGCTACCTGGACGGTCAGTCTTGGTTCAGTACATAGATGACCTTTTGGTGGCCTCAAAATCACGAAAAGACTGTGTAGTCGATACCATTGCTTTACTGAATCATCTGGGTGAAGGAGGACATAAAGTGTCCCCAGAGAAATTGCAATTTTGTGCTACCTCCGTGAAATATCTGGGACATCAGATAGAGAGAGGTGTCAGGAGAGTTACCACAGAGAGAATCAGAATAATTAAGAACATGGAGTATCCAAAGACACAAAAGGAGGTCAGAATGTTTCTTGGAGTCGTAGGATATTGCAGGCAATGGATTGTGGGATTCGCAGTCCTTGCAAAGCCCCTGATACAAATGACGAAAAAGAGAGCCAAAGACCCAGTAGAATGGGATGACGAAAGCATGACTGCTTTTGTGAATTTGAGAAACTGCCTGTGTACAGCTCCAGCATTAGGAATGCCTGACTATTCGAAAGATTTTGCACTTTTTTGTGACACACAAGATAATTGTGCACTTTCAGTTTTTACTCAGATTCACGGATTGGTGCAACGACCTGTGGCATATTTTTTGTCCACTTTAGACCCAGTGGCTGCCGCATTACCTAGTTGTCTGAAAGCAGTCGCTGCAACTTGCATGAGTCTTGAGCAGAGTGAATCCATAATTATGGGACATCCTGTAACCGTATATATTCCACATGCAGTTGTAATCTTGCTAACCAGGACTAAAACTCAGTACCTCACCCCTAGTCGGCTGACTAAGTACGAGAGAATTCTTATAGGTGCAGGAAATGTAACCATTGCTAGGTGCAACATTTTGAAGCCACCAACCTTACTGCCAAATTCATACAGTGCAGAACTTACAGAGGAAGTTGAGCATGACTGCATTGATCTGACTGAATACAGTATAAAGCCAAGGCCAGACATAAGAGAGGAGCCCTTGATTGAGTCAGACTATGAGCTGTTTGTTGACGGCTCATGCACGAGACGTGAGGAAGGAGGTTTAAGCGCTGCTTACGCAGTATGTAGCTTGGGAGGCCCAGTGGAAGCATCCTATTTACATGGAGTCAAGTCTGCACAAATTGCCGAATTGGTTGCCCTGACAAAGGCCTGTAAATTTGGAAAAAATTGGAAAGTGACCATATTCACGGACAGCCAGTATGGTTACAGGGTGTTGCATGACTATGGCCAATTATGGATGCAAAGGGAGTTCCTGACTTCATCAGTCACCCCCATCAGAAATGGTCAATATATGAAAGATTTGCTGGAAGTAATCGAGTTGCCAAAATAAGTGGCTGTGGTCAAGTGTGCTGCTCACAAATCTGGCAATGACAAAGTGACAGCTGGCAATCGATATGCTGACCAGTTAGCCCGACATTGTGCAAAATACAAAATGGCTGTAAACAAAAAGGTTGAGGTGGGCGGAAAAAGCTGCCAACTTATGTTACTGGATGGTGTGGATACATGGGAAGAAATGAGAGAATTGCAGAAAGCAGCAGAACCAAAGGAAAAGGAACAGTGGAGGAAGTTAGGGTGTAAGAAAAGGGCTGAAGATGGTGTTGTAGTGTAGTTCCTATATTCCCAATAGGCTCTGCGCATTGGAATAACATAAACAGCAGTGTAGACGTAGGACTGAGGTCATCTAGGTCTCTATTGACTATGTTAGACAATTAATTTTGCCAGCTAGCTCAGAGATCACTAGAAACTTTCTCAAATGTTCAGGAAAGGGTTAACCGTCCTGATTTAGACAAGAAGGGATTAGTTTCTGACAACCGCATAAACATGACAACTTTGCTCCCTAAGAATAAAGAGTGTATCTCTAGAGTCGTGCGAAAACAATAGACAGCTATTTCACTAAGTCAATCGCGCATGCTTAATTTCACCAGAGTGCAGAGAAATAGAGAGACGGGCGTTTTCAATAAAATATGTTATTTTATTGAGCAGTCTTCTTTCTCATGCAAGAGAAATGAATTGCCACAATTGCAATACTTATTATAAAGTAAAGTGCGTACAGTAAAAGTAGTATTATGAAATAATACTGTAAAAGCATTGATATGGTTTCTTAGCCATATGATACTTTAAAATGGATAAAATGTATACATACATAACAAGCATTTGCAATGCAATAGGTCTCGCATTAGAAAAGTTTGAGCTATTGGTTTTGTAAATGACACATTTTTTATTTATGTTTTGGTTTTGAAAATAGCGAAATTAATAGCTTCATCATTTACAATGCCAATACTTTTAACTTTTGCAAATGTGACACCTATAGCATTTGTAATGCAACATGTTTTGTATTTACGTGACTTAGATTTTAATTTTTTTAAACAATCAATACTTCAATAAAAGTTATTGTAATTTATAATGGAAATAGCTTACATTTTTGTAAATAACTTTTGTGAAGATTATGTTCAGTGTATTTTATTGTGACGAAAATCCAAGAACAGAAGTGAAATATTAACATCTTTTTGTGACATTTGTAATAAAGCTTGAAACATTGAGAGAACATATTTGAACCAGTTGTTGTTGAATGGTTGCACAGATTGATGCTGTGGTGGCGCTGAGTGATGTTGTGGTGGCGACGAGATAGATAGAGTGAGGGCGACAGATAGAGTGAGGGCGACAGATAGAGTGAGGGCGACAGATAGAGTGAGGGCGACAGATAGAGTGAGGGCGATAGATAGAGGGAGGGCGATAGATAGAGTGAGGGCGACAGATAGAGTGAAAGCGATAGATAGAGTGAGGGCGATAGAGTGAGGGCGATAGAGTGAGGGCGGTAGAGTGAGGGCGGTAGAGTGAGGGCGATAGAGTGAGGGCGATAGATAGATAGAGTGAGGGAGATAGATAGAGTGAGGGTGGTACATAGAGTGAGGGCGATAGATAGATAGAGTGAGGGCGATAGATAGAGTGAGGGCGATAGATAGAGTGAGGGCGATAGATACATAGATGTTGTGTGGTGTGTGTGGTTGTGGAGTGGTGTGGCTCACTGGTTAGAGGCGGTAGACCCGGAAGCAGAGGATGGCCCGGGACCAGGGTTCAATTCCTGACGCGGCAGGGTCGTGGACCAGGGTCAGCGGACTCGATAATTCTCGCCTCGGTGCCTACTCTAACCAGGGATCACACTCGGCAACTCTGGGTATTAGCTTGCCTCATCTCCACAGCGGCCCCCACATACGCCGGGGATGCCTGGTTTCACCTTGGAGATACCCAGTAGGGACCATCTCACAGGGAAAGCCAGCGGTCTACAGCGGGGAGATACTCCATGTGGGGTGATTCATGCGCTTTACAAGACATCATTACATTACATTACATTGTGTGTGTGTGTGGTTGTGTGTGTGTGTTGAGTGTGTGTTTGGGGTTGTGTGTGTGTGGTTGTGTTTGAGGTTGTGTTGTGTTTGGGGTTGTGTGTGTTGTGTTTGGGGGTGTGGTGTGTGTGGTTGTTCAGGTCCACTGTTCTACCACTGCCAAAACAACCATGGCTGAAAATCCAACAATGTAAGTCAATTATGACTGAAACAAATACATTTAACCCGCAGGAGCTCTTGATAATGGGGCAAAAATAGTGTGTGTCAATAGCCCTTCACAGTCTTCATCGGTTGGTTACCAGTAGAGTTGATAATCGGTTTTAAGGCACTCACTATGTCAATATGTGGTTATTAAACCAACTATTTAATGAAAAAGCTTCACATTAATATTTGAGCCCTAAACTTGCACCCGCAGAACAAAACGATGTAGATGCCACCTCAACTAAGAGAACCAGTGCTGCTGACAGTTAGTTTACTCCTTTCACTTCGCTTCTATACTTGTGATTGTCCACCCCTACTATTCCAGAGAGGAGTAACTTTGCTAGCTTCTCGGGCTGGTGAAGACTTTATTGGAACTGGCAGCACAAGCTGTTTTTTTTGCGGGTTACGAAAAACTATTTCGAAGGCCCTAGATATAGCAGAGAAGTTAACAGAATAGAAAGAGGCGAGGGCATCCTTTCCCCTTACCAAGACGACTTTGGGCTCACAAAAGCATTTTGGAGCAAGTAACACAATTCAGCACGTGCTTATTTTAAAAGGAGGAGCTTTCGGGTAAAACGATATTATTGCAAAGCAACCTGAAAGCGGCCTTTGTCCTCAAATCACCCGTCGGGGTCGAGATAATTGAATAATTTCAAGTCTCAAGCGCGCTTGCAGCTTTCATTAATTATAACGAGGCCTGCGAAGGGGAGGGGCGAGCAATACACCCCCGTGCGGCGTCTGGGTGCAGCCGTCTGCAAGGGGCCTCACCAGAGAGGAGAAGCAGTGCTGGGCGGCTCACAAACACTCAAAGAACACAACTGCAGTAGAGAAAGTCCAGTCAAAAGTACAAGGCACCCAGTGCAAAGCCCATTGTAGTAGGCGTTTTTCAGGTTTTGAGAATAATTAGAGGGCTGTCCATTGTTGCAGCCCCACCTCCCCTACTGTGAGAACTGCCATGAGATAAGAACAGATCCTGGGCCAGGATCTTGCTCAGAGACCACCTCATCGAGAACAGATGGATTGCATTTGCAGAAGTGGTATTTTTTTTTTTAAGGAAGGAGGCACCATTTATTCAATACCTCGTCCGAGTTATCACTTCAGCTGCTTGAAAAGGCAAAATGCCTCTGCGTTTGCATTTTAAGATATGAGAACTGCACAGTGAAGGTAATGACTTTTTCACTGGTGTGACTGGTTGATGGAAGTTCTCCGGGTGGGAGGGTGCAGGTTCTGTTGTGAGTCACTTGGGGTGACTAATTTTTTCTGTCTGTCTGCTACCCCTTTTAATACCCTTTCGCAGGATCCTGACATGTCGAACAGCTGTGCATTACAGTGAAGACACATACAAGATTGTTGAATTATTGCAGTGGTCTGAGCTAAACTCCAGTTTCAGGTTATGTACAGTCCATAAATGGGACGCTGTAACAGTACACTCCTGATGTGATCAAAGTCTATAAACCAATTTAAAACGAATAATATTGTTATGTAGCACTTAATATACACTTTTTATCCTTACTAAGCGCTGTACATAAGGGATATTACTAATACTGAATGCACCAGTGCTCAAGCAGCTCCACTAAAAGGAGAATACCCCGACAGACCCATCAAGACATGCATACGTCTCAGTAACCTGACTGGTGACTATCTAAAAATGCTACCACCCACATTTGAAAACTGGGCAATTCTCTGCTCACTTTCCCAAAGTCATTAATTGAGCAGCTACCCATCCCACACAACCTACCAGTGAGATGCTGGAGGGACCGCCACTCCCTCAGGAGTACAGTGTTTTTTGTAGAACCTTGATCCGGGCAACTTATTCACAAAAAAATATCCACCCAGGTATTTCCCGTGGGTATTTCTTTATAAAAATGGAACAACCGGGAACCATGTATTTAGGTTAGCTATACACACTTTGTCACTGAGCTCTCTCTGTACAGAGGCATACTGACAGCAGAGAAAGAGCAACATTTCCGGAAATACCCACGTTTTTAAACGGATGTTCAGCCAAAGGGATTTAACACAAATAAACATCGCATTATCATTTAAACAACCCAGTAACAAAACTGTATTGTTGGTTTTGTAAAATGGCTCAATAATCTGCATACAAATTCATGTGTGAGAATACATTTTATGTACCAATAAATGCGAAAAACAGTTACAGAATTTATTTTCAGGCATGAAAAATCAAACCGTATAACAAAAGCTAAATTGAGAAAAAATAAATATATATATATATAAATAAACAAGGAAATGTTAAAAAGAAATAAATATACGATAACACCGGGAGCCTTAACTGTAAGTAGATCACAGGAGGAAAGTGGAATTATCAAAATACACACACGTGGTTACAGCCGATTAGCCCGTCGTCAACATAACAGCATAAGACGGACTGAAAATCCCTCCACGATTTCCGTATTAGCAGAAAGTCAGAGAGGAAATGTTCTAATTAAATGTCCTGGGCCAGGGTGGCACGCAGGTTCTGTTCTGGCACCCCTCCCGCTTAACTCCACTTCGAGTTTACTTACACTCCGGTCACCCTCCTGAGGAGGCCGGGTGGCTGCCGCCGGAGGTACGCAGAGCAGGAAGCGACTCTTCAGAGATCGCCTTTCAAAAATACTCGTTCGGCAACTTTATGAACAATAATGGGTGGTTAAGGCGACAAGAGGGTTCGCTATGAAGAGAGATCTTCTAGATGTGCAGAAGTTAAAAACATAAATAAAACAGGTTTCGTATGGGCCAGGTGCGAGGAGGCGCAGAGCTGCTTTGGCTGGAGCGTCTGGTCACTGCGCATGCGCGTTTGAACCAGTTCCTTTGGGCGGGACTTCCGTGTTCGGAAGTCCCGCGCACGCGCCCACGGAGTGCCTGAGAGCGGGGCTCCCATGCCCGAGGGAGAGCCCCGGCTACAGAAGTCCCGAATGGCGGTAAGTGGGGCTTAGTTGTAGGGGGGAGGGGGGTTTGCTTGCGTGTGTATGTGTGGGGTGGCGGCGGGGGGGAAGGGGGGTCTCTGTGTTTGTGTAGGTGCGCTAGTGTGTGTGTGTGTGTGTGTAGCGGCGAAGGGGGGGCGTGTGTGTGTATGCAGTGTGTGTATGCGTGTGGCTGTGTATGTGCGCATGCGTGAGTGTGGCTGTGTGAGTGTGTTTGCGCATGGGAATATGAGGCACGAGAGGGGCCCACGAGGTGAAATCTGCGCTCGTGCCCCTCTCGTGTCCACATTCCCAAATACGGCCAACAATAGGTCTCTGCGCAGACTCTGTCTGCTCGACCTAAAAACATTGAGTAACAAACTCAACTGGTGCTTCTAAGATACGCCTACCCCGGTGTACCTGACCTAAGCCTAATACGTGGGAAGGAGTAAGTAAGTTGTAGTTTTAAGTGAAGTTAGGTTTTTGCCAAGTATCGGAATCAAGAATTCTCTCCAAGGTTTTAATCAGCTTTTAATCAGCTCTGTACCTTGGTTATAGAATGAAGGAGGTCTTGTATCTCGCTACTCAGGACTCGATCTCCCAGCAACCCGCGAGGGTGACTTGGGAACACCGGAGCTGGATTTTCTCGGCTGGAGAAAAATACAGCGTCTCTCTCAGTGCGTCGAAGGAAGGGGCGTTTTCCTTTGGCTCTGACTCTGGCAACAGCTGGGCTCTCGGGCAAGTAGAATGTCGCTCTCCTCCCCACCACTGTGTGTTTGCTTAAGGCAACGTTGGTATATTTATACCTGAAAGGTGCCGGGTTCGACGTAAGGTTGGACCTAAAACGTCACTAAGAACTAAGGGCCCGATTCACAGAATGAACTTAAGACTCAATCCTAAGCTTACTACAATTTTGGTATTCACAGAAAGCACTTACTACTTTTGGCATTCACAGAATGAACTTACTACTTTTGGTATTCACAGAAGTTAGGATTTTGTCTTAATTCTGTCTTAAGTTTGTCTTAAGACAAACTTAAGACAAAATCCTAACTTCTGTGAATACCAAAAGTAGTAAGTTCATTCTGTGAATGCCAAAAGTAGTAAATGCATTCTGTGAATACCAAAATAGTAGTAAGTTTAGGATTGAGTCTTAAGTTCATTCTGTGAGAGAGAGTAATACTTTTATTTGATTTATAATAAAATCATAAAAGGGTGGAGCTTACCACCATTTGGTCAATATTTACATCTTTAAAACAACACAAAATCAGCTTCAGGTCAAAATAAAACAAAAAGGACAGGAAAAGCAAAGAGAATATAAAATTACACGAGCTTTTCAGGAAGGTGGTCTAAGGGGAAAATTAAAACTTAGAAAGGTGTTATGAGTTGGATCAGGGTACACTTTTGTGACATGAAACTACACAGACTTTTCAAAAAGTGGTGTAAGGGGTTCATTCTGTGAATCAGGCCCAATGGACTCCAGGAGTTCTTGTGCAAATCAAAACAAAAGCAGGGGGAATTCCCGGGCTGCTGGAGGCTTGGTTTGTTTAAAGAACGCGTTGAGCTTTCTAGGAGTCTGTGGGAGTAGCCTTGCCGTGTTTTGGACTGCATGGGCTATTACTAAAGATGGATATCATTCTTATGCCTTTATAAGAATACTATTTGTTATAACCACATAAGGGCATGAATCGGGAATATTGAATTAGGGTCCTAGATAGAAATACAACAGTGTCCTTATTTACCTTGACGACACAGTGGCGTTACCCAACTGTCTGCTTACTCCTATGGCTAGGTTGATTAATGGAGATTCACATTTGGGAAGAGATGCTATGATACGTCTGTTCAGACAAACATGGTTTAATGCGAAATTCAGGAACATAGCAGAAACACTCGGCCAGAGGTGCCTGATTTGTCAGCAAATGAACCCAGGGAAGTGAACAGTGGTGTTGCCAGGAAAGATTCTGACAGAGGGAAACATTACAATTGCAAAAGTATGGGTTTGATTTGTGAAGCATTCCAAATTAAGCAAAAACTGCAATGTGCATATTGCCCACAAGCATCTGGAGTGGTAGAACAATTGAATTGCACTATTAAGTCAAGATTGGGAAAGATGTACGAGTCAACTCGATTGGAGTGGCCGGATGCTTTGCCTCTTGTTCTGATGGGACTTAGAAGTATTCCAGATCGGAATACAGGCTTAAACCCCCATGAAATACTGATGGGAAGTAGTCAACTGCAACTAGCTACTTTTCTGCCACCTATTGACCGATATCTGTATGAGCAGAGAGAGCACTGGGAGCATCGAGTCACAGAGAGCAGCGGAGAGGAACTGCTGAGTGGAGCCGAGCCCTGCGGGGGGTCAAGTAGGGGGTCAAGCAGCGAGGAGAACGCAGGAGAGCACCGTCATACCAGGCCCCGGACCCACAAACCCTCAAGCCGGCAAATCTGAAGACGGCGCCACTACCGCTCAGCACCCCGCACCCTCGCAGGCACACACAGCCCAGAACCCAGGAGCGCCGAGTCCTGTGTGTTCGGCACCACCCCAGAGCTCCAGCGCCTCGGGAGCAGCAGAACCGCTGGTACTAGCGGTCTAACTAGCAGTCTAGCCGAGCAACAAGTCGCGCCCCACTGGTCGCAGCATCAGTGAGTGAGTTCCGAGGGGGGTCACGGGGGGAGTGCCATCCTGACCCAGACTGAGCAGCGTTGTACGGCTCCTGCGCGAAACCTGCGCGAAAACTGCTGAAATGTACGGCCGGAGGTGGCGAGGCAGGCAGAGGGGGGACGACGAAGGGGCCAGTAGCCGCCCGCCCCGCACACCCCGCACCACCTCATAGACAAACATAACCTGCCCACAGACTGCCTGTAGACAGCAACCCATCTGTAATTTCCTACATTTTTATTATAAAGAAAGCTGACCAGATCACCAGATTACCGGATTTGCCCACAAAACACTGCCGTGAGGGAAACGGCCCTTGACACTGCGACCCATCCAGCGAGTGCTGCCGCCGCAGCAGTTCCAACGCCGCCGTGAGGGGAACGGCCATCAAAGTCGCAGCAAGCCACCCCCGCCACAGGGGACTACATTTCCCAGCTGCCCCGGCGGGTGTGGCGTGACCAACGGGTCATCAGCGGAACGCCCCTTAAGAGGGAGGAGTGCCTCTCGCCCCGCGAGTGCCCCGCGAGTCGCGCGCGGGAGCGCCCGGGCAAAGCCTGGGTTAAGCCCGGGACAAGGGCGGGACAGTCCGCGACTGGACGCGAACGGACAGGACCAGTCACTCTGCCGCTGGGACGTCAGGACCTCTACCACTAGTAAGACATTTACTTGTTGAATATTATCTTAAACCTGTGAGAATCAATTATACAGCTAAAGAGGGTTACCGGGTAAAATCGCAGGATGCCAAAGAAAGATGTTGTTGCCCCGTCTAATACACTTGACAACTATCTTGTACAAACGGTAAAGAAGATTAATGTTCAAAGGAGAGAATCACTGGGATTGAGTCAATCACCCGATCTCTAACGCTTAAACCCATCTTTACCACCTCCTCTGGAAGACACTCCTCCACAGGCTATAGGCACGGATGCACCTCTTATTACCTTTCCTGATTCGGGTAATAACAAATCCAATATAAATACTGTGACTGCCCCCGATATACTTCTTGTAACTGATCCTGAGAGTGATATTGAAATTGACTCAGATCATGGGGCCCAGATGCGACCTACTGAAGAGGAACTTTTTTCAGCAGATAAGGGGGTCTCGGCCGGTACGAACTTGTGCTAAAAAACAGCTAAAACGAGGAGGGTTGTGGTCCGGGGTAAGGAGAAAAAGGGTCCCCACCCCTGGCACATCAAAGGGAGAAACTACGGACCATGTCGAGGACAAAATAAAGTACTCTATGGACGAGGAACTGCTTCATAAGATTGGGGAGTTATTCGAAAGTAAAATCAAAGACATTATTAAACCCTTGGTGGCTAAAATCGACAAATTGAATGCCGAGATTAAAAAGCTGGGAGGCTTACAAACTAAGGTCGTGGGGGAGGTGGAAAATATAACCATGCTTGTTGCAAATATAGCAGCCTCCCCAGGGGAGAATATACTGGGAGGGGGTGGGGAAGGGGGTGTATCGATACCAACTAACCCCCCTGCTCAAGTCCCAGCAGATAATGTTAATCAGTCAACCATTAAAGATGACGCCTTATTAACAGTTAATATTCCCCCTGTCCAAAGACAGGAAATAGACCCTCTTCAATTTATTGTTGAAGCATCGCCTGTGGTACTGGTGCTGGCTAATGTCCCACCCTTAGATCGTGGCATGGTAGAGCCACCCGCATCTTTGACGAGTAAGGTTCTACACTGGTTAACTGGGAACATGAAGTTAGCTCCAGGAGGGAAACAGCAACTGGCGAGAGAGATTAAGACAGCAAAAAGGGTCCCGTGGATAGGGAACCGACCTAAAAAGTTTAAAGGCGACTGTGTGGCGGTTACCTTTTCAGACCCGGCAGTTCTGCCTAATGTCCTTGCAAATATACTCCCGCCTCAACGAAGAAGTGGTACTGTTGTCCCACTCACCCTAAAATTCTTTTATGGTGAGCAACAAAATGTTACTTATCCTAAAACACCAGTACTAGGCTGGGACACTAATATGAATAATAGGTGAGGCATAAATCTTGGACCGAACATTGTGACACATAATAGATTCGATGCTCTCTCAGGGCTAGATTTGTGTGATTGACGGGAGGCTTGTGAGGTCTGGGGAGGTGATGTAACTGCTGATTTGACCCCTATGGCTTCTGTATCTTCTCCTATGAGTGGTAGCGTAAAAGGGACTCTTGAGTTGGGGGACAAAGTCAGGCTGTTGAGCTGGAACATCGCCGGTTTGCGTTCTAAGTCAGGTGATCCCAACTGGCTTAACTTTATCAAACAGCACGACATTGTCGCCCTACAGGAAACCTGGGATAAAGACTGTGGGGCATATTATCAAGGGGGTTTATCTCCGCTTTTTTGGCTTTAAAAGCCAAGAAAGCGGAGATAAAATTATCTCCCTATTACCAAGCTGTCGCTAACACCAGTTAGTGACAGCTAATAGGAGATAGCGACCATCTTGGGCCCCGCTTTGCATGTCAGTGATATTTATCACTAATGACATGCAAAGTGGGCGTGCCAAGATGTTAGCGACTGGAAACAGTCCCTAACATCGCTATCTCCTATTATCAACTTTTGGAGATATTCGCGCTAAGCGCGAATATCTCCAAAAGCTAACACCTGCCCTGAGCAGTTCTTAGCCATGTTATCCAATGGGAGGTGGATAACATGGCTAAGAGCATTTGCTCGATAATGCATGAATATTGCTGACTTTTCAGCTATATTCATGCATTGCGGCCGTTTTTTATCGCATTTGCGATAAACCTTGCTAATAGCAAGGTTTATCTGCGATAAAAATCGCCGATGTGCGGCGATAATTTTTGTCTCTAAACGAGTTAGAGACAAAAATTATCGCTAGTTGTTGGTAATATGCCCCTGTGATTTCTGGGTGGATGGCTTTACCTCATTTTTTGTCCCTGCTTTGAGTTCAACGGCCGGAAGAAGTAGAGGAGGTCTTGTGCTGTTGGTCTCAGTGAATGTTAGGGGCAAAATTGTAAAGGTTGACTGTGTTTCACATAATTTTCTCATTGTGGAGGTAACCTTGGTTAATAACACTAAACTTATTTTAGTGAATTGTTATAATTCGCCCCAAGGGATCGCTGCAAAGGAGCATTTAGTATGGCTAAACGATTTTTTAACCTCTTTTAAAGAAAAGCAAACCACTTTGTGCCACCTAATTTTGAGGGTGATTTTAATGTACATCTATGTTTAAATTGTGATTTAACTGATCCAGACGGTCCGGATAGTATATCCACCCCGCATTTTGAACATAGCCAGAAAGGGGAGGCTCTTGAAAATTTATTGTCCAGTAATGACCTGTTCGAAGCAGAGTTTTTTGATAACAACACACGGGTTGCTTCTTATACTGGTAGGGACTGCCAAACGATCATTGATTACATTTTTTTTATCTCTAGGTCTTTTAAAGTATGTAATTTTTTATAATGCTATACCGATGCCTCTAAGTGACCATAATCCCGTGGTGATTGAGCTATTTAACGGATTTTCTCTATTAAACAGTTCTGTCCTGCTGCTTTGTCGATTAAAGCTAAAGACCAGGGGAGAAGGATCAAATGGGATAAGGTTGTGCCTGGTGATTTTTTCCTCACTATAACATCCAAAGATGCATAGGAATTAAATACCTGTGTTAATCCTCTCTCTAGGGGGGGTAATAACATCGTATGAGGCCATTTGTTCTAAAGAGTCACAGGAACTTACGCTTAACAGTCAAGTAGCAAAAAACAGACCGGCAATGGGCTGGTTCGACCAAAAATGCAATAAAGCCCATAATATTTTAAAAAAGGCCCTTAATGTTCGCCCGAGGAACAAAGCTTTGGTAGCACAGGAGTACTCGAAGCCAACTCAGGAGAGAAAAAGGGAGTTAAAACAAGAAGCCTGGGCCGAGCTCATGGACAAAGCTACTTTAAAAGACAGTGCCAAGTTTTGGTCAATTATTAACACTCCCCTGTTTTCTAGAGATCAAAACTCAGTCCTAGAATTAAATATCTCGGAAGAAGACTAGCTCAGTCATTTTGAAAAAGTATATGGTAGCCATCTGGAGCTGGAAACCCTGGTGGTCCCTGTTCCTGATTCCACAGTGGCTCCAGTAAGGTTTGGGAAAGCCGAAGTGGTTAAAGCTATTGAGAGTACGGCGGGGCATAAGGCTCCAGGTCCGGATGGGGTACCCTCCGACATGTATAAGGCTAATGTAGAGTATTGGGCCGATATCCTGACTAAGGTATTTAATGCCTCAGCAACTATAGGGTTCCCAAAATCTTGGTCCAGATCGATCATAATCCCTGTGTTCAAGAAAGGTTAGAGGGGAGACCCGAGATGTTACAGGCCCATTTCACTGCTAGACTCCTCTATAAAAATCTTAGGTAAGGTTGTCTTGGCCAGAATAACATCTTGGGCCTCGGAGAATAATATCTTGACAGACGTGCAATATGGTTTTAGAGCTGGGAGAAGCACAGAGGATCAATGCCTCAATCTTAACCTCATTATAGCCAAATATACGAGGGTAAAACGGGGCTCTATTTTCTTGGGTTTTATGGACCTATCCACAGCTTTTGATCTAGTGAATAGATCAAGGCTGTGGACTATGCTGCTTGAGATGGGCCTTGATTGTTCGCTGGTATACTTTTTGGCAGAGCTGCATAAGGATCTAAACGCCTCAATCAGGATGACAAACGAGGGGAAATGTACAGCAAGCTTTAAGTCCAGCAGGGGGGTGCGCCAAGGCTGCATCTTAGCCCCAATGTTGTTCACGTTGTACGTGAACTCGTTGGAGTCTGATCTGATAGCAGCTACGCAGGATACTCCGTGCATGGGGGGAACGCCAATCCCGGTGCTCCTCTATGCCGACGATGCGGTTCTATTGGCAAGGACTCCAATCGGACTGCAAAGGCTGCTTGATTCCTTCGGTAACTTTATGAATAGTCTTGATCTGGTGATTAATAGTGGGAAATCCCACATAATGTCTATGGGAAGCTCAAAAAATAATGTTAAAACTTTCTATTGTGGCACCGAGGTCATCAGCAGAGTAAAAGTATTTACCTATTTGGGTGTGTTATTTGATGACAGGAGTAGTTGGACCCCACAGCTTACTACAAAATCGAATGCTGTGAGAAGCTCTTCCGCTGCAGTATTGGGGTTTGCCAAAAGACTAGGGGGGAAAACAACTGAGGCGATCTTGGCAATCTATAAAGCCAAGACAGTCTCAATTGCAAGGTATGGGGCAGCAATCGGGGGGACCATTAATTCTGACCGGATTCAAATTGAGGAAAACAAGTTTTTGCGGTCTCTTCTTGGGCTCCCAGCGTCAACAGCCACTTATTCTATCCATCTTGAGCTGGGTCTGGGATATATCATTGATATCATTAAATTAGCACCTATCCTGCTCTGGATCAAGATTTGGCTGAACCCAAAACTTTCCCTAAACCGTCAAATTATAATTGATTGTCTTAACTTAGATCATGTGAGAGAAATTCAATGGTTGTCCTATATCAGGAGCATGGCTGAGAAGCTTGGGCGCCCAGAGATTTTCTCCAGGCCAGAATCTCTGTGTAAAGCCGACTTAGCATGGGTCAAGACCAACTTTGCCAGGCTTTGTGAAGCAGAGCGAGAAATGGTTGAGTTAGGTAAACCTTCAGTAAGGGCCCATGTTTTGGTTACCACGTCGTTAACATTAGCACCCTATTTGTCGATCGTGACAAATTTCTTTCACAGATGGTTATTGACGAAATTTCGATTCAATCAAATGTTTATGGTATTATGGGATGTGAAAGGTTGGGGTAGGCCGGAGGATATTCCCCCTTGTAAATGTGATGATCTTTCTCCCCAAGATACTGTACATATTTTGTTGTTCTGCAGATTGTTTTCTATGCCTCGGAAACGGTTTATCTCACCATTACTGAAAAAGATGAATTTTAAACAATATAAACCTGCCTTATTATTTCTTCAAATGATGGAAACGCCTGAAACTATGTACTGTGTGGCCAGCTTTCTGGCAGCATCTGTCAGATTAAAGAGGTCTAGACTGGATGTTTAATGCTGTAAGCTAATTTCCTTTAGATGAGCTCTTGTAGCAGGGAAAAAATGACGTTGAAAAATATCTGTAATAGGTCCATCAATTGAGGCTTTTAAATGGATATGAATTTTGAATATATTAGCATAATTTTAAATTCTTTTAACGTGTTTTTTACTGTTTGTATTACTGTATAGTATACTTTTATGATTTTAACTAATCGAATAAAGTGGTTGTTAAAAAATAAAAAATTAAATTACTGATGGGAAGAGCAATGCGACAAGCATGGGTGCCAGGACACAGACTGCTAAACATATCTGATGATGTAGTACTGAAATACTGCAAAGAACTGGCTGACCAAGTGCGTTCTATCTCTCGCCAGGATGGGGAAGACGCTGTCGCCATACCAGCAACTCCAGCTCATGACTTGAAGCCAGGGGATTGGGTTGTCCTTAAGAAACATACTCGTAAATCCTGTCTCAAACCCAGGTGGAGTAGACCCCGACAAGTGATCCTGATCACCACCACAGCAGTAAAGTGTGCAGGAATTTCACACTGGATCCATGTCAGTCATACAAAGAAGGTGACGGAAACTGGTGAAACTGAGGCTGAAGGTTGCGCAGCTGAAGGGTCTCAAGAGATTGATCCTGAAGAAGCTGAAGAAAAACAACCGAGCACCAGTCAAAATGATTGGATCCCAATAATTGACATACCCGCAGAATATGTTCAAACAAGAAGTCAAACTTACTTAGACAGACATGGCGATAGCGAGGATGAGACAGGAGTAGAGCAAGATACTCAGGTCATTGAAATTCATGTCAAAAGTGACTCTGAGCAGGATCAGATAGAGAAAGATCAGGTAATCGATACTCAACCCAGAACTCCTGAATCTGAAAAGGGACAAATAGAAATTAGGGCAGAAACTCAAGCAGAAGAAGATCAAGAGTTCGAAGAGCTTGAGCAGGACCAGGTAGGAATAGATCATTGTGTTCAGGACGAAGAAAGTAAAACAAATAATAGCCAAATCAAACGGATTCCTAAACAAGGCCAGTTTAGTAACCAGGCAGAAGAAACCGAAATAAGACCTGGAACTAGTCAGACAGGAAGGGAAGAAGAAGACACTGAAGTCAATGTGCCACAACTGAGCGAGATTAAAAGAACATTTGAAGAGGGTCAGAGCACAGTGCCAGTTAAAAGATTCAGAAAAGGGGACAAATGGCCTAGATACGTCAAAAGACTGAGACTACGTTTAAAGAAAATTAATGAAGAGCCTGAACAAGTGGATGAGGTACCAAGCCTAACTGATCCACCTGTGATACAACCCAGAAGAAGTCCACGACTAAAAAGACTTAATAACAAATACAAGGGGCCCGAGTGGACCTACATTGTTTTGGAAGATTTTGAAAACTTAGAGATAAGTGACGAAACTGATGAAGAATTGATTGCTGATCCAACTACCGAAGAAGTAAGACCCACCTGAGTATTACTCAGGGCACAGACTGTGTAAAAGTTTCAAAGAGGGGTTGAAACTCCTTTTGACCAGATGGCAGATTCATCTGTTAATGGAAGACCGAAAAGAAATTGTTTAAGAACATACTGCAAAGTATGTTTATTTAGAATAGCTTTAGTACTTATACCTTGGATAGGACTAACAATAACTATTCCTTATATGATAGATACTAATTTGTACCCTACTAAGCCAGTGACAATGGACACAGAAGAGCTGCAAACGAAAGATACACCACAAAGAGTAAATACACCAGAAAAAACACTTAGCCTTAGACAAACTAAACTAGACTTAGATGCCCCAGATGAGGAAGGACTGCATTATAATAGAATCAAAAACAGAACTCATTTAAATGTATTTGTAAACCTTTTACTACACTACGTAGAAACAATGGAGATAGAAGACTTATGTCTGCATGAAGCTGCCCATTTCGGTAGCTGAGGGTGTGACATACCATCACTTGCCACTAACATATGGAATTTCCTGTAGTATCTTAGCTAGCTTATTTTACAAGAAAGGACCTTTACAGTATTATTATTCTAACTCAGATATTATATTTTACGAACTTCCTGTACGTAGAAACTTAAACTCTGTTCACGCTACTAGAGTTGTAGCACGTTATATGGGTGAATATTTTCTAACAGTAGGAAAAATAGATATAGGTGATGCACACAGAAATAACTGAACATGTCTATTACACGAAAAGTTTTTCTACATATGAAGGAGAAGAGAAAGTTTCCAAAGAAAAGCAAATGACAAGAAACAGAAAACCCCTAAATGGGCTGAAAATATAGGGAGCACCTCCAACGGTGGAGCGAACGCTGCTATGTTGCTGGATTTCGAAAAGAAGGGGAAACTTTGTCTTCACAGAGAAATGACAAGTTATTATAACAACATATTAGAAGGTAATCAGGGATTGGGGTTTCAAAGATGGGACAGAACCTGTGTTCCCCGGAATTTATTATATATGTGGAAAGAAGGCTTATTTCAAATTACCAGATCACTGGTATGGAAGCTGTTATTTTGGTATTGTCTTCCCAAAGATATACCATGTGGATAAAATTACTGGAAGCAATGAAGAAACTAACGGATTAGTACGTAGCAAAAGAGATAGTGTTGGAGAAATAGTAGGTCATATATTTAGTGCCTAAAACAAAGTATGGACAGTGGACCACTTTTAACAACCTATAAGCACCAAACCAGCTGTCACCAATGTATGTATTACAGTTATCTTCCAAATGGCGTGCAATTTTCAAAATACTCCCTGTCCGAAGAGTATATCCCAACAACTTTTGGGAAAGATCAATATTGAGCAAAGTTTTGAAAAGCACCGCTCCAATAGTCCAATTTACCCCATATATCGGTGATCAAGTCTATTTTCAAAGTGAATATTCCAAATGAGTTGACGCTGAGTCCGCAGTTGCAAACAGTGTTCAGATTCTTTAATGCTCCAATTGAAAAAAGAAAACCAGCCAACGCGTTTCGTTCCGTCAGGCGGAACTTCTTCAGGGCGTAATGGTAGTTGGTGAGTGTGAGTATTTCATGAGCCGAGATCCCGAGGAAAGATTGATGTCTGTATCCTTTTTCTGGATTTCAGTAACCAGAGTCAATCACAAAATGCAAGTTACGGATATGGTAGTCACCTTATGTCTCCAAAGAGAAGTACTCCTTGAGGAGGCTCTCCTGCTTTCTCATCCACAGTCACGGTACGCTGTGTTGTTTATTGCAGGCTGTTATCCTTAAAAACGCATGATGTGCATGTTGTTTAATGTCGCTTGCTTAGGCTCGTGGATCTCTAGTCAGCTCCATATACACAGTCTCATTAAGGTAGTTACCTGTCAGGGTCCCATTCAGTGCCCTCAGTCGGCGTCTCGGTGTTTCGAAACACCGAGACGCCGACTGAGGGCACTGAATGGCGAAGATTTTTGCATCTGTGTTTATCAGCGAGATTGGGCGATAAGACCCTCTCTCCTCTTTTGGTTTGTCCTTCTTCAAAAAAAATATTATTTTAGCCCTATTCCAGGATTGTGGTGCTTTCCCTTCTAGGCCTACATATTGAATTGCTTTTAGCAAAGGTTGTTCAAGCTCTTTTAAGCATATTTTGTATATTTCTAAGGGTATAGTATCTTCCCCTGCGGCTTTTCCTGAGGGTAATGAGGCAATGGCTTGATGAAGTTCTAACATATTTATCTCATCAGACAGTGAGTCTATTTCAGTGATATTTTGAGTGTCTATGATATATTTTTCAGTATATTTTTGTATATCATCTAAGCTGGGGGTTGTTTCTGGAGTATATAAATTCTTATAGTAGTCAGCGAATTGTTCTAGTATGTCTTGGGGTTTATTATATATTTTATTCCCTCTCCCCCGAATGCTAGTGATTGTAGCACCTGCTCTTTCTTCCGCTGTTTTATACGCAAGGATTTTCCCAATTCTATCCCCAACTTCATATTCGTTTAATTTAAATTTATGTAAGCTGTTAACGCTCTTTTTAATAAATTTAGATTTTGCTTCATTCTTCAGTGTCGTGAGTTTAAGCCCTATTTCTGTGCTTGAAGTCGAGTTGGCCTGAAGGGATGATGACAAAAGTTCTTCTTGGGCAATTATCTTTGACGTCAAAATCTCATTCTTTTTTTTTATTTCTATATTCTGTCTAATCACATAAGTTTGAGTGTAGCCTCTAATGCTGGCTTTGCAAGCATCCCAAATTATTGCTGGTGATGCTGTATTTGAGTTTATATTTATAAATTCTGTAAGGTGTAATTTTAACTGTGTTATGTATTCTGTGTCTGATATTAGGTGTCTTGGGAAGGAAAAAGGCCTAGAAGTGGCTCTGTGCTCCGTTGTTTTAAATGATAGAATTATAGCGTTGTGGTCGGAGGAGATGCGTGGGCATAAGATCATAGAGCTTGTGTTCAATAAGTTATCACTTATAAATGCCATATCGATCCTTGAGCATAGTTTGTGGGGTGCCGAGTAATATGTATATCCTGGCTTGCTAGCATATAAGTATCTCCATGCATCTTTTAAGTTATGTATATAGCACATATCCAGTATAGAAGCCCTTGTTTTATGCATTCTTTGATGTCCCCCAGATCTAGTAGTGTCTATTCTATAATCCATGATACAGTTAAAATCTCCCATAACAATTAGTTCTCCCTCCCAGTCTAGAAGTTTAATGTTTAATTCGTCAAAGACTGTAGGCTCATCTACATTACTTCCATAAACCACACATAGAACATAGTAAGCATTCTCCACCCGTATCTGAGCAATTGCCCATCTACCGTTTTTGTCGCAGGATGTTTGTTTTGTCTCAGCCTTAAATCGTCTATCTTTAAGTATAGCAACTCCCCTAATAGGTTGGCAATATGATGAACTAATGATAACTTCATATCCTAAATGGTTAAGTAATTTTCTATCTTTTCCTGTGATATGTGTCTCGGACAGAAGAGCTATATGTGAGTTATGTAATTTTAATTCTTCTTTTATCAGCATTCGTTTATTCTTGCTATTTAGCCCAGCAACGTTCCAGGCTAGGCATTTTATTTCATGCATCTATATGTCGATTTAACCCAAAAAAGAGACAAAAATAATGCTTTACTATCGAGGTTTATCTTATATTTATCAGAGCATTGACTTAGTCTCCTGTATTGTGTTCTCATAATTCCCTTAAAAGAGGTTCCAATATCATTGTTTAGTTCCACCCCCTCAGCCTGCAAACTTTTTTTTTCTTTTGTTTTACCTCCCCCACCCACAACCCCCCAGAGTGCGGAGAACACCCTCCCACCGCCCCCCTCCCCCCTAGCTCTTACCCCAGCCGGGGTAGAGCTAACCCTCAGCATCTGCTGCCGCTGGATGGGCAGCTGGTTGGCAGCTCTGCACCGAAGCCCTCCCCCTCTCTGCGCTTAAACAATCCATAATCTATATATCCACCGAGAAAGAAAAAAAAAAGAAGAAAATAAGCTAGTGTTAATCTTGTGTGATGTAAATGCACTAGCTAGACAAATTAGTAGCAAATTTATAGGAATAAGCACTAGAGAGAAAGTAATGCCAAAAAAGAAGAAAAAAAAAGGGAGCTTCTAGCAATAAAAGAAAAAAAAGAAAAAAAAAAAAAAAAAAAAAGTTCTCTTGCAGTGTCTCTGCTGTTCTGCTTAGTTCTTCGTTTTGGAGTTAGTCTTGCTTGGGCCAGCATCAGTGTCAGCTAGGTATGCTTCTGCTTCTTTTGTGTCCGTAAAAAAGTGGGTGCGGCCCCCTTTTGTTACCTTTAGACGTGCTGGTTCCTGAAGAAATACTTGGGCACCGCTTGACTTAATGGGATCTATCAGCTTGCGTAACGACCATCGCCTATCCATGGTTTCTTTGCTGAGATCAGAGCGGACAAAAATCGAGATCGCACCAATAGTTACCGGGGCATTAGGGCGAGCTCTCTGCCAGATTGCTTGGCGGAGTAAAAAGTTGCCAAAATAAGCCAAGAAGGGGCGGGGGAACTGGCCCCCTCTGTTTCTTTGTATTATAGGAAGGCGGTGCGCTCTCTGGATTTGTGAGTCCCAGTCCCAGTCCGCTAGATCAGGGAAAGCTTTCTGAAGTAGCCCCACTAGATAGGCCCTCGGGTCAGATCCCTCTGTTCCTTCAGGTATGCCAAAAATTCTAAGATTCGAGCGTCTCTGTCTGTTCTCCAAGTCCTCCACTTTTTGCTGTAGAGTCGCAATCTGTGTTTCATGTTTATCGAATGAGGATGTATTTCTGGAGCTTATTTCTTCCACATCGGCAACCCTTTGCTGTAATTCCACGATATCTTGTGAGATTCCTCCAAATTTCCCAGTCAGTTCTTGTAAGGTTGTCTGTACTTTGTTATTGTCTTCTCTTAATTGTAAATAATGTTCCTGAGCCTCAGTCCGTTGATTGCTTAATAGCTGGAGTATAATGTCCAGTGGAGAGGCGCCGTTTGCGTCTCGTAGATTTGGTTCCTCTTCGGGTGTAGTCATGCAGACTGTTATATGACTATCATTCTCCGAATTGTTATGAGACCGTGTAGGTTCATGAGAGAGGCTCACAGTAGATATGGGAAGAGCAGCATTCTCTGTTATGTTTATATTTGTTACAGCTGAAGAGCATGTTTGTGGCTCAGATATCTCTCTCTCTGCTGCAGGAGTATCCATGGTAGGATCTTGTGGCTCAAACAGCATTGTTATAGGCATTTGCTCAGAGATAATATCTGATGCATAGTTAGATATTGTGTTAGATAAGTTGGGTAGAGCAGTTGAGGGATCACCTTTCCCGTTGTTGGCGTCATCATCATTAGTATCATCAATATTAGTGTCATTGATAGTCCCTTGTGTAGTTTTTAAGGATAGTTCTGTTGGGCTTGTTCCAGAAAGTCTTTGAGTCATATTTTTAACTAGCCCGTTAGTCACCATCCATCTTATTAGCGGGCTTTTATCTTGTAGAGTTTTTGTCAAAGTCTGACTGTTATTTATCACAGAGCTGTTTAGCAATAGGCTAGGTTTAATATTTCTTTTTTTTGTCTTGGATTTGTTTCTTTGTGTACGTCCTTTCTTGGCTTTTGATTTAATGCCTTTATCAACATTGTTCTCTTTCTCCCCTAGCTCATCTTCTGTTTCGGCATCACAGTCTTCAAAAGAGCTTAGTTCCGTGATGTCTGTCTGTTCTGCTGACAAGTCTTCCACTGGCCCACCTTCTGATAATTCTGTTGTAGGGGCCATGGCCTTATCTCCTTTATTAGTACTGGCTATTAAGCCTGTTAAGCCTGTTAGTTCTGCATCTCCCCCACCATTATCACTTTGAGTATCTGTGCCTGGATTAAAGCTTATTTACAACAAGGGGTGGTGAGGGACAGAGTCTCTGAATTAAACAGAATACTCTCATCCAGTCAAGAGATCAGGGCTAGATCCAACACCGTTTTTTAGCTCACTGCACCATCCCAGTTTCAGAACCTGGCTGTATGCAAATTAGTCTGTTCCTGTCCCAGTGCATGATGGGAACAGGGCAAACCAAACTACAAAAGCCAATTCTTACACTGGGAAGGAAACAAGCTACCGGGGACCGGTTTCTGGCATTTCAGCCTCTTCGGCCCGGCTTGCTTGAATCCTGATGGTGCAATGAGCAAGGGACTCACATCTGAGTATACCCTTCCACGCTTAGGGTGGACAAAAATATTTACAACAAGGGGTGGTGAGGGACAGAGTCTCTGAATTAAACAGAATACTCTCACCCAGTCAAGAGATCAGGGCTAGATCCAACACCGTTTTTTAGCTCACTGCACCATCCCAGTTTCAGAACCTGGCTGTATGCAAATTAGTCTGTTCCTGTCCCAGTGCATGATGGGAACAGGGCAAACCAAACTACAAAAGCCAATTCTTACACTGGGAAGGAAACAAGCTACCGGGGACCGGTTTCTGGCATTTCAGCCTCTTCGGCCCGGCTTGCTTGAATCCTGATGGTGCAATGAGCAAGGGACTCACATCTGAGTATACCCTTCCACGCTTAGGGTGGACAAAAATATTTACAACAAGGGGTGGTGAGGGACAGAGTCTCTGAATTAAACAGAATACTCTCACCCAGTCAAGAGATCAGGGCTAGATCCAACACCGTTTTTTAGCTCACTGCACCATCCCAGTTTCAGAACCTGGCTGTATGCAAATTAGTCTGTTCCTGTCCCAGTGCATGATGGGAACAGGGCAAACCAAACTACAAAAGCCAATTCTTACACTGGGAAGGAAACAAGCTACCGGGGACCGGTTTCTGGCATTTCAGCCTCTTCGGCCCGGCTTGCTTGAATCCTGATGGTGCAATGAGCAAGGGACTCACATCTGAGTATACCCTTCCACGCTTAGGGTGGACAAAAATATTTACAACAAGGGGTGGTGAGGGACAGAGTCTCTGAATTAAACAGAATACTCTCACCCAGTCAAGAGATCAGGGCTAGATCCAACACCGTTTTTTAGCTCACTGCACCATCCCAGTTTCAGAACCTGGCTGTATGCAAATTAGTCTGTTCCTGTCCCAGTGCATGATGGGAACAGGGCAAACCAAACTACAAAAGCCAATTCTTACACTGGGAAGGAAACAAGCTACCGGGGACCGGTTTCTGGCATTTCAGCCTCTTCGGCCCGGCTTGCTTGAATCCTGATGGTGCAATGAGCAAGGGACTCACATCTGAGTATACCCTTCCACGCTTAGGGTGGACAAAAATATTTACAACAAGGGGTGGTGAGGGACAGAGTCTCTGAATTAAACAGAATACTCTCACCCAGTCAAGAGATCAGGGCTAGATCCAACACCGTTTTTTAGCTCACTGCACCATCCCAGTTTCAGAACCTGGCTGTATGCAAATTAGTCTGTTCCTGTCCCAGTGCATGATGGGAACAGGGCAAACCAAACTACAAAAGCCAATTCTTACACTGGGAAGGAAACAAGCTACCGGGGACCGGTTTCTGGCATTTCAGCCTCTTCGGCCCGGCTTGCTTGAATCCTGATGGTGCAATGAGCAAGGGACTCACATCTGAGTATACCCTTCCACGCTTAGGGTGGACAAAAATATTTACAACAAGGGGTGGTGAGGGACAGAGTCTCTGAATTAAACAGAATACTCTCACCCAGTCAAGAGATCAGGGCTAGATCCAACACCGTTTTTTAGCTCACTGCACCATCCCAGTTTCAGAACCTGGCTGTATGCAAATTAGTCTGTTCCTGTCCCAGTGCATGATGGGAACAGGGCAAACCAAACTACAAAAGCCAATTCTTACACTGGGAAGGAAACAAGCTACCGGGGACCGGTTTCTGGCATTTCAGCCTCTTCGGCCCGGCTTGCTTGAATCCTGATGGTGCAATGAGCAAGGGACTCACATCTGAGTATACCCTTCCACGCTTAGGGTGGACAAAAATATTTACAACAAGGGGTGGTGAGGGACAGAGTCTCTGAATTAAACAGAATACTCTCACCCAGTCAAGAGATCAGGGCTAGATCCAACACCGTTTTTTAGCTCACTGCACCATCCCAGTTTCAGAACCTGGCTGTATGCAAATTAGTCTGTTCCTGTCCCAGTGCATGATGGGAACAGGGCAAACCAAACTACAAAAGCCAATTCTTACACTGGGAAGGAAACAAGCTACCGGGGACCGGTTTCTGGCATTTCAGCCTCTTCGGCCCGGCTTGCTTGAATCCTGATGGTGCAATGAGCAAGGGACTCACATCTGAGTATACCCTTCCACGCTTAGGGTGGACAAAAATATTTACAACAAGGGGTGGTGAGGGACAGAGTCTCTGAATTAAACAGAATACTCTCACCCAGTCAAGAGATCAGGGCTAGATCCAACACCGTTTTTTAGCTCACTGCACCATCCCAGTTTCAGAACCTGGCTGTATGCAAATTAGTCTGTTCCTGTCCCAGTGCATGATGGGAACAGGGCAAACCAAACTACAAAAGCCAATTCTTACACTGGGAAGGAAACAAGCTACCGGGGACCGGTTTCTGGCATTTCAGCCTCTTCGGCCCGGCTTGCTTGAATCCTGATGGTGCAATGAGCAAGGGACTCACATCTGAGTATACCCTTCCACGCTTAGGGTGGACAAAAATATTTACAACAAGGGGTGGTGAGGGACAGAGTCTCTGAATTAAACAGAATACTCTCACCCAGTCAAGAGATCAGGGCTAGATCCAACACCGTTTTTTAGCTCACTGCACCATCCCAGTTTCAGAACCTGGCTGTATGCAAATTAGTCTGTTCCTGTCCCAGTGCATGATGGGAACAGGGCAAACCAAACTACAAAAGCCAATTCTTACACTGGGAAGGAAACAAGCTACCGGGGACCGGTTTCTGGCATTTCAGCCTCTTCGGCCCGGCTTGCTTGAATCCTGATGGTGCAATGAGCAAGGGACTCACATCTGAGTATACCCTTCCACGCTTAGGGTGGACAAAAATATTTACAACAAGGGGTGGTGAGGGACAGAGTCTCTGAATTAAACAGAATACTCTCACCCAGTCAAGAGATCAGGGCTAGATCCAACACCGTTTTTTAGCTCACTGCACCATCCCAGTTTCAGAACCTGGCTGTATGCAAATTAGTCTGTTCCTGTCCCAGTGCATGATGGGAACAGGGCAAACCAAACTACAAAAGCCAATTCTTACACTGGGAAGGAAACAAGCTACCGGGGACCGGTTTCTGGCATTTCAGCCTCTTCGGCCCGGCTTGCTTGAATCCTGATGGTGCAATGAGCAAGGGACTCACATCTGAGTATACCCTTCCACGCTTAGGGTGGACAAAAATATTTACAACAAGGGGTGGTGAGGGACAGAGTCTCTGAATTAAACAGAATACTCTCACCCAGTCAAGAGATCAGGGCTAGATCCAACACCGTTTTTTAGCTCACTGCACCATCCCAGTTTCAGAACCTGGCTGTTTGCAAATTAGTCTGTTCCTGTCCCAGTGCATGATGGGAACAGGGCAAACCAAACTACAAAAGCCAATTCTTACACTGGGAAGGAAACAAGCTACCGGGGACCGGTTTCTGGCATTTCAGCCTCTTCGGCCCGGCTTGCTTGAATCCTGATGGTGCAATGAGCAAGGGACTCACATCTGAGTATACCCTTCCACGCTTAGGGTGGACAAAAATATTTGCAACAAGGGGTGGTGAGGGACAGAGTCTCTGAATTAAACAGAATACTCTCACCCAGTCAAGAGATCAGGGCTAGATCCAACACCGTTTTTTAGCTCACTGCACCATATAGGTGTGGCAGGGTATACTCAGACATGAGTCCCTTTCTCACTGCTCCATCAGGATTCAAGCAAGCCGGGCCGAAGACGGCTGAAATGCCAGAAACCGGTCCCCGGTAGCTTGTCTCCTTTCTGGTAAAGAATTGGCTTGGTAGTTTAGTCTGCCCTGTTCCCATGATGCACTGGGCCAGGGACAGACTGATTTGCATATAGCCAGATTCTGAGCTGGGATGGGGCAGTGAGATAAATAACGGTGATGGATCAAGCCCTGATATTTGGACTGGGTAAGAGTGGTCTGCTCAATTCAGACACTCTGTTCATCACCACCCCCTTTTGTAAATCGATTTTGGCCACTATAGGTGTGGCAGGGTATACTCAGACATGAGTCCCTTTCTCACTGCTCCATCAGGATTCAAGCAAGCCGGGCCGAAGACGGCTGAAATGCCAGAAACCGGTCCCCGGTAGCTTGTCTCCTTTCTGGTAAAGAATTGGCTTGGTAGTTTAGTCTGCCCTGTTCCCATGATGCACTGGGCCAGGGACAGACTGATTTGCATATAGCCAGATTCTGAGCTGGGATGGGGCAGTGAGATAAATAACGGTGATGGATCAAGCCCTGATCTTTGGACTGGGTAAGAGTGGTCTGCTCAATTCAGACACTCTGTTCATCACCACCCCCTTTTGTAAATCGATTTTGGCCACTATAGGTGTGGCAGGGTATACTCAGACATGAGTCCCTTTCTCACTGCTCCATCAGGATTCAAGCAAGCCGGGCCGAAGACGGCTGAAATGCCAGAAACCGGTCCCCGGTAGCTTGTCTCCTTTCTGGTAAAGAATTGGCTTGGTAGTTTAGTCTGCCCTGTTCCCATGATGCACTGGGCCAGGGACAGACTGATTTGCATATAGCCAGATTCTGAGCTGGGATGGGGCAGTGAGATAAATAACGGTGATGGATCAAGCCCTGATCTTTGGACTGGGTAAGAGTGGTCTGCTCAATTCAGACACTCTGTTCATCACCACCCCCTTTTGTAAATCGATTTTGGCCACTATAGGTGTGGCAGGGTATACTCAGACATGAGTCCCTTTCTCACTGCTCCATCAGGATTCAAGCAAGCCGGGCCGAAGACGGCTGAAATGCCAGAAACCGGTCCCCGGTAGCTTGTCTCCTTTCTGGTAAAGAATTGGCTTGGTAGTTTAGTCTGCCCTGTTCCCATGATGCACTGGGCCAGGGACAGACTGATTTGCATATAGCCAGATTCTGAGCTGGGATGGGGCAGTGAGATAAATAACGGTGATGGATCAAGCCCTGATCTTTGGACTGGGTAAGAGTGGTCTGCTCAATTCAGACACTCTGTTCATCACCACCCCCTTTTGTAAATCGATTTTGGCCACTATAGGTGTGGCAGGGTATACTCAGACATGAGTCCCTTTCTCACTGCTCCATCAGGATTCAAGCAAGCCGGGCCGAAGACGGCTGAAATGCCAGAAACCGGTCCCCGGTAGCTTGTCTCCTTTCTGGTAAAGAATTGGCTTGGTAGTTTAGTCTGCCCTGTTCCCATGATGCACTGGGCCAGGGACAGACTGATTTGCATATAGCCAGATTCTGAGCTGGGATGGGGCAGTGAGATAAATAACGGTGATGGATCAAGCCCTGATCTTTGGACTGGGTAAGAGTGGTCTGCTCAATTCAGACACTCTGTTCATCACCACCCCCTTTTGTAAATCGATTTTGGCCACTATAGGTGTGGCAGGGTATACTCAGACATGAGTCCCTTTCTCACTGCTCCATCAGGATTCAAGCAAGCCGGGCCGAAGACGGCTGAAATGCCAGAAACCGGTCCCCGGTAGCTTGTCTCCTTTCTGGTAAAGAATTGGCTTGGTAGTTTAGTCTGCCCTGTTCCCATGATGCACTGGGCCAGGGACAGACTGATTTGCATATAGCCAGATTCTGAGCTGGGATGGGGCAGTGAGATAAATAACGGTGATGGATCAAGCCCTGATCTTTGGACTGGGTAAGAGTGGTCTGCTCAATTCAGACACTCTGTTCATCACCACCCCCTTTTGTAAATCGATTTTGGCCACTATAGGTGTGGCAGGGTATACTCAGACATGAGTCCCTTTCTCACTGCTCCATCAGGATTCAAGCAAGCCGGGCCGAAGACGGCTGAAATGCCAGAAACCGGTCCCCGGTAGCTTGTCTCCTTTCTGGTAAAGAATTGGCTTGGTAGTTTAGTCTGCCCTGTTCCCATGATGCACTGGGCCAGGGACAGACTGATTTGCATATAGCCAGATTCTGAGCTGGGATGGGGCAGTGAGATAAATAACGGTGATGGATCAAGCCCTGATCTTTGGACTGGGTAAGAGTGGTCTGCTCAATTCAGACACTCTGTTCATCACCACCCCCTTTTGTAAATCGATTTTGGCCACTATAGGTGTGGCAGGGTATACTCAGACATGAGTCCCTTTCTCACTGCTCCATCAGGATTCAAGCAAGCCGGGCCGAAGACGGCTGAAATGCCAGAAACCGGTCCCCGGTAGCTTGTCTCCTTTCTGGTAAAGAATTGGCTTGGTAGTTTAGTCTGCCCTGTTCCCATGATGCACTGGGCCAGGGACAGACTGATTTGCATATAGCCAGATTCTGAGCTGGGATGGGGCAGTGAGATAAATAACGGTGATGGATCAAGCCCTGATCTTTGGACTGGGTAAGAGTGGTCTGCTCAATTCAGACACTCTGTTCATCACCACCCCCTTTTGTAAATCGATTTTGGCCACTATAGGTGTGGCAGGGTATACTCAGACATGAGTCCCTTTCTCACTGCTCCATCAGGATTCAAGCAAGCCGGGCCGAAGACGGCTGAAATGCCAGAAACCGGTCCCCGGTAGCTTGTCTCCTTTCTGGTAAAGAATTGGCTTGGTAGTTTAGTCTGCCCTGTTCCCATGATGCACTGGGCCAGGGACAGACTGATTTGCATATAGCCAGATTCTGAGCTGGGATGGGGCAGTGAGATAAATAACGGTGATGGATCAAGCCCTGATCTTTGGACTGGGTAAGAGTGGTCTGCTCAATTCAGACACTCTGTTCATCACCACCCCCTTTTGTAAATCGATTTTGGCCACTATAGGTGTGGCCGGGTATACTCAGACATGAGTCCCTTTCTCACTGCTCCATCAGGATTCAAGCAAGCCGGGCCGAAGACGGCTGAAATGCCAGAAACCGGTCCCCGGTAGCTTGTCTCCTTTCTGGTAAAGAATTGGCTTGGTAGTTTAGTCTGCCCTGTTCCCATGATGCACTGGGCCAGGGACAGACTGATTTGCATATAGCCAGATTCTGAGCTGGGATGGGGCAGTGAGATAAATAACGGTGATGGATCAAGCCCTGATATTTGGACTGGGTAAGAGTGGTCTGCTCAATTCAGACACTCTGTTCATCACCACCCCCTTTTGTAAATCGATTTTGGCCACTATAGGTGTGGCAGGGTATACTCAGACATGAGTCCCTTTCTCACTGCTCCATCAGGATTCAAGCAAGCCGGGCCGAAGACGGCTGAAATGCCAGAAACCGGTCCCCGGTAGCTTGTCTCCTTTCTGGTAAAGAATTGGCTTGGTAGTTTAGTCTGCCCTGTTCCCATGATGCACTGGGCCAGGGACAGACTGATTTGCATATAGCCAGATTCTGAGCTGGGATGGGGCAGTGAGATAAATAACGGTGATGGATCAAGCCCTGATCTTTGGACTGGGTAAGAGTGGTCTGCTCAATTCAGACACTCTGTTCATCACCACCCCCTTTTGTAAATCGATTTTGGCCACTATAGGTGTGGCAGGGTATACTCAGACATGAGTCCCTTTCTCACTGCTCCATCAGGATTCAAGCAAGCCGGGCCGAAGACGGCTGAAATGCCAGAAACCGGTCCCCGGTAGCTTGTCTCCTTTCTGGTAAAGAATTGGCTTGGTAGTTTAGTCTGCCCTGTTCCCATGATGCACTGGGCCAGGGACAGACTGATTTGCATATAGCCAGATTCTGAGCTGGGATGGGGCAGTGAGATAAATAACGGTGATGGATCAAGCCCTGATCTTTGGACTGGGTAAGAGTGGTCTGCTCAATTCAGACACTCTGTTCATCACCACCCCCTTTTGTAAATCGATTTTGGCCACTATAGGTGTGGCAGGGTATACTCAGACATGAGTCCCTTTCTCACTGCTCCATCAGGATTCAAGCAAGCCGGGCCGAAGACGGCTGAAATGCCAGAAACCGGTCCCCGGTAGCTTGTCTCCTTTCTGGTAAAGAATTGGCTTGGTAGTTTAGTCTGCCCTGTTCCCATGATGCACTGGGCCAGGGACAGACTGATTTGCATATAGCCAGATTCTGAGCTGGGATGGGGCAGTGAGATAAATAACGGTGATGGATCAAGCCCTGATCTTTGGACTGGGTAAGAGTGGTCTGCTCAATTCAGACACTCTGTTCATCACCACCCCCTTTTGTAAATCGATTTTGGCCACTATAGGTGTGGCAGGGTATACTCAGACATGAGTCCCTTTCTCACTGCTCCATCAGGATTCAAGCAAGCCGGGCCGAAGACGGCTGAAATGCCAGAAACCGGTCCCCGGTAGCTTGTCTCCTTTCTGGTAAAGAATTGGCTTGGTAGTTTAGTCTGCCCTGTTCCCATGATGCACTGGGCCAGGGACAGACTGATTTGCATATAGCCAGATTCTGAGCTGGGATGGGGCAGTGAGATAAATAACGGTGATGGATCAAGCCCTGATCTTTGGACTGGGTAAGAGTGGTCTGCTCAATTCAGACACTCTGTTCATCACCACCCCCTTTTGTAAATCGATTTTGGCCACTATAGGTGTGGCAGGGTATACTCAGACATGAGTCCCTTTCTCACTGCTCCATCAGGATTCAAGCAAGCCGGGCCGAAGACGGCTGAAATGCCAGAAACCGGTCCCCGGTAGCTTGTCTCCTTTCTGGTAAAGAATTGGCTTGGTAGTTTAGTCTGCCCTGTTCCCATGATGCACTGGGCCAGGGACAGACTGATTTGCATATAGCCAGATTCTGAGCTGGGATGGGGCAGTGAGATAAATAACGGTGATGGATCAAGCCCTGATCTTTGGACTGGGTAAGAGTGGTCTGCTCAATTCAGACACTCTGTTCATCACCACCCCCTTTTGTAAATCGATTTTGGCCACTATAGGTGTGGCAGGGTATACTCAGACATGAGTCCCTTTCTCACTGCTCCATCAGGATTCAAGCAAGCCGGGCCGAAGACGGCTGAAATGCCAGAAACCGGTCCCCGGTAGCTTGTCTCCTTTCTGGTAAAGAATTGGCTTGGTAGTTTAGTCTGCCCTGTTCCCATGATGCACTGGGCCAGGGACAGACTGATTTGCATATAGCCAGATTCTGAGCTGGGATGGGGCAGTGAGATAAATAACGGTGATGGATCAAGCCCTGATCTTTGGACTGGGTAAGAGTGGTCTGCTCAATTCAGACACTCTGTTCATCACCACCCCCTTTTGTAAATCGATTTTGGCCACTATAGGTGTGGCAGGGTATACTCAGACATGAGTCCCTTTCTCACTGCTCCATCAGGATTCAAGCAAGCCGGGCCGAAGACGGCTGAAATGCCAGAAACCGGTCCCCGGCAGCTTGTCTCCTTTCTGGTAAAGAATTGGCTTGGTAGTTTAGTCTGCCCTGTTCCCATGATGCACTGGGCCAGGGACAGACTGATTTGCATATAGCCAGATTCTGAGCTGGGATGGGGCAGTGAGATAAATAACGGTGATGGATCAAGCCCTGATCTTTGGACTGGGTAAGAGTGGTCTGCTCAATTCAGACACTCTGTTCATCACCACCCCCTTTTGTAAATCGATTTTGGCCACTATAGGTGTGGCAGGGTATACTCAGACATGAGTCCCTTTCTCACTGCTCCATCAGGATTCAAGCAAGCCGGGCCGAAGACGGCTGAAATGCCAGAAACCGGTCCCCGGTAGCTTGTCTCCTTTCTGGTAAAGAATTGGCTTGGTAGTTTAGTCTGCCCTGTTCCCATGATGCACTGGGCCAGGGACAGACTGATTTGCATATAGCCAGATTCTGAGCTGGGATGGGGCAGTGAGATAAATAACGGTGATGGATCAAGCCCTGATCTTTGGACTGGGTAAGAGTGGTCTGCTCAATTCAGACACTCTGTTCATCACCACCCCCTTTTGTAAATCGATTTTGGCCACTATAGGTGTGGCAGGGTATACTCAGACATGAGTCCCTTTCTCACTGCTCCATCAGGATTCAAGCAAGCCGGGCCGAAGACGGCTGAAATGCCAGAAACCGGTCCCCGGTAGCTTGTCTCCTTTCTGGTAAAGAATTGGCTTGGTAGTTTAGTCTGCCCTGTTCCCATGATGCACTGGGCCAGGGACAGACTGATTTGCATATAGCCAGATTCTGAGCTGGGATGGGGCAGTGAGATAAATAACGGTGATGGATCAAGCCCTGATCTTTGGACTGGGTAAGAGTGGTCTGCTCAATTCAGACACTCTGTTCATCACCACCCCCTTTTGTAAATCGATTTTGGCCACTATAGGTGTGGCAGGGTATACTCAGACATGAGTCCCTTTCTCACTGCTCCATCAGGATTCAAGCAAGCCGGGCCGAAGACGGCTGAAATGCCAGAAACCGGTCCCCGGTAGCTTGTCTCCTTTCTGGTAAAGAATTGGCTTGGTAGTTTAGTCTGCCCTGTTCCCATGATGCACTGGGCCAGGGACAGACTGATTTGCATATAGCCAGATTCTGAGCTGGGATGGGGCAGTGAGATAAATAACGGTGATGGATCAAGCCCTGATCTTTGGACTGGGTAAGAGTGGTCTGCTCAATTCAGACACTCTGTTCATCACCACCCCCTTTTGTAAATCGATTTTGGCCACTATAGGTGTGGCAGGGTATACTCAGACATGAGTCCCTTTCTCACTGCTCCATCAGGATTCAAGCAAGCCGGGCCGAAGACGGCTGAAATGCCAGAAACCGGTCCCCGGTAGCTTGTCTCCTTTCTGGTAAAGAATTGGCTTGGTAGTTTAGTCTGCCCTGTTCCCATGATGCACTGGGCCAGGGACAGACTGATTTGCATATAGCCAGATTCTGAGCTGGGATGGGGCAGTGAGATAAATAACGGTGATGGATCAAGCCCTGATCTTTGGACTGGGTAAGAGTGGTCTGCTCAATTCAGACACTCTGTTCATCACCACCCCCTTTTGTAAATCGATTTTGGCCACTATAGGTGTGGCAGGGTATACTCAGACATGAGTCCCTTTCTCACTGCTCCATCAGGATTCAAGCAAGCCGGGCCGAAGACGGCTGAAATGCCAGAAACCGGTCCCCGGCAGCTTGTCTCCTTTCTGGTAAAGAATTGGCTTGGTAGTTTAGTCTGCCCTGTTCCCATGATGCACTGGGCCAGGGACAGACTGATTTGCATATAGCCAGATTCTGAGCTGGGATGGGGCAGTGAGATAAATAACGGTGATGGATCAAGCCCTGATCTTTGGACTGGGTAAGAGTGGTCTGCTCAATTCAGACACTCTGTTCATCACCACCCCCTTTTGTAAATCGATTTTGGCCACTATAGGTGTGGCAGGGTATACTCAGACATGAGTCCCTTTCTCACTGCTCCATCAGGATTCAAGCAAGCCGGGCCGAAGACGGCTGAAATGCCAGAAACCGGTCCCCGGTAGCTTGTCTCCTTTCTGGTAAAGAATTGGCTTGGTAGTTTAGTCTGCCCTGTTCCCATGATGCACTGGGCCAGGGACAGACTGATTTGCATATAGCCAGATTCTGAGCTGGGATGGGGCAGTGAGATAAATAACGGTGATGGATCAAGCCCTGATCTTTGGACTGGGTAAGAGTGGTCTGCTCAATTCAGACACTCTGTTCATCACCACCCCCTTTTGTAAATCGATTTTGGCCACTATAGGTGTGGCAGGGTATACTCAGACATGAGTCCCTTTCTCACTGCTCCATCAGGATTCAAGCAAGCCGGGCCGAAGACGGCTGAAATGCCAGAAACCGGTCCCCGGTAGCTTGTCTCCTTTCTGGTAAAGAATTGGCTTGGTAGTTTAGTCTGCCCTGTTCCCATGATGCACTGGGCCAGGGACAGACTGATTTGCATATAGCCAGATTCTGAGCTGGGATGGGGCAGTGAGATAAATAACGGTGATGGATCAAGCCCTGATCTTTGGACTGGGTAAGAGTGGTCTGCTCAATTCAGACACTCTGTTCATCACCACCCCCTTTTGTAAATCGATTTTGGCCACTATAGGTGTGGCAGGGTATACTCAGACATGAGTCCCTTTCTCACTGCTCCATCAGGATTCAAGCAAGCCGGGGCGAAGACGGCTGAAATGCCAGAAACCGGTCCCCGGTAGCTTGTCTCCTTTCTGGTAAAGAATTGGCTTGGTAGTTTAGTCTGCCCTGTTCCCATGATGCACTGGGCCAGGGACAGACTGATTTGCATATAGCCAGATTCTGAGCTGGGATGGGGCAGTGAGATAAATAACGGTGATGGATCAAGCCCTGATCTTTGGACTGGGTAAGAGTGGTCTGCTCAATTCAGACACTCTGTTCATCACCACCCCCTTTTGTAAATCGATTTTGGCCACTATAGGTGTGGCAGGGTATACTCAGACATGAGTCCCTTTCTCACTGCTCCATCAGGATTCAAGCAAGCCGGGCCGAAGACGGCTGAAATGCCAGAAACCGGTCCCCGGTAGCTTGTCTCCTTTCTGATAAAGAATTGGCTTGGTAGTTTAGTCTGCCCTGTTCCCATGATGCACTGGGCCAGGGACAGACTGATTTGCATATAGCCAGATTCTGAGCTGGGATGGGGCAGTGAGATAAATAACGGTGATGGATCAAGCCCTGATCTTTGGACTGGGTAAGAGTGGTCTGCTCAATTCAGACACTCTGTTCATCACCACCCCCTTTTGTAAATCGATTTTGGCCACTATAGGTGTGGCAGGGTATACTCAGACATGAGTCCCTTTCTCACTGCTCCATCAGGATTCAAGCAAGCCGGGCCGAAGACGGCTGAAATGCCAGAAACCGGTCCCCGGTAGCTTGTCTCCTTTCTGGTAAAGAATTGGCTTGGTAGTTTAGTCTGCCCTGTTCCCATGATGCACTGGGCCAGGGACAGACTGATTTGCATATAGCCAGATTCTGAGCTGGGATGGGGCAGTGAGATAAATAACGGTGATGGATCAAGCCCTGATCTTTGGACTGGGTAAGAGTGGTCTGCTCAATTCAGACACTCTGTTCATCACCACCCCCTTTTGTAAATCGATTTTGGCCACTATAGGTGTGGCAGGGTATACTCAGACATGAGTCCCTTTCTCACTGCTCCATCAGGATTCAAGCAAGCCGGGCCGAAGACGGCTGAAATGCCAGAAACCGGTCCCCGGTAGCTTGTCTCCTTTCTGGTAAAGAATTGGCTTGGTAGTTTAGTCTGCCCTGTTCCCATGATGCACTGGGCCAGGGACAGACTGATTTGCATATAGCCAGATTCTGAGCTGGGATGGGGCAGTGAGATAAATAACGGTGATGGATCAAGCCCTGATCTTTGGACTGGGTAAGAGTGGTCTGCTCAATTCAGACACTCTGTTCATCACCACCCCCTTTTGTAAATCGATTTTGGCCACTATAGGTGTGGCAGGGTATACTCAGACATGAGTCCCTTTCTCACTGCTCCATCAGGATTCAAGCAAGCCGGGCCGAAGACGGCTGAAATGCCAGAAACCGGTCCCCGGTAGCTTGTCTCCTTTCTGGTAAAGAATTGGCTTGGTAGTTTAGTCTGCCCTGTTCCCATGATGCACTGGGCCAGGGACAGACTGATTTGCATATAGCCAGATTCTGAGCTGGGATGGGGCAGTGAGATAAATAACGGTGATGGATCAAGCCCTGATCTTTGGACTGGGTAAGAGTGGTCTGCTCAATTCAGACACTCTGTTCATCACCACCCCCTTTTGTAAATCGATTTTGGCCACTATAGGTGTGGCAGGGTATACTCAGACATGAGTCCCTTTCTCACTGCTCCATCAGGATTCAAGCAAGCCGGGCCGAAGACGGCTGAAATGCCAGAAACCGGTCCCCGGTAGCTTGTCTCCTTTCTGGTAAAGAATTGGCTTGGTAGTTTAGTCTGCCCTGTTCCCATGATGCACTGGGCCAGGGACAGACTGATTTGCATATAGCCAGATTCTGAGCTGGGATGGGGCAGTGAGATAAATAACGGTGATGGATCAAGCCCTGATCTTTGGACTGGGTAAGAGTGGTCTGCTCAATTCAGACACTCTGTTCATCACCACCCCCTTTTGTAAATCGATTTTGGCCACTATAGGTGTGGCAGGGTATACTCAGACATGAGTCCCTTTCTCACTGCTCCATCAGGATTCAAGCAAGCCGGGCCGAAGACGGCTGAAATGCCAGAAACCGGTCCCCGGTAGCTTGTCTCCTTTCTGGTAAAGAATTGGCTTGGTAGTTTAGTCTGCCCTGTTCCCATGATGCACTGGGCCAGGGACAGACTGATTTGCATATAGCCAGATTCTGAGCTGGGATGGGGCAGTGAGATAAATAACGGTGATGGATCAAGCCCTGATCTTTGGACTGGGTAAGAGTGGTCTGCTCAATTCAGACACTCTGTTCATCACCACCCCCTTTTGTAAATCGATTTTGGCCACTATAGGTGTGGCCGGGTATACTCAGACATGAGTCCCTTTCTCACTGCTCCATCAGGATTCAAGCAAGCCGGGCCGAAGACGGCTGAAATGCCAGAAACCGGTCCCCGGTAGCTTGTCTCCTTTCTGGTAAAGAATTGGCTTGGTAGTTTAGTCTGCCCTGTTCCCATGATGCACTGGGCCAGGGACAGACTGATTTGCATATAGCCAGATTCTGAGCTGGGATGGGGCAGTGAGATAAATAACGGTGATGGATCAAGCCCTGATATTTGGACTGGGTAAGAGTGGTCTGCTCAATTCAGACACTCTGTTCATCACCACCCCCTTTTGTAAATCGATTTTGGCCACTATAGGTGTGGCAGGGTATACTCAGACATGAGTCCCTTTCTCACTGCTCCATCAGGATTCAAGCAAGCCGGGCCGAAGACGGCTGAAATGCCAGAAACCGGTCCCCGGTAGCTTGTCTCCTTTCTGGTAAAGAATTGGCTTGGTAGTTTAGTCTGCCCTGTTCCCATGATGCACTGGGCCAGGGACAGACTGATTTGCATATAGCCAGATTCTGAGCTGGGATGGGGCAGTGAGATAAATAACGGTGATGGATCAAGCCCTGATCTTTGGACTGGGTAAGAGTGGTCTGCTCAATTCAGACACTCTGTTCATCACCACCCCCTTTTGTAAATCGATTTTGGCCACTATAGGTGTGGCAGGGTATACTCAGACATGAGTCCCTTTCTCACTGCTCCATCAGGATTCAAGCAAGCCGGGCCGAAGACGGCTGAAATGCCAGAAACCGGTCCCCGGTAGCTTGTCTCCTTTCTGGTAAAGAATTGGCTTGGTAGTTTAGTCTGCCCTGTTCCCATGATGCACTGGGCCAGGGACAGACTGATTTGCATATAGCCAGATTCTGAGCTGGGATGGGGCAGTGAGATAAATAACGGTGATGGATCAAGCCCTGATCTTTGGACTGGGTAAGAGTGGTCTGCTCAATTCAGACACTCTGTTCATCACCACCCCCTTTTGTAAATCGATTTTGGCCACTATAGGTGTGGCAGGGTATACTCAGACATGAGTCCCTTTCTCACTGCTCCATCAGGATTCAAGCAAGCCGGGCCGAAGACGGCTGAAATGCCAGAAACCGGTCCCCGGTAGCTTGTCTCCTTTCTGGTAAAGAATTGGCTTGGTAGTTTAGTCTGCCCTGTTCCCATGATGCACTGGGCCAGGGACAGACTGATTTGCATATAGCCAGATTCTGAGCTGGGATGGGGCAGTGAGATAAATAACGGTGATGGATCAAGCCCTGATCTTTGGACTGGGTAAGAGTGGTCTGCTCAATTCAGACACTCTGTTCATCACCACCCCCTTTTGTAAATCGATTTTGGCCACTATAGGTGTGGCAGGGTATACTCAGACATGAGTCCCTTTCTCACTGCTCCATCAGGATTCAAGCAAGCCGGGCCGAAGACGGCTGAAATGCCAGAAACCGGTCCCCGGTAGCTTGTCTCCTTTCTGGTAAAGAATTGGCTTGGTAGTTTAGTCTGCCCTGTTCCCATGATGCACTGGGCCAGGGACAGACTGATTTGCATATAGCCAGATTCTGAGCTGGGATGGGGCAGTGAGATAAATAACGGTGATGGATCAAGCCCTGATCTTTGGACTGGGTAAGAGTGGTCTGCTCAATTCAGACACTCTGTTCATCACCACCCCCTTTTGTAAATCGATTTTGGCCACTATAGGTGTGGCAGGGTATACTCAGACATGAGTCCCTTTCTCACTGCTCCATCAGGATTCAAGCAAGCCGGGCCGAAGACGGCTGAAATGCCAGAAACCGGTCCCCGGTAGCTTGTCTCCTTTCTGGTAAAGAATTGGCTTGGTAGTTTAGTCTGCCCTGTTCCCATGATGCACTGGGCCAGGGACAGACTGATTTGCATATAGCCAGATTCTGAGCTGGGATGGGGCAGTGAGATAAATAACGGTGATGGATCAAGCCCTGATCTTTGGACTGGGTAAGAGTGGTCTGCTCAATTCAGACACTCTGTTCATCACCACCCCCTTTTGTAAATCGATTTTGGCCACTATAGGTGTGGCAGGGTATACTCAGACATGAGTCCCTTTCTCACTGCTCCATCAGGATTCAAGCAAGCCGGGCCGAAGACGGCTGAAATGCCAGAAACCGGTCCCCGGTAGCTTGTCTCCTTTCTGGTAAAGAATTGGCTTGGTAGTTTAGTCTGCCCTGTTCCCATGATGCACTGGGCCAGGGACAGACTGATTTGCATATAGCCAGATTCTGAGCTGGGATGGGGCAGTGAGATAAATAACGGTGATGGATCAAGCCCTGATCTTTGGACTGGGTAAGAGTGGTCTGCTCAATTCAGACACTCTGTTCATCACCACCCCCTTTTGTAAATCGATTTTGGCCACTATAGGTGTGGCAGGGTATACTCAGACATGAGTCCCTTTCTCACTGCTCCATCAGGATTCAAGCAAGCCGGGCCGAAGACGGCTGAAATGCCAGAAACCGGTCCCCGGCAGCTTGTCTCCTTTCTGGTAAAGAATTGGCTTGGTAGTTTAGTCTGCCCTGTTCCCATGATGCACTGGGCCAGGGACAGACTGATTTGCATATAGCCAGATTCTGAGCTGGGATGGGGCAGTGAGATAAATAACGGTGATGGATCAAGCCCTGATCTTTGGACTGGGTAAGAGTGGTCTGCTCAATTCAGACACTCTGTTCATCACCACCCCCTTTTGTAAATCGATTTTGGCCACTATAGGTGTGGCAGGGTATACTCAGACATGAGTCCCTTTCTCACTGCTCCATCAGGATTCAAGCAAGCCGGGCCGAAGACGGCTGAAATGCCAGAAACCGGTCCCCGGTAGCTTGTCTCCTTTCTGGTAAAGAATTGGCTTGGTAGTTTAGTCTGCCCTGTTCCCATGATGCACTGGGCCAGGGACAGACTGATTTGCATATAGCCAGATTCTGAGCTGGGATGGGGCAGTGAGATAAATAACGGTGATGGATCAAGCCCTGATCTTTGGACTGGGTAAGAGTGGTCTGCTCAATTCAGACACTCTGTTCATCACCACCCCCTTTTGTAAATCGATTTTGGCCACTATAGGTGTGGCAGGGTATACTCAGACATGAGTCCCTTTCTCACTGCTCCATCAGGATTCAAGCAAGCCGGGCCGAAGACGGCTGAAATGCCAGAAACCGGTCCCCGGTAGCTTGTCTCCTTTCTGGTAAAGAATTGGCTTGGTAGTTTAGTCTGCCCTGTTCCCATGATGCACTGGGCCAGGGACAGACTGATTTGCATATAGCCAGATTCTGAGCTGGGATGGGGCAGTGAGATAAATAACGGTGATGGATCAAGCCCTGATCTTTGGACTGGGTAAGAGTGGTCTGCTCAATTCAGACACTCTGTTCATCACCACCCCCTTTTGTAAATCGATTTTGGCCACTATAGGTGTGGCAGGGTATACTCAGACATGAGTCCCTTTCTCACTGCTCCATCAGGATTCAAGCAAGCCGGGCCGAAGACGGCTGAAATGCCAGAAACCGGTCCCCGGTAGCTTGTCTCCTTTCTGGTAAAGAATTGGCTTGGTAGTTTAGTCTGCCCTGTTCCCATGATGCACTGGGCCAGGGACAGACTGATTTGCATATAGCCAGATTCTGAGCTGGGATGGGGCAGTGAGATAAATAACGGTGATGGATCAAGCCCTGATCTTTGGACTGGGTAAGAGTGGTCTGCTCAATTCAGACACTCTGTTCATCACCACCCCCTTTTGTAAATCGATTTTGGCCACTATAGGTGTGGCAGGGTATACTCAGACATGAGTCCCTTTCTCACTGCTCCATCAGGATTCAAGCAAGCCGGGCCGAAGACGGCTGAAATGCCAGAAACCGGTCCCCGGTAGCTTGTCTCCTTTCTGGTAAAGAATTGGCTTGGTAGTTTAGTCTGCCCTGTTCCCATGATGCACTGGGCCAGGGACAGACTGATTTGCATATAGCCAGATTCTGAGCTGGGATGGGGCAGTGAGATAAATAACGGTGATGGATCAAGCCCTGATCTTTGGACTGGGTAAGAGTGGTCTGCTCAATTCAGACACTCTGTTCATCACCACCCCCTTTTGTAAATCGATTTTGGCCACTATAGGTGTGGCAGGGTATACTCAGACATGAGTCCCTTTCTCACTGCTCCATCAGGATTCAAGCAAGCCGGGCCGAAGACGGCTGAAATGCCAGAAACCGGTCCCCGGCAGCTTGTCTCCTTTCTGGTAAAGAATTGGCTTGGTAGTTTAGTCTGCCCTGTTCCCATGATGCACTGGGCCAGGGACAGACTGATTTGCATATAGCCAGATTCTGAGCTGGGATGGGGCAGTGAGATAAATAACGGTGATGGATCAAGCCCTGATCTTTGGACTGGGTAAGAGTGGTCTGCTCAATTCAGACACTCTGTTCATCACCACCCCCTTTTGTAAATCGATTTTGGCCACTATAGGTGTGGCAGGGTATACTCAGACATGAGTCCCTTTCTCACTGCTCCATCAGGATTCAAGCAAGCCGGGCCGAAGACGGCTGAAATGCCAGAAACCGGTCCCCGGTAGCTTGTCTCCTTTCTGGTAAAGAATTGGCTTGGTAGTTTAGTCTGCCCTGTTCCCATGATGCACTGGGCCAGGGACAGACTGATTTGCATATAGCCAGATTCTGAGCTGGGATGGGGCAGTGAGATAAATAACGGTGATGGATCAAGCCCTGATCTTTGGACTGGGTAAGAGTGGTCTGCTCAATTCAGACACTCTGTTCATCACCACCCCCTTTTGTAAATCGATTTTGGCCACTATAGGTGTGGCAGGGTATACTCAGACATGAGTCCCTTTCTCACTGCTCCATCAGGATTCAAGCAAGCCGGGCCGAAGACGGCTGAAATGCCAGAAACCGGTCCCCGGTAGCTTGTCTCCTTTCTGGTAAAGAATTGGCTTGGTAGTTTAGTCTGCCCTGTTCCCATGATGCACTGGGCCAGGGACAGACTGATTTGCATATAGCCAGATTCTGAGCTGGGATGGGGCAGTGAGATAAATAACGGTGATGGATCAAGCCCTGATCTTTGGACTGGGTAAGAGTGGTCTGCTCAATTCAGACACTCTGTTCATCACCACCCCCTTTTGTAAATCGATTTTGGCCACTATAGGTGTGGCAGGGTATACTCAGACATGAGTCCCTTTCTCACTGCTCCATCAGGATTCAAGCAAGCCGGGGCGAAGACGGCTGAAATGCCAGAAACCGGTCCCCGGTAGCTTGTCTCCTTTCTGGTAAAGAATTGGCTTGGTAGTTTAGTCTGCCCTGTTCCCATGATGCACTGGGCCAGGGACAGACTGATTTGCATATAGCCAGATTCTGAGCTGGGATGGGGCAGTGAGATAAATAACGGTGATGGATCAAGCCCTGATCTTTGGACTGGGTAAGAGTGGTCTGCTCAATTCAGACACTCTGTTCATCACCACCCCCTTTTGTAAATCGATTTTGGCCACTATAGGTGTGGCAGGGTATACTCAGACATGAGTCCCTTTCTCACTGCTCCATCAGGATTCAAGCAAGCTGGGCCGAAGACGGCTGAAATGCCAGAAACCGGTCCCCGGTAGCTTGTCTCCTTTCTGATAAAGAATTGGCTTGGTAGTTTAGTCTGCCCTGTTCCCATGATGCACTGGGCCAGGGACAGACTGATTTGCATATAGCCAGATTCTGAGCTGGGATGGGGCAGTGAGATAAATAACGGTGATGGATCAAGCCCTGATCTTTGGACTGGGTAAGAGTGGTCTGCTCAATTCAGACACTCTGTTCATCACCACCCCCTTTTGTAAATGGATTAAAGCTTAACTTGCTTGATGTTTCAGTTTCTGTTTCTAATTCTGTTACTTTGGCTATCGCTATATCTTGGATCCCTTTTGAAATATCCACCAAAGTTTCCTTATCTGTATCATTTTTAGCGTCATTTTTAGCGTCATTTTTAGCTGCAGTTTTAGCAACCACTTCCTCCAGATGCCCAGCTTTTTCCCCCATTGTAGCCAAAGAAATGTTAGAGATATTAGAAATATTATTCTTTTTCAGTACCTGTTTTGTGGTGCTGCAGTCCTCCAGTCGTTGAGCTCCCACCGTGTCTGGATCCTCAATCCTCTCTGTAAGGGCAGGAAGTTTCATTTTTTTCTTTTTTTCACCCTCCTTGTTAATAACTGAGGCGTTTGGCATAGTTGAAGCTGTGAAGGTGAGCCCTTTCCGAGGTGTATTGGTTGGCATCGACTGTGGGGACAATGGAGTGGTAGATGCCTTTCCAGCTGTCAGGCTAGACGAGCCGCTAGAGGAGCCGCTCTGTGGCTGTACAGGTGAATGAGGAGAAGGTGGCAGTTTACTTGCTGTATTTTTACTGTTCCTTGTAGTCCTAGGCGGGTGCTTTGGTGACATTCTTCCTCCTTGTTTCAGAGAATTCGTGAGCTTGTGGCTCCAGTTACTCAGGTGTGCTAGTCCAGATGAGTGGAGCCCAGAGCCTCTGAGCCGATCAAAAATCGCCTGCCAGAGAAGCGTAGTTTTGGCAACAAAGTAGAACATTTATATTAGATTGAATTGCTCTCTTCAGGTAGTGGATCACGTTTTTCTAATCTCCACAAGTAAAAGATATCAGCACGTCATTGACATTGACATTGACATTGCCGTACCTTTTCTCAATGCAGCGTGGAGCAATTATTCAAATCGGCGCCGGGTCCGGGTTCAATCACTGCTCTCAGATATGTCAGCCTTTTCTCTTATGGCCGCCAGTTACTTTTTCACTTTCAACAGTGCAGCAGCGCAGCATAGAAACCCTCGCACTCGTGCTTGAAGTCGGGTTTTTCAGCTCTGTAGCTTTTCTTTCTCAGCCGCCAGCAGTGCAGCATAGCATAGGATCCTCGCGCACACACCCGTGCTTGGTGCCGGGTTCTCAGCACCGTAGCTGCCTACCTCGCGTTGTTGCGTTTTCCAGCTCAGTGCTCAGTGCTCAGCAATCCTGGTCTCAGCTCCGTATTTCTTTAGAACAGCCTCGGTGTTTTTCGCATCTTGCATCGGTGCGAGGAAGCCAGCTCTGCTCTTTCTTTTTTCAACGCTCAGAACTCCCGGTTTCAGCTCCGTATTTTTTCAAAACAGCCTCAGTGGATTTCGCATCTTGCTGCAGAGAGAGGGTAGACTCAGGTGAGCTGCTGGCGTCGATCCTCACTCCGCCATCTTGGATCCCACCACCACATACACTGTTCATGCAAACTACAATAGATTACCAAAATACCTGGATTGCCGCTCGATATCAAATGACATGGAAGGACCCCACCTGCTCACACTGATCAGACCTGTCATACACAGTCCCCTTGCCCATTTTAACCATGGTGTTGTAAGATAAGTAAGACCTGTGGAGTACTTTAAGCTGCACCAGCCTGAACTGTGCTCTAATCGCCACCTCTCTGGGGAGGCAAAGGCCTCTGGCCAGTCCTCAGTCAAGCCACCCAGGTCTACATACCAGCTGCCCCGCATGTGAAAGAGCGTGTCGGGAGAGTTGTTGTAAAGAGGGCTCCCTCACCTATGAAAAGCTGATAATTTCAGGTCTAACAATCTATCCTCTAGCGGGGATGATTCCAGCAGTTCCTCCCAGGGAGATCACACACTGAAGAGCATGCAGATAATGAGAGGTCTCCATAATCGCAAGCACATCATACTTGCTCTATGGTTCAGAGAATGGGACCACCCCCCACTGGACCAGAGGTTCTCTACCTTAGTGACACCTTTAAGGTCCCATTTATCAAAGTCAAGGCTTGTCCCCAGCATGCGCAACCTCTCAGAGTCCCACAGTGGTGTGGCCTGGGTAAGCTTACCAGCCCAGGGTTTTGTCTCGTATGCAGATTTGGACCTAGACTGCTGTTGGTCACGTGAGGATAAACATGTTGGGTTGGTGTAAAGTGCTCATAGATGACCTCCTAGGTGTAAGATATGACAGTCCATACAGTGTGCTGGCTGATCAACCCATTGATTAATAACCACCAGCTGTACCACCCAGTAGTATTTTTGGATATCAGTTAGGGCTGTTCCTATAAAATACCAGCTCTAGCAATTGACCTGGGACTATACAAGGAGTGCCTCAACCACACAGCAAAGTTCTAACTGCTTTCTGTGGTTTAAAAATAGATTGGAAGAACAGGGAGTGGCATATTCTTAGGCAATCCTGGTTTAGGTTTTTTTTAAATTCAGTTTTCAAACTTTAAATACAGCTTACAAACATGGCTTCCCCATTGCCAATTAACTCAAAAAATTTTTAAAATGGAAACCCTTCCCATCGACTTTGTTAAAAATGAAACATTGCCCACTAAACATAGGACACTTACATATCACTTAGAACCTGGTCTGGGCTATTGGCCAGGAATAATACTAGCAGGCCCCACATCACAAGGCAACGAGGATCATGGCGCCTCCTCCACATGTCTCCAGTGTAGTCTTGTAGTAGGTCATGACTTATGCAATCGCGATTGATTTGCTCTCTGCATTTACCTCAGCTCATTGCTACCTGCCTTTTGGCTAACAGCAGCGTCACCACAAATTTACAGTTTGCTGATAGTATAGATTTGACCAACCCTAATAGACAACTGGGGCGTGCAGAGAACCTGGTCAGAAGTCATGTCTGAGAGTATGTACCACCTTCTCCCAGTACTCCTACACCTGTCTGCAGTCCCAGGCCAGGTGCAAGAAACCTACCTCCGACCTCCCACATGATTTGATTTGATTTGGACTTGTAGAGCGCATGGCTGCCCTGGAGCGTCCCAGCGCTAATCCTAATCTGAACCTGGTGAACTCAAGCGGGGAGCAAGGTTAGGGGATGGAAGGGAACAGAAAGGTTTTAAGTACTCTTCTGAATTTAAGGTGATCCGGTTCCATTCGAAGTTCTCTAGGAAGGGCATTCCATTTGTTTGACACATTCAGTGAGAACCGTCGGCCTCCAGTTCGTGCTTTCCTCACTCGTGGGACAATGGCCAGATTTTCTCCATCCGAGCGAAGGGCCCTGGTCGACTTGTAAGGTCGGATCAATCCTCTCAAGGCCGGAGGGCCTTTACCCTGCAAAGTCTTATGTGCGATGCAGAGAGACTTAAAAGAGACCCGCTCTTGGATGGGGAGCCAGTGCAGGGCATTCAGCAATGGTTTGGCTGAGGCCCGTCTCGGCGCCCCCATCAGCAGCCTGGCTGCGGCATTCTGAGCTCGCTGAAGAGTATTGATAGTGGCATGAGGGGCTGCGAGGAAAAGGGAGTTACCATAATCCAGTTTGGACAGAATCAAACCCTGGATTAGCAGCTTTCTAGATTGAAACGGAAGGAGAGGGAGGACCTTCCGGGGTGCCCAAAGCAGGCCGAAGCAGCCTCCAACCACTTTCTGCGCATGAGTCTTGAAGGTCAGTTGGGGTTCGAACCAAATCCCTAGGCTTTTAATTTGCTGCTTGGGGGGTGGAAGATCTCCCATACAGGCAGGCCACATCTCAGGGGGCAGAGAGGTGAATTGATTGCCTAAGAGCATGATCTCCGTCTTCGATCCATTTAGTTTAAGTTTCGAACTGGACATCCAGGAGGAAATGGCTGTAAGACAGTCTGGGAGATCGACCGGGCTGCCCGCATGTTGCGACAACGAGACGACAAGCTGGGTGTCGTCAGCATAGCTTATGGATTTAACCCCGAATGGGGCTATCACCTTCTCCAACGGGGCCATGTAGACATTAAACAGTGTGGGGCTGAGGGAGGAGCCCTGCGGCACCCCACACTGAAGAGGGAAGGCCTCTGACATGGACCCATTTTCCCAGATCCTGAAGGACCTCTCCTCCAGGTAGGACTGCAACCATTTGAGGGCTGATCCTGTAATGCCCAGCAGGGCCAGGCGTTGGGCCAGGACAGCATGATCCACAGTATCGAATGCAGCACTCAGATCCAGGAGGATCAGCGCTACTGATCCCCCTGAATCCAAGATGCATCTAACCTCTTCAGTCACCGCCAAAAGGGCGGTGTCTGTGCCCTGACCCGGGCGAAAACCAGTCTGAGAGTCACTGAGGAGATGGTTAACCTCTAGATACTCTGAGATCTGCTTATTCACCACTTTTTCGGCCACTTTGCTCAGTCCAGGTAGGAGCGAGATCGGGCGAAAGTTGGCCAGATCGGAGATGTCTAGTCCTGGTTTCTTTAAAAGCGTTTTGACTCTGGCCTGTTTCCAGCTCGGAGGCACTATGCCCGAGAATAGTGACGAGTTAAGTAGCTCAGTGGCTACAGGGGCAATGATGTTTAAAGTTTGCTTTAGAATGTGCATCGGACTGGGTCTGAGGGAGAGCCGCTTTTAATAGTGGAAAAGATATTACAAAAGTCTTCTTTGGATATAAGACTGAAAGCCTCAAGTTGAGGACAGGTAGGGTCAGGAGAGGGGGTCTCGATGAGTTCAGTGGTGGAGGATTGAGGAAGGCTATCTAGAATTTTCCGAATTTTGGTATCGAAAAATTCTGCTAACTGATTGCATCTCAGTACTGGATCATTCTGGACCAGGGGGGGAGCTGGGACTTTAAGAAGCATGTTCACAATTTTGAATGTTTCTCTGGAAGAATTAGAAGAGAGACGAATTTTTTCTGCAAAAAAGGCAGCTTTGGATTTTTGCCGTCCTAGCTTGTAAAGTTTTAGGGCTGCTTTATATGCAGTTTTGTGAATAGGTGCCCAGTCTTTGCGCCAAGCGCGCTCTGCTCTTTTGCACGCTTTCCTGAGTTCTCTTAGTTCAGGCGAGAACCAGGGGGATTTGAAAGTGTTGCTCTTTTTAGTGCAGAGCTTAAGAGGCAGAACCGAATCCAGGGAATTAGTGAGCCAGTCTCGAAAATTTGTATCTGCCTGTAGAACATCCGATTCTATAGGGGGTGCAGATTGTTCGAGAGCAGTTGACAAGTTGTCTACTGACAGCCTTGGCCATGGCCTTTGAAGCGTACGGGAACAGGGGACCTTGGTTCCTCCTTGGTAAAATTCCCATGAAAAAGGAACTAGGAAGTGGTCTGACCATAATAGGGGTAGGGGGGTTTGGCTGTGATCTGGGGGATGTTGGAAAAGATCGGGTCTAACAAATGACCTTTATTGTGGGTGGCTTCCTTATTTGCCAGTTCCAGGTCAAAGGAGCTAAGGTTGGTGATCAGTTCAGCCCCAGAGTTGTCCTTGGGGTCGTCGAAGTGTATATTCAAGTCGCCCAGGATCAAAAAATTCGAGGCCTGAGAGGCAGCTGATAAGGAGATTTCTAAGAGGGAGTCAGGGAAATGTTTTAGACTCCCCAGGGGTCTGTAGATGAGGAGACCTGACAGGGAGTGGGTGGGTGAGAGCTGAATGTTAAAGCTAGCACTTTCTGCGTCCAAAATTCCACCCTCCTTCAATCTGCAGTTCAGAGACTCCCGATGAATTATGGCAAGTCCCCCCCCCATACCTTTATCTCTGTTCAGACATTGGATATTGAAACCACTGGGGAGCGCCGAGACAATATCGAAGTCTGAGTGAGGGGATAACCATGTCTCCGTCAAGAAGAGCAGGTCGAACTTGCAATCTTCTAACAGCAAGTGGATCTCGATCGCATGCTTCGGCAGCGATCTGCAGTTCAAAAGAGCCATCTGCAGGGTTCTACCCACCTTCTTACCAACCGACTCCCCGCTGCAGGGGGCCGGACAGGCAGGGCATCGGCAGAAAGGAGGGCTAGAACCAACCCAGCGCGGGCATCCCGGGTTGGCCGTGAGTCGAAGTGACAGTAGTTCCTCTTTTGAGAACCTTGTGGGTCCAAGGGGGGACACGGGCATAGTGGCTGGCCCTAGGCCCGGTCTGGCCCAGACGGGCTTGCCTCTGGCGCGCCATCGGCGCGCCCGCTGCGCCCGCCCGCTGCGCGGACCGAAGACAGACTTCATAAGTAACGCCCGGGCTGTGATTCGCCCGAGCGCTAGAGCGCTGACCGCGTTATTTCAGTTGCAATGGCGGCCAAAGTCGTCGCCCTTTGCAAGACAGTAATCATCAAACAGCACATGTCCCTTTGCAGGCCATAGCAAAACAATTTAAGGGGCATCAAGTAAGTTTGCTATAGGAACTTAAAAATGAATGATGCGGAAGTTGCATTTTGAGGTCAGCATCATAGTCAGTGTGCAGCAGAAACAGGGATGTGTTCCAACAGGCCAGTGGTACTGATATCGGTCTATCCCTTTGCACTGTTATGTCTAGTGACCAGATGTCTGTGGGAGGTATAGGCGAGTAGTGTTTGCATGGCGTTGTCCCCCCATTTCATACCTGTAATGCTGTGTCACTGGTGTCTGGGTTTAGCTGCCTCTGTCACTGGATAGCTGTATTCCTGCGGTTTAAGGCCCAAGTTTTGTCTTGTGTCCCCAGCCTGATCGACCACCAGGTTAACCTCAACAGTGACGCTTTCCTATCGTTCTCTTTTCGTGTCCAGCCATCAAAGAGAGCACCTGTCTCAATTACAGTTTTGTAAGCACCCCTAAAGAATATAAGACTCAGGTAACTAATTTTCTTTGAAATATCGTTCAGTGGCGTACACCAGTCCCTCCCTCACACCCGAGATCTGAAGATCTTAAGCTTTCCAAGCCCCCTGCACCACCAGTACATCACTTTGTGACACGTGAAAGGGGTGTTCCATGGGGGGTGTTGTGGGTGTTCCCACACTACACCCATGGAATGACACATATTCAGATTTACAATGAATCGTAGATCTGGAAATGCGTGTGAATGCTACGCCTCCCCAAGAGAGGCATAGGAAAGCGCAGCGAGGAGAAATGTAGTCATTTCTCCTCGTTTTTTCCTCTTTCAAAGTGTGCTGCATTCTACAGCACGCATTGAAAGAGGAAAAAGCCTGTAGTGATTGGTTTTGTGCAGGAAGATGCTTCTTCCTGTACCAAAACAATCCCCCCACGACGCAGGCATTCTTGCATGATGGTGCAGGGGTGCCTCCGCAGGACAGCAGTTTGTGCACATTCGCAGGGGGAAGCACAGAGATGCAACATACTGTTGTAAATAGGTCACATCCCTGTGCTTTGAAAGTGACTCAGTACAGCGCACCAATTACTCTGTATAGTGGTCTCAGCACAGCCAAATGGCTTGTGGAATGCACTGAGTCACTTTCATTGTAAATTTGCCCCCAAGGGTTCAGTGTAGTGGTCCTTCAAGTTCACGGCTTATCCAGACTGAAGATCTCCACACTGGCTGAGTGACTAGATATTTCCCCCCTCGTTAAATGGCATACATCACGAAAAAAGGGAACACAGTAGACCAATGTTAAAACAAAGTCAATATGGTAAAGGCTGCCATGGGACCCAGAGTAGAAAGTACAATTGTGTAGTGGGTTTGTGTGCCTGCAAAATGTCAACTATTCCCAGGGCTGAGAGGAAGTCTGCCAAGTGGGAGCAAGAGGGCAGGCTTTCTTGGAGTCATGCAATTTGTTTTAACAAAGTGCCATATTAAAACCTCCTGCATATCTATCAAGCTGATCAACCCAGGTTTGGTTAATAGTAAGTGTATCTGCCTCTTAAGGAGTATTACTGTCCCCTAGAAGTGAATCCAGCCAAGACCGTCACCCCCCAATCCAGAGCCCTGCAAGGATTGCCCATATGGGGTTTCCTGTAAAAGGATTACATCTGGGGAACGTCTTTAAATACATTGAAGTCCCATGCTTAATTCTGTCCCATAAGCCTTTTACAGGACAAGAGCTGAATTTCAGAAGTGGTCACTTTATTCACCATTATACCTCACTACATTGCAATGTTTTATCACTACCTATCTCAGTAGCCATACCTGGAGTCCTGGCCATGACCGTACCACATACATACATACAATTCGAGGTCTACTAGTGTGCTGAAAAAAGGCACTAGTTAATTTGCCTGAATGGTATCAAAGCTAGCAAACTGACCTCCACCTTTTCAGGTTTGTTACAGCATACCATAACTCAATGAACCCTCCCCCACCACCATGCACGACAGACCTAGAACAGCGATTCATAGGTTACTGGAGCTGTCTGAAGTATTACATCAATCCTGAAAGTTGACAATACGAGCAATAATGGGTGGGGTCCCTGGTTTGGGGCATCCACCCAGGACTAGATGGGCCCACTCAACTGAGAAAGGAGGCAGGTTCCTTGAGAAGATCCTCAACAAATAGGTCCACTCTAGGACTACTAGTATGTACAAATTAGTGAGCCTGGACCCGCCTTCATGGACTCCATTATTTTACTGGTGGCCTGTAATTCACTGACCCGGAGGGCCTCAGTTTCATGTTACAGAGCAACCTTTTAATCCTCCACCTCTGGTTCATGTTGCCGAGATGTGCTCAAGACTGGTCATGACGGAATCAATTTGTGCTTCTAGCACAGATCTTACTTGGCCATGATGTCATGCAGAGTCAATGGTTCCCCTTCAGAAGCTAGTTGCACAGCGAGCAGTTGTACCTGGGACTCATACAAGGCCTGACACTTAAAAAGTTCAGTCTGGTGGGAGGTCCGCATGATCGCTACGGATCAGGCTATGTACAATTCAAGCAAAATGCAGTCAGTTCTTAAATGTGCTGGGTTTTGCCTCGCTCCATTAATTGCACGTCACCAATGCTCAGTTTTACAGAGCACTGTATTGTTTCACCCGGAGATTGCCAGCTACAGTATTATGGATTAATCATCTTGCAAAGCATTCAAAACCTGGAAACGGCTCCAGTATACCAAAGCTCAAACCAGCTATCAAGAGCATTGGTAAAGGGACTCCTTTTGATTGTTAGTTGACCTACCCTACGTCACTGAAGTAAGCCTAAAAGTGATGGGCAGTGTGCTTAATTATCCTAGCCATTGGTAATTACTGGTGTCCACATACAAGTAAATATTGTCCCACCATGCTACCTCAGCTTAGACCAAATGATTTAGAAATGTCTTGATCCTACACCAATAGAAAAGTCCAACCCAACTTGCCAAGAAAGGTTCTATTAGAACCCAAAAAGCAACCCCATACAGATTATCCTTGTCAGGTGCACCTATGTTTCCATGATGCAGGACCTGTCACTGGATCAGTAACATCCAAGTAAGGAGCGACAGGTGGCATGCTCAAATTAAATCTACACCAATTACTCTGCATCGTGGTCCATCTTTCACCCACACCACCACCTCAGATCAAACCAGTCATTGATTGGAATGTGCCCTGGGTAATTACCAGTGGGCGAGATAGTCAAGTAGGTCATCCACTCCTAATGTATTCCTCAATACACACTACATCCTGACCTGCATGTGAGGGGCAAGCACTCGAGCACAAAGAAAAAAGTTACCTGATGGAACAGTAAATACACAATTGAACTAATCGGAATAGTATAAATGCTCCATGAAGGAACACATTGAAGGTAAGCTGTTGGCCAAAGAAATCCATTAATGAAAGTGCCCACTGTTGGAAATAGGTCTATCCCACCGACAGCAACATTTGCCTGTAGCAGTGCCAAAGCATTGGCATAAATAGGGGTCACCTTCATAAGGTGAAGTCATGTAGCACATTGCCCTGTGAAACGATTAGTATGCTCAGATGGGGGGTGACGGCAGTAGCTGAATGAGCATGTAACTTACTCCTATACACTGAAGATGACCAGTTACTGGACATGTACTGCTTATGTGGGCTATGGTTCCTGAACTGGTCACCCTACCTGCACAAGTACCAACTAGATGTACATTTTTACAGCAATCTTAAGCGGTAACAAAGCAAAATCTATACAGCATAACTGCATAATTCCTCAGCCAAATTGTAGCTTTTGCTCTGGTTTAATTGGCACTCACATTGAAGACTACAGAAAATGCTTTAACTGCATTTCTGCCCGAGGCTCAGAATCTAGTATACAACCATGCACCAGTAACAAAACTCAGTGTATTCATCGCCAAACTGACATTTTGCAGAGAGAGACTGCATCATCTTGGTGAGAATGGAGTCTTTTGTATCCATCCATACTAATATAATAAAGAGAGACCAAACCTTTGAGGCGGGTAATCTCAGGAACCACAGCACCAATCACAACACCCAATACAGCGTTGGAAAGGGCAGTTGCAGCAGGAGGACATAGGCTATGCAGACGCCCACCATATACATTTAAAAAGTTAAAGAAACGTGACAGCAAAGTAGTCCCTTGTGGGCGTCTCTGCGTTGTGCTGTGGGGGCGTGACAAATGCTGGGGGCATGTGGTATGTTCCACCCTTTGGGCTGGTCTGTTCCCATGAGGCACAGGGTCAAGGCTGATTTGCATATGGCCATGTCTGAACTGGGGTGGTGTGGAGTGCAAAACAACAATGGATTTAGGGCCAGATCTCTGTAATTGGGTGAATGTATGACATTGTTCTGCATTCTGTCCATCAACTGTTGTTTTTGCATTTGTCACCCCGAGTGGGATGGGTATGCTCAGATGTGAGTGCCATGCTCTCCTGATTGAAAACGGTTGATAGCCAGAAATTGGTCCTAGCATGTGTGAGTCAGATCCAGGAAAGATATGACTTAGCAGTTCAAAGGGCCTGGAACATTACTCTTAGGTACAGGGTCATGGCTGAGGAGGTGTGGAGTGCAAAAAAATTGATGGATTTTGGCCCAGATCTCTGTATTGGGGTGAACGTATGAGATTGTTCTGCATTCTGTCCATCATCTGTTGTTTATACAATTTGCACTTCATGCCATGTCTCATATCCCGTGTCGGGGGTGTGGGCGGCAGCGGGGCGCGCGTCGTGTCAAATATTTCATTGTTTTTTCTTCCCAGGTTCTGCACATTCCAGCTCCGGGTGTTCACCCTGCTCCCTTTAAATACCTCTGCACACCATAAACAAAACCAACCCTTACTCCTTTAAATACCCCAACACCCTTAAACACTAACCCATCTTAACCCTATAAATATACCATGTACCCCAAAAACCAAACCTACCCCTGAACCCAAAAATACCCCTGTACCCCAAAACCCAAACCTAGCCCGAACCCTTAATACCCCTGTACCCCAAAACCCAAACCTACCCCTGAACCCTAAAAATACCCCTGCACCCCAAACCTAGCCCTGAACCATAAAAATAACCCTGTACCCCAAAATGCAAACCTAGCCCTGAACCCTAAAATACCCCTGTACCCCCAAACCTAGCCCTGAACCCTAAAAATACCCCTGTACCCCAAAACTCAAACCTAGCCCTGAACCCTTAAAATACCCCTGTACCCCAAAGCCCAAAACTACCCCTGAACCCTAAAAATACGCCTGTACCCCAAAACCCATACCTATCCCTAAACGCTAAAACTACCCCTGTACCCCATGACCCAAAACTATATCTGAACCCTTAAAATACCCAAACACCCCAAAACATATACCTCAGTACCCCAAAACATATATACCCCTATACCTATACTTTCCTTATCCGAACATTTAAAAAAACATGCTTTTACCATTCATGCATTTACAACGAATTTCATTGTAAATGTATGCGTGGTAAAAGCATATAACATGTAATGCCATGCGTTATAATGGCCTTGCGGAGTCATGGTACTTTCATAATGAAAGTATGCGGAGTGATGGTATGCGGAGTGATGGTATGCGGAGTGATGGTATGCGGAAAGAACGTTGCAGAATAATGGGTGTTTACCCTCCCCCGGTAAGTGCATTGGTGGCACGGCGGCCCACATCTCCAGCAACATACTCATATTTTTTCAACACCGATTTGAAAAATGCCCAGGTCTCTCATTGATGGCCAGCACCCACATACACTTTTAGACACACCTCCCGCCACAAGTTCTAAAATTGCGAACTTTAGAGCTGGGGAGCTACGTTTGAATCTCGGCATTAGGTCAACATCCTGTGATTCCAGGCAAATTGCTTTGTCCCCCCGTGCCTACCACAAATTAATGTGTTCTTCCGTAATGTAAATTGTGCTCATGCCACACTGTCGAGTTTGCGCTATATAATATTGCAAGGAAAAATAAAGTAAGGAAACTCGAGTTCACACACTACTGAATGCACACTCTTAAGTGCATCAGCAGTGCACTGTGAATCGGAGCGTTTCACAGGCCTGTCCCAGATAAGAAATGCTATCAAAACTAAGTCCTACAAAACAATATACTACTGGCCGACAGCAATTCAGACCCGGATAACGTTGGGACGGGCTGCTAGTTTTATAATATGACTAGCAGCCCGTCCCGACGTTGTCCGGGTATGAATTGCTGCCGGCCAGTAGTATATTGTTTCGTAGGATTTCATTGTGATAGCATTTCTTATCTGTGACAGGCCTGCGAAACGCTCCGATTCACAGTGCACTGCTGATGCACTGAAGAGTGCGCGTTCAGTAGTGTGCCAACTCGAGTTTCCCTACTTTATTTTCCTTGCAATATTGTATAGCGCGAACTCGACAACATGGCATGAGCACAATTTACATTACAGAAGAACACATTAATTTGTGGTAGGCACGGGGAGACAAAGCAATTTCCCTGGAATCACAGGATGTTGCCCTGATGCAGAGATTTGAACGTAGCTCCCCAGCTCTAAAGTTAGCAATTCTAGAACTTGTGGCGGGAGGTGTCTAAAAGTGTATGTCGGTGCTGGCCATCAATGGAGAAACCTGTGCATTTTTCAAATCGGTGGTGAAAAAATATGAGTAAGTTTCTGGAGATGTGGGCCGCCGTGCCACCAATGTACTTACCGGGGGAGGGTAAACATCCATTATTCCGCAACTTTCTTTCCGCAGACCATCACTCCGCATAATTTCATCCTGAAAGTACCATGACTCCGCAATGCCATTATAACGCATGGCATTACATTTTATATGCATTTACCACGCATGCATTTACCACGCATACATTTACAACGAAATTCGTTATAAATGCATGTATGGTAAAAGCATGTTTTTTTTAATGTTTGGATAAGGTAAGTACAGGTATAGGGGTATATGTTTTGGGGTACTGAGGTATGTTTTGGGGTGTTTGGGTATTTTAAGGGTTCAGATATAGTTTTGGGTTATAGGGTACAGGGGAAGTTTTAGCGTTTAGGTATGGGTTCTGGGGCACAGGCGTATTTTTAGGGTTCAGGGCTAGGTTTGGGTTGGAGTACAGGGGTATTTTAGGGTTCAGGGGTAGGTTTGGGTTTTTGGGTACAGGGTTATTTTTATGGTTCAGGGCTAGTTTTGGGGTGCAGTGGTATTTTTAGGGTTCAGGATTAGGTTTGGGTTTTGGGGTACAGGGGTATTTTAAGGGTTCAGGGCTAGGTTTGGGGCACAGGGGTATTTTAGGGTTCAGGGGTAGGTTTGGTTTTTGAGGTACAGGGGTATTTTAAGGGTTCAGGGGTAGGTTTGGGGCACAGGGGTATTTTAGGATTTAGGTATAGGTTTGGGTTTTGGGGTACAGGGTATATTTATAGGGTTAAGATGGGTTAGTGTTTACGAGTGTTGTGGTATTTTAAGGAGTAAGGGTGGGTTTTGATTATGGGGTGCATATGAGACATTGCATGAAGGGCGGAATGTATTGACAGAATAGAACACAATGTCAAACATTCACACCAATACAGTAATCTGGGCCTAAATCCATCATTTTTTTTGCACTCCACGCCACCTCAGCCCTGACCCTGTGCCTCAAGAGAACATTCCAAGTCAAACTACCAAACCATGTCTTTCCTGGACCGGACTCAAGCCTCCTATGACCGATTTTTGGCATGCAACAGCCCGACCCACGAGAAAGGCTCTATCCTCGACCTTATCATCGCCAAAGAGGACGCTACTCAACGAGTCTATTCAACCCCGTGACTGGTCAGATCATCATATTGTCACATTCCACATCAATGAAAAAGTCAAACTCAATTCGGTTCAACCCTCCAGACCTAAAGCCTGGAAAAGACCTGAAAAAACTCAACCCATTCTCCATACCCCCCGAACAGTCGCGACCTACTCCCGCCTACGGGCGCTACAGATGTCCAATCCCTGACTGACCACTATCTTAACGCCGTGACCTCATTAATGAGGCTGCTCCCATGCAGCTAAAAAGAGTCTCCGCTAAAATCTCCAACCCATGGTACGACGGGAGTCTCAATGAAGATAGACGAGCCATGAGATTGGAAGAGCGCACCTGGAGGGCAGCTCCCTCTGCACTACACCTGAAAACGCTGAAGAAAAAGAGAAACGCCTACTCAGGAAAATAAAGCGCTCAAAAGCAAACTTCTTCAGCCTCCAGCTCGACCAAGCAAAAAAAAAAAAAGCGCCCTAGAAAACTGTTTAAGTTATTCAGAACACAAGCCAAGGAACAACCCCAACCTCTCAGTACTTTGCACGAAGCACCCTCCTGTGAAGACTTCGCCACTTTCTTTACCCAAAAAACTAACATAAAGAATGATCTACGCACTGACGCAAGACTCCACAACACACTCAACTGCATAACACCCACCGAACCTAAAAACAATGCAACATGGTCAACCTTTGAAACCTACTCCGAAGTAGGCAAACTGCTCAGCACCTTGAAACCTTCCAATCACCTCACGGATCCCCTCCCTGCTAACGCTGTTAAAGATTTCACCCCACTGCTCCTTCCTCTCTGGACTAAAATTATCAACAGCTCGCTCCAAGAAGGAACCATCCCAGACTCCCTCAAAGTTGGACAAGTCACACCTTTGCTAAAGAAACCTACTGCCGACCCATCCGACCTAAACAACTACCGTCCCATTACCAATATTCCCACTCGCGCCAAATTATTGGAAAAATGCGCTCAACTACAACCGACTAAACACATTGATCTGTTTGATCTCCTCAACCTTCATCAATCAGGCTTCCGAGCAGGTCACAGCACTGAAACTGCTATGACTCACATAATCGACGACGCCCTTCAAATCTTAGATCAAGGGGATACCTGCCTCATCCTGCTTGATCTCTCCTCAGCATTCGACACTGTCAAACATGAGAAGTTACTCGATCTTTTGAGCACAAGAATGGGTCTTTCTGGGACTGTTCTCAAGTGGTTCACCTCCTTTTTACACAACAGGTCGCAGAAATTCAAGAGTAACAACCTGATGTCCTCTCCAATACCTGTTTCGTTAGGCGTCCAAGGATCTTCCCTATCACCAACTTTGTTCAACCTAGTTATGGAACCTCTCACCACCTTGCTTCAAGCATCCAATGTACTTTTTCACATGTACGCAGATGACACCCAACTATCTCAAATTACAATCCCCCAATGACATCTTACTACTTAACTCAACGATCAGAAGCACCCAATCCTGGCTTGCTGATAATCATCTCAAACTCAATGCTCTGAAAACAGAATTCCTGCTTATCACACCTCCCGCGAAGATCCCCACCACGCAAACCTGGCTTAAACAGTTAACTGCACTCAATGTCCAACCCATCATAGTGGACTCAGCGAAATCTCTAGGCACAACCCTCGACTCCAACCTCAACATGCAGCATCATATCAGCAAGGCTACTAAGGGAGCGAACTTCCAAATCAATACCCTGAGGAAACTTAAACCCTTCCTACCAGCCAAAGACTTCCAAACTGCAGTAAAAGCACTAGTAATCCCGCGAATTGAATACAGCAGCACCGCCCTTTGCGGTCTCCCGTTAACCAGCACTGCACCCCTAAGAGCCTCTCTAAACGCTGCAGCCAGACTCCTCACCAGATAAAAAAACTCGCACATCACCCCTGACCTGAAAACACTGGACTGGCTGCCTTTTGAAGCCAGAATACATTTGAAAATCACCTGCATGACACAAGGCTCTACATCTGAGCTCTCCCGGATACCTCACTCAGAAGCTGTCAATCTCTGGCAGCTCTAGAAACACTAGAGGCACAATCTTCTGCTAAAACCTCGAAGATTCCGGAAGGTAAAAACTTATAAACGCTCTCTCAGGAATGGCACCCAGGATCTGGAACTCACTCCCTCCTGAAACCAGGCTCATCTCCTCCTACACTGAAAGTAAAAGCTATTTTTATGGCCAAATACACTTGACCTATTAGCGTGGATCTGGAAAGACTCTACACCAACCTGTATTACTCTGTTCGAACTCTATGACTATGTATTTCACCTGTATTATTGACGCTACTGACTGCACACATTCAACTGTTATATTTGTATTATTGATGTGCTGTACTACTTTGCTCCCTCACGTACCTACCCTTCCCACTTATGTGTAACCCCACTCTCTTGCTGGCATCCCCTGCTTTGTAAAGCGCCGATATCTGCAGAGATCTTGTTCACGCTATATAAAACTTTCAAAATAAATTAAATAGCTTGACACCAGTGGTGTGGAGAGCATGGGACTCACGTCTGAGCATACCCATCCCACTCGGGGTGACCAATGCAAAAACAGTTGATGGACAGAATGCAGAACAATGTCATACATTCAGCCCAGTACAGAGATCTGGGCCTAAATCCATCGTTTGTGCACCCCAATTCAGACATGGCCATATGCAAATCAACATTGACCCTGTGCCTCATGGGACCAGTCCAGCCTGAAGGGCGGAATGTACCACACGCCCCCAGCACAAGCCCACAGCACAATGCAGACATGCCCACAAGGGACTACTTTGCTGGCACGGTTCTTTTAGTTTTTAAATGTATATGGTGGGCGTCTGCATAGCCTATGTCCTTCTGCTGCAACTGCCATTTCCAACCCTGTATTGGGTGTTGTGATTGGTGCTGTGGGTCCTGAGATTACCCGCCTCAAAGTTTTGGGCTCTCTATTATATTAGTATAGATAGTTAAGCTCCCTCAATCCTTTGATCAGTAAATTCAGAAATAAGATTGTATGGCAAGCAAGACCTAGACTGGAACTACAAACGTTCAATTTGATTCTGAAGATTCTCGCTTAACCAGATTTTCGTTTATATCAAGCTTCACTTGGTAATTGGCTGACTTACAATTCAGACATGCTTTGCCATTCCCCAGCCACTCCATTGCTTGATGAATCTGAGATTCGCCTTGCTCCTTTCTTACAAGTTTGGGAACTAATGGAATCCCGTAGAAACATCCTCAACTGACTTTAGGAGAGTGCATCCCTCTGGGGCTTAAGCAGTCCATTCAGATTTGTGGGCTAAACTTGGGTTCCATAAACTAGTTATTTATGAGAAAACATTTTCTATCCTGGCAGTTAGTCACAGAATCGAATATAAACTATTTTTAATTACATCCAGATTAAGAAATTTTGCTCAGGCTTAACCTCAGAAGATAGACAGTTCTCAACTTGGGAAAGTTGACTTATACTTGTAAGTAACGGGCTGGAGAACTGTTAAAGGCTATTTGCTTTTCAACAGATTAGAACAGTTTCAGATTTAAAAAGATCTTTTACATCTACTGGTTGCAGCCTTACCCTCCAAAAAAATCAGGGCTTTAATAGAATTAATTTGCACTGTCAAAATTTTTAACCTCCCTGTGGTTTACCCGTAGCCGAATGATGAAATGCCTGCCATAAATGGACATTACCAGCGCCTGCCCACCCATGTCTTTATATTTTAACTACTTTAGAAATTTGGATCACACTATGTTTAATAAGTTTTTAAATGTATGTACTGTTTTGCATCTTTTATGATCTGTGATCGAAATAAAGATTCATGAAATGAAAAGAATTAATTGTAAAGCAGTAAGCACGGTCAATTTAGGAAGCATGACCGTCAGTAAATGATGATCTACTATACGCCTGCCAGACTTCATAGTCTATTCAGCAGTAGACCCTAGATATTCTACCAAAAATTCATTAGGTGGGTGCATGTGAACACCACATGCATCCAGCCCCAAATTGTCTGCATCTAAAATGTCTGTGCTGAAATTAGTAGTCTGTCACTTGATCTCAATACCATAGCTGCCTTTCAGGTAGAATAGAGGCACGGGATGAGCTTACTACTGTCCAGTTATTCACCACTAAGATGGATTCTTGCCAACTGGAAATCCGAGACTATACAGGCAATTTCCCAATGGGTGATTACAATGAGTTGTGGGAAGGAAGCTGCCAGGCGAGGCTCCTAGGCTAGATCCAGTGGCTGTTGGATTTTGTAGACTGTCAAGAGTCCTTCGCCACATTCCACAAATAGTTTTTTAAGCATTCACACTGCAACCCACCTTACTGTGGAATTGACTTGCCATCAGATGAAGACCATGAGCTAAACATTCACTGCCACATTTCACTATTTACAAGTCTGACAGCAGTGCTCATAGCGGTGAGTGACTGGACTGCAGATGGAGGTGGTAAACTGCCCGATTGAGCTGGAAGCAATATGGCAGCTACATGCAAAGGGCCCCATTGAGCAGCTTGTCTCTACACCTGCTTTCCCTGAACTATTCTTGAACCAAAGAACTTTACTTAAATAGAAACTGGTTCACATTTGACTTGACAGACCTTCGTTCTCACCACTGACAGGACAATATGCAATAAACCCACACTGCCCGACTTAGCTCAGCACCTGGAATGAGCTGCACAGGAAACCTCGCAGCAACCCAACCTGGCTTCATTAAAAACATGCTGTATGTTAGTATGTCAAATGATGTGCCACTCCCTCCCTCACTGGACTTGTTTACATAGACCACAACTAACGTAAGTACGAAATTAAAAGCCGTCAAAATAAACTTTCTACCATGGGCACACTGATTACAAAACATTTCATGGTACTAAAACCCACGAATAATAAAAGCTTTTCCAACATTCACCTGCAGTTCGAAGGTTAACAGGCATAACTCACTGCATGTGTGCGCAATGTATACTGCTTACAACTCAAAAACTTAACACCAGAATGCCTGACTTCTTAATCTGAGAATGCAGATTGAAGCAATTCCAAAAATCAAGAACGACAAGCTTTACAAATATCCTACCACATCTGGGCAGCCTGTCCACTTCCCAGCCCAAGCAGTCTGTAGAAAGGAACACTACTCCAAGCAAAGTGCCAACATAGCTAAGGCACACTGAAATTCAAAGTGCAAATTAGCTGGGGTGTCGAGTGGAGAGAACGAAATGACAAGAGGAAGGTACAGAGCCAGTTCAGGGGTTGCAGCTGTTGGGACAGAATTGGACTTCCCATGGAGGACAGTCTGAACGCGGAAGCAAATCTGCCAGCAGATGCGAGTATGCTTTCTCCCTTGCTGCCCAGCACACGAAAGAAGGACGGTTAGAACAAACGTCACAGGATGGGAGGGGAAAGTGCTATCTGCCATGACATGTTAAATCCAGCAGTAGTAGAGACTAGTGCTTCAGATGGTGCCAGTCAGGCTAGGAAGCGGATATCCCATGTAGAGATCAGTGGACAAAGATGTGGCGTGAGCAGTCTGCACACTTGTAGACGCATCACAGAAAAGTGGGAAAAAAAGCTGTGACAAGTGTTTGGGAAACTACAGTGATCAGCAAGGACGAAAGAGAAAGGGGACTGAAACCAAAATGTGGCCCTTAGTGAAAGGATCCATGTAGCAAGGGCAGTCGGCAGGTTGGGAACAAAAAAACCACTACAAGGCAGGACAAATGTACACTATTCATCACCAACAAAAACCATGCACTTGGTTAAGGCAGACCAAGCAAACAATGAGTGGTGGGCATGTCCAAACACCAGAGGGACCACAGTACACCTTGCAGAGCTGGAAAAATCGTGGCATCCAATATTAGTTACAAACCAAATTACCAGAATGCAACAGTAAGATTGTCTTGCACTGGAGATGTAACAAACACCAGTTGGGCTTCACAATACCACTAACAAAGATCAGAGTAGCCCATTGGTCTTGCTTACTGGAATTTCCTGGGTGGCAGTACTTGGCAGAGTTCAATATGACTATTAAGTAATATTTCTCGCAAAAAAAAAAATCCTAATTTTTTTGTTATAAAAACGGACCCGATTGACCTTTACCCACAGGTCTTTAGACATGCAAGACATTTACGAGGGCCAGAGTAAAATACCAGGGCATGCAGGTTAGTGTAGCCAACACCGAAATATGCAAGTTCTATAGCCTGAAATGAGTAGATCGAACTAGGATTCAGACAATGCATGTGGCAATTGCAAACTGTCTCGGTATGGAAACACATTGAGTTTTAGTCAGTGATTGACCGCAAATCTTAGAGGAAATTCTAAGAATAGTGACTGGTGCAGCGACCTTCAGAGCACAGGGCTCGATCTCCGGCAGCAGACCAGCTCAGCACCATGTGACTGGGCAATAACTCCCTTAATTTACACAACGGCCCCCAGTACCGAGACCCGTATGGTTGAGTAGTTCGCGCTTTACTGGATATACGATTTTAAAGTCCCAGGACACCCTGCTGCCAACTGCACCAAGAAAGTTAGCTAAACAAGTAAGTTTGCCATCACAACCGCGATTCCTTCGTATGCACTCCATATGGTCATGTTTCCAGAAACTAGTGTTGCCTCCTATAATGAATCACTGCGAGATTAGGATGTCACATTTGAGAAATGTGGCAAAAGGATTATACATCCTCTGCTGCAAGTAATGCAACTACTGAAAACTTCAGATTAAAGTCTAGTTTTTGTATTGAACAATCAGGAAAATTGAATTTACGAATAAAAGCATAGCATGATTTGTTATCTTCTTGGGTAGAGGGTACACAGTTAGTAATAGTTTAATCCTTGCCCCTGGCAGCAGCTGCTTCTGAAGCCCTGTCCGGAGGAGGCAAAGCCTTGTAGCCCAATGAAGAATCTGGGCTTCTCCAAGAGGCAACTGACTTCTCAGAGCAAACTCTTAACGAAACAAGCCAATAGGGTAAAAAGGAAGAACCCTAAAGCCTGCTAGATCTGCACGCATTTTAGTTTCCAGCTTCTCTCAAAGCAAAAGTGCCCAGATGACCTCACGCCCCTAAAAGATGACCCACAACTGCTTTGCCAATCTTTAGGTCTGTTTTTACCTCAAGGCTCAGCATTTCTAGGCGGCAGAAAATTAACATGTTTCAAGATAAAAACCATAAAAGAAACAAAATGATAGAGTAGTGTGACTTGTAACATTTTATTCAAGTTAAACGATTCGTAAACTTCAACACCCAAGACGGCCTGCCTGAGGTAAAGGTTTGAAGAAAACGAAAGACATTCGCAATGTAACATTTATTTAAGTCATACAAAATATCCTGCCAAAAGTGAAAAAAATACATTTATGTACAAAACCAGTCCCTTTACAAGAGCAAAATAAGAGCAGGGTTTCTGCTCAGGATGTGCTTTCAACTGCTGCGCCTGTGTCCATTGGTGTCTGTTCCATTGGAGTTTCTTTCTGTGCCTGTGGGAAGTAAACATCAAGTCAGTAACTAGGGCAAACTGTTCTGAAACTCTTGCTTACTCGTCAAGTACTACACCCTCATATTTGGACACTGCCTAAAACTCACGATTTAAAAAGGGTATAGATTGACTGTTACGAGGCAAGCCCTGCAATCAGATTTACTATGCTAGGCAGAGATACTATACGCGGCACTGCCTGGCATAGTAAATCTGGAGTGACTGATAAGTGCTAGTCTGCCTTGTGAAACTCTGCATCAGGAAGGAGTAAAATGGGTGGAGTGTAGGTGCTCACAAACTATGGTTTGACGCATTCCTAGGTTTACCAAGACTTGTAAACCTGGGAATGTATCAATGCTACACCTTCCAAGGTAAGGCATAACAAGTAGATTCTCCTTTGCTGTTCAGCAGGTCTAAAAACCCTCATTGTGTAGGGTGTCCCTTTCAGCATAAAACAATCCCGTTTGTAACACAAGCACACTTGCACCATGGGTTTAAGGATACCTGTGTTGGTGCTTGGCAACCATAACCAGAGAGCAGCAGTGTGCTGCCATGTTATTTCTAGCAGTTTCCAATTCGATCACGGATTAACCCAAAAAGCAGGTTAGTGATGCTGTTCATGCAGTTAAAGGTTGCCTTAACGTTACAGGTCAAGTGATAGCATGCACACGAAGCAAATGAAAGTGATGTATAAAGCCAAGTAATAAGCCTTGGCTTGAGATTAGATTTGGTGTAGGGTGCTTGTGATTTAAGTGCCCACCTCGTCAAGCTTTTCCACATCACCATTATTGGTGGCGTGATCAGCATCCCCGCCACCATTCACAACTGCTTCCTGCTTTGCCTTTTTTGCTTCATTGTCTTTCAACGGACTCTCTTCTTCAGGCTTCCTCTGAAGAAGAAATTGTGGGAGAAACAGTTACATTTTCTGGGAAGGCCAAGGGAGTCCACTTGGGAAAAACGGAGCAACTACATCAAGCAGCAACTATTAAAAGTAAGCTAATGGCATTGGCTAAAAAAAAAATGTCCAAGTATGAATAAGTTGCGGCCAACAGCTGTAAAGCAATGCCCTTGAGTATGTAACTGCGGTTGTACAAACACAAGCACTCAAACCCCTCGATTTAACATCCTGGTTGAGTTAAAGCTTGTAAGTTCTGTAGTGCTCAGGCACTTATGGTCTCATGGTGTTTTAACACGAGCCCTTGTTATTCGGAGTTTAACCCCTTCCATGCTCATGACGAGCTCAGCTCGTCATGCAGTACACTGGTCGTGTGCTTATGACGAGCTGAGCTCGTCATGAAACAATGAGAAAGGGAAATCTGCTGCACAAGAGTGGAATTGCTGCAGCAGCCATGTGGTTAATATGCAACCTACTCCACAAAGCCAGCAAAAGCAGACACCATTAGTGTAGTCTACAGTGATAGCGTGGTTAGAGGAGCACGGGTGATGAAGCAAAGGAAACGCTAGATTGTTACTCACCTTCTTCCTAACAAGATGAGAAATATCTGTAGCACAGTTGGAAGCTGGTGCCTCTGCCGGTTTTCTTACTGGAATCTAGAAGAACAGTAACAAGTTACATACAAAGCACTCCAGCTAGAGGTCAAATTCACTGAAGTACTAACACCATAAGTTCATTGGGAGAAGTGTGGCTCAATGGTTAGAACGGCAGACCCTGATGCAGAGGTCTAGCCCGGGGTTCAATTCCCTGCCTCGGCGTGTCTTGGGCTCAAAATTCCACAAACCTGATAATTCTCGCCTCGGTGCCTATTCTAATCATAGAGTCCCACTCTGCAACGCTGGGCAATAGCTTGCTTAATCTCCACAATGGCCCCCACAACGCTAAGGATGCCTGGCCTCCACCTTGGGGGTGCCTAGGAGTGGACGCCTCACAGGGAAAGCCAGGATGGGTTCCACAGCGGTATTCGTACAAGCGCCTTGAGACCCTTGCGGGTGAGTAGTGCGCTATACAAGTATCAATTTACATTGGCCAAGTTATGCCAGTAAGAGGGAAATTTACAAGCACTCTGGAAAGACACGAACAGACAATGACCAAGCAAAACAGAAAGTGGCTTACTGTGGAAACTGATGAAGACACATTGCCATTGCCTTGTGTAAAAGGTGATGTAGATGCTCCGGTCTGAAAAAGAAATCACTGCGAATAAGACTCACTGGGCATAAGACTCAGATATGCACGACAGATAACCATCCTATGGTAAGCTTCTGACAGGTCAAAGGCTGTAGAGTTTATGGGTAAAATTCCAAATGCTTAGGAGTTGTAGCAGGGTACCAATTTGACCGTTCTTTCGGTGAAAGCTAAAGGCTCTGCATTGGAGACTAGTCTGTCGCTCATTGTACCAAGCACTCTACCACATAAAGGTGTTGCAGTACCCACACAATACCAAAAATGTCCATTTGAGATTAGACTGGGCAATTCCCTTGCCTGCATTAGTTTAGAAATCATTCCAGAACTTATGGGTTAAAGTTTACGAACTCTACAAGGAGACTCGACTTGTTCTACAATAAATGAAGATTGCAATACGATCAGAAACACCCATGTTCTTCACCCCCACCAAAGCCAAGCATTCTTTATAAGGGGCTAAAGGGTGTGAAAGCGAAGATCAGGAGCCTGAACACTAAACCAGAAGAGGGCTTATTGAGAGACTTCAAATGTGGCATCAAAAGCCATTGTTACTTAAAACAGCTTGTGAACACCTTCCATTGGCAGTTCATACATGCCAATGAAATGTTGTGGCCTTTCTTCCTGCATGCGATTTAAGAGGCATGATGGTAGGCAGCCATGGATGTGTTGGGCTAATTAGCACAATTCTTGGTGCCTCCACTGGAAGGTGTCATGGAGAAGTTGTGCTTGCGTTTACCCATAAGTAGCAACTCCTCAAATCAGTACAACGCACTAGACACTTAGCTGAGATCACCATACTAACCAGAGTTTCTTTAAGAGCTACTTCTGTGACTACGCCAGTCCTCTGTGCTTCTTTTGTGTCCTCAATCTTCAGCTTCATTTCTGGAATCAGTCCCCTGAGCTCTTCCATTTCCTTTGTGTCTTCAGGACTACCATCACCGCCAGCCGTCTTGACACGCTCTGCCAGTACATCTGAAAGGGTGGTTTAAACATAAGTGGCTCCACTAGCTTAGTAGCCTTGCATTGTAGTTCCCCCAGCTTGCAATGCTAGTTAACCTAGCACACAAGCTCACCATGGGCTGCCAACAAGGACTGTAAAGACCCACATGGGCTGCAGGACTTTAAAAATTAGCTGTTTAATGCTTGCAGGAGCAGTTGCTCAAACATTTTTGGTACATGGGAGCAACTTGCAATGGTTAGATTAAATGTCTAGGCTGCCAAAAAGTGAGCTAGAAATGTTCCTGCCAAGACTTACCAAGTCGTTTCTCAATGACCCGAATGGACTCCGTGAATTGAGCAAGGGCTTCTGCATGCTGGTTGCTATAGTGGTATGCCATGGCCAACTGATAGTGAGTCTCGGCAACAAGTCTGTCGTGTTCCTCCAAGTGCTTTTTCTGAATATTTAGGCATGCATTAAAGTCGTCCACAGCCTGGGAATAGTTCTCTGCAAGAGAACAACAAAGTAAACCAACCGGGAGCAGCTTTAAGCACAACCTGCAGTTCGAAACACTACAGATACTTACCAGATTCTATGCTGACCTCGCCAAGTTTGAGATGAGCCTGAGCAGCATGAAGCTGAGATGCCTTGGTGTCCGCTCTATAATTCAAGAAAGGCATAATGAACTAAAGTCAAATGAAGTTAGTGAGGGGCATGCCTTCATAGGTCTCGGCACTAGTGGAAACAATTTCAAGATAAAGATTATAAGTGGAACTTGTGACTTTCAAACTATATGTTCACATGGCTTTCAAACCAGTTTAAGTGACTAAAATCCATGCAATTCGTAATTTGCCAGTATGTAGTTCTAATCAAAGTAAAGATACATAGTGTGCATGAAATACAAGTAAACTCGCCAGACCAAGTAAGCAACTAGTGAGGACATTACCTTGAAAATATAACCTTGGCAAGCTCCAGCATCTCCCAAGCAAGCTGCAGATTCTCAACATCGTCCTCGTCATTCTAGAATCAAGACAAGCGAGTTACTCTGCAAGTCACTGGTGCCACTTAGAAAGGTTTTACAAGGCTGTAGCCAAGAAAATCCGTCACAACCCCTTTGACATCGTGGACCACATCAAAACCAGATTATCCATTTTACAGTGTTACAAACTGAAGATCCCCAGTCATGACTAAAGTTGTACAGAGTGCCTGGATCTGAATCAAGCAGATCCTGGATAACCGCCTTTGTCCTCAAAACAAATTCTCATTTGAGCAGTCAATATAATAACTCACTTTTTCGTCAGTGGTCTCGTTTTCTTTGTCATCTTCTGAACTTTCTGCTTCTTCTGGAAAAAAGGGTCAAAAGCAAGTTTGTAACAACTATTTCCAAGCTACAGAAGTCATGATGAAACACGTGCATAAAAGCAGGCTCATTTAGAAAGGCATGCAGAAATCAGCTAGCACAGGACATGAAACATCAAGGCAGGAAGCTTCCCTAGCAGGTTCCAAAACAGCCCTTGCACAGAAGCGCCTCTAAAGCAGAACTAAGGTAGACCCAGTCCATTATTTGGAATTTACCAATACAAAAAGTCACCTTGAAACTTGCCCCCGCCCCCAACCTTGTTTAACAGGCAGAGCAGTTACCTTCTCCCTCCATCTCCTCAGCTTCTTGGGGCTCTTTGCCATTCTCTACTGCAGCTTTTCCATTCTCTGCTGTACCCTGTGGGATATCTTCAGCTTTGCCATCTTCAGCCTTTTTACCTTCTATTTCAGTTGCCAGACGTTCTTCAGATGCTTTTGTTTCTGCAGTTTCTTTGCTTTCCACTGTCTTGGTATCTTTACCTTCCTCTGTAATGCTTTCCTTTGTTACTTCTGCATCCATTTCCTCTGGTTTATCAGCCTCTGCTTCTTCAGTTTTCTCTGCCTCCTTTGGCTGATCAGAATCCTGGTTTTGCTCTTCGGTGTCTTCCATATCCACGTCAGCCCCTTCTTCAGGGGTAGTCTTCTGTGCATCAGTGCCCTCTGCAGCATCCTCTGGTTTCTTCTCTTCACCCATGGCATCATAAACCTGCTCTCTCAATTCCTCCCTTTCTTTCTCTAAATTATTAAGGGAATAAACATTTCTTCCATAAATGGGAAAGGCACGACTAATTACTGCATCACCGTTGGCTGTCAAGCAGCATGCAAGCTCCCTAGAGGCGAAGAAGCCACACTACCATGCAACATCCGACATGTCTGAGACACTAAGCTTTCCAGAGCTACTGGGAGTCACGTGCACAATAAGCTGCCCAACCAGTCACTTGTATAAGGGCCATGCAAATTAACTTTATACAAGATTTGAGCCACCCGCTTTAGAAAAGTTCATATGAAGTGAACTCTAAATTATCCAGGCAGTGTGCAGCCACAACAGCTTACCAAATCCACCACAGGTAAAATATTCTAACAAAAGGGGTGCTAGCCTTTGGGTCTGCTGTAGAGGCCATTATTTCCCCAACTCTGCAAGCTAGTGGCAGAACTAGGATTTAAAGGAGATTGGCTCCCAGACAGCTTGTGGCTTACTACAAGGAAAGCTTAGTATCGTCTGCCAGACCTAGCATTCTACATACCGTCCAAATCATCTGCATTTTCTATCCTTGGATCCTGTTCTTTCCCTTCCTCTTCTTCCTCGTCTGGCACTCCTTCCAGTGCATTTCCAAAGACACCACTTTCCATCCTAAAAAACACCAATTATTAATGCTCAAGCTAAGGCAGCTCTTGCATGCAATAGAGCACAAGTGTAGCAAGTTAAATGCTATTTAAGAACCGATCAGACGTGCAAGTTTACTACTTCATTTCTAAACTCCACCCAAGTACACTAACCGCCAATTTGTTTTGTGACCCATGTCTAGTATGCAATTGCCAAAAGGCTCAGTAGGTGCCAGAAATACATTTACCATTTGAGCTGCAAACGCCACATACCTGGCAAGTTCAAGTAGTGATTTTCCATAGAGAAAGAAAGCTTCACCACACTCGTCAGCAGTTTCTCCATATTTCTTACCACTGCAGAAAGAAAAGACATGTCACATGCAACCATCTAGTTTGTGTATTGTGAACTCTGCAGAGACTACTGGTACTGGCTTTTATCAAATGGTCATTATAAATTCATAACGCATGTTAAAAGACACTATGTAGTTTATCTTGCATATTTAAAGTTTGTAGGGAAAATCAAAAGCACCGTTTGCAAAGCGGGGCTTCGCAAAAAAGGATAACATGACTAATGAGCCATGGGTTTGAGAAATCACGAGGCGCAAGACAGCATGTTCAAATGTTTATATTCGTGATAGTTTGCCTATTGAGTGAACATGGCTTACTTACAGCATGCTGCTGGCTTCCTGGAATGCATTGACAGCAGCTGGAATGTTTCCTAGCACCAGGTGTTTGTTTCCCATGCCAATCAGCTTCTTGGACTCTGCATCTACATCGATACTACAAAAGAACATAACGTTAACTGCTCAAATTAGTGCTGCAACAACTCGCCACAAACAAGTCTTATTCCAACAGGGTTCGGACCCAGCAATAAAAAGGGACTGGAGTGAAACTAGCATTTCCAAGAAAGCAATTTACTGCTGATTAACATCTACTCAAGCTGCTTGTGTTCTAGTACCAAGTATAGCCGCATGAAGTGACACAACATTGACTGGACATCACTCCACACTATAGGAAGGGTATCGCTTCAAGGGAAAGGTGAAGCCCCTGGTTGGTCCCCTCGGCCCACATGCTAGAAAGAATTAGTTCGCCCATTCCTCCTTTAACATAAATTGAGAAGCCGTGGGCCAGTCAATTCCTTGGGCCCTCAATGCCGGTTCACGGATAACCACTGTACTTGCAGCACCAAGTACATACCGCATTGTGTTAAACTGTGGCAATGGTGACCTGAGCTTCAATGCTAGCAGAGACAGTTGTCCCACTCTTTTTGTAGTAAGAGCCAATATTTCACTGCAATGGTAACTTAATCCTTGGCCCAGGTACCAGCTGCACTAATGAACCTGATGGCACTTAGCCGAAGGGGCATATTTAACCCTTCCTTGGGGCATCCGAGAAAGCGGTCAAATTTTGTAAACCTCTGGTTATAAAGTACGCTCGACCATAAACTAGCAAAGTCCAACTGCACCCCTAATGTGGGCCATCACCAAGTGGCCACCTAAGGAATATGCAGCTTCATCGGGCTGCCCCTCAAAGATGCACAAACTGTCCCTGTAGTTTTAAGACTAGGCAACGCATCCCTAGCCCACTCACCCATCAGCTTCCTCCGTTGACGTCGAAGGAGCAGTTGCTTCTTGCACGCTGCTGTGAGGAGAAAAACACATTATCACCACTTAACAGGCTTACAAGTGAGTCTTCGCGGTATTAGTTAGGGTGACGAGCCCGACGCCTGCATTTCAGCCATGACAGACCAAACTACAAACCCCCCGGCGGAGTTAACATCGACACTATCCCCAGGATACCCTACTAGACAGGAGGCGCTACTTTACACGGCTCAGACCCCTCAGTGAACTAACCCCAGTCCACGCGTCATGAGGGCGCCAGACTATCATCTCGAGAGTTACACACTAGAGGGTTAAACGGGAGGGGAAGTCATGAGGTAACGTAGCGCAGTGAACATTAACACCTCGGGGAATAACCCGCACGAGCCAGGGACCACTCGGCCGACCCCCGGAGAGCGCGCCCGTTCGACTTCACCCTCAGAGAAGTGGTACCCAAAGCTCTCCTCAGGCTGAAGCCCGCCCCTTCAACACACCCACCAATCACAGCCCACCCCTTCGAGTACGCCAGCACGCGCCTCCGCTTTCAAGCAATCAGGGCGGCCGAGGTCCTGTCTCACGTCCGCGCACCTCCCATCGCTCCCTTTAGCGCCAAAATCTTAAAGGGCCGCGCGTGGCGACATTCTAGAGCAGTACAAGCCCCACGCGCTCAAACGAGGCGACTGGCCTCGCGCCCACCCCCTGAAACCTGCACGCGGGCTAGGCCAGTACGCACGAGCACAGAATGAGCGCGAGCTGTCAAACACTTCAGAACGCAGTGGCGCGGCCAACCGTCAAACAAAGGCCGCGTGAGGAGGGCTCCCCCACAACCATATCCCACCAACCCCGCCCAGGCCACCTGTGACTAGGCAGAGTCCCCCGCGCTCACCTCTCTACCACCGGGGACTCCTCGGGCACGGCTTTCTTTGGAGAAGCTTCGGAGCTGTCAGCTGCCGGGGCGATGCTCTTGGCCGGGGAGGATTCGGGTGCCTTTTTCGGGGATGCTGCGACCGCTGTGGGCTTGGCAGGGGAGGCTTCCATGCTGTCCGGAGTCTCGGGTGCCGGAACAGATTCGGCAGCCGGCGTTTCTGTGGAGGAGGCCTCGGCGCTCTCGGGTGTAGAGAGCTTCTTGGGAGCCTCTTCAGGAGTAGTGCAGTCCATTGGGGCGTCCTGGGTGGCAGCGCTTTCCAACGCGGGCTCTTTTGTCAGGGGGCTTTTAGGGGCTGACTGCTCGGCCGGGGTGGTCGAGGGGGCGGGGTCCTCAGTCGGGACTGCCTCGGGAGCGGGTTGCTCGGCAGGAGTGGGAGCGGGTTTCTCGGCAGAAGTGGACTCTGGGGTAGGCTGCTCAGCAGGGGTGGGAGCGGGTTTCTCAGCAGGGGTGGCTTCAGGAGCGGGGTTGGCTTCAGGAGCGGGTTTCTCAGCAGGGGTGAGAGCGGGTTCCTCAGCAGGGGTGGCTTCAGGAGCGGGTTTCTCAGCAGGGGTGGGAGAGGGTTTCTCAGCAGGGGTGGCTTCAGGAGCGGGTTCCTCAGCAGGGGTGGGAGCGGGTTCCTCAGCAGGGGTGGGAGCGGGTTCCTCAGCAGGGGTGGGAGCGGGTTCCTCAGCAGGGGTGGCTTCAGGAGCGGGTTTCTCTTCAGCAGAGGTCTCAATTTTCTCCACTTGGTCGGCCTCAGCAGTAGGTTCGGAGGCAGGGGCACTTACGGGAGCAGAGTCTGGGGCAGGAGAGGCCTCTGCTACTGCGTCCTTAACCTCGGAGTTGTCAGGCACAACCGCAGCCTTCTCGGGAGATGCAGTGGGAGGGGAGGGCTTGCTCTCTTCGGTGCTATCCGGCTTGCAGTCCTCTGCCATAGTTTCGGACCCCTTGGTCATGGTTGCTGAGGGGAGACGACGAACAGACACAACGGGACTAGCAGCAGGAAGGAAAATGGCAGGTAATCTCAGTCTCTCGCGGGACACCTTTTATATTCCGCTCTCACAAAACCCGCCCCCCGGCTTCCGGGACCCTCTGACCTCCTCACTGGTTCCCGCGCGCTGCCTCAGACCGCACCTCTCAACTTCCGTTTCATGCAGTTCACACAAAGGAACCGGCACAAGAGCGACATTTTGGAATGGAGGCTTTCTGGTTAATTTTAACAGAGCATTCGAAGTCGAATAACAAGTTTCGACTCTAGAGTGTAATCATTACGTTTTAAACGCTCGTATCTTCTAAGGATTCTTAAAAGTGTTCGTGGTTTTAGAAGACGAACAACTTCCGAGATCGATAGTCTTACTGTGTTTTACACACACACACACACACACACACACGTATTTCATATTGGCCTCACTGGCTTGACAGGTTCGTTTTTTTTTAGAGGCACGTGAACAAGGAGCGCGAGGCTGTTGCTAAGAGAAAAGTATATACGGTGTTTGAGCCTGAATAATATTCCTTTGGACCAGGCTGCAACGTTTTCTGTCTGTTTAAAGACTGCGGCATTATTAATACAGTTCATTACCCACAGGAACTTGAAGATGCTTTTTAGACATAGCTTTCAAGTTTTCAGCCTCCTTATGTGTGACATTTGATTTCCATGCATTCAGTGTCCACCAAATGGATGACATTTGAATGCCTTACGTGACACTTTCAGTGACACTTTGTTACCAGTACAACAAGCATTGAAAATGCAAAAGGTGTCGCATTTTTGGGAGTTGGAGCTATTGCATTATAAACGCAAATGTTTTACCTATCTAATAGATATGCCCTCGCCACCTTAATAAAACAAAGCACTCCACTGTTGTTTTATGTAGTGGTATGTGTAGTGGTAGGACGTACACCAAAATGCAAAGTCAACAAGTCAATTCATTCAATTCAAAATAACTTTATTCGGTTTTCAGTATGAAAGCCACAAAATTACACAGTAAAAAATCGTTAAAAACATTAAAAGTTCTTGATATGTTAAAATTAAGGTCTCTTATACTAAACAATGCGTTTACTCGAGTCCATATTATGACACATTCTGAGTTTTCTCATAAGTTCATACGATGCTTAAGGCACATTCTAAGGTAGTGTGCCACAGATTTTGACACTAGGGTATTCTCCAAGAATTGCAATGCCAGGTATGCTGGGCGACATCTTCTGACCTTCATTACTTTTAAGATTGGTAAGATCCACCTCTTGCGGAATGGCGTATAAAAAGTACAAAAGAAAAGAACATGAATTGTGGACTGAGGAGAATTGGAGTCACAAGGGCACGCTGTTGTATTATGTGTCCAGTTGTTCTGAGTAGGAAATGAAACCATGATATGGAAAAGATTGAACCTGAAACGGGTGAGAAGTAATTTTTCAAATTGGGTCAGGTCTTGCTGCAGATATGGTTGTATGGATGGAACAGTTTGTATCATGAGGCAGTGCTGTACTGATGGTTTGCCTATTTTTGTCATCAGCCGTAATTGGGCTAAGTGAGACAGGCATATCTTTTTTAGTTCTTTTTTCGCTATGTCTGTTACTGACTGCGGATCGTTGAAGAACCTCAAGAGGCCAATATCTGAAAGAAAAGATTTTACGTATTGTAGCCACTTTATCTTTTCCATATGCTCTAGGTTCATGCAATCCTCTATAATTGCTCTTGTGAGTTTGCATTCATCCGTAGCCCATATTCTACGCCATAACATTATGGGTTGGATCTTAATGAGATCGGAGATGTGATCCACTCCAAATTCTAGGTGGCATCCAAAGGTGGTCGTGCTCTTTGGTACTGCTAATAAAAATTTGAGGAAGGAATTTTCAATTTTTTGGATTTGTTCTACATTTGCTATTCCCCAAACTCCTGCTCCGAAGATGGCCGTGCTAATGCATTTTGCATTGTAGATCTTTAACATCTCTGCCAGGGTTTTTTTTCCTAGGCGAAGAGAGAAGGCTTTTAGGGCGCCCACTGTTCGTATGAGCGATAGCTTACGGGAGTTGATTACATCTTTCCATTTGAACTCCTCGTCGATGGTAATGCCAAGGTATGGATACGTTTTTGTTGTTTCAAGTGGTAGATTATCCACAAAGATTGTTTTCGCCTTTTTCCCCTTACTGCCGGTGTGCATCACAAAGGTTTTCTTTATGTTGACTTTCAAGTTAAGATTAGTCATAAAAGTGCAGTAGTTGTTTAAGGCTCTCTGTAGCTGGATCGGAGTTCGGGCAAGAATCACCGCATCGTCGGCGTATAACAATGCTGGAATTGGTCGCAGACCTGCTGTTGGAAAGTCTTTTGTTCCCTGTAGCATTGCTGCCTCAAGTCCGTTGGTATACAGCGTGAATAAGAAGGGGGCCAGCACACACCCCTGCCTGACCCCCTTCTGTATTGGGAAGCTGTCTGTAAGTTGACCTTCCAGACCGTATCTTACCTTGCCTGTGGCGCCAGAGTATAGCTCGCGTAAAAAGTCCACTATTGCGGGATCAATCCCCATTTCCAACATTATTAGCCAGAGTTTTGAATGTTCCACACAGTCAAACGCTGCCGTAAGGTCAACGTAGACCATGTGGAGACTAGTGTTTTTTACAGTTGTATATTTTGCGGCCAGTAAGGTTAAATTCAGAACTTGGTCCACGGTACTCAGGCCTGCCCTGAACCCGTATTGTAGATCTGAGAGGACCCCGTGTTCTTTAGACCACTCCTGAAGACGATCAAGAAGTATCCTCCCTGCCATCTTTCCCAGTGAGTCCAGAAGCGAGATGGGTCGGTAGCAGGAAGGATTGTCTCTGTTGCCTTTCTTGAAAATAGGGACCAAGATTGATGTTGACCATGAGTTGGGAAGGTTGATTTCCTTGGCTGCATTCAATACCTTTGTTAGAAGAGGGGACCAGAGATCGGGGAGAAATTTGTAGAGGTCCATTGGAACGGAGTCTGGACCTGGCGCTTTGCCATTTTTTGCTGACTTAATGGCCTTCTGTGTCTCATTGATGGTGAAGTGTATTTCTAGCGGATATTTCACCAATGGAAGGACGGGTAGGGGGGCTGAGTCTCCAGTTTTTACCTCTCCAAAGACTCCTGAGAAATACTGCACCCAGTCCTCCGCGTTTATTGCAATGTCTAAGGAAGGGCTCTCATTGTTCCCAGCTAGGAATGGGGTCTTGACTATTCTCCAGAATGCTATACTGTCTTTTTGCATACTGCTGTCTAGAAGCTGAGTCCAGAGGTTACGTTGTACCTCTTTTTTCCTTTGTTTAAGTGCGTGCGCGTATGATTTTCTTAGTTTCACTATCTCTTCTCTGTTTCGTTCTTTTTTTGCTAGGGCTTTCTTTAAGTTAGAATAGGCTTTTGTACACTGGGTATTGAACCATCCTTTTCTTTGTGTGTTGTTTTGTTTTCTGGGTTTGGTCAGTTCATTTCCTATAGTTTTCACTATTGTGTCATAATCGTTCAAAATATCAGCAGCAGTGGCAGTAGGATTTAAGCAGTTATCGATGAGGGTCCTGCATTTTTCAACTATTCTTTTGCTGGTCAGTTCTTGGTCTAAAATACCCCATTTTAGGTGAAGCCGTTCGACCTGTTTAGCGTGAGTTTTTTTGATGCAGTAGAGCAAAATGATCCTTTGCTGGATTGTTATTGTGATCAGGCTCTAGGTATGTTAATTTAAGCGGATAGTGGTCACTGAGTGCGTTATTATTCACTTCGAAGTGCTTTATACGTTCTGCGTTAGTGGTGGAAACCAAAATGAAGTCAACAAGTCAAACGTGTTAAAAGCCAGCTGTGAATACAGACAACCTCTGTTGGTTTCTTCTTAACAATCTTGTTAATTTTTCTACAGTAATGTGAAAATACATTTTACGCCCCATGCCTAAATGGGCCCAGGGAAGGAGCACATTCTGAATTAGGGCCCACAACAATGTGCTTTCCCTCCAGCCATACCAAATCAGTTCAACAAGCCAATGCTCTCAGTGGTAGGTTGAGTAAGCTGCAGAGGGCTTTGCCTTACACCGTTAAAATGACTCTGGTCCATAATATAAATAGCACTGTACAATAGAACAGTCAAGTGGTGCTGGCAGGGTGTTGCATACCCCTGCGTCGTGAAGTCTTGAGGGAGCTGTCCACTACAGCAGCTGACGGAGTCCCCCAGATATAATTTAGGTCCCAGATGGCCAGGACTGCCGTAGAATTATCATCAACAGACTCTGAGTAGCGAAAAGGACTTATAGCGCATATGGTTGTACACCGAGACCAGTCAATGATTTTTATTTTTTGATTTGTGATTTATGGAGCTCATAGCTGCCCAAAGGCTTCTCAGCGCTAAGAGACCGATGCCATAGAAAGGATAGAGGCAGATTAATAATACTGAAGGAACAGCCAGGTTTTCATCGACTTCCGGACGGCTGCTTCTGTTTCCAGAAATCTAGATTCATGTGGCAGTGAATTCCACAGCTTGGGTGCCAGATGAGTGAGGGATCTGCCTCCCCATCTGGCTCCCCTGATTCTGATAGTCTTTAGAAGCCATCCAGAGCAGGATCTGAGGCTTCTGTTTGGGACATAGGGGGACAACAGTTTTTTGATTTTACTAGGGTCCTTGTTACGTAAGGCTCTGTGTGTCATACAGAGTGCCTTGAACTTAATTCTGGCCTCAATCGGGAGCCAGTGAAGCAATTTAGATGCTTCCTGGCTGATTCCTGGATTGGGACCTTGCAAGTAGCCATGCCTCATGGGTCTGGACCACTTGTAGTCTATAGGTAACATATTTTGGTGCCCTTATGAAGAGTGAATTTGCATAGTCCAGACATGAGGTGACCAGGGAATGGACTACTGTCTTTCTGAGCTGTGTGGGGGTGCGCTCCAGGAATTTGCGGAGCTGTCTAAGTAGTTCAAAACATGTGCTTGCTAGTTTCTTGGCTCGGATCACATTTGTTAGATCCTTGTCAAGCCAGAAACCAAGATATTTGGTAGTCACCTTCGGAGTAGGTGGGCTCCCAAGGCAATTGGGCCAGCTGATCAGAGGCCTGGGGACTGCATTGTTCCCGAAGACCATCAACTCCATTTTATCCTCGTTCAGCTTCAGGCAGCTGTTCATCATCCATTCCACAACCCTTTCCATACAGGTTGCTAAGCTGTCAGAGTCGCTGTTGGAGCTTGGATCTAGGCAGATAACCAACTGAGTGTCATCAGCGTAGGATATCATAGAGACATCAAACTCCTGCGCTATCCGTGCTAGCAGTCCCATGTAGACATTAAACAATGTGGGACTGAGCGCAGAGCTCTCAGGCTCTCCTCAAGTCAAAGGCATCGTCTTAGAGAGGAGGTTAGTGTCCATAACTTGGAAAGTTCTACCTTTCATTAAATATACCAGCCACTGTAGAGTTTTATCTTGGATGCCAAGTTCCAGAACTCTATTTCGCAAAGTATGATGGTCCACCGTGTTGAATGCGGCACTAAGGTCAAGAAGTAGTGTAACCGCTGAGCTTCCCTGATCCAGTATAACTTTCAGTTTCTCTTCCACTGCCAGGAGTTGGATTCTGTGCTGGTCTGAGCGCGGAATCACATCTGTGTGGGATGGAGGCATTGGTTCGTTTCCAGGAACTCTGTCAGAACTCCATTTACATGTTTCTCTAAAATATCCCAACAAATGGCAGCAGTGAAATGGGTCGATAATTCCCTAGTTGGGCTGGGGCTAGATTGCTTTTTTTTTACAGAGGTCTAATTATTGCATGTTTCCATGCACTTGATACTTCGCCTGACTCTAGTGAGAGGTTCATGATTTTAACTAGGGTTTGGAGCAATCACTTTTGTAACTTTTCCAAGAACATGCAGTGGAGCAGGGACTAATGGCAAGCCGGCCCGACACAGTGATTGGTAAGAAGTTAACGTTTCCAAGAAGTGCTGTACAATTTCTAAAGAATCACTACAACCTCCCGAAAGGTAATCCACATCAGCTGTGCAGCCCATGGTTACATTTCTGTTTTTTGTTTGTTTTATCTGTTTATTGAGTTTTGCAATAGAAAGGCATTTCACATGTTTAACACATACATAAGTGACACATTGAACCCAGATCCATAATAGGAAGTCCCTACAACAGACCTCCACAACTATGAATGTTGACAATACTCAAGTTCAACAAGTGTCTGTATCCATGTTGTACATGCATAGCTATGTGCCTGAAAGAGTCATTTGCATGTTCCAGCTGCTCTCCTATATTCGCTTACCTTGCAATAGCTTCAAATGAAATAAATCACTTTATAATAAGCACATACTGTCCTGTTGAGTACTTAGATAAATCCAGAGTCCACCTCACTTATCATAACAGACCGATATGTGAGAGCAAATTGTAAGTATCGCTATCTTCAAACATATGATGAGAAAACATTGCTCTTTAAGAGTCAAGGGAGCCACCGAATTTGTATATATGGTTAAAAATTAACCCACAAATATGGGAAATAGGCTAATCGTTGCAGCGCATTGCTGGGTACATTAATACTTGTGTCGGTTGTCAATCACTAATTAATTGGCGTTACCTCCGTCCAGTTTGCCTCGAGCCGAGTTTTGTACTCTGTCGTACTCTTAAAACATAAAGTCGGCCTCCCTGCTCCTCTTGTGTCTCTTCGTATTACGAAGAGACACAAGTCAAAGGCATCGTCTTAGAGTCAAAGGCATCGTCTTAGAGAGGAGGTTAGTGTCCATAACTTGGAAAGTTCTACCTTTCATTAAATATACCAGCCACTGTAGAGTTCTATCTTGGACGCCAAGTTCCAGCACTCTATTTCGCAAAGTATGATGGTCCACCGTGTTCAATGCGGCACTAAGGTCAAGAAGTAGTGTAACCACTGAGCTTCCCTGATCCAGTATCACTTTTAGTTTCTCTACCACTGCTAGGAGTTGGATTCTGTGCTGGTCTGAGCGCGGAATCCCATCTGTGGGGGATGGAGGCATTGGTTCGTTTCCAGGAACTCTGTCAGAACTCCATTTACACGTTTCTCTAAAATATCCCAACAAATGGCAGCAGTGAAATGGGTCGATAATTCCCTAGTTGAGCTGGGGCTAGATTGCATTTTTTTTTTTACAGAGGTCAAATTATTGCATGTTTCCATGCACTTGATACTTCGCCTGACTCTAGTGAGAGGTTCATGATTTTAACTAGGGTTTGGAGCAATCACTTTTGTAACTTTTTTAAGAACATGCGGTGGAGCAGGGACTAATGGCAAGCCGGCCCGACACAGTGATTGGTAAGAAGTTAACGTTTCCAAGAAGTGCTGTACAATTTCTAAAGAATCACTACAACCCCCCGAAAGGTAATCCACATTAGCTGTGCAGCCCATGGTTACATTTCTGTTTTTTGTTTGTTTCACATGTTTAACACATACATAAGTGACACATTGATACCAGATCCATAATAGGAAGTCACTACAACAGACCTCCACAACTATGAATGTTGACAGGACTCAAGTTCAACAAGTGTCTGTATCCATGTTGTACATGCATAGCTATGTGCCTGAAAGAGTCATTTGCATGTTCCTGCTGCTCTCCTATATTCGCTTAACTTGCAATAGCTTCAAATGAAACAAATCACATTATAATAAGCACATACTGTCCTGTTGAGTACTTAGATAAATCCAGAGTCCACCTCACTTATCATAACAGACCGATATGTGAGAGCAAATTGTAAGTTTCGCTGGCTTCAAACATATGATGAGAAAACATTACATTTGTAAACCAAAAAAAGAGAATATCATTACATAATTTAAAGTCAAACCTGTGTTCAAGGCTACCCCCCCAGACAAGTATCAAATATAACCAGATTGCAAAAAGACCAATATTCCTCGAATATTGACTTTCCATTAGTTCGAGTTCCGACTATCGAAAATAGTAAATGTATGCAGCCTTAAGTAGTCTTCCCTGCAGAGGTTACCCACCCCCTGAGCTCTAGCCCAATTAAGTATGGTATGGGTCCAAGCTAGTAAATGTGGTGGATCTTTGAAATTCCAATGTTTTATTATGAGCCTCTTAGCCACCACCAGATGTAGATCTATAAACCGACTTGTGGCTCTGTACTTTTTGTCTCTTGTAAAGAACCCCAATATACATATTTCCCATGTATTCGAAAGGCAACTATCAGTGCAGGTAGCTGGGTGCTGTATCACCCCCTAGCAATACTGCAGCAGGTTAGTACAGGACCACAACATGTGTCTGATATCTGCATCCTATTAAAATAGCCAGTGATTTTCTCCAGGGCGAAGTATGCTCGATGTATTATATAATATTGTATCAATCTAAACCGAGCATTGCGAGGGACAGATGTGGGGCTCGCCAGAATTATGTTCCATTCTGTATTTGTGCATGAGCGACCTAAATCAAGTTCCAATTTCATACGTAAACGGGGTAAGATCCGTTGCTGTTTGGAGGCGGAGTGCAAACCAGCGAGTGAGCTGCCTGCCAGTTCCCATAACATGAATATACTGGATTACTAAATTTGTTGGCAGTTCTTGCCCAATGTCCCCCTAGCTGCGCCGCAGCAAGCTTATCCACGAGGCATGCATTAGGAAATGTCCTGGAGGTATTCCGTCCTCCTGTGTAAGATCACAGTATTGTTTGAGCGTGCCTTCTAGGTAGAGGTAATCTAATGTATGCAATACCGCGGTATGCCACACCTCAAGATGAGTTTGTGCAGTTAGTCTATTGCCCCTTGGTGTCCCCAGTAAGGGAATTGCTTGAGCATACGGTCTGATGTTTCTGGTGAGCGACAAAAGTAACAATAGGCTGCTTGCATCAGCAAAGGGAGAGGGCTAGACTTCTTACCACATGGATGAAATAATGAGAGGATATTATATTCAGTGTATGTAGTGTTGTTGCTCGCGGTGTCTGCTAAATAACGGCCCGCCACCCAACGAGCCGCCCATTGTAATTGAGATTGTAAGTAATAATGCTGTGGGTTAGGTACTGCGAGCCCCCCTTGTTCAGACAGTAAATACAGTTTTGTGAACGCCACTCTACATCTTGAGAACAACGGTCCATAGGGTTAGATTTTTCACAAAACAAATGAAAATATAGACTCCAATCAGTACTATATTAGCAAGTTTTTCGGTACCCAGCCGGGCCTGAAATTTTATTCAAGTATAAACACAATTAAAAGACCACCAGAGAGGTCTAATGCAAAAGCTGATAGGGTACAAGCCTGTACCTATCCAGAGCACACTCGAACAAGGTTCGGGGGTGAGAGGGTAAGAGAAGAAAAGAGGGTAAAGAATATCAGGCAAAAAGAACATGGGAGCCAATTGTCCCTTGCATCATTAGCACATTTGCAAAGCAAGTTCAGACAAACAATTCCTGTAACGATATTGACACAATGGGAAGGTTACAGAATTGCAAAAGTGTCGACGGCGTTTCGATCCCTGGCTCCTAGTGAACTGGGATCATCATCAGGACTTTAACAATATATTGCCTGTATGTACTTTTTGAAAAAACCTTTTCGAGCGATCTTCAATCAACTCCTGTGAGTCTAGAAGAGATGGTTGGGTGGAGGACTAGTGCCTCGAGATCCTATTCCAATTGGTTAGGAATGTTACTGTTTACTGTTGTCCTGCTTAGAATAAATCATCCGTAACGGAGGTATACAATATATCCAAAACTCCCAAGGGTGGGCACTCGAACTGTTTCAGGGCCTTGAGTACAAAGACGATGCTGCCTTGCTCACAATACGAGCAGAATACAAACGGCGTGCTCAATGGCACTGCGCCGACTCTACGCAAATCCGAAAGGTTATAATGAGATAAAAACAATTGTGAATCGAATATAGAAAAATTGTACAATTTATTTAAAGAATAATACAACCATAAAGCAATTTTTTTCTTAAAAACATTTTAGTGCCACAGAAAAACAGTTAAAAATCGTGTCATTCCATATGAAAAACATTTAAAAACATTTGTTACGAAGAGACACAAGAGGAGCAGGGAGGCCGACTTTATGTTTTAAGAGTACGACAGAGTACAAAACTCGGCTCGAGGCAAACTGGACGGAGGTCACGCCAATTAATTAAAGCGATTGACAACCAACACAAGTATTAATGTACCCAGCAATGCGCTGCAACGATTAGCCTATTTCCCATATTTGTGGGTTAATTTTTAACCATACATACAAATTCGGTGGCTCCCTTGACTCTTAAAGAGCACTCCTGACTAAGAAGCCCTGTACACTATTAAAGAAAACAACAGTGTCTCAAACCTCATATCAAAGGAAGAGTTTGAATTTATAACTAACCAACGTGGTGGTGACTATGGGACCGTCCACACAACACTGATATTCCAAGAACCTTGTCCTGATGAAGGTCCTATCGTTAAACTGAAACGCTGCGTCGACAACTTTGTAATAAATATGTTTTTAAATGTTTTTCAAATGGAATGACACGATTTTTAACAGTTTTTCTGTGGCACTAAAATATTTTTAAGAAAAAATTGCTTTATGGATGTATTATTCTTTAAATAAATTGTACAATTTTTCTATATTCGATTCACAATTGTTTTTATCTCATTATAACCTTTCCTGTGATTTATTATACATGTGGTTATGGTCTGTACTTAAGGGCATTTAGAACTTTCCTTCCCATTGATTGTATACTCTGTTCTCCCAATCCTATGGCAAGCTAGGGACTCACGTAGATTTCTCCGGTTCACTTCTCCTTGTCCCTGATTGGACCCAAAAGGAGACCTCCCTTTTCTTTTTCAAGCCTTTCCTGTAATAACCACAGATTCGGGAGAAGTTTTAAACACTTTATCTATGCAAGTTTTGTTGAGTCAGCAGCCACAACACAGTGACCAGAAATTTTACAAGTAAGAATACAATTAATAAGACATAAAGTTTGCAAAAAATCACAGTAATACCTTTAGACACTGGAGTGTGCTGTTCTCCCTCTCCTCCAGTCCCTGAAATCCGGCTCCCCAGCCGATCCGTGCCCAGCCCGAGTGCTTTCGGAGGTGGCGGAAACAGTCTGCGCTGAGATCACGCAGATAGTGAATCTCTCCCTGGCCTCAGGTGAGGTGCCTTTAGTTTGGAAACAGGCCAAACTTCTGCCGCTTCTGAAAAAAACGGGACTGGATGCTACGGTTCCCGGGAACTACCTTCCCATTTCCCTTTTACCGGCACTCACGAAAATCTGTGAGAAGGTGGTTCTTCAACAACTGGAGAGCTTTGTTGAAACCTCCAATGCCCTCCACCCTGCTCAATCGGGCTTCAAGGTTGCATACAGCACCGAGACGGCGCTGGTGGAGATGACCGAGGCAATTCGGGACTGCCTAGACGGAGGCGGCAGAGCGGTCCTAATTTTATTGGGCCTCTCTGCCGCGTTCGATACCGTCCCCTATGAGCTCCTCCTCGGCAGGCTGTCTGCCATTGGTATTGGGGGGGTTGTTCTAGACTGGCTGTCCTCTTTTCTATCTGACAGGACCCAGCAGGTCTGGATGCCTCCCCACGCCTCTGAGCCTAAACCACTGCTTACAGGGGTCCCGCAGGGGTCCACTCTAAGCCCCTTACTGTTCAATGTTTACATCACCCCCCTGGTTTATCTAGCGGAACAGTATGGGGCTAAGATCATAGGGTATGCAGATGATACCCAACTGCTGTTTACCTGTCCAGACGACAATCTGGATACCTCGGCAGTCCATCTGTGTTTGTCCTCTGTATTTCGCTGGCTAACTCAAGCCCAGCTGAAATGCAACAAGGACAAATCCGAAGTTCTTTTTTATGGTTCCTTCCCCCCCTCGTTCAAGAACACACTGTGGCCCCCTAACATTCCCAGCCCGAAAGAGATGGGGAGACCTGCCAAAAACCTTGGCATCTGGTTCACAGAGGATCTCAGATTCGAGGACCATATTAAAAAGCTTACAGGCACCTGCTTTGCCACTCTGAGAATGCTCCGCAAATTTTTCCCCTTGCTCCCTAGGGATGCCAAGGAGACGGTTGCTCGGGCGCTCATACTGGCAAGGCTGGATTACGCGAATGCACTGTTCAGTGGCATTCCGGCCTATCTGGTGAAACGCCTGCAAATTATCCAGAATGCGGCTGTCCGTCTATTATTTAACATCCCTAGATGGAAGAGCGTCCGCGCTGAGATGCGCACGCTCCACTGGCTTCCTGTTGCACAGCGCATTTTGTTTAAATCTCTGGTGCTTGCGTTTCGTGCAACTCACGATCAAGGCCCCCTGTATCTGAAAAAGAGATTTACCAGCTATGCCCCCGCACGCACCCTCAGATCTTCCACTCTGTTCAAATTGTCCCTTCCCCGTTTCAAACGAGCTAGGCTCGGTGGCCAATCGATCTCCGTGATCGTGGCTCGGGCCTGGAACGCTCTCCCTCTCCATCTGCGTTCTATGTCAACAGTGACTGCATTCAAAAAACACCTGAAAACACATTTGTTCAAGAGTGTAATCTAAGATGCCTTCTCTTTGTTTTGCTGTCTGCCTCTTCTTACAAATGAGTAATATTTCTTACATACCTTCCAATTTAAACACTTTTATCAGGTATGTAAGTGCAACAATGTTGTGCCTTCAGCATTCTACAGACTCTGCCCCCTTTTGCCAATAATATATCAAGAGCAAGTCGATTTTGTAAAACCATTGATCTGATCGCAATAAGAATCCTCCAGCAGTGTCAGTCGATAAGCGATCCACCACTGTAGACAATTTACAAATTCTTTGTGTATTTAGAATTACTCCCACTGGAGGTATCAATGCACTAAATATGTTGCCTTCAATTTCTGAGAAACTAACTCTTTCATATTGTGTTAGTTCTTTTTCGTTTTCATTGCATCCAGTGATTCTCTTTACATGGTATACTTTCGGGAATACTATTCCAAAAAATCAACTCCCATACCAATGATCGGGCAGCTTAAAATATGCTTTGGTCCCACAAATATAATAGACTCCAGGAAATATTGGATCAGTTCCCCCTTTTAGTCCCCAAACCCCAATTATCTGGAAATTGTGTTCACATTCACTGGAACCGATGAATACATTGTTATACTTCGTTTTCTCTCTATGGAGACAGTTTTCCCCTTCTTTTCAAAATCCAGAGACATAGCAGCATGAGTCTTCCCTTTCAGCCCATTTGGGTATCTGGGGTTTCGGTTCAGTGGCCTTTCTATGGAAATCCTATCTCCTTTTCTCTGCTAAATTCAAAAATGTTTTCTCTTCTTCATGTAATCTACATGTTAAGTTGCCTTTGTGTGCTTCAGCTATATCTATCGTTTTCATTGTTAGGAAAAATTCACCAAAGAATTGTGCACGTTAAGCACTAAGAACAGGGTTCATATTTACACGTATAGGAATGTCAGAATAAATGACATCTAACTTAGAATAATAATACTGTAACTTTCCAGTTCTACAAAACAAACTAGTCAATATACTACATGAAATACCATATGTCAGTGGTAAATGATGGTAGGTAACCCCTTCAGCTACTGATGTCGGTAATTTCATACAGACATAACGATCACTAACTTGCATTGTCTCTATATAGTGTATTAATAGGTTAGCAAATACATTTAGGTCTGTCTCATTTTTGCTTCTACTATGATGTAATTCTATCTCATCTGGTGCTTCTAAGTCTACTCTGTCTTGTTTATGGTGCGCTACCTTTCCGTGTATACTAGTGTCATTCTGTTTAGCAGTCATCAAGTAAGGTATTGCTATTGTCAGTCCTAGCCATACTATAAGCACTATTAATACACTACATATGCATATTCTACAGCATGTCTTTATACAATTTCTTTTCGAGTTTCCAGTAACTCTAGTATCAGTCATTTACACTAAGGAGGCCAAGCCCTCTTTGAAAATTTTACACAGAATATAACAGTGAATTTTTCTCAAGTTGATCTCACTTCTCCAACAAAAGGATCAGCAATCAATTCTTCATCACTTTCATCACTAATTTCCAGAGTCTCAAATTCCTTCAGAATCACGTAAGTCCATTCAGGACCTTTGAATTTATTGTTCAGCTTTTTCAGACGTGGACTTCTCCTTCTTTGTTTACTTGTAGACGGTTCAGTTTGGCTTGTGATTTCATCTACTTGTTCAGGTTCTTCATCTATTGTGACTAGGCGATATTTTAGTCTTTTTACAAAACCAGGCCAAGTATCACCTTTTCTGAGTCTTTTAGCTGGCACTGTGCTTTCCGATTCTTCAGATGCCCTTTTATTTTATTTTGGTTGTGGCACAATATGGTTTTCGTTGTCTTCAGATATCCTCTCTATCTGACCTTGTCCAGGGCTTATTGCCATTGACGTTTCTGCCTGGATGGGTTCTTCTACACTAGTCTGACCTTGTTCAGGATATTACTTTGTTGGGCCTGGAATTTTTTCTTCTTCCTGAACACGGTTTGCTAATCCTGTCTGGTCCTGCTCAGGTCTTGCAATTTCTTGATTGTCTTCTGCCTGGGCGTTTTCTCTAGTACTTATCTGTCCCTCCTCAGACACAGGAGTTCTGGTGGGTGTTTCGTTGGTCTGAGTTTATTGCTCTTTCCTTATCTGGTCCTCCTCAAGATTACCATTAGCTTTGATTTATGTAATCTGAGTGTGTTCTTCAATTCCTGTCTCATCCTCACTATCACTCTGACTGACTAGATATGTTTGGGTTCTTGTTCTTATTCTTATTTCATGTATTTCGACCACTGGAATCCATTCATCCTGACTGGTGCTCGGTTGTTCTCCGTCAACTACTTCAGGATCAACTTCTTGAGACCCTTTAGCTCCCCACCTTGGTGCAAGGCAAGATTCTCGGGTGTGATCTTTTATCACTATCCAATCTCCAGGGTTCAAGTCAGGTGCTGGAGTTGATTGTCTGGCTACGGCATCTTCCCCAACCTAGTGAGAGATAGAACGGACTTGGTCAGCCAACTCTTTGCAGTATTCCAACATTAAATCATCAGATATAGTGAACAGCTTGTGTTCTGGCACACATGCTTGCCTCATTGCCCTTCCCATGTGTATTTCATGGGGACTCAAGCCTGTTTTATTGTTTGGGATGCTTCTGAGTCCCATCAGGACAAGAGGTAAAGCATCAGGCCATTCCAATTGGGTAGATTCACACATCTTTCCCAATCTTGCTTTGATTGTGCCATTCAGTTGTTCTACCACTCCAGAAGCCTTTGGGCGGTATGCACAGTGCAGCTTTTGTTCAATTTTGATTGCTTCACAAATTAGTCAAATTATTTCATTATTAAAATGAGACCCTTGGTCTGATTCAATCGTTACTGGAAAACCGAACCGAGGAATGAGCTCTCTTAAAAAGAGTTTGGCTACAGTTAAGCTGTCATTCCTTTGGGTTGGATATGCTTCTACCCACTTGGAAAATAAACAAACAATTACAAGAACATATTTTAATCCTCGACAAGCTGGTAACTGTATGAAATCAAGTTGTAGTCTGATAAATGGGCTTTCTGCCTTTCCAATTTTCCCAGGGCAAACCACAGTTTTCCTACTAGGGTTCATTTGTTGGCAAAGCAGGCATCTCTGGCAAAGACTCTCTGCTATACTCCTGAATCTTGCATTAAACCAATCCTTTCTAAATAATCTTATAATTGCGTTTCTGCCTATGTGTGTTTCCCCATGGTACATTCGGGCCATTGGTGTAAGCATACAATCATGTTGCACTGGTCTCCCTTCTAGATAAACTATCACACCATCTTCAAGTCCTATCTGACACCCTATTTCTCCCATTCTTCCTTTTCTTTGAGTTCTGCTTTATTTTGCAAATCTTTCATTTCCTCCCATGTGTTTACTCCTCTCAACAGCATAAGTTGGCAGCTGATTCCACATGCTTCGATTTTCTTGTTTATTGCCATTTTAAATCTGGAACAAGGTTGGGCCTCTTGGTCAGCATAACAATTACCAGCTGTCACTTTGTCATTTCCAGATTGGTGACCACGGAGGCCATTTTAGGACACTCGGATTATTGTTAGTAAAAGCTCATATGCAAGCTTCCCCATCTTACTAGAAATGTCGTGTAATGCAAATATTAGTAAACAAAACATGTTGATTAATTAATTATATGTTATTTCCAGAGGGCTGAGTCCAAGCAAGTTTCTGTATATATGAAACCTTGCTCCATCAGTGATACCATGTGACCCGTCCTGTCCCTCACAACCGGATTATTATACAATAACTTAAGCAGTGTAATAGAGTAGGATCCCAGTCCATATCTCACCAGGACACTAAAGATAAAGGGCCATTACACAGTATCAAATGCCTTTTCTAGATAAAGCACCATACAGCCAGAACTAGGCCAGGCCTGAGGGGAATATCGCATGACCTCAAACAGATGGTGCAGGTTTAGAGCAGTGGACAGGTCTGGGATGGATCCATTCTGGTCCTCTTGTATTAAATGGGGCACCAATGGTGCCAGCCACCCTGCCTGTATGCTAGCCAAAACCTTATAATCCATGTTCAATAACCCCAATGGGCGTTAGGAGCCAAGCTGAGTGGAGTCTCTATCTGCCTTCAGCAGTGTAACTAGTGTGGCTCCGCACATAGAGGTCGTTAAGTGTTTCAATCGAAGTTCCTCATCCTTTCTATGGTATTGATGCTAAAAGATCTGAGTATGCTTTATACACTTCTGAAACAAAGCTATCCAGGCCCCAGCACCTTCCCCGAGGCTAGGGAATGGATCGCTCCCTACATTTCAGTAGTTGTTATTGGTGTGTTTAGCTCTGTACTCTGAACTGGGGTTCGCCTGGGGCGGAGAGTCATAGGCTTCCAGAGATGACTGATATAATGAGGAGAAGTGAAGAACCAACTCCCTGTGTATTTCATGCTGGGTATACTTCATCGAACCATCGGGAGAATGTAATGCCATAATGAGGTTGTTTGGTTGCTTCTGACGAATTAGCCATGCCAGCTGTGTACCAGAGCAATCTGCCATCATGAGTCCTGGCAGAATGTGCTGCATAATTTAGGTACCTCAGTATTTCAAATAAGGTTGTGTGTGCTGTCTTTGCGGTTAAATGTTGCAAAGAGCAGGAAGGATCAGAAGTCCTGCACGTCTCTAGCGACAGTAAGTTGCGCTCCAGTTCTTGGAGCTCTTGCTCCACTTGCCTCCTCATTCCACAGTCCTGTCCCAGACAGTTACTCCTTAGAACCACCTTAAATGTGTCTCATTCGAACAGACCAGATAATGCCGTATCTGTCTTATGCATAGTTCGTTATAGCAGTGCAATGGATTCACAAAAAGGCATATTTCCCAACAGGGTGGGCTGCAGATGTCATTTCGGAGTCGGAGAGGGCTGACTATCCCATGCTAGTGATACATAGTGTGGATTGTAGTCAGAGTGTGTACGGCCAAAATAATCTGCCTGTGTCAAATATGGTAGCAGATTAGGTGTACATAAGATTCTGTCGATGCGGAGATGCAAACAATGTGGTGTGGAGTAAAAGGAGTACACTTGTTTGGCGGGTTACGATGCCCCCATCCGCAGGCCCAGCTCCTGATCAGTAAGGCCCCAGTAAATGCCATTTTACCTCTGAGCGGTGGAAATGACCGGTCTAGTGTCATGTCCTGTACATTGTTAAAGTCCACCCCATTACGCAGGGTAAAATGCACCATTTAGAGAGTATTGTAGACAGCTTACACTAGAAGGGCCCCTGCTCTGTGTTTGGTGGATATATGTTTCCTAATAGAAGGCATCTTCCATCTAATCTACCTTTAAGAAAGATATATCTCCCTTCCGCATCTGTTATTACCTCTTCAACTAGGAGGGAGGTGCCCGGGCGGATCCATATCAGCAATCCCCAGGCAAATGCGGAGTAGTTTGTAGTAAAGATGTGTCCCCTCCACCTACCCCGCAACCTGTTTGTCTCCAAATACGTTAGATAGTACTCCTGAAGGAGTGCTAACTGTACATTATGCCGTTTAAGGTATGCATACACCGCGTATCTGCAGAAGTGGTACATAGGTCACGCACGTTCCATGTGCGTGTGATGTCATGTTTTAAGCATGTTCGGATGCATAAATGGAACAGAATTAATGTCATACATGTGGTCATAGTAAAAGGTATTGGTCTGGCGACAGCAGCCACCGAGCACGACAACGCCTTATTGAACATTTCTTAAAATGAAGCACCAACATTTCGGACATGTAATACCAAAAGAGTGGTCAAACCTGATGATATATTGCACATGAACAAAAAAAACCCTTAGAATGTATGGGAATGATGGAAATTAACCTACATTGGCTTTCCAGTGCAACACACCCATCCAGCAGCAAGGATATACAATTTCACCTGTGATCTCTCAGCTATACGGTAGGTAGATAATTACCCAGTCCAGCTTTGTCAGCAAGGACACAATGTGCTCTTTCAATTGAGAAGTGGGGAGATAGTGATGCTACTAGTATTAATTCTCGAAGCCATTTTTTGATAAAATCCACAGCATCTTGGACCTCAGCTCCCTCCAGGAGGCTAATCAGACGGACATTATTACGGCGCGAGCGGCCTTCAGCATCCTTCACCCCGCCTTCCAGGTGGCGGAGCCTTATTTCATAGTCCTTTATTTGTTGTACCATATTATCCGTGACAGGTTGGACCTCAGCTAAGGTTTGTTTGACATTGGTGGCGCTCTCTGACAATTTTCGGTCATCCGCATGAAGGACCGTGAGTTCATTTCATTGTCAATTTTAGCCTCCATAGATGACCTAGAGCACTCAATAGCTTGAAGAATAGCATCAAACCTGTGTCCAGTGCTGGGCTCTGTTGACTCAGGGTATTCTGTATGTCTGTCTCTACTCCTGAAGATGCGTGGAGGTTCCGGGGCCCGTCCCCCTCAAACGCCCCACCTCTGAGACTTTGTGAAGTAGCCCTGCTGCCTCAATAATGTGTCAACTATACCTGCTCCTACTTTTGCATCCCAGTCGTGCAAGGATGTTTAGTGAAGTTGCAGCCCCGGTCTCTGACCAAAGAGAGGGGTCTGGTGATCATGCAATTTCTTTTCACTGCTGAGGACCCTCCTGTCCAAGAGCACTATGTGGGTACGAGGGTTGGGGGGATTCCCCAGATAAATCTCCTGAACTCTTCATACCCTACATTTCCCTCAGGGGAGGTGGCCCAGAAGGGGGGGAGGGCTTTCACAATCCACCCACATGAAGAAAAGAGGATGTGCACCCTTCAAGATTCCTGGCACGTGCAGCTTTTCCCAGTCCTCCCAACTAAATTAGTTTGAACAGGTTCAGTCTATCTCTGTCTCCTACCTCCAGCCACCGGTATCAGGACTGGGGCCCGTTGCCACCAGCCTTCCCCAGTAGCAGCACTTGTCCCCATGCCCTCTGCTGCAGGAATGTCACCCAGGCCCAGGAGCCCACCACACCACCAGTGTTCCGGCTCTGCAGCCCACCTCTTTACTCCGCTATTAGCCTCGCAGCCCCAGTCGCCGGCACCTCAGATTGCCCAGGAGCTCAGACGCCTTCTCGCAGACGATCTTGCAGGTGGCAGAGTGTGGCGTAGCAGCACTTGTCCGCACACTCGGCTGCAGCAGGAATGGCTCCCAGGCTCAGGAGACCGCCACACCACTTCTCTGTTCCACTGTCAGACTTGTCGTGGGGGTGTGGGGGGCGCTCGCGCATGTGGCAGCAGCACTGCGGCAATAATAATTAGGCAGGACACCTTTCTGTGCTTTCTTTGTAGCTCCGACTGACTCGCCGGGCCACGCCCCCTTTATTTGTAGCTGGCGTGTGACGACACGCGCCAGAGCTAACGTGACCTCTCCGGCACGGGTAAACTGCTCCGCTACCCCGCGCTGGAGGACATTACATTCCTTCTAACCTTTATTAAATATACAAACAAAACAAAACAAATAGTGATCAGTTGGATCTGTTACCAGTCACTAGAATTTCAGACCCAGGATCGTCACACCATGAAGTCGGCCAGCCTGGAGGATGGAGCCGGGTTTCTTCTCAGTCCATACCTGGAGTGTTCTCCCCGTGAGGTGGCAGTGATGGGGTCATTCCTGGCGAGCCTTCACTCTCCAGGGATCTCACAGGAGAGCTCGGCAGACTCCCCGCTGGCGTTACCGGTAGTGGCAGAGTGTCCTGGTCTAGCATGTTCTCATTCTCAGTGAGGGCATTCCTTGCCCCTCTGGGCTCTCTTCTGCCGCCGGTTGACGCGGCCTGGCCTCCAGGTAGTCGGACGCCTGCAGTTCTGGGGTTCCGGCGTGCACCTTCTTGAAGAAAGAGATGTTGTGACTACTTTTTTTCCTCTCCGGGCTGTTACCATGGTGCCGGTTTTGCGGATGACTGTCCAAGGTTTATGCTCAAATGGAAGCCGCAATTTGCTCCCAGGGGGCCCGATTCACAGAATGAACTTAAGACTCAATCCTAACCTTACTGCTATTTTGGTATTCACAGAATGCACTTACTACTTTTGGCATTCACAGAATGAACTTACTACTTTTGGTATTCACAGAAGTTAGGATTTTGTCTTAAGTTTGTCTTAAGACAAACTTAAGACAGACTTAAGACAGACTTAAGACAGGCTTAAGACAAAATCCTAACTTAAGTCTGTCTTAAGTCTGTCTTAAGTTTGTCTTAAGACAAACTTAAGAGAACATCCTAACTTCTGTGAATACCAAAAGTAGTAGGTGCATTCTGTGAATACCAAAATAGTAGTAAGTTTAGAATTGAGTCTTAAGTTCATTCTGTGAATGCCAAAAGTTGTAAGTGCATTCTATGAATACCAAAATAGTAGTAAGTTTAGGATTGAGTCTTAAGTTGATTCTGTGAATCGGGCCCAGGGTATCTATCCTTGATGTTTACCTTATCTCTCACTTGAATGACAGATTTCCGGGACCGTCGTCTGGCACTGGCCTGGTGATTGGAGTTGGTCCGGTTGGCTAGGGTCTTTCCAGCGTCGATCTGTGATGGCGTCCAGCTTCGGTGATGCGGGATGGTGTCTCTCACTACTTGGCTCATGGTCGCCGGTCCCGGGGCTGCCTCGGTTGTTAGATGGGGCGTCAGACGGTATTCCCACAGGAAACTGTATATGGCTCTCTCCAGTGGTGACCCATCAGCATGCACTATGCGTATTGTTTTGTTGAGAGTGCGCATAAACCTCTCTACTTCCCCATTGGCTTGGGGCCAGCGCGGGGTCACCTTCCGGTGCTGAATTCCCCAGGTCTTTAGATAGTCTGCGAACTCTTGTCCAAGGAAGGGTGGACTGTTGTCTGTCTTCACCACTTCGAATATTCCGCGGGTAGCAATGGTTTTCTCGAACTTGGTAATGACCTCCGTGGCCGTCTGAATCCCCACAATTTCAACCTCCGGGTACTTTGTGAAATCGTCGATGATCACCTGTGTATAGCGTCCATCTGGGAGGTATCCAAAGTCTACACTCACGCACTCCCATGGCCGTTGGGGGTTGTCTTCCGTGATGACAGGGTGAGGGTGATCTGGTTGCCCCGCTGCTTGGCACCATGTGCATGTTCTGATTGTCTGTTCAGCCAGTGTGTCCATTCCTGGGAACAACACCATAGCTCTCTGCCGGCTCTTGGTCTTTACCATGCCTTGATGTCTCTGGTGTGCTAGGTCTACTGCTTGCTGAGTCAGGCTCACTAGCATCATCAGTCGTTCCCCTTGGAGCAGACAGCCTAGTCTGTCAACCAAAAGGTCCTCTTTGATCCGCACCATTGATTCCAAAATGACCTTCCTTTGCTTGCGGCGTCCATCTGATCATGGTAGACTGAATGGGGCGCCAGTCATTCGATTGGACTGCGTTTTCGGTCAGTTGTAGGCATTCATCATTCCGGGTGGCTTCGACAGTAGCCTCAAGGCTAATAGGCAGAGGTTGGGATCTTTCCAATACAAGCCGGACAAATTCTTCAGTGTCTTCCGCATCCTCTTCATCCGCTTTGGTGGCCGCTCGGGGATGCCTCGAGAGGTAATCCGCTGGATTGGATGAGCCCGGTTTGTACTCCACCGGATAGTCATATCCCTGCAGTTGAAGGATCCATTTTTCAATCATCAGTGAAGGTTTAGACGCTGACCCTTGAAACAGGGGAATGAGGGATTTGTGGTCTGTGGATACTGTGAATGGATGGCCATATACATAGACGTGGAAGTGCCGAGAGGCCCAGTGGATGTCAATCGCTTCTCGCTCTATTTGCAAGTATCTCTGTTCCGTGTCCGTCAGTGAACGGCTTGCGTACGCTATCGGGCCCATTCTCCATTTCCTTGCAATTGTGTGAGCACAGCTCCGAGCCCATATGGGCTGGCGTCCACTGCGACGTTGGTGAATCTGGTTGGGTTGAAGTATGACAGTGTCGTATCTGCCGATAGGGCTGATTTAGTAGCTTTAAAGGCCTGTTCCTGTTCGAGGCCCCACTGCCAAGTTGTGGAGGATTTGGTAAGTTTTCTGAGGGGCTTCGTGAGGTTGGAGAGGTCGGGACGAATTGTCCGCAAAAGTTCATTATTCGCAGGAAGCTTCTTATTTCCGAGATGTTAGATTGTGCAGGGGCTTCTTGTACATCTCACACCTTGTCTGGATCTGGGGCCACTTCTTGGTCCGAGAAGGTGTAGCCCAAGAAGCTGATCTTGTTCTTCAAGAATTGGCACTTCCCCCTGTTTAGGGTCAATCTGGATTCTTTGATTCTTTGGAGGACCCCCCGCAGTCTCCTGTGGTGATCTCCTACTGATGACGCATAGATGAGTAGGTCATCACTTACATTCAAAACCCCAGGGAGTCCGCTGAGGCCTTCAAGGATGGTGTTTTGAAACACCTCTGCTGCACTTGAGATTCCAAAATTGAGGCGTCGGTATCTCCTGAGACCGACGTGTGTAGAGAAGGTGGTGATGTATCGGGAGTCCAGGTGTAGTGGCAGTTGGTGAGAACTGGACTGGAGGTCCATCTTAGAGAACCACCTTGCGCCGTTCAGTTCTCCCAGTATGTCGTCGATGGTCACTTTAGGACGGCGTTGTGTCAAAATCTTGCGCCTGCCTCACAGCAGGCATGAGACTGACGTAGGCCCTTTCACATGGGGCTTGCCCCATGTGAAAGGACGCATTGCTGGAGTTGCGTCACTTTTGTGAGACACTCCAGCAATGCGTCACTGTTGCGCTTACAGATACGTCAGAAATACTAACTCCTTGCGACATGATGCGTCATACATTAAATATGACGCATCAGGAATGTCGCAAGGAGTGCGCACTGAGAAGTGACGCATCGCTGCTTTCACGCAGCGATGCGTCATTTCTCATAAATGAGGCCCCTGATGTCTATTCATTTGTAAAACAGTGCGTGTGAAACGTTGTATGATAATGAACTGATCTGACTCTGTGCTAACGTGGTAGCTGTCTGGGGCTCAATTAACAGTAAAGTTAAGGAATAGCATCTAACAAACAAGTCGTGTAGGGAAAGTTCTCCATTCTACGCGGTCGCTGTCTAAAGGTTCAAAGTTCACAGCGTGCGTCTAAAGTTGAAAAGGGCCGCTTCCTAAAATGAAACATACACGGATGCTTAGGATGGGAGATAAATCATCCGCATCGGAATCCCGGAGAACATACCTGGTGGTTGCCTCAGTACGACAGACAGCTAACACCGAGATGGTGGCACGTGTCAGTCTTAAATAGAGTCAACGTGCACGTCAGGCACTTACATGCCAGAGTTAATGGGGTCAAGAATGACTCGATACCCTGCCTGCAGCTTTTGAGAACAGTCTGTCGATAACAGATAACTAAGATGATGTTGTTGCAGGGGAATAACTTCGAGTGAAATAAAACATGCCTGGAGCATATAAAAAGAGCAGAGAAATGGTTGTGATTACAGAATTAGCTCATGAAACGACGAATATAAGAGCTTACATGACAGTGCCTATATTACTAGAGGATAGTAACAAGTTGCACGATTATTTAAATGACATGCAAATATTGTTTGGAGCCAGACATTAGTACAATCTGGCGTTTTTTACCCTCTACATTTTGTTGTTAGCCATTGATCGTCACAGACAATGCAATGAACTCAAGTACTCTTTTGTATGCGCATTGAGTTTTACTCAGCGCAATTAACTTTAAAACTCAAAAATTTCAACATTTATCCTGGAACCAGTTATTAGGAGGAAAACGACATTTTGGACACAATTCATGTTCATGTCACTCATAGATCGTGACAGACAATGTACATGGCAGATGTTAGGTGAAAAATTACATGTTGGACACAATTCATGTTTATGTCATTCATAGATTGTCCCAGACAATACACATGTGGATAGTTATTGTGGCTGTCCAGCTTAACTGGCGCACAATCTGGCAATATTAGTTGTGGTACGATGAAAATGGTGTTACGTTGCAAATGAAATCTGTGTCCTACTGTCCATCGAGTAAAGACAATTGGGCATATATTACATCCATCTCATTGAGGCCATTATGTACAGAATTAAAGCGATCCAGCCACTCACATTCCCTGGTATTCAAAATCAGACCTAGATCACCTCCCCTGATGCCCAGTGTGATTGCTTCAATCACCAACCATTTAATGGATTCTGGTGAATGGTTAAGAGTTTGAAAGTGTTCTACCAAGGGGGCCCCCATGATCCCACACCTTATCCTGCTGCAATGCTGCAATATTCGGGACTTTACCTTTTGGGTTGTCTGCCGTACATAGATTTTTATCGCAAGGTCAAACAATTGCATAGATGACGTTTTTTGTGTTGCAGTTTGTGTGAGTTTTGAGATCCGTCGTGCAGCTGTTGTTGTTGAACTGTTTAGCTTCAATTGTCAAACTACATGCCTTGCAGCTCCCACATTTATAGTGTCTCACTAGATCCGGAATTTGCCACATTGATTGGATAGTAGGTTGGGGCGGAGGTCCCAGGAATGATCTGACCACATGGTCTCGTACGTTCTTGCCTTTTTTGAATGAGTGCATGGGAGGCTACGGTAGCTGCAGCTCATCAGCCCCTATTGGCCAGTGTTTATTGATGATTTGCCGAATTTCATTGCTCCGTGTGTTAAATGTCTTAACACAGATCATCCTCTCTTTGTTCACATTGGGGTGTTCTTTAGGGGTGAGTAACGATTCCCTTGGGTTGTGCCAGGCTCTTTTCCTGGCCCTCTTCACCAACCGCTTTGGGTATCCTCGTTCAATCAGTCTGTTGATTAAGTCGTCAGATTCATTGAAAAAGTCTTCTTTCTGTGTGCAGTTCCTCCTGATTCTCAGGTATTGCCTGAAGGGCAGATTATCATGTAGTCCCTGTGGATGGTGGCTGCCATAAGGTAAGAGGGTATTCCTTTCTGTAGGCTTGAGATAAGGGTGGTATATAGATAATGATTTGCTGCTTTAATCGATATGTCAAGGAAGTCAGTGTAGCATCCTGCTACAATAAATACAAACGCTTATTGCTGTATAACTTGGAGCTTTATTCTGTACATCTTGCTCATACCCTGTCCCTACTCTAACTAACCCTTTCCTGTGTCCGCTCCTCCTCTTCCTCTGGCCCCCTAGCTCCGCCCACTCCCAACTACTAGTGTGCCGACTTCACAACATCTCCCCCCTTTGTAACAAAACAAACAAAACATACTGACTTCTCAGTCCATCTCCACGATCAGTTTCTTGGGTGGACGTATGTCGCGATGAGGTCGTGGCGATCCGACTCTCGGACTATTAGTACTCAGTGTCTCAATGATCGGAGCAATGCTTTCACGATCATCAGGATGCAGTTCATCCGAACTGAGAGTGTCCATTTCACTCATCAGGGTTCTGGAGGTGTCCCGTGACAGTTCCTTAAAGTGTGAGATGTTTCTCGTGACTTGCCGCTGCTCGGACTCCGCAGTCAACATGGTTCCTTTCCTCTTCGTAATCACCATTGGTTCGTCCTTGAATAGACAAGCTCTGCTGCTGAAGTCTGGACAGGTGGAGCCTTCAGTGTCTGGGGTGCCTATGGAGAGCTCAGTTTGATATCGGCAGTCTGTCCTCCTTTGTGACTCGTGCTCACGTGACGCTCGGCCTCTTTTCCAAGGGGATGTACTTCTAGTTCCCTTCCGAGTGTCTGCATGTATTTTTACTTCCTTTTGCCTTGTCAGGTCAAGAACAACACTGTCTTCCTGTTTCGAGTCTGGGATGCCAGCCAGTGGGGTATGAACTGTGGAGGTCACCTTGGTATGGCTGGGAGATTGATTGGCTGTCTCGGGTTGTCTCTCCCACTCATGCTCGCGCCTGGAACAGGCAAACCTTGGAACCGGCTGGGTATTTGTGTGTTTCGTTCTCATCCGATGATGACTTGACTCTCCTGACGTGTCCGGCTTCCTTTGCAGATCGACTGGTTGGTCCGTCTTTATTTGGGTGTTAATGGCCACGATGTCTGTTTCCATTTTATAGGACCAGGACCAGGACCTTCGAGTCAACCTTGCTGCCCCCACCCGGGGTGACGGTGTAGTATTTGTGCCGCGATGCACCTGTGATCGATGTGACAGGTTGTCTGGTGGAGTGATCGAGTGTGCATTGACATTGGTGTGAGACATGTCGCCCTTGACGGGAAGAGTGTCCCTTGGTTCGCTGATGTGTTCAGGTGCTTGGCGCCATGGCCGTTGTCGGGACCACGACTATGTCGACTCAAAGGATCGGACCGAAATGTTATCTGAATCAGAGGGGTTCTTCGTCACTTCCCTCTGAGAATGTTCCTTTAAGAATGTTGCGCGTGGTTGTTGTCGGGACCACGACTCTGCCGATTCAAAGGATCGGACCGACGTGCTTTCTGAATCAGAGGGGTGCTCCGTCAGTTCTCTCTGTGAGTGTTCCTTTGAGAATGTCTTACCAGGTGGTCTTCGGAACCGGGTAGTCCGTGACGAGCTGCTTTCCACCTCGGAATTGTCTTTGAAAAGCTTCTCCGTGTGTCTTTGTTGGAACATCTTCAATGTTGTCTCATTTGGGAGATTGTTTGAAGATTCCATGCTTGTTCCTTGTGCTTGATCCCAAGCTTTTGCCTCTTCGTCCTTCTCGCCTGAGGTTTCCCATCTCCGCTCTGTTTCTTCGTTGTCGCGGGGCCCATGGATGCATGGATCTTTTCTTGCTTGTTGTTGTTGTGAGGGACTAGTCCGTCTTGTGCGATCTGGTTCTCCTTCCCGATTGTTTGGTGCTCTAATATCTCTGATCTGTTGGTGATGTGTTCTCCTGCCAGCAGTTTCCTCGGACTCATCTTCACTCCTTGGCGATTGATGTTCCAGCGTCGATTTCCGGTGTTGACCATTGCGGCCCCTTCTTCTGTGGTTTGTCTTTCTCCCCCACTGGTTGTGCAGAATGCCATTTTGTCCAGGAGTGCAATCTGTCCCACTGGACGCTCCCTCTTTATCAGAGTAGCGTGTGTTATGCTTTGACTGACTTCTTGAGGGACTCCTGGAGATGAATAATTCCGGGGAGTTGTTCTTTGGATGGTTGACTCTGAGTAATCTTTGGTTGTTTCTGAGTGGTCGGACGCTGAGTAATCTGACTCTGAGTATTCCTTGTCACTTTCCTTGTCACCGTGTCTCCCCCGCTGTCTTTTCTGTCTTTTCGCTGGTCTGCCTTCTCTCGCTCTCCTTTTGTGTTTGTTGGATTTCTGGGTTCTCTCTTCCCAGGTATCTCGAAGTTTTGTACTCAGATGCACATCCCTCAATTTGTCTCTTGTTTGGACTTGCATTCCAATTTCGGCTTTCTTGATAATTTCCTTTAGCGACCAATGCCCTCTCAGTATTTTGTGCCTTGTTTCGGGGTTTTCACAGCCTTCAATTATTCGGAGCCGAACAGCATCCTCATTTGTAAACGTGTTGAAATGGCAGCCTTGTACCAGACTTTGCAACCGAGTGATGAATTGCGGCAATGGTTCGCCTGGTTCCTGCCGTGCTGTGTTGAAGACCATGCGATTATGATCCACCTCTGCCTGTGCATTGAGATGGGCACAGAGCTCCTCTTGGAGCCTATCATAGATGTCTGCTTCTTCTTTGGAAAATGTTCTAATTGGGCATCGGCCCCCGGGACCCACCAAATGGAGCAGTAGCACCAGACATTTTCTTTCTCTTTGCTCACCGTTGGCTTTCAAGAAATTGTCCAATGCTTCCAGCCACCAGTGCCGTTTGAGGCCCTGGATCCAATCGTCAATCCGTGCCGCTGGGGGCGATACTTCAAGGTGTGGATTGAAACATTGAGCTACGTCTCCTCCCGCCATGAGAGAAGAAGGTTCTGATCGGTCGTAGACGCGGGGCATTGTGCTGTACACTTTTCTTCGGGTTTCAGTTGCTTCTGCTTGTGTTCTAGCTTGAGCTTGATTATTAGTTTTTTCTTCAGTGTACTCGTGTTTGGTCAACATTGCACTCTTGAATTTATCCATGGTTAGTGACAATGTTGGGTTTCACTTGCTTGTTGTGTGTGTTCATTGGCTACTCCACACTTGCATTAGCTCGTGCTCGTTGCTGATTCCGTTGTAATTATTTATGCGTTGTCTTTATTTATGTTTGCTTGTTGCTTCTTTTATTTAATGGACACGCGTTACTTCATGGCATTCGCCACTGCGCATTCGCTTGCGTTTCTCACTGTTCGCGTTTCCACCCGTGCTGACCTTTGTTTTGTCAATGCTTGTCTGTTAAGTCACTCGTGTGGTTGCTCTTGCTTGTTAGTTGATTCACTCTTGTGTTGGCATGTGCTTACTCTGTTTGGTTGCCAAGACTTGTTCATTGTTGTCCACGCGCCGTTATCCACGCTTATTTATTTGCCTTGCCAATGCCTATTTCTTTGCGTTTATCAGTGTTTGTTTATTTGCACATACCAAGGCTCGTTGACTCGCAGATACCAATGCTTGTGTGTTTGCATGCACCAATGTTTGTTTATTTGCATGCACCAGTGCTCGCTTGCTTGTCTTTGCCAATGCTTGTTTGGCCTTCGCCAATGCTTGTTTTCTTCCTTCGCCACGATTTGTCCAATGCTTGTTGAGCTGCACGTATCAATGCTCGTGTCTCCTTGCATGTATCAATGCTTGTTTCGTTGCATGTGCCAATGTTAGTTTGCTCTTCGCCAGTGCTTGTTTCCGTTTGTCCAATGTTTGTTGATTTGCATGTGTCAATGCTTGTTGATTTGCATGTATCAATGCTTGTTGATTTGCATGTATCACTGCTTGTTTATTTGCAGGTATCAATGTTCGTTTATTTGCATCTACCTTACGGTTATCAGTGCTTGTTGACTTCCTTTTGCCAATGTTTGTTTTGTATTTACAAATAGTGGGAGAGGAGGGGTGCACAACAAAAAGGTGGGTCGGTTGGTCGATGGAAGCTTCTAAATTCTGGGTGCACTCATAGGGTAGTGTTATCCGTCTAGAACACTTTGAACTATTACTATAGTTGTGTATGCGGAGCCCCGTAGATACATCCCCTGGTGAGGCACACCAATCTGGATCACACACAAGTGTTTCGTTTTCAGTTGTATTCTTCGTTTATTTCATTTCAGTTATTTGTACTCATTTAAGCATAGTTGACTCGAATGTTTAATATTCGAGTCAACTATGCTTAAATGAGTACAAATAACTGAAATGAAATAAACGAAGAATACAACTGAAAACGAAACACTTGTGTGTGATCCAGATTGGTGTGCCTCACCAGGGGATGTATCTACGGGGCTCCGCATACACAACTATAGTGTTTTGTATTTACCACTGCTTGTCTCTTGTTTTCGCCAATGCTTGTTTTCCCTTTTTTTTGTATTTACCAATGTTTGTTTTGCACTTACCAGTGCTTGTTTTTGGGCCCTGTGGCACTCGCCAATGTTTATTTGCAATTTCAGGTCTTCTGCCTGACCTCAAAATGGCCGCCGATGATCCCTCGCAGGGGATTGGACACTGCTGCCTGAATCCAAAATGGCCGCGCGGGAATCTCGTTTTCGACGGGATTTCGGCCGTTTTTCTTCGTTTCTTCACCGGAGTCACTGTATTTCTCAGCGCTTCCACTTACCACTTGCCGGTTGCAGCCAGGATCCACCGCTGGAGTCAATGCTTCAGGTAGGCACCTTTCTTTGACTTCTGCCGCCGGGGTGGGCTCCCGGTGGGCACTTCTGGGCACTTCAGACGGGACGCTCCCACCTCTGCACACGGGGCTCCCGATTCCAGCGCTCGACCGCGCTTTTCAAATGTGCATTTGTTTTAGCGCTCAGCAGCGCTCGACAGTGGACCTTCGCGGGGGCAGTCCACACCAGGAGGCACTCTCTTTCGGCCACAGCAGGCCACAGCAGTCCTCAGGTGAGCTTGGGGTGGGCTCCCAGCTCACTGTTACAGTTCCCGCTCTTCTTCTCCGCTGGCATGCCAAACCTCACGCATCGGGCGTGAGGTTTTCCGACTTCCGACGGCACCCGGACTCCGTTTTCAGCGCACTCAGCAGCGCTTGTCACCGGGCTCTCGGGGACAGCGTCCACGACGTCGGGGGATCCTGGGCTCAATCTGAGGTGCTGGACAGGGTCGGAGTGGGCTCCCGACTCCTGTTCTCTTGGGGTGCCAAGTTGCACGCATCCAGCGTGACGCGCGCTTCCAGCGCGAACAGTTTTCTTTTCCTGAGCGTTTCAGCGCTTGATCCAGTGGCTCCCTCTGGGCTCCCACAGTCACTGGGGGGGAGCAGGGTCACCGGCTGCTGACCTCTTTCCTCCGGTGGCAGCACTACCAGGCAGCAGATTCTTTACTTGATGCTGCAGGGGACAGGGCACTCCGATTGGATTCTGCAGGCTATGATCATGCCTATCCCACCCTCGTCGCCAGTTGTAGCATCCTGCTACAATAAATACAAACGCTTATTGCTGTATAACTTGGAGCTTTATTCTGTACATCTTGCTCATACCCTGTCCCTACTCTAACTAACCCTTTCCTGTGTCCGCTCCTCCTCTTCCTATGGCCCCCTAGCTCCGCCCACTCCCAACTACTAGTGTGCCGACTTCGCAACAGTCAGTGGACAATTTATCCTCATGAATGGTAAACTGGATATCCGTTGACCTACCATTCAGCCAATCAAAGAAAGAGAGGAGTTCAGAGTCATTACAAGTCCAAACCATGAAGACGTTGTCTATATAACGTTTTCAGTATGTGATAGGGTCTCCAAAGGGGTTCAGCTCATTGTAGATGTAGTGTTGCTCAAACTCATCCATATAGAGAATAGCCAGATCTGGAGCAAAACTGGCCCCCATGACCACACCCTTAGTCTTCACAAAGTGGTCACCCTGAAAGTAAAAGAAGTTTTGTGTCAACGCTATCTCCAGCAGTTGTACGATGAACTCAGTTGGTACACGCGCAGGTAGGGTTGTTCCATCCAAATGCTTCTCCATTACCTGAAGGGCATGTCATTGTGGGATGCTCGTATATAACGAGACAATATCCATCGTGAACAGAATTTGGGTAACAGGATCAAAAGGCATGCCATCAACCAGATTTATCACCTGCATGGTGTCACGGAGGTAATACTTTCGTTGTTGGAGCCCTATGTGCCTGGGTGCGTGCTGAGGTCAGCTGATCAGGCGCTTGTCTGCGCACCTCGAGTTTGGAGAGCGAGGGCTAGGGGTCGCTGTTTCCGCTTTCTGGCGGCGAAACTCTGGAACTCTTTCCCGACTTCCATTAGAGCCATTCCGAACCATCTGGCGTTTCGAAAGGCCTTAAAGACGTGGCTTTTTCCCACTCCTGCTGTTTAAATCCTTGGTTGCACTTTCAGGCTCTTGTTTTTTGTCTCTGGTTGCGCTGGGGCGCCTCGGTGCTGAGGCAGCCATGCGCATTTCAAATCTGAAATAAATAAATAAATAAATAAAATAAAGACTTAGTTTTTTCCGCAAGGGGTTTTAGGAAAAAATCCACGTATTTTCACAATGGCTCCAGTATTGAGCCACACCCGGATACAATGGGGCGGCCAGGTGGTTGTTCCAGGTTCTTATGGACCTTAGGTAAGGTGTAGAAGGTTGGTAGGCTAGGCTGTCTCTGGTTTAAGTATTGAAATTCTGGGTCAGACAAGTAGCCTGCCTCCTTGCCCCTCTCGGTTGTCCATAGGATCATGGTGCTGATCTTCTTTGTGGGGTTATGGTTAAGTCTGGTGTAACTAACTCCATCATTTAGTTGCGAGTATAGTTCTGTTTTGTAGGCATCCATGTTCTGGACCACAATGGCCCCAACCTTGTCGGCAGGTTTGATCACGATTGAACGGTTGTTCTTCAAATTTTCAAGTGCCTTGCGCTCCACAGTTGTTACATTGTGTTTAACATATATTTTAGTCAAGCAGGTCATGAGTGCCTCTTTTAACATCATGCTTTCATAGGTGAGGATCCGATGAGACACCATCTGGGATGTGGGGGTGAAGGTAGATTGGACCCGCAAACCTGTGTAAGAAATCGTAGTAGAGGGTGATGAGTCCCTGAAGTAATGTCTCAGACGAATCTTCCTGAAGAACCGATGCAGTTCAGTCTGGACGTTGAATTTGTTAGGGTATGTTGTTGGAACGAAGGAGAGGCCTTTGCTGAGGATCGTACATTCATCATTGGTCAATTCATGGGTGGATAGACTGATGATTGGGTCCTTCCGGTTGGTTACCAACGGTATGCCCGTCGTCTGGTTTGAATCTCCCCATGTTGTTCCTAGGGAAACCTGACCTGTTTTTGGGGTTGGTTCTGGCCCTGTTGTCTGCCTCTGTCCCAACCCTGGCCTTGTTGTGGCGGGCCTGTGTTCGGCCCCTGTTCAAATTCGTATCTTACCTCTCGGTGGTCACCATTAGTTTTCCTCTAAAAAAGAAGGTCCTGGTTGGGGGTAAAACCAACTCTCCTGGTATTGATACCCAGAACTGGTACCTGGCTGGTCATCTTCACTCCCTGTGGAGCCAGATGATTCAGAGAAGGTTATAAATCTCCGATTGCCTCTGAAGACTCCTCTACCCTTGTTGGTAAAGCGCCCCTGTTGGTCTTGCTTATAATAGTCCTCCTGTAGATAAGGATAGGTTTGTTTTGTCGTAGAAACGGACGTCTTTAGAAAGTTTAACCAACTTCTTGGCTTGAGTGTTTACATCGAATTCCTTGACGATTTTCTCCAAACGCTCCAAGGCTTCCTTGGCATTGGTCAGAGCACAGTCAGTTGAGATTTCACGTTTCAAATCCGCGATTTACTTTATACGTTTTCCACTTGTTCCAAAGCAGTTTCCACACCCAACACAATCCAGTGGCGTGAGCAATTATTAGCAACGAAGCTGAAACCTTCCTTAAACTTTGGTTGGTCAACAAATATTGCCGGCTCGTTCCTGACTTGGAGACCCACAGGTATGATGCTAGCCTGTAGATACTTGGTCAGAAGGTGGCGATGTAGTCTGGTCCTAATTAATTTCTTCTCTAACCTCTCAAGTTTGTTAATCTTTTCATTTAGAGAAACATCAATATTGGGGTATTCGAGGTGATAAAGAGTTTATTAGAGGGATCTTGGATTAGATTAGCAATGTACTCCTCATTGTAAGAAAGTGTCTCGCTTTCTGTCAAACTGATGAAAATAAAGAGTTTAAAAATGTATACCCTCGCAAGACAAGCCTGCACTTTAAAGAGTTATGCATCAATGGTGTAACCCGATAGACCACTGGACCCGGGTAAATTGTGGTACATAAGAAAACGTCACAGTGGAAAGTATTCACACTTCATCAAGGAATAGCACATGATCTAAAGTAGACAAAATTAGACAACACCAAATAGCTCATTCAACAAATGATTGTGATTTAATGAATATCACATGGATTGAAAATAAATCAAAACTATAACGTATAATGAATATGAGATTCATGTATTTATCAGAAACTGGTGCACACAATGTGAAGTGACAGTTGCTTGATAGGGAATGTGCAGGTGTCTAACTTTGTCTACTTTAGATCATGTGCTGTTCCTTGATGAAGTGTGAATACTTTTCACTGTGGTTTTTTCTTATGTACCACTGTCACACTCAGCAGCCTGGTCTCTGGATGTCGCTAACCTACTGTACACTGTACTTACTTTAAAATAACAACGTTATTATGCATATTTAAAGTGCTTTTGGTTGCAGGCTGGGACCTCCAAGCTCTACTCACTACTGCACCAAACAAGATTCAATTCAATTTCACTCAGCTCTCTCTAACACACAAGCTCACACACACACACACCACTGTAGTGATGCAGTAAGCGATTGAGGTTTTAGAAAGTAAAAAAGTGCATTTTCCACAAATGTTATTTTAAATTCAATTGCCATTACATATGGTATCTATACTACTATTATAAAGGAAGAACTTTGAACCATTGAGGCGGGTAAACTCGGGAACCACAGCGCCAATCCACACACCCGATACATCGTTGAAATTGTCAGGGTGTGCAGATGGACATAGGCTATATAAATTTAAAAAACATACGTTATTTAAAAAATTTACGAGAAAAAAAAAGTAGTCCCATGGAAGTAGCGCCGGCCGCGACGTGCGTGCTGACATCAGTGCTGTGCCGTGCCTCTGCTGTGCCTATGTGCCGTAATTATTAATGACGTGTTATTGGTTCCTGCAGAATGTATGCAGTAGTCATGGCGCAAGAAGAAATGTGTAGGACACGTTAATGATTTGTAGATCCAGTCATCTAACCACTCATTGCTCTTACCTGACCCAACACTACAAGAATGGGAGTAGAGCACATGAGTTTTGCTTCTAGGAAAAGACGTGCTTCGCTGTTCTTTTTCCAAAACTCGGGTAAGGTTCGTAGCTACGCCTGCTTCTGCACACCTCTTTTCGCGTTCTGGGGGGTCTGAGGAGAGGTTTCCTGTGCAAGTGCTTATAATCATGGTCACTGCACTCATGCTATTTTAGTGTCATTTGCAACATTTGCCAAATTGTCCATTAACTGCTGCATAATTTGAAGATTTTAACAAAAAGAATGTTTTATTTGTAGCTCACACCGATCAACAGTGACTAAAAGTGTGGTAACAAGTTGCAGTGCAATGGAAGGCCCCTCACAAAGTTTGACTGGTCACCTTTCTCTTGAATATTGCTATATCAGGGTGTTAAACTTTTATTAATGAAGTAAAACCGACGCGCAGACAGTGTTAAGAATTGTAATAACGAAGTAATACTATCACAAAATGCGATGCATTATGCTACATAGTTTGTCTTTTCTTGCCATCAAATGAAGTCAACTCTGAGGCATGATCGTCCCCGCCACATAGTTCAATTAACCCAGATTATAATTAACTGCCCTGGGCCTAATGAATTAGTACCCCTCAGGCAGCTGTGCGCATGTTTAAATGTATGAACATTTATGTCCCAGTTGCTCCCCGGGCATTTTCATTTCCAGCAGCAAACGGGGCAAAGAAAACATTTTCATGGTCGAAATTAACTGTCCAGGTGTACACGATAGCACTGTGTGATCTTCATAATGCCCGTCTGTAGCAGCAGAGGTGTTACCGCTCTTTCCTGTCACTTTTCTGTGTGTGGGGGGTTATACTGCAAACCACAGACTCTAACATGCAGTCACAGCTGTTGCTCGCCCCCCTGCTGCAACTGAGCAGGAAGGACTAATCTTCTCAGACCACTGAGCAGTGATGGGAGATTAGCCCACAACACAATTACACTGAGAGGAAAGCCAGTGGCGTAGTGAAAAAGGACTGCCCCCCTACAGAATGTGATATGGTACACCCGAGTCTCCCATATAGATATCGATATCGTCATTAGTCTTTGGGTTGCATGGGGCCACCCATTGAAGAATTTTGGGCACACTGGTCATGACAGTCGCTCATTCCCAAAGCATTATTATATATGTCACTGAGTTGAGGGCCCTTGGAGAATCTGCTCAAACCCTTACAGGAGATTGTGGGAGAGAAAATAATGCCAACTTATTTTTATTTAGCTATCCATACCACCATTTTGTCATTTTAAAGTGCTGTTATCAATGAGTTCTTCTTTTCACAGATTTGATGGTTCTCAGTTGACTGTCCTCGGAAGGATGGAAGGTTGTGTTGGCCTTGGTAGGATTCAAACTTATGGCCTGTAGTCTGGAACAGGCATTAGCAGTGATTATTTAACTAATAGAGACAAATTTCCTACTAAATGAGGTAGAAAACAGAGGAAGGGGAAGCAAGATTTCAAAGAATACTGGCGTGGAAATCTATACTACTATTATAAAGGAAGAACTTTGAACCTTTGAGGCGAGTAAACTCGGGAACCACAGTGCCAATCCACACACCTGATACATCGTTGAAATTGTCAGGGTGTGCAGATGGACATGGGCTATATAAATAAAAAAATATACGTTATTTAAAAAATTTACGAGAAAAAAAAAGTAGTCCCATGGAAGTAGCGCCGGCCGCGACGTGCGTGCTGACATCAGGAGCGCGGGGATGAGCGACGTCCAGGAGCACGAGGAGGAGCGGCGGACATGAGCGCGGGGAGGAGCAGCGGACAGGCGGGGAGGAGCGGTGAGGAGCGGCGGACAGGCTGGGAGGAGCAGAGAGGAGCGCGGGCAGGCGGGGAGGAGAGGGGAGGAGCGGCGAGGAGCGGCGGACCGGTGAACTCAGGAGCGCGGGGAGGTGCGGCGGATGAGGTAAGGCTCCGGGGGACCCACGGACAATGTCGGGGCGGGCGGGGGCCCTGAAGCCAAGGTCGGGACGGGCTGCTACTCCGGGAGACCCATGGACAATGTCGGGGTGGGCGGGGGCCGGGGCGGGCGTGGGGCCCTTAAGCCTGATTGCTCCCGGACAAGTTCGGGAAGGGCTGCTAGTATGTTATAAAATGATTTGTTTCATATTTAACACTAAGGGGGTCATTACGATCGCGGACGGACTTGAGTCCGTCTGCGACCCCAGAGCATGAGGGAACGTCCGCATGGGCTGCGGCGTTCCCTCTGTGCAGATTAGGATGTGACCGCCTGGGTGGCGGTCACATCCTCTATTTTAACATTGCGGCGGGTGGAGCTTCAAGCTGCACCCGCAGCAATGTTAAAAAAGCATGCACAGCATTTGCGGCACAAAGCGGCAGGCACCGCGCGGTGCCTGCTGCATTGTGCACGCAAATGCAGGGGGGTACCATAGGTACCCCCCATGTGCACCCCCCACCCCCCCACTACACCTAGGGGGCCCGCAACGGGCCCCCGCAGTGCAGTTACACATGCTTTTCCACGGCGGAAAAGCCGCCACGGAAAAGCATGTTCAAAAGCACATCCTAATCTGGCTGACGGTGTCTGAGAGACACCGTCACCATTTTAGTGCTTTTCCGCCGCGGTTGTAAGCCAGCCGCGGCGAAAAAGCTGCGGACCTAAACCATGACCCACCAGCCATCCTAATGTGGCGATGGGTCCTGGTGGGTCCGCAGAGGATTTTCCGCATCCTCCGGGCCGGCGGTGGCTTCCGCCGGCCCGGAGGATGCGGAAAATCCTCCATTGTAATGACCCCCTAAATCTCTTTGCACATATTGTGGCAGCCTATGTATACTGTCTGCAATACAGTTTTAAAATGACTTGCATATGTATGCAATGTGCTTTCAGTCACAGTCTTGGACTATAAATACACAAACCAGTATCAACTAATGCACCAATAGTGATTCAATTATTTTCCTCTCCTGTTATGTACCCAAAGACATCTGCACAGTAATTGTATTAACTGCAGCTTCATAATGTAAATTTCCCCCTCACTACTTTACTTGCATTTATCTTTCCCTTTTGAAGTGTGTACTCCGTTATATGAAATGCGGTTGTTTCAATTTGGAAGACTAACAAAAATAGTGGCAGAATTAGTTTGAGTGCAGGTCAGTTTAAGGAACACCGTACATTACCAAGCGGGAGGCTCGACGAGCGCGCATTTATGGCCCGGCCCTCCGGGCCACGCAGCGCCATAGTTCAGAGTAGGTAGCCGGCGGCCCGATGGGAGGCCGGCCCAGACAAGTACTTCCGGGGCGGTGGTGACGCACGTCCGGGGGGGCGGGGGGGCGGGGGGTCAGAGGCCGTGACCTATTTAGGGCAGGAGCACAGGTGTCTCGGCCTCTTTCTCTCGCCTGCACCGGACCTGCTCTCACCTCGCTGGACCCCGTGACTTCCTTAGACATTATCATTTTAAACTCTCCCCCTGTTTTCGGAATTGACTTCTTCGAGTTGTTGGCCGGCGGTTGTGAGAGCAGAAGCGGAGCATCCATGTCGAAAGGAGCGACGGCGTAATCCGGCGCCCGGCTGGTCAGGTAAGGTGTCGGGGCTTCGTGGACTGTAGGCGGGGGTGGTGCTCAGAGAGGAGCTTCATTTGCTTGCCCGGCCCCATAGGCGTCTCTTGGTCCCCTGCCCGACTGCAACATCTGGTTTGTAGAGCTCACGCTTCGGCATCTTTCCTTTCGACCGGGTGGTGGTCGCTGGGTAGGGGCTAGGGACGGAGAATTAAGGGATTTGAGCACCTGATAGCGCCATCATGCCAGGGAAGGGACAAAGTCATAAGAGCAAAGATAAGGATCCAGATGTAGCGCAGTTACTAAAATTGGAGCTTGCGAAGCTCAGTAAGGATGGGGGCAGTAGCGACGAGGGAGCCGGGGGCCAGCCATCTGAACCGGAGGAAGAGCCGCAGGTCATTGTAGACCGACCCCGCAGGCAGGGTGTTCCCCCTAAGGCGGCCTTCCCGCCGTTAGTCAAGAAACCTAAGGTTCAGCAGCAGAGAGGGAGGAGTAAGAAGAGGAATGGGACGGGCAAACCAGATCAGGATAGGCGTCCCCATACGGGTGTCCCCCTTGAACCAGTAATCAATATAGTGCCAACCCCCTCGCCGCCCCAGGCGCCTGTAGTGCCGCACAGCAGCATACCCGCAACTCCGGTGGGACCTACTCCTAATGATGGGTTGGGGGCCACATTGGCGGAACTTCGGGGGGCGTTGGCGGCAATGGCTCCTTCCCCAGCCGCCCTCGATGCAAATGCAAGCGGCAGTCCAGTAGGGGGCAGCGTCCCCTCCACCGCGCCTGTAGTGCAGCCAGTAGATGCTTCTCGGGGGTGCAGTAGCCGAGATTTTGAGTGCCATAAGGGCATTGGCTGCTAGAGCTTGCGGAGTTAGGTCCTGGGACGTGGAAAGGGCTGGACCATAAACAATCAAATAACATACAATTTGCCCCTCTCACACACTTGTTTGTTGCTTGATAATACAAGCACATAAACCAGAGTTACTTCTGATTATGTAGGTTTATTTAATTAACCATTTACTTTTTCTACAAAAATTTGTTTTCTTGTTGCATGTATGAGAAACACACGGAAACATATAACACCTATTCAAAATACAAATCATGAATGACTACACATTAATTACAACAACATTAAATCCAAAGACAATAAATGAAAAACAATGAAAACATACACCACTTTGCACATTATTTTCTGTCATTGTTTTTCATTTATTGTCTTTGGATTTAATGTTGTTGTAATTAATGTGTATTCATTCATGATTTGTATTTTGAATAGGTGTTATATGTTTCTGTGTGTTTCTCATACATGCAACAAGAAAACTAATTTTTGTAGAAAAAGTAAATGGTTAATTAAATAAACCTACATAATCAGAAGTAACTCTGGTTTATGTGCTTGTATTATCAAGTAACAAACAAGTGTGTGAGAGGGGCAAATTGTATGTTATTTGATAAGGGCATTGGCGGCAGGGCCTAAACCCCGGGAAGCTGAAGGGGTAGGTGCTTTGCCGGTAGTGGCCCCCCCCACCCCCCTCCCCCTCGGGACCGCTACAGCGGCGGTAGCTCCTTGGGCGCCGGGAATTCCAGAAGGTGGCGCGCTCTGCGAAATTAGCAGACAGCTAGCCATCCTGGTCAAGGCACAGGCCAGTAATCCAGCAGCGGCGCAGAATGTGACCCCAACGGTACAAAAGGCTCCCGAATTGTCAGGAGGTAAGCCTGAGGACGCTGGTAAGGGGGCGGACTGTGTGATTAAGGTAGCGGGGAGCCAGGGCTATGTTCTATCTAAGCCGGGTAAGCTGGCGACCCATGTAACACTAGACGTTAAAGAGAAAATCTGGAAAGGGGAATATGTTGATATGTTCTCTTTGATCAGGCCAAAGCGCTGGGAGGTGGAAAGCAAGGAAAAGGAGGGGAAGGACAACTCCAGTAGGGACAGGAGACCGAGGTTGGAGGAGTCCATCACAAATTGGCTCTTTGGTTTTCAAGTGTTCATGACGGTCATCATTGAGAAGAAGCCTGAGTTAGCCGCCTCCTTGATATATTACATGCATAAGATTTTGAAGGCTCACACGACGCATGGGGGTACTGCGTGGCTCGACTATGATAGAGACTTCAGATTGGAAAAGGTGCAAGATCCGGAGATAGGATGGGACCAGGTCGAAGTCAACATCTGGCTAGAGAGCGTGAATGGGAGATCAGGGGGGTCCCAGTCTAATAGGCAGCCCTTTTGACCATCCCAGGGAGGACCTGGGGAGAAGAGGGGTACATGCTGGGCCTTTAATAAAAAAGTCTGCACTTGGCCCACAGGCCAGTGTAAATTCAAACATGCGTGCTCCTTTTGCGGGCATCCCTCCCATCCAGAATTCAAATGTATCAAGAAGTCCAAAGAAAAAGGAGGCGGTGGCAAGGAGATTAAACCTCCTCAGCCCTAAGCTGCCTACTCCCGTAGATATTGGGAAACTGATTTATTGGCTGAATCAGTACCCAGACCGGTCAGCAGCCAAACTTTTGTACCTGGGGTTTTCAGAAGGTTTCCGTATTCCTGCACAAGGGGTTCCCCCTGTAGGGTATTGTAAAAATGTGTTGTCCGCTCGATTACAGCCTCAGGTAGTGGAACTGAAAGTAGGGAAAGAGCTGGCTTTGGGACGTGTCGCGGGACCTTTTCCGGTCCCGCCACTGCCCGGTTATGTGTGTTCCCCCCTGGGGGTAGTGCCCAAGAAAGAACCGGGCCAGTTCAGAATGATTCACAATCTGTCGGCGCCGAAAGGGGCCTCAGTTAACGATGCTATTGACCCTGCCTTGTGTTCTGTGACGTATTCCTCATTCGACACTGCCCTGAACAACTTGAGAGAATTGGGCCCCAAAGCGTTGATGGCCAAAACGGATATTGAGTCAGCATTCCGCCTGTTACCAGTTCACCCTGAAGATTACAAGTTGTTAGGCTTTCAGCTGAATCAACAGTTTTATTATGACCGATGTATGCCGATGGGGTGCGCTGTCTCTTGCAAGTACTTTGAAACCTTTAGTTCCATGCTTCAATGGTTGTTCTCTTACAGGACGGGGTGCAAGGAGGTAGTGCATTATTTGGACGATTTCATGGTCATGGGTTCTGCTGGGTCAGGAGCATGTGCGCAGGCGTTAGAGCAGCTGGTACCCATGTTCGGGGAATTCCAGATACCGTTGGCCCCTGGGAAGACAGTGGGTCCTGAGACGTGCATGTCCTTTTTGGGCATAGAAATCGACACAGTGGCGGGCGAGTGTAGACTGCCGCTGGACAAAGTGCAGGCTTTCTCTACGGCAATTGATTCTGCATTGTCAAGCACCAAAGTTATGCTACATCAATTGCAGGTGTTGGTAGGCCAGTTGAATTTTGCCCTCAGGATTATCCCGATGGGAGGCCCCTTCTCAAGATCAATACCTAGGGCCATGGCGGGCTTAACACAGAAGCATCACCGGGTGCGCCTTCGGGCGGAGGTGAGGGAGGACCTTAGGGTGTGGCGGGACTTCCTGGAACATTTTAATGGCTCAGTTGTGTGGCCGGCGCCACAGGTGTCCAACGCAGAGCTGGGCCTGTTCACGGATGCAGCAGGCAGCTTTGGTTTTGGGGCAATCCTAGGTCCTCTGTGGTGTGGGGTAGAGTGGCCACGGGAGTGGCATGATAGTGGCTTGACCAGGAACATAGGCTTCATGGAACTATTCCCAATCCTAGTCGCAGTGACCATATGGGCAGAGCAATTCACGAATAGGTCAGTCATATTTTGGTCTGATAACATGGCAGTAGTGGAAGCCATTAACAGACAGAGTGCTACATGTAGGTATGTTCTGAGGTTGTTGAAGAGATTGGTGTTGACTTGTTTGAAACTGAACTTGCAGTTTAGGGCAGCACACATCCCAGGGGTAGACAATCATGCTGCTGATGCTTTGTCTCGTTCCAAGTTGCAGGACTACCGGAGATATCACCCCACGGCGGAGGACCGGATGACTTGGTTTCCACCGTCACTGTGAAAGATTGGAGCCCCACACTAGCGGGGCTGGTAGGTGCCTCATTGAGTGAACGCACTCGGAAAGCATATCAGCAGAATTTTTTGTCTTACAGGACGGTGGTTCAGAAGTCAGGTATTGCGGATTGGTTTTCTAATCAGGCAATGTACGTATTCCTCCAGGAGCTCAAGGAACAGGGCAGGCCGCTCTCTTACGCCAGGGCACATGTATCAGCAGTGGGGTTCTTCGCTAGGTTAGCGGGTGCACACGACCCTGGGGCATCATTTGTAGTCAGGAAGGCCTTGTCCGGGTGGGCTAAGTTAGAGGGGCCTAAGAGAGACAGTAGACGTCCTTTCGACGTTAGGATCTTAGAGAGCATTTTGGCAATCCGTCCTAGGATATGCAGTTTGGCATTTGAGGGCACACTTTTCGCGGCAATCTACTCTTTAGCCTTTTATGCTGCCTTCCCCCTGGGAGAAATTGTGGGTACTGCTAGGACTGACATGAATGGGGGATCCAGTTTGAGGATACCAAGATTGCCGCAGGGGGTTTAGTAGTGGTTCTGAGGAAATCTAAAACCGACCAGGCAGGCAAAGGGGCGGTGATCCATCTCATCCCCGCGCTGGCGGCACCCGTTTGCACGGTCGCATGTATGCAAGCATACTTAATCATCCGTCCTCAGGGGAAGGGTCAGGCCTTATTCATCCATGAGCAAGGAGACTGTTTGTCGCAGTATCAGTTTAAGGCAGTGTTGCGAAAGGCCTTGGTAGAAGTAGGCCTGGGAAATGCGGGTTACTCAACTCATTCCTTTAGGATAGGGGCATCGACATTAGCAGCAGGGGCAGGATTGGCTTCATCCGCTGTAAAGAAAGTGGGACGTTGGTGGTCCGAATGTTTCAAACGCTATGTAAGGCCTGAGTTGCTATGACACGATACGTTGACTATGCCTGACTTTTCTATTTCTTATCCGATTATTAGTATGCCAAGGAAGGTGGTATGGGTGTTGGGACACTCGTTCGTGCGGCGCGCGGCGGTGCGGTTGCTGCAGAGGCAAGTGCAGAAACCACCTGGCTTGGAGGCGACCGAATTCTTGTGGCAAGGAGCAGGAGGAATGCGCATTCGGCATTTGCGGCGGCTCGTCGAGGATGTGAGAAAACGCGAGGGACAGAAGTCCCCGGACCTGATCATCATCCATTTGGGAGGCAACAACATGGTAGACCGGGGTCGCCTAGCCGTCAAAGAATCGCTGCTCACAGAATTCGCTTGGCTGGGGAGGACCTTTCCGCAGGCCAGGATGGCATGGTCCTGCATGATCCCGCGACAATCTTGGGGCAATGGAGTCCGGGCTAGGGCTTTGAATGTTTCAGTCAGACGTTTAAATGGAAAGTTGGCTAAGTTGTGCTCAGTGAAGGGTCGCTTAGTTCACCTCCCACACAAAATGATTTCCGGAGCGGCAGTGTTTCACCAAGATGGAGTTCACTTGTCGGACTTCGGCACGGACACCTGGATCCGAGGAATTTGGTCCTTTGTGCAGAACTTGCTTGAAGGAGGGAAGGGCGACGGACCTGAGGCCCCTAGTCGCCCTTGTGGCGGTAATGAGACATTGGACCATTGATATAGACTTACACAATGGACGGGAGTCCGCCTTGCGCACTCCCTAAGCCAGCACTGAGGGGAGAGACGGTAAGCTCTCCGCAGGGAAATGGTGGCCACCGGCTGGGGAGGCTAGGGCGACAGGTACGAGCCTCCTGGGATCCTGCGCAGCCTGGTGGCCGAGTGGTGGGCCCTTGGAAATGGCGGACAAGGACTCGAGGGTTGGGGCCCACCACTCAGACGGCGCAGGTGGGTTGCACCTGGCGTGGGGAACTCAGCCTGGGGAGATGCGAGCCAGATGGCCCACTGGTGCTGGGGGAAAGAAGAATTTTAATAATAAAAATTTAATTTTTATGAATGTCTAAATGAAAAGTTGATTATGTTTATGTTACTTGACCTTATCATTGTCATGTTTATGATTGTTGTTATTAAACATGACCGTTTTACACCCACCCTCTCTCAAAGTGTTCATTGTAAGGTGGGTTGGGCGGGCGTGGAGCATACTGGGGGATCCGGGCCCTATACCAAGCGCGAGGCTCGACGAGCGCGCATTTAGGGCCCGGCCCCCCGGCCCACGCAGCGCCATAGGTCAGAGTAGGGGGCCGGCGGCCCGATGGGAGGCCGGCCCAGACAAGTACTTCCGGGGCAGTGGTGACACATGTCCGGGGGGAGGGGGCGGAAGGTCAGAGGCCGTGACCTATTTAGGGCAGGAGCACAGGTGTCTCGGCCTCCTTCTCTCGCCTGCACCGGACCTGCTCTCACCTCGCTAGACCCCGTGACTTCCTTAGACATTATCATTTTAAACACCCACCCACCCGTCCCTTAAGTTAGTGGATTGAAGGGGTGTGTTGCGGTAATGAGACATTGGACCATTGATATAGACTTACACAATGGACGGGAGTCCGCCTTGCGCACTCCCTAAGCCAGCACTGAGGGGAGAGACGGTAAGCTCTCCGCAGGGAAATGGAGTCCACCGGCTGGGGAGGCTAGGGAGACAGGTACGAGCCTCCTGGGCAGCCTGGTGGCCAAGGGGTGGGCCCTTGGAAATGGCGGACAAGGACTCGAGGGTTGGGGCCCACCACTCAGAGGGCGCAGGTGGGTTGCACCTGGCGTGTGGAACTCAGCCTGGGGCGATGCGAGCCAGATGGCCCCTTGGTGCTGGTGGAAAAAAGAATTTTAAAATGTAATTTTTATGAATGTCTAAATGAAAAGTTGATAATGTTTATGTTACTTGACCTTATCATTGTCATGTTTATGATTGTTGTTATTAAACATGGCCGTTTTACACCCACCCTCTCTCAAAGTGTTCATTGTAAGGTGGGTTGGGCGGGCGTGGAGCATACTGGGGGATCCGGGCCCTATAGAAACACCCCAGTGAATGTGAGACTCTGCAACTGAAAGTGGAAGTCCCTGCATACATCAGCTTTCTCAGGTGTGGCATGCTGCATGAACTCACCTACACCAACGAGATCCGAAGGTGGGAGCTACTGCAGACTGAGCCTGCAAAGTATCTTCATGTGCTCCAGTGCGCGGGGCAACAAAGAGGCAACGAATGAGCTTTCTGGTTCCAGCGTGACTGACTCGTCCCAGTGACACTGTGTCATTTGTAGAAGCTGAATCAACGCAGTTGAGGGCAGGCCGGCCAGAGCTGACACTTTAAAAACGTGCACTCATCTCAGGGCTGGCCAGAGATGGTTACTGGATTCAGGCTTTAGCCAGGTGAAAAATAGTCTGCAGTGCACCCGCTGCCCTGCCTATGAGCAGCACATCACCTACTTGCCTCATGCTCAAAGCAGGAATAAACACATATACCGCCTGCCTGGACCATGGCGTTCATGCTAAAAAAAAACGCCGGCTTATTTAATACTGTTAACATGACACACTATTACGTCAGATCCACGTGGCCCAAAGCGGCCAGACCAATCAGTGTAATTATTGTCGCCTGTTTTTTAACACTTTTCAGCCCAGTAACGCTCACCCCTTCTGGTCTGGCTTATTTTGACATTGCGGCTACACACCAGCAGGGTACAGTCATCCAAAATAAATTATGTTGGGTTCTGCAGTGCCTAAGTACACACACGTCGGTCACAGGAGTTTTATTATATGTGACTAATGTATTTTAGTACAGCGATGCGGCCACCAGCCCTGAAATGCGTTAGTCTTGCCCCTGATGCATGTAACTTGGAAGCACAGCTAGAAATACGGCTATTCAGTAGACTTTTCATAAGCTCCCCACCAAACAGATACAGTGGGTTATGTTGAGCTTCCAATTTATGTCAAATAGTAAACTTACAGATTTTAACCTGAAGCCGCATTGTTGGTGGAGAAGTGGTGCTCTAGTTGGTGCAGTAGTAGTTAATATCTTTCTAAAAACAAACTTGCATTCCTTTGCAGAACTGCGAAACTATACAGATCTTTCATGCCAACCCTCCTGATTCAAGTGAGAGACTATAGATTTCATGGCCAGTCTCCCGCCTCCCGATTCCTGCATGCAAGAACCCGATTCTTCGACAGACTGCTGCCGACAGGGACTGGTCTTGTGTGTCTTGGTGTAAGCACTGACAGTAATCTCCTCCTTCCGTGATGCTAACCATATTGAGTGAGGTTTCAGTCATACTCTTTGCACTGTCATGTAGAGCGCTGGCGGTTTCATTACACGCATTTACAGCATGTATATGTCTTCTGTGCGTGTGCCTGCTCAGGTGCAGCCAGGCAGGGCACTGGATTTGTTGAGCGCGACTACCATCACCCGTGAGGGTCTCAAGGCGCCGGGGGGTGCAGGTTCCGGTCCGTTATGGAGGGGGTCCGTCAAAGAGCCAGGTCTGGAGGTCTCTTACGAAGGTGGGAAGCAATGTTGTCTGTCTGAGGTGGAGCGGAAGGGCGTTCCAGGCCTTGGCCGCGAAGAAGGAGAAGGAGTGGCCTCCTGATCTGTTTTTTTCTGGTGCGGGGGACCTCGGAGTAGGAGAGCTGGACTGATCGTAGGGTCCTTTGGAGTGTGTGGAATTTGAGTCGGCTGTTCAGGTAGGCTGGTCCCTTGTTGTGAAGGGCCTTGTGTGCGAGGGTGAGCATCTTGAAGGTGATTCTCGCCTCGATGGGAAGCCAGTGGAGTGTACGCAGGTGCTAGGATATGTGGCAGTGTTTTGGCAGGTTGAGGACTGGTCTTGCGGCTGTTCTGGATGTTCTGAAAGTCAGCGAGCGTGAAGCCTTCTGCAGCTGGCGTCCTTGACTTGCAGAGTTGTAGTGCCACTGCTCCTAGAGAGCTGGGACACCGAGCTTGGCACATTGGCGACAAGTGTCCCAGCGTGTCCGTGCAGCATCTCTTTACCCAGCCCTGGAGGTGCAGGCCGCGCTGCTAATGCACATGCAGGTAGGCGCAGGGCAGGGTTTGGGATACTGATTAAGCAGCCCAGCAGCTGCTTTATTTACAGGATCAGAAGAAAGCATGCAGACAGAAGAAGAGTCAGACTAAAATGGCTGAAACCAGTGTGCAAATTGTTGGGCCCCATGAATCACTGTGCAGCCCTCCTCATCTTAAGAAGTGACGCTTCATCTCCACTGATGATTTGCGGAGTGGCAAAGTTCCTGGGCATAGCCTGGATGATAAGGAGAAGGATGGCAGATAAGGCGTGCCAGCCCAGATAATGCAGAGGCCGCCGACCAGGTTCCTTCTATTACCACCAGATTTAAACAATAGGTGTACTACAATCTTTTGGGTCTGAAGTTTCCCCTTCTGTGTGGCTCTCCTATGAATGAAATGGTTTTTATTTTGTGATCAGTTTGGGCATTATGCCCTTTTAATATTTTTATATTCTAGTTTTAAAGTTTTTAGCTGAATTGCTTAACCTTTGAATGTTTAATATGTGCTAAGCACTGTTCTTATGTAATTTTGTACTGCACAATATTTTCCTTTCATCAATTTCCCTTTTCCTTATCATGGTACTCGGTCTTTTATTCTGTAAAATTGCTTTGATGATATTTTATATCGAATAAAGCTAATACAACAACAGCATGCAGACATTGTGTTGTAGATTGATTCATTTATTAAAATATTTTGCTTCATTAAGAATACAGGTTGTTTTTACAACCGAAGAGCTGTTTCTCTGTATTTCTGACGTAATTATTGCAGAGTATCAGTTTGTACGACTTAAGCATAGAACTGGTTCCATTCTCTCAACAGCAAAAAGTAAAACTATTTTTAGTTTTTGTGATTACAGATTCCGTTGTCTGTAGCACTTTCATAAATGAAAAACGCAAAAAACATTCTCTCCTCCCCGGATGACATAAACAAAGAAATGTCTCTGTTTGCTGAAGGACCTCATAGATGTTGAAATGTTTTTAACTTCCAATTTTAAGGAGCAGTGCAATCTTAATTTAACACACTCCCCTACATTACACAGGAGCAGTGGGAGGCACTATCTCCGGCTGCGTTAAATGGACCCCACAGTCTGCTGGGACACAACTATCATCAAATATGTTATTTCAAAAATAAATTAAAAACCTTTTTTACCAATTCGGAGATCATGAAAGCCGCATCAAGATCCAAAGGGATTTGTGTCACTTTCATGTTTCAGGACCCTACTCATAATCCATTTAAGAAATGATAAAAAATGAATAAGTGAGAGGAAATGTGAAAGAAGATTGCCTTTCACATTCTTCATTATTCAATTTTACAAACATCCGTCAGGTAGCAATTGTTTTAAGAGACTGAATGCATTTCTGTCAGTTTCTTTCTATAGCATTTATGACATTTCCTTTGATTTATTGTGCTTAGGTGTGCTATTCTATTGCCTAATGTATAACACTGTGAGTGGTTTTATTTCACCAGTAAAAACAAGCAGTGAAATTCATGCAGCAAGAAAAATACTTGAAAGTATCGATCCTCTTTTGCACCGGGAGGTGCCCTAGTGAAATGTCCTTCAAACGGGTGCCACACCCCTCAAGTGCTAATGGAAGGCACTAACCTGTTTCCCGTTCTTCAATGATAGTACTGGAAACAACTGTTGTGTCATGAGATTTAACGGACATCTCGATCCAGTCTGAGGCTATTTTCTCAAGGAAAAGCCACCCATACTTATTTACATTGTATTGTATTGTATTACAACATTTATTTGACGCTTACAATCCCTACGTAGGGCACTGAAGTGTTCACCTACATGGGTAGCATATTACACCTTGTGAGGTGTGTGGTTGGAAGGGTGTAGTCTTTGTTTTGATCATGCGTGGAAATTGTTTCATTTCGCGCATGAAGACCACTGAGGTGCTGTTATCATTTTATGGGACAAAGTCCTTAATAGTGTGATAGATGAAGAAGTGTGAGAGACAGGTGCACAGTTTATGACTTTCAGTAAGCTGGCAGGTTTGAGCAGCTCTACTCGTCCTTTTATGGTATTTCGTATTGTCATAGTCCACTTAGCAGGTTACTGCACTGGGTTGTTAATATTTTGTTTAAAGTTTATCGTTCTGAGTAGGCATAGGTTGGAGAAAGACATGAACCACAGATATGCTGGCATAGACTTTGTTACTATTATCACATATCCAATAGCCGTTGTGAGATGTCAAAAAGCAGTCATGGCATGTAGCTAGTTGGGTCCTGTAATGCAGCGGCATGTGGCAGATCTTTTTAGTTATTCCATACTTGGTATTGTTGGTTTATTGCTGTGGACTGTTATAGTACAGTGTGATGGACACGACTCACACAGTTTCGTCTTCTGCGAGTGTGAGGGTATCACACCGTACAAGAAAAATATGCAGCCTGTATGAACTACAATCAACTACCCAACCACGAAGTGTTATGCTATTAGTGTGTGTTATATATTGTATTGTAATTGCATTTATATAGCACTTAGTACCTTTGAAGAAGTATTGTAGCCCTTAACAGCGGACAGCACACTGTTTTTTTTAACTTATTGTTGGTTATTATGAAAAGGCTTCCACTCTTAAGAAAGCATTGGTGCACATTTATTCCAATTTCTATGTAGTAGAGTAAATTAAAAGGACTTAGGTATGATTTTTAGTGCAAAGGGGGTGACATAAGAATTCATGCCTTAGTTGGCGGTGATAATAAAACAGCTACAGGAGATTAGGTATTGTTAGTTTGCAGGGATATGACTTTTATACGAGAGGTTGTGATATTTTAGACGAGGCCTGGGAAATTTTCAGAGATACAATGATAGGGGTTAAGGCAAACATGCATTTGACTTAGAGTAAGCTGTGCTCAGAGAGAGGCGGCATGCTGAGGATGGAAAGGAAGGAGAGACATTTGAAAGTGAAAGGAGAGTCAAAAATCAAAGTTTTTAGTCAAAGCCAGCCCTCATGCAAAGTTATTAGGAATATTGTGAAGGCTCCTTGAGATTGCATGCACAACTGTAGAAAGAAGCAGCATAACTTGCATGTGTTGCAATATCATTGTAAGCCATCAGTAACACTTGTGCGGGCACAGAACTACATCATATGTGGGAAAAAAATTTAAAATAAATATGGTGTTATTTTCTCATTAATCTGATGGAAAGAATACACAAAACAGGAATATTGTAATTTAACTAGTTGTGCTTGAGATGCTCTTCCTCTATCCATCTGGTGATCAGGGTGGGATGAAGGATAACAGTCTGTTTTAGTGGAATTGTATAAAGTAATTTTTCATTGGGCAGGAGCACTGAGGTTGTCTCCTGCCTGAAGTGCCCTCAACATAGGCACAATGAATTGTGATATCTTGCACCTGACTGTCATTCAGCCTTCTTGTGGCAGTAATCAGACACACAAAAGAAAAGGCCCTGTCTAAAATCTTCTTCACCTGAACAATAGAAACTGCAGACTTCCCCTCCCCCTCATAATTACCATCTACCAACCTGCAGTACTCAGAAAAAACAAGTAATCAGCAGCCCATTACTAACAAGGCCCTCATTGAATTTCTAATGAGGAACCACGTCTGCATTCTCTACTTTTGCTGTCTGATCGCTGTCCTCAAGTCATAGGAACGCAGGCAATACAGTTACACTGTCTGGGGAGGTGGTTGCATTTTTTTGTCTTGAATAACAGGATGCCCCATTTAGATAATATTTAACACCATAGAAATGTAGAAGTGAAGACTTCACGTTAAGAGCTTGATCAACCATTCAAAACCACGGGATACAATCACATACTTCCAACAAACTAATCGAAAGCTAAACACCAGGTGGTGCAATAGACATGCCTTGGGGTGTTCCATATTCATTGCATTAATACAGTGACAGACATGCCTGGTGTAGGAACGTAGGATCTGCTTTTATGGTTACCCCCACTTTTTGCCTGGCGGTAAGCTGTTGTTGACTATCTGACTGGGATCCTGCTAATCAGGATCCCTGTCTCTCTGATTCCTCTCTTAAATTGTTATGTTCAGTACTTAGGTACATCCTAGTTTAGATACTGGAGTACCCTTATCAGTCTCTGGTATATGGTACTAAGGTACCCAGGGCATAGGTACTCCGTAGGTCTCTCATGGGCTGAAGCATGTATTATGCCACCCCTGGGAGTCCATTCAAATTGCAACTACAGGCCCGCCATTGCAGACTCTGTAAGCTAATGCTAGCACCACTTAAGAAAGATATAGGTTTCCTATATCTAGGTTCACTGCACTTAAAATATATAAGTCACCCCTATAGAAGGTCTTTGCAATCCTGATGGCAGGGTGTTTGATTTTAAGTGAGAGGGTGCCCCTGCATAAGCAGGACACCGCTACAGCCTACGGAGTGCATGCTCCCAGGTTGTAAGTGTAGCTACCATATAGAGGGGCACCGCGTAATTACGCGATGAACCTCTCGAATCTGGCTGCAACTAATCCTATTATGTTTGGTATCAAACATGCTGGAATCATACACCCGCACCATAAATGGTGTGGGCGGTATGATTCCAAGCACTGGAATGGGCCTCCATTGGGCTCACAGTGCTCCTGGTGCCAGCCTTCTAGACCCGGACAGCACGACATGGCTGCTGCAGATCAGAGACACTATTCTGCCCTCCTGCTGCTGAGCCAAGCTCGAGCATGGGAATGCAGAACAATCGGTATCCTGTCACAGGGAGGTGTGACCACCTCCCAGATAGGATATAGTGTATTGGGGCCGGGTGGGAGCGCTTACCAGCGCAACTCTGCATGAGGGGCACATTTGGTGCTTCCTTGCTCAGTCCAGTTCAAACCAGCTCTGGGAGCCGTTGGCTCCTGCTCTGGCGTGAAACAGGACAAAAGATATGGGAGTATCCTCCCCACTGTCCACTCCATCCCCTGGGAGGGAATCCTGAATCGTCACAACCCTTTCCTAAGGGTACTTAAGGACTTACCTGTGGGTGGGTCCCTATATTCCTCGTGGACAGGATTCAATTCAGACACCACTTCAACTTCTACCAGCTGGGCCCTCTGGACCTTGCTGGACTTCGTTTGGGCTTGACTTCATCTCCTTTCCAGTCTGCTGGACCATACAGGAACCTTTCAAGGCCTGACAGCAACAAAATAACACCTGAAGGAATCTCCCTTGGGGTGAAGGAGTCACTTCCCTGCATCAGCAGGCATCGCAACAAAGCTGATCGGTCTGCTGAAACTGACCTCCCACAGACTCCAAAAGGCTCAGTAACACAGGTGGTGGTTCTCCACATCTCTCGAGGCCTGCGCTGCCCTCTCACTATGTTTGAGGCCAGTATCCCTCGATAGGAGCTGCAGTAACTGAACCCCTGCGCACCGCTTCGACATGATGTTGCAAAGGCTTGTTGGCTTCCTCCCACCATGATCTTCAAGCTCCAAGTAGCCCCAACCTCAAGCATCTCCAGTGACCAGAATCTTCGTCCACACTGCATCGTTTGCATTGTGTTCTGCCTGCATCTTTTGGTGAGTTGCTCGAGGTCCTCTTGCGACTCCAGTCCCTCCGGCCTGTGGGTCCTGTTGAGGGTCACATTTGTTTCTTTTGGGCTCCCCTTATTGCTCAGGGCCTGCCCTGACTCACCTGCTTGTGGTTAGTCCTCTGGACCTTGCTGGTCCTGATATTACACCTTCTTGGAGAGTTGACGGTGACTTTGACTCTACAGCTGTGAGGACCAGGCAACACTGACAAAGACCAGGAGCTGTGCACAAGCTGGTCCACGTTGGTTGCAGTTACCAACAGACACCGACCCCTCAACTGTTGACATCTGATGTGTGACCGCTTCTGCATGGCTCCTGGTCTTCCTCAGCGTCGCCTGGTCCTCACAGCTGCAAAGTCAAGGTCACCGTCAACCAGTGGCGGCTGGTGACATTTGAAAGCAGTGAGGCGTAAATGTTTGATCTGAGTGCTCGGTGGCGAGTGAGCCTAGCGAGTGAGTCTGACTGCCATAAGGTGGGTTTGTGGGGTCCTTCTCGCCATTTTTGTAATCACACTGACTATCCCCAGAGCTCAACTAACCCAACCAATACATCCCTTCACACTACAGGCATACCAACACAGGCCCAAGTGATGGAGGTAGGCCACAATTCCCAGCGCCCAACTGGGCGTTGACCAAGCAAAACACAAGAAAATGAAGCACATTACAGCATCCACTGACCACACTTACTGAGGGATCCACCTGCTGGCGGGTCTCTGCAGTAGGAAGACCCATAAAGAACCCCTAATGACTGGCACATGACCAACTGAACACATTTACATGGGTGTTGGATGAGGTCGCATGACACGCTACCCTATGAAGCTTCAATCTTATAGATTCCAACAACAACCTGCAGATAAAGTTGTACATAATGCACTCCGTACTCATTGATTACAGCTGCCGTGGGAGATGCTGTGCTGTGTAATGTCTAAAGTTACATGGAATGCACGTGTATGCACACGTCCACTTTCTGCGTGGTTTGCATGAGGCAACTCCACTTCAAAGTCTTTCCTCATTATAATTGTTTATAACTGTGAAAGTCTTTTTTTTCATTAGGATGACCACGTCATGCAGAGGGGTACAAAAAACACTTTTAAATTTAAATTTAAATTTCGCGGTACTTATATAGCGCACGGCTACCCCTAACGGGGTGTCCCGGCGCTTTTGCATTGGGAACCCGTCCTGGCTTTTCCCTGTGAGATAGCCCCTACAGGGCATCCCCAAGGTGAAAGCCAGGCATCCCGCCGCGGGGGGCCGTTGTGGAGATTAAGCAAGCTAATGCCCAGAGTTGCAGAGTGAGAACCCATGGCTAGAGCAGGCACCGAAGCGAGAATTATCGAGTCCGTGGACATTTGAGCTCAAGACCCTGCCGCGACGGGAATTGAACCCTGGTCCCGGGTCTGACCTCAGCTTCTGGGTCTGCCTGCTCTACACCGTGAGCCACACTTCTCCACTTCTTTTATGGCTCCTAACTAGCATCCCTGGTAGCGTGCCTTTGGTAAAAGTGGGTGGCAAACTGCGAGCACCTTGCTCTGGAACAAATGGCGCACTATTTACACAGACATGTCTTTTTAAGAAACTGAAGAGTTTATTTTCCTGCTTTTCCGAGGTTGGGTCCAAAGACTGCCTGAAACTGACGTCTGAATGACATAGGAATCAGGCGGCAGGAGTCCCGATCTTCCACGCTACCACTTTTGCTTCAATAACCGCCTCCCTATCTCTCTGACCATCTTAACTCAATTAATGACGGTGATTGACGCGCTAAAATGTTTAGTTTAGTGCGTGCTGATATAAACCAATTTCAGTTTTCTGGTGTGAGGAGCACGGTGAAAGGCAACCAAACAATATTTTCTCGACCCAAGACATGCGCTAATAAAACAGTGCCTTAATTTCCCTCCTTCTATTTGTTGACGTTCCAATAATGCGAGATGGGCAGTGGAAAGTGCACCGTTTGCGGCACTTTCTGGAAAATCAAGTTCTGAACCCGATCGACTCTCTATTTCCCTACAGATTGCAAGATCCGTGGGGCCTATTGCGTCCCCACTCCTCAGCTCTACCCTGAAACTGTTTTTCTTCAATGGAGGTAGGGCATGGCTTAAACCTAGATGCTTCTGTTCTGTCTGCGAGAATAAAGGCACACACAAACTGACCAGTTCTTCAGACACTCAGCCCTAGTTCAAAGCAGGTTAGATAATCGCAAACCCCTGTTCATAAAGGGATCCGATTTTACAAATATAAATAAGTTAAGTAAACTTAACTTGTTACCGTCCAGCAGACTCCAGAGACTTCGTCCCGATTCCCGCCGTCCTCGCTTTCAAGTCCTGCAGGCAGCACCAGCACGTCATCAGGAAGGTGGCGCAGCAGGCAGCCTCCCTCTCCACTGCCCTGTTTTTCATTGGTGCGGCCGGCTGCCCCAGGCTACGTCATTTTCTCTCTGTATGCTGCTGCTGCAGCATACAGAGAGAACAGGGAGAGTTACTCGAGGGCAGGGGGGAGTGGCTTCGGGAGTGGCTTTCCCACTGTTGGTAATACTGTCTGTTTGGGCGGCCTCAGGCTGCCCATACAGTCAGTATTAACAACAATGGGCAAGCCACTCCCCAAGCCACTCCCCCCTGCCCTCGAGTAACTTTAACCAGGAAGTTCTGCTTTCTCGCCGTGCGAGAAGGCAGAAACAATGGTAGTTATATAATATGATAACTACCATTGTTCTGCCTTCTCGCACGGCGAGAAAGCAGGGGGGGTGGCGCCCAAACACCCCCATGGAAGAACCCCCACTGCCGTCAGCTCTCCTGCAACACCCGACATCGATGGGCATTCGTCTACCAAGTCTCCAGGTCACTCCTGAGTGACATAGACTCTGTCCCCTCTGCTTGCCGGTACCTCTCAACTAGAATCCACCTTTGGATTCCACCGGACACATTATCCTTCTCCAGCAGCTGCATTTCCCTGAAGTCCTCCATTGGGTTTGACAGCCGTTTCCGACACCACTCTGCCCCTATGCACGCGGCTCCCCCAGTGTATTTAACATGGTTACTAGGCTATCCTGTGTGGGGTGGCTCTCCAACCTTCTGTCTTGCATGGAGTTTCTTCAGGGTCCACTTGGAAGGGTCCTTTTTCTTTAAAATTGCAACCGCGACTTACACGTTGATTTGTACGGAGAACACATCGTGTTCCCACACTGCACAGATCTTTGTGGGGCTCCTAGTCTCTCACCTTGTGTGGTTTCTTGGTTCCCCGGCACTCCTACGTCCTCTCAATATTGTCTTGACTCAAGTCCTGGTTCTTATACCACTTTCTTAATATATAGTTAATATATGGTTCTGCCCCCTCCCCCCCGGGGTCCACTGTGTATTTTGTGCTACTTATGTGATTTCTTTGCAATGTATTGCGTGCTTTGTGCATCTCTCTGGGTAGGAGATATCTTCACGTATTAGAGAATATTATATACATATTTTTATAAATACCTTGTGTGCTTCTTTTTCATCTAAACTATATCTATAAGATTGCATTCTAGTAAAGCAAGCTGCTTTACACTTCTTCTGGGCTAAGCCTGAAGGCTGCTCTCCACTGCTATCACTTAGAGAGCTTTCTAAGGTTTTCTAAAACCTCCTAAATCACCACAAGGGTTGTCTGGACTGATGCAGGGTGTCCACTTTCATAAGTGTACATCTTATATCAGGCCAGCCTCTCACACCTGGGTATTCTCTTTTTTCTCTCACAGTGATGCAGTGTGATAGGAATGCCTTGGGATGCTGTTTATTTTTTAGAAATGCCAAGAGTTTTTTGTGTCTAAGCTGTAATGCAGTGAGAGACATGTCTGTCTTGTTCATTAATAATGGAGTAAAACAACTAGAAAATGTATGCTTGGGGTTTTACTTTATTGCATCCAGTGATACAGTGAGGTTTTAGGAGTGCACATATGGTGTGATGCAGTTGGATACTTTTCACCTGTGCCCTCCATGGCTCAGCAAAATATCTGTTAAGTATACTGTACATCATCCAATACAAACAGGTGCTGAAGAGATCCAAGATAAACAATCTTTCCCTCAAACACTTTCCAACATAACATTCAGTTGGTTTTAGTTTTCACCATTTTTGTAGTATGCATTTTGTCGGTGTATTATATATTTTGTATCATTTTATAGGTCCTCCTAGCCATGGAATGCATTTGCCTTCTTCCTCCTGCAGGTTTAGTACTGCACATCAAGAAAACACAACTTTGCATTTACACAATATTGGTTTAAGTGTTACAATTCAGTTAGATTAATTGAACTACGCCAGAACTACAGGTCCCAGCATGGACTTATGTGTATACATGTTTGAGTGAGAGCAGACTTCCTTATACAAAGCAGGATCAGCACTAATATGTTGAGATTACCAGTGAGGATGAGCATGTTACAGAGGGGTTGCCCTAGAGAGGGGCTGTCCTGCAATACATCTGGTCTCCTATACGAAATTCCTACCTGTGCCAAATAGAAAAGTGCAATTTTAGTCCACTGTTACTTGCATGATAGAAGCAGGAACAAAACCAGGTCAGCAGCCAGCATGTACAACACTACTGGTTTTCAGGCTCTTCAAGAAATGTACAGGGTGACTCGTGCCGCCCTGGGCTCTGCAAGCTCAGGTCTTAGACTAGTTCAGAAGGAGGAAAGATAGAGGCACTTATTCTGAGTGGCAAGCTATGTGTGCCAGTTGAATGGCACTACTGATCAATCTGAGTCAGTCCTACTCTGCTGCTTGGAGCCTTGTGGTGTTACTATATGTTATCATGCATGTCCCCCTGTTAGCCTATCTTCTTCTATGATTAACGTTTATTAACAATCTGCCATTTCAGTTTGACTGAAATAATGCACCCCAAAGCAGACATAACTTGGATATTCGAAGTCCTATATGAAAATCATGACCTTCTCTGGGCAGAGGGAGTAGTTTAAATGCCTTTATATGAACACTGTTCTCTGAGGTAACTTGCTGTCTACCAATAATCAGTATTAATAAATGCAATCGTATTATGTAGTCTACCACTTTTCTGCTCTCTTTCACTGATAACAAATGTTATTTATTATTACTCAGTTCAATGTTGCTCATTGTATTGAGCTGAGAACAATGAAAGTATAAGTGAAGTGGGAAGAATTCCAACCTATGACATACCCTTACATGACTCTGATCTCTACAACAGATGCACTAGTCCTCAAAGCTATCTTATTCATTCTTGATTATGTATATAAATGGGGTACATTGTTAGTTCTGATAGCTGTGTTTTCCCCATAAGATATCTAGATTGATTGTAGAAGCCAGTACTCTATGCAGGGCCATGCAAATAGCATGCTGCTAAGCAGTATCTGTATCCTCTTGATTGGCAGGCAAGCAACTGATGATCCCTAGTCTCTTCTTGCCTTAAAGCAAATGCTGCCTGACAACATCTGACAGTGATCGCAGAAGCTAGTACTCTTTGCAGGTTCATGAAGACAGCAGCTACCGTACTGCCAGTCCCTATCAGCAAAGCACCAACTTGTTGTGCAGTTAGTTTCTGCCTGTCACAATAGATATGCAGTCTCAGCGCGTCAGCTAGTCACGTGTAGAGCAACGACAACAGTAATGCAAAGCGCTGTTAGCCTCCTTGATGTTGTGCAGCCAAGCAAACCTTGATGTCCACCAAGTTTTGTTTTCTCATCAAGATTGGTAAGCATCAGTGCATTAACTATTCCTTAAGCCACTAGTATCCTATTCAGAGATATGTAAACCATGTCTGCTTCACTTGGCACCTTCTTAGTTTCATAATAGTCGAGCATCAACTTACCCTTGGATCAATCTCTTTATAGCAAGATGCCCAAACACCATGTGGACCTCAGCAATTCATGGCAGCTAACTGTAATTCATCTGAGGATATGTGAGCAGTTGGTCTCTTTATATCCTGCTAGTCCAGCACTATTCACTGCCCAGCCAGGGCTTCTTTTCAAGGATGCCAAGCAGCTTCCTCATAACGATAGTCATGTCTGTCAGCTTCTTGATTTCCAGCAATCACAGTACTCTTCTCATCAATCATTCAACATCAGCATGGCACCCAGTATAAGCTCCCATGTGACTAACTTCTTGCCACCCTTTCCTTATACACTAAAGATGCTGAGGGCCACAAGCAAACTACTGATCAATACAAGAACTCTAGTGGTGAAGGGCACTCGTTTTCATTTGAAGTAGCGAATTGTAGTAAATCTGACAAGGCGCATAGGCTCCTTAGCTGAGAAAGTATATGTACCATGTCATGAATATACCATGGGCCCGATTCACAGAATGAACTTAAGACTCAATCCTAAACTTACTACTATTTTTTTATTTTTTTTTGGAAAACCTTTATTTACGGAAAAAAGTACACCGCTTTTCAGCCATACATCCCGGAGGCCAGGCAGCATCATCTCGTAACTCGGAATCGTGTACAGAACAATACTCAGGAATAGTCAGGTTTAATTTCGAATAAAATATCAAGGAACAATAAAAAACCCAATACGAAAGAAAGAAACAAGAAGAAAGAGAAGCGAGAAGAAGAAAAGACAAAGAAAGAAAAAACTAGGCTGAGGACAGGCAACGTAATCTGGGCACATATCACGGGGAGGGGTCGGGGTTTGCACACCCTACCATTCAAACATCCTGATGTGTGGCAACAGTACAGATGGGGAGTGAAGATCAGGATCACAAATTTGGAACCACAGGAAGGGGGAGCTACGGAGACAGACGGGCCTCAGGCGTCGCCACCTCGGGGGGTGCACAAATATCTCCTCTATATGAATTCCACGCTCCCCACACCAACCCCCACATCCTGGGTCTGCCTCGGGCCACATATACAGTTTTCTTACGGAGCATACACCAATCCATGTTGGTCTTCCACTTGCCGACCGTGGGGGGAGCGGTTGCACCCCATTTCTGGGCAATGTCTCTTTTGGCTATCATATTGCCCAAGGTGATCCAACGGGTCTGGGCAACATTGTAATCATTCGGGCCCCAGATGTTGAGAAGGCAACGCCGGGCTTCTGCAGGCAGGGTCACACCAGTCACGTCCCTCATCGCCTCATGCACCCGACTCCAGTACCGAGCCACCCCAGGGCATTCCCAAATAATGTGCACCTCTCTAGGGGAGGAAACCGCTGACTGCCACTCCTCATCATCCACCTCAATCCCATCATTCACCCAAAGATCTCTCAGTTTCATCAGCAAGTCAGTCCGTACGTTAATAAGTTTCTTATAGGTTAGGGAGATGGCGCTATCCGGCATATGGCCGTCCAGCACTCTATCCTCCAATGGAGACGATTCAGGTACTGTCTCCCCCAATATTATACAGGACGAGAGAGCGTGCCGAAGTTGTGCATAGCGGAAGAATTCCGACGCGCCCAATTGGAACTCGGCCTGCAGTGCATCAAAGGACTTCACCACCCCTCTGGCCATGACATCCCCTACCTTCGAGATTCCAATGATATCCCACCTGTCGAACCCCTTAGTGTGCCACAATTTCCCCAACAGATCAGAGTCATACAGCGGAGTGGCCATGGTAAGCCTGCCCTGCCAACCCAGAGTTTTGGTTACCGCCCTCCACAGTCGCACCGCTGTTTTAGTGGGCCCTGTCAGCTTCCGATCCAGAGACCTAGAATACAACGCCCTGTAGTAATTCCCGTCATTCATGAGCCACCGGTCCATGGCGTATCCAGGATTAACTGCCGGGCCATAAAGGCCGCGATTAACCGCCGCCAGCTGAGACGCCCAGTAATAACGGCGCATGTCGGGTAAGGCGATGCCGCCATCATACCACGGTATGGTCAGTTTTGTCAGAGATATCCGTGGCCTACCATCCCACAGCAAGGTGCGTTGCAGGCTCTCAATCTCACCAAAATACTTGGCGGGTACCGGATCTTGGGTGTTCTGGAGCGCGTAGAGGAACCGCGGCAGAGACATCATCTTAAACAATGCCGCCCGCCCCAACAAAGATATCGGTAACTTCTACCAGCCCTCTACATCTCGACGCAGTCTCACCAAAGGAGGGAGCAAGTTATGTGTATAACGTGCCCGGGAGTCCCTTGATACATAGATACCCAGGTACTTGAAGCCCTGTTGGGCAACTTGTATTGTACAGCCGCGAGGAAGGCGCGGAGTATCACCGCACAGCGTGTAGAGGGAGGATTTGGACCAATTGATGACAAGGCCCGAGTAGCTACCGAAAGTGCCCAGCAAGTCAAACACCACAATAAGGGAGCGGCACGGGGAGGTGAGATACAGAAGGATGTCATCAGCATACAGCGATATTCTATCCTCAAATCCCGGAGACCACGTGATCCCTGCAACATCTGGATGGACCCGGATCCACGCTGCCAGCGGTTCAAGCGCTAACGCAAACAGGAGCGGCGACAGCGGGCACCCCTGTCTGGTGCCCCTGCGTAATGCGAAGGAGGCCGATATTCGACCATTCACAGTCACATTAGCTAGCGGAGCAGAATAAAGGAGCCGGACCCAGCCAATGTACTCGGGCCAAAACCCAAATTTGGCAAGCACGGCCCACAGGTAGTTCCACTCCAGGGAGTCGAACGCCATGCTAGCGTCGAGCGAGGCAAGTACCGTCGGTTCTGCAAGCAACTGCGCCCGCGCCATGACTGCGTGGAGCCTGCGAAGATTGAGGGCCGTGTTGCGATGCGGTATGAATCCGGACTGGTCCGGGTGGACCAGGTCCGAAATCACCCCCACCAGACGGTTAGCGAGAAGTTTTGCCAAAATCTTGGGCTCGGCGATAAGCAGAGAAATAGGCCGATAGGAACGGCATAGATCACGAGGCTTCCCCTCCTTGTGTATGACCACTATGGTGGCCAGTCGTTGGTCAAGCGGGAGCTCACCAGCCTCGCGGGCCTCAAGGAACATATCCATCAGGGGCGCAGCCACGGTGTCGGCCTTAAGCTTGTATAGTTCCACAGGAATGCCGTTGGGCCCCGGCGCCTTACCGGAGCGCAACGACCGAATCGCCAGCGCCAGTTCATCGACCGTAATATCCCGGTCCATGTCGTCCCGCTCAACATCAGACAAACAAGGAAGCTCGATGTCCTCCAAGAAGGAGGCCGAAGCGGATTCAGGCAGGGTAGCTACTGACGTATAAACCGCCTCGAAGTATTCCGCAAACGACCCAGCTATAGCGGCCGGGTCGGTGACGACCAGGCCGTCCTCGCCCAAGATCTCCGGAACCACTCGGGAGGCAAGTTCCCTCTTGTCAAGCCACGCCAGAAGCTTGCCCGCTTTATCACCAGAGTCATATATCCTGCCCTGCTGTTCCCTGCTCATCGCCTTAGCCGCATCAGTGGCAGTGGCCCTAAGTTCCGATTGTTTCAGGGAAAGAGCATGGAGCAAATCCGGAGTCGGCCCCAGGGCCAGCTGAGAATTCAAATCAAGAATATCAGACTCCAGCCGCACCAAGTCCTCGTCCCGTCGCCTACGCGCCTCGGCGATCAAAGAGAAGGCTTCGCCTCGGAGCACAGTTTTAAAGGCCTCCCAAAGGGAGACAGCCGAGTCAACCGAGCCGGAGTTCTCGGCGAAGTACCGCTCTATGGATTTCGCTAGGAGGTCACAGGTCTTAGGATTTCGGAAATACCAGGGGTTGATAGGGGCAACCCTCGACGCGGCCACAATGTGAAAGTCAAAAGACACCCAAACCGGGGAGTGGTCAGAAATGCCCCTGGCCATAAGGCGAGCGTTGGAGATCGACTGTGCCTGGGCCGCAGGGGTCAGGACATAGTCAATGCGGGAAAGGCTACCGTGGGCACCAGAGTGGAAGGTATATTGCCTCTGGGCGGGGTGCAGAAGTCGCCAACAATCAACCAACCCCATGGAGTCAATGAAATCCGGGAGCCAAGACTGTGAATTACGCAGATCTCTGGATGGGAAGCGGTCTAGGTCCCCCGAAACCACTGAGTTAAAATCGCCCCCAAGGATCAGCAAGCCATCCGGGAGACTCAAAATGGCGCTACCCAGGTCATGAAAAGTAGTTGTTTGTAGCCCCGGAGGGATGTACACCGAAACCAAAACCAGGGTGCGCCCCTCCCATTTACACACAACCGCCACATATCGGCCTCTCTCATCAACAAGGGTAGACTCCACCTCCAGGGGAAGGGACATGCGCACCATGACACCCACCCCCCGGGAACCCATAGAGAACCCCGAATGAGCCACCATTTTGAACCCTCTCCTGTTCAATGCTTTACAAGTGTTCCCTACAAGGTGGGTTTCCTGCAAAAAAACAACATCTGGAGAACAACGTTTAAGCATTTGCAAGACAACACCCCGTTTGATACGATCCCCCAATCCGTTAACGTTCCAACTCAACAAATTCAATGATTTACCCCCCATCATCGAGGACGCTCCACCCCATCAACCCCCCCCCCCCCGGAATGGCGCCCGCAAAACAAAAGCAGCAAAACAGCAAGACCCCAGCCATAACAAGGAGAAAAGGAACAGAAAAACCAGTGGAAACACACCCCAACTACCCCCCACCCTGCACCCCTGCATTAGACTAATAGCCACCCCAACTAGCAGTGTGCCTGTCGCCCCTTAAACTAACCTACAAGAAGCCCCTCAGAGGAGAAAGGAGACATCCTATCCCCCCCGTCACCCTCCATATAACTGACAGAAGTAATAGAAACAAAAGCGGCAATTTCCAGAGTCGGAGCCAATAGCAGCACCCCCCCCCCCAGAAAAATCCAAAGTCCGTTAATTCATTCCTGGGAGCCTGGACCTCCAGTAGCCTCCTCCGTCTGGTCCGCCGGCTCTGTCCGTCGTTGAGGCAAGGTATCAAGCCAGTCCCCCGCCGCATCCGGAAGGTCAAAAAACAGAGTTCGGTGACCATGCTCAATACGAAGTTTAGCGGGATAGAGCATAGAGTAGCGCATCCCCAACTCTCTAAGCCGTCTTTTCACCCCAGTGAAACTCTGACGACGCTTCTGAACAGCTTGAGTAAAGTCAGGGAAAAAATTGACGTCCGAGTTCTGAAAGCGTAGTGGGCGTCCCGGTCTCTGTAATTGAATAGTCTCGCAATGATGGGGCGAGGGGAAGCGCCCGTCTTCGGCGGGCCGCCCGGGATTCTGTGGGCCCTTTCAACCGAGAAAAACTTGCTCAGGCCTCCCGGCGCCAGGTTCTTGACCACCAATTCCTCAACAAAGAGTTCAGCTGATTCCTCCTCGGCTTTCTCCGATACTCCGGTAATGCGAACATTCTGGCGTCGCGCCCGACCCTCGAACTCATCCAGCCGGCGTGCCAGCATCCCATTAGCCGCTTTCAAGTCACGGACCTCAGTCTGTACATCAGACATATCATTGATTAAGCTCGATGTTTTTAAGTCCAGCGACTTCACCCTATCATTCGTCTTACCAAGATCAGTTCTGATAAGATTTAGATCAATCTTTAGGGTATCCACTTTGCCGGACAGCGCCTCGTGAAGAGTATGCATCTCCGTCTTCACCCCAGCAATAGCACCCATCACGTCCCGAAGCGTGAATTCAGGATCTTCAGGGGATACGTCCCTCAACGAGTCTTTAGGTCGACACGCCATTACCGGCGATCCCCTCGATTGGGAAAATCGTTCAGGGATAGTGGACTGGGACTGATTCGGCTTCCTGCTGACTCTTGGAGGCTTGCCTTTGTCTGAGTCCCCCTTGCCCGCCATATTGTCACACCAGGGCAGAATAGCCAAGATGGGTGGGGAGGGCGCGAAGCGCACCTTCAATCGGCGCGATGAGATCCCCAAGGCCGCCAAAGGGAGGGTATAGTCTCGAGTGTACGAACCAGTTGAGTCAGTCGGAGCAAGGGACCTGGGCAGGACGTCCCGTGGAAGGCCACCTCTCGTATCCAACGACGTCTGCCAGTGACGCAGGCGGGGCCACCAACTTCACGACGAGCTATCTCGGTCCAGGAGAGTCGGAATTGCGATCCGGGAACGGGCGCCGCGTCAGCTCCGGCTCAGCAATTGATACCCACTACTGTGGGACAGGATAGGTGGCAGGATCATTGCGGAGGATCGGGAGGTCTTCGGAGCTCCGAGCTCACGCGGCCATCTTGGTTGCCCGCGAAGCTCCTCCTCCACTTACTACTATTTTGGTATTCAGAGAATGCACTTACTACTTTTGGCATTCACAGAATGCACTTACTACTTTTGGAATTCACAGAAGTTAGGATTTTGTCTTAAGTTTGTCTTAAGACAAACTTAAGACAGACTTAAGACAGACTTAAGTTAGGATTTTGTCTTAAGTCTGTCTTAAGACAAACTTAAGACAAATCCTGACTTCTGTGAATACCAAAAGTAGTAAGTTCATTATGTGAATGCCAAAAGTAGTAAGTGCATTCTGTGAATACCAAAATAGTAGTAAGTTTAGGATTGAGTCTTGAGTTCATTCTGTGAATCGGGCCCCATGTCATGAAAAGAAAGGTTGCCTGGAGGATTTGACCTGCATTAAATAGCACTCTGACCCACATTCTAACACTGGGTATTCATTACTTTTACTCTTAATTTCAAAAACAAATGACTAAGTGGATTTTTTGAAAAATCTTTTTATTAACATAATCAAAACAACGGCATCAGGTGATAAACAAGTCAATGACAAAAGTTATACATACATCTCCATGTCTGCGATTATTCATCTAGGATTTTACACAGGGATTATTGAGATTCCGTCACCACAGTATCTTTGGCAGCAATCGGAGGAGTGCATATAACCCCCCTGTAGTTATCCACGCACCCCAGATCTTCCCCCACTTCCCAGGTCTGCCCCTGGCCACGTCAACTGATCTCTCTCTGAACATGCACCAGTCTAAATCCTCCTTCCATTTCTCCAATTGCGGCACCTGACTGGCGCCCCAAAGCTGTGCAATGTTACGCTTAGCTATCATACACGCCAGTGTTACCCATTGCTTCCTATGTGTATCGGTCGGTTCCCACACATTCAGAACACATCGTCGGGTCTCCAACAATAATTCCACCCCAACACCTCTCGAATCTTGTCATGTATCTTGATCCAGTAGTTCTGTATATCAGCGCAGTGCCATAAAACATGCATAAATGTTCCGGTCTTCCCACAGCCTCTACGACACTTCCCATCCTCTGCCAAACCCATCCGCACCAGTCGAGGTTCTGTGATATATGGCCGGTGTAGGATCTTCAGCTGTACCAACCTAAGTCTCATTTGAATAGCCAATTGTCACGGGGTCGGTGACACTGACGGACGGGGTGTGGACTTTAATAACTGTTAATTTCCACCCCGTCCGCAGGACACAGACGGCCCCTTTAATACCGCTTGGATTTCCCCGGCGGACCCGCGTTCCACTCTGATGTCATTCCTGGTGGACCAATCCGAGGAGGCGGGGCGGATAAGGAAGAGCAACCCGGAGACGAGAGCGCGAATGCCGGAGGTGAGAGAAGCCCAGAAGCGAGGAAGACGGATGGCATTGCTGCACCGGAACACCAGAAGACAAGCCCGTATTTGGAAGAGGACCCGACCGAAGAGACCGTCACGCCAGAAGGCCACTGTTACTGTGAGTCGTCCCGCCGCACTTCTGGAGAAGTGTGGCCGGACAAGGTACGGGACAGTTTAAGGGGATTGTTTTACTCACAGGGTGGGACGGGGTAGGGGTGGTTGAGGGTGGTTACTGGGCCTGTTAGTTTCTGTTGCACTCCCAACTCACTCTCGGTGTGATTTAAGACGCATGGTCTGTGACAGGTGATGGTTTCCCAGTGATCTCCTCACGCCCCCTGCCCTTTTCGTCCAAAAATATGGCCCAGAACCCTTCCAGTAATTTGGTTATTTTCCTTTTCTTTTCTTCCTGAGCCCGACCCCTGGAGAAGTATCCGGAGCCCGGGTAAAGACGTTGGGAAACCGAAGAGACTGTGAAAGCGGACTACCAACGCCCCCCCACTTTTCTGTTGGTTGTACTATGTGGTTGAACTCAGAGGATATCCGTGGAATATTTGATTTGTTTACATTGGACTCAAAGGACATCTGTTGAATGCTTGTTTAGCTTGAATAAATGAACACTTAAAAGAAGTCCTTGGCATAGCCTACCTTATTCAGAGAGTCTCCTCCTAGGAAACCATGACACCACTACCTTTGGTGAAGAGACTGCCTCCCTCAAACTTCATCATCCAGTACCAGGCCATCGACACCCCATTGCTCTCTGAGTTTAATTAGTGGATCATCGGTATTGCTAATCAGTTTTTTATAAATCAGCGAGATAATTTTGGTTGGAAGATGGCCATTGAGTATCCGGTCCTCCAGTGGGGAAGCCTCCGTGGGTACCGTGCCTCGGGTAATATTTGCCAGTAGGGCATGTCGAACCTGGAGATATCGGAACCTCTCACTCTCTTGCAGCTGGTAACTTTCTTGCAGGGCGTCAAACGTAAGAATTTCGTCTTTCCCCCACATATCTTTGACCTGCGAGATCCCAATAAGGTCCCATCTGTCAAAGCCCTTCGTATCCCAAAGACTACCCAGCGGAATATATTGTCTGCAGCGGACACAAGCTCGGGACAGTCGGGGGCTTACCACTGATAGCAAATAGCACTGATTTCCCCCAATTAATAGCAACGCCCGAATATCTTCCAAATATGGCCAGGACATCTAAAAAGCTAATTAGGGACTCCCTAGGAGATGTAAGGTAGAGCAGTATGTCATCCGCGTAGAGCGAGATCTTATCTTCCCACTCGGGCGTCCATCGCAACCCACGAATTGTCCTGTCCCAGCGAACCCATGCCGCCAGTGGCTCAAGGGCCAGTGCAAATAATAATGGGGAAAGGGGACATCCCTGTCGTGGGCCCCTTCCCAAAGGAAAGTCGGCGGATCTATGATTATTCACCACCACCCTGGCAAGAGGACCCGCATACAAAAGGCGGACCCAATCTATAAACTCCTGTCCAATACCCATCTTTCCCAAAACCGCAAACAGATAGGGCCACTCTACTCTGTCAAAAGCCATGGTGGCGTCCAATGACAACAGAACCGCTGATTCGTGTATGTGTGGTGCACCAGCTAGAATTCCATGTAGCCTCCGTATGTTAAGAGCTGCGTTATGGCGGGGCATAAAGCCTGATTGATCCGGATGTACGAGGGTCATGATAACTTTGACCAGTCTGGTCGCCAACGGTTTTGCAAGAACCTTCGGCTCAGCATTCAAAACCGAGATTGGCCGATAGGAGGAGCACATCGTCCGAGGCTTCCCCTCCTTATGTATAACAATTATATTGGCTACCCGCTGATCATATGGGAGCCGACCCCTCTCCCTGCTCTCTATGAACATATCTTGAAGAAACGGCGCTAGTTTACTTGCGTTCAATTTATACAGTTCTATAGGGATTCCATTTGGGCCCGCGGCCTTCCCAGAATGCACCCCTCTAATAACCTGCACAACCTCCTCATTAGTGAGGGGGAAATCTAGGTATTTCCTGTCTTACTCCGAGAGTGTAGGCATCTGAATATCATGAATCATAGTTGCGTTATCGGCCTCCGTATATGCGTCTGCGGCTGTATACACTCATCTATAGTAAGGAGAGAACTCCTCGACTATCTGTTGAGGATTTGTAATTTTACCTAGGTTTTTGCCTGTAACTCCGGCACCAGCCGAGATCCCCACTCTCCCTTTTTTAGCCATGCAATCAACTTTCCGGCTTTATTGCCATGTTCATAAACCCTACTCTGGGTGTCGGCATGCTGCTCCCTGGCCCTATCTCTTGCCAAGCTTCTATATTAATCTCGGAGGAGCCTCAGACGATGTGACCCATCTGGGGTGCTCTCCATCGACCCCCCCCCACCTCCAAGGCTAACAACTCTGCTTCTACCCTGTCTACCTCTGCTCGGTTCCTTTTCTTCTTTCCCGAAATTAGTGATAATACTTCCCCTCGGACGACGGTTTTATATGTCTCCCACAGGGAGCACCCCGACTCCACCGTTCCCACATTGTTCTGAAAATACTGTTCTGTGACCTGAATAATCCCCTTCTTGGTGGCGGGGTCTCTCAGGTGCCATGTGCTTATGGGAGCCATCCTTCCCACATCTTTCTGTCCCACCTCCACCCTAAGCCAGATTGGTGAGTGATCGGATATTCCTCTGCCTAGATGTTGCACCTCTCGGATCCCCTCCACTTTTGACACTGGTACCAAGATATAATCAATTCTTGAGAGGGAGTGGTGTGCGGCAGAAGCGTGAGTGTAGTGCAATTCCCCTGGATTTCTCAGCCGCCATCCATATGCAAGCCCAGTGGTTTCTACAAAATTCGATAACCATCTTCGTGGTGGTGGTAGGATACGGGCAGGGTGCCTGTCAAGTTCGCCATTCATCACCGCATTAAAATCTCCCCCCACGATCAACAACCCCACCGGCAATGTCAAGAAAATTCAGCACAGGTCACGAAAGGTGTCTGCCTGCAGGGCCAGCGGGACATATACAAACAAAAAAGTAACAGTTCTTCCCTCCCACAGCCCCGAAATGACAACGTACCTGCCTCTATTGTCCGCCCATGTGGCTTGAACAGTGAGTGAGAATGAATTCCTAACAAAATGCTGAACATACTGCACATATTTCAATAACAATTTCAAAAACACCACAAATTCTCACACCCCTTAACCCTCGTCCCTTCTCCTCCCACCCTGCACCCCTGCCTGTAGCTTGCGCTCACCCCCAACTAGCAGTGTGCCTGTCACCCCAAAACTACACTACAACTAAATAAAAGTAGAAATAGAGGAGTGCCTGGGAAATGCCCGCCTTCCCCCGCCTCCCCCTCCAAAAACACCGCCCCTGCATTCTTCGGGCCCAAAAGCAATTTTCTCATCTTAGCGGCATCGGGAAAGTGTAGCTTGCCCGCCCCACCACCCGTGAATCGCATACCATGCTTTCGGCCCACCAAGTCACCCTGTTCAGAAATTATTGTTCATCCGCCTCCTCTCTGGGTTGGCCCTCAGTCTCTGCAGCATGGACGGTGTCCAACCATTCCGCTGCCACCTACGGATTGTCAAAGAACCAGGCCTTACCCTTATGTTCCACACGTAGGCGGGCCGGGAACATCATACTGTATTTCATACCCTTTTCATGTAGTTTCCTCTTCACCAATAGGAAGGCCTGTCGCTGTTTTTGCACTGTTTGCGTGAAATCAGGAAAGAAGGAGAGAGTCTCATTTTCGAAGTGCAAAGGAAGCCCAGCTCCAGCCGCCTGAAGTATTGCATCTCTGTCTCGAAAATTTAGGACTCTGGCAATCAGAGGGCGGGGGGGCGCTCCAGGCCTGGGCCTGCCCCCTGGAACACTGTGTACACGCTCAATCGTAAAAAAATGTACCGAGTCCTTTCGGTTTGAGGTGATTAAGAACAATATTTTCGACAAATAAATCAGGCGTTTGACCTTCCGACTTCTCGGGCACACCTAGGATACGAACATTGTTCCGCCGTGCTCTACCTGTAAACTCATCTAGTTTGCGATCCGTGAGAGTTCTTGATGCCTTAAGCTCCCGCACTACCTGCTGCAACAGGTTCACATCATCAATGAGACTACCCGTCTTCACCTCTAACGATTTGACTTTCTCACTCGTCTTTGTGAGATCCGCTCTTATAAGCCCCACTTCAATTGTGACAGTATCAAGCTTGGTGTCTAGGGTTTCCATTTTCTGGCCCAGGGTTGTTTGGATTCCATTAATGGCCGCCATAAGATCTGTCAAGGTTGGCTCTACCAGTGCTGAAGCATCTTCTTCACCCCCGACTTGTGACCGTTTCCACTCCACTTGGGATCCTTAGGCAGAGTATATCTATCCAGCTTATTGGACTGAACGTTCCTGGACCCTTTGGTGATTCGGGGCAGAAACCTATCCTGATCCGTCTTCGTCGCCATCTTGTCACTGTTATCCCAGCCACACCTCACCGGCAGATCTTCACCAAACTTGCTCCTTCAACACTTCACCGGGCCTCTGAGGATCACTCCATCCATCACACACCTTACCCAATACAGTCGATCTTCCAGGGCCACCACCTTATCATCTACATCCTTCCTGCGACAGCTATAACCAGCCAGCCATCGTGTACGTCCACAGCTTCTTCCCACTCGATCCAGTGCAGGCACGAACCGGACCCCTCCCAGTGCCTTGGGCAATGCACGGGTATTTCCTTTTGGGCGCCTCTTGGTGCGTCCTGGTTCCTCTCCCACTGCTCCCCACGCCACTGTTTCTAGCCTCTGTTGTGTTCACACAGGTGCTCCTCGGGTATGGGCCACTCCCTAGGTCTCCCCCTCAACCTAACGCAGTTCACAGTAGCTCAATCTTGCCATCTTCTGGGGGGGCACCTTTCACACGCAGCCACCAGCCTTCGCTGCTCCCTTCTTGCTGCCTTTCCACCGAGGGGTTCACCTCACGCGGACTCCCGGGTAGAGCGGAGTAACCATCAGCAGACTCGGGCTTCCACTAAACCTCCCGGGGGCTCCGTCTCTGCCGTCCCGTCGCACAACAGTCAGGGTGGCGCCCCAGGCGCCGCGCCAGCCGGCGTAGCCCCAGAAACCACATTTGGTACTCGGCCGATTTGGGGGCTGGTTCGATCTTCCGTGTCTTCACACACTTCTTCTCTGGACAGGGAGGCGCGTCCTCCCGAGCCTCACTATCGTTGTGTCTCAGCCCAGGACCCTCTGTTATTCAGCGGTCGTCATTTCGCCGATCGGTGCTGACGGGACCACACGGCTCAGTGCACCCGTTGTTTACCGCTACCACTCCTACACACAGGAGCTGGAGCAGGATTTCGTTCAGGATGTCACGGCGGGAGAGGGAGATCGGCGGAGCCGACATCTTAAGCGGCCATCTTGGTCGCTAGCTTGGCTCCTCCCCTGACTAAGTGGATTTTTGATGAGTATTAAAGGCCTTCCAATTTTGGCTGATTTCAACTTCGCCAGCAAATTTTCCAATGTTGTACACTATTTAATAGGTTCCCAACCAATGCTGTGTTATCTCAACCCTGTATCTAAAAATACTATCCGATACACACAATGTATGTAACAGCATTTCCATTTGGATTTGAATAACCTATGTTTGTTGAAAGAGTATTTAATTAACCTCTATTGGTTTCCCAGCATTTCTGTGTGATTTAATGAACCAAAGGTCAGATGCATCGTTTAGTATGAATGCACCATGCCGAAGGTTATGCAATGTGATGTCACTAGGTCATGTGATGTTCATGTGCTCCATGCAGTGCAGCTGCTACTTAAATTTGCTCAGAGATAGAAAGAGAGAGAGAGAGAGAGAGAGAGAGAGAGAGAGAGAGAGAGAGAGAGAGAGAGAGAGAGAGAGAGAGAGAGAGAAGGCCGCCTGCTGCCTCAGCCACTGCTCACAGTCTTGCCTCCTAGAGAGCCTTTCGTACTAGCCAAGCGCTACTTTTCAAGCATGCACCCGTGTCCCAGCTGGGGCACACGTGTGTGTTATATGACTAGATGAGGCCGACAGGTGGTGATAATGTAGTCTACAACATTCTTCCTGCAGAAAAAAACTTGTGGGCTAGGAGGGCTTCAAAGGGGCTAATGTCTCAGGTAGCAGTACATTGCAACGATGGCTGCTTCGTAAAATTACACAGTGAGCGGACCGCAGCGCCTTATCCCACTTCTGGGAGCTAATATAATATGTGTGACTAATCATTGAAGTACAGTGATGCGGACATCAGCGCTAATTGCGTTACACTAACTCATGATTTACAATGCCAACCACTCAAACTCTCGCAAAAGAGAGACTTATTGCATTGCAAATTCTTGTTTGAGGGCTGTCCTGGCATGACGTCCACCAGTTTTAATTACAATTAATAAATGTTGCTGTTTTGGGAAGAGGGAGGGTCCGGCGAGCATGCACATTAGAGTGCAGACTCATTTGTTCACAGGCCCTCTCCTGTTACATCACTGCAGACTAAAGTTAATTGTTTTAAAGAGTCCCTGCTGGGCTGTAGGGTCTCAGTGGAGCAGCGCAGCAGGGCGTAGAGCGAGGGCAAATCAGCGTCTGAAAAGACCCTCAGCTGTCAATCAAGCTAATTGTGGGGGTGCGAAGGCCTGACTAGGCCTCGGACGCTGCGCTGCCTGCGGAGCCAAAGTAATCGACACGCACACACTGCTATGCTGGTGTGGACCGGAAGTGCCGTGCCACTTCGGTCCCTTTATTTAAAGCTTTCTGGCCACGCCTGGCCAGAAAGTGATACATTGTGGGTAGGGCTTCCGGGGGCTCAACCTGAGACCCTCGGAGCACTAGAGCGCTACATCCCTTCCCAACTTGGATTTTCAAAACATAATAATCAGTTCAGCATGCGAAATCAGCCAGTCTGTGATTGGGCCGTGGATTAGATCTAAGAGTGTATTGCCACTTGCCTCTCGGAGGGAACTGGTCTCGAGGGGGTCCCGGCGATGGCAGAGATGGTTGTTCTGCGGTATCCGGGGGCAGGCATGTGGTGTTGTTTGTGGCTGTATTCTCTTCTTCTTCCCTTGCTGCAGGTATGCCACTGTCCGAGCTCTGTCCTTTTGGTGTAGGTATTGGCTTGAACCATGATATGTTACGAGTCACCTCTTCCCCATCTCGGCTGACTGTGACCGCTGTTCCTCTGGTTTCCTTGATGACCCAGGGTTCTGGTTCAAATGGTGTCTTGAATTTTCCTCCTGGTCTTCTTGTTCGGATCAGCACGGTCTCTCCTGGATTCAGGGTTTTTGTTTGGGCTCTCCTCCTGCGACTTGCCTTCTCGTTGGTCCTTCTTCTCCGTTCTTGTGTGTCTGCTGGCGAGTATGGTGCGGGAGTCCAGTTGTCGCCCATGGGTAGTAGGTCTCTCCGTGGTCCGGCCAGCATCAACGCCCATGGTGACTGCATGGTGGTGCTGTGTGGTGTGCTACGATATTCTCTCAGGAAGGCTTGCAGTGCTTCTTCTGGGTCACTCCCTTCTGCGGATGATATTCGCAGCACTTTGTTTATTGTCCTCATGAAGCGTTCCACCTCGCCGTTGGCTTGTGGCCATTGAGGGGTGATTTGGTGGTGGTTGATTCCCAGGTTTCTTAGAAACTCCTTGAACTCGCTCCCCTGGAATGGGGGCCCATTGTCTGTTTTGATGACCATCGGAATGCCGAATAGGGCGAATGCTTTGCTGAGGATGGGGCGAATGTTCGTGAAGCTAGTTGATGCTGCTGTTTCTACTATGGGGTACTTGGTGTAGTTGTCCATTAGTACTACTGTGATTTTCCCATCTGGGAAACTTCCAAAGTCTAGGCTTAGCCACGCCCATGGTGATGGGGCATGGTCTTCCGTGATTACTGGGGCTGGCACTTCAGGGCTGCTGGTAATTTGGCATGCTCGACACTCCCGCACGAGGGCCTCAACGCTCTCCTCCATGTTGGGGAACCATATCTTCTCCCGCATCCTCACTTTCATTCTGCGGGTGCCTTGGTGTCCTTCGTGTGCCAGGGCGGTTGCTTTCTCTTGTAGTGCCTTGGGGATGACCACGTGAGCTCCTCTCAGTATTAGACCATTGTCAGCGCAGCTGAGGTCATCGTGGATCTTCCAGAACTGTTGTAGGCGTGTTCTGTCTGCCTCGTTCCACCCATTGGTCTCTTTCAGGAAGTTTACCCACGTTCCGGAGTGTATTGCTTCCTTCACTCTCTTGACAACTGCATCACTGTCATAGTGTGAGGTGATGACATCGGCGGTTAGTGCGCAGGGGCATGCTCCTGCTGATAGCATATTGATGAACTCCTCGGTCTGGCTTTCTTGGTCTGCATTGTGGGACCCTTCTGTGAGGGGGTGGCGAGACAGAAAATCTGCCGGGTTTTTCGCCCCAGGTCTGTACACAAGGTCCATTTGGTACTGTTGAACTTGGATTGCCCAGCGTTCAATCCTTGGTGGTGGGTGAGGTGCGGTGCCTCGGAATAGGGGAATTAGCGGTTGGTGGTCCGTCACCATTCTGAACGGGTGGCCAGATATGTAGAGGTGAAAGTGGGCGCAGGCCCATTTTACTGCCAGTGCTTCTCTCTCAATTTGCGAGTATCGCGACTCTGTCGCTGTCAGGGCCTTGCTTGCGAATGCCAACGGGGCCCACACCCCGGGTTCGGATTCTTGTGACAGGAGGGCTCCTAGGCCCACTGGGCTGGCATCTACCAATACCTCGGTGGGTCTCGCAGTGTCGAAGTATGCCATCGTTGTGCTGTGGTAAATATTTAATTACCGTCCTAATTTCTATGCAGGTAAGTACTTAAAAATAAAATAACTCAATCGGAAAGAAAGACGCAGAGTCCGTGGTGTTAGAGTTCTTAGGGGTTTTATTCCTTAAAAAGGAATGGTTCTCGAACCGGATATCGGGTTCCTGACACCACTGGGGTTCAGGAAGGGATAGAGCGTACTTTATTGACAATACATAACTTTTATACTTAAAGCACATAATGGAAACCAATACAGTAGGCGTAACAGCTGAGAGAAACAAGATAAGAGCACACACGTGTTAGCAATACGTAATCAGAAGGCGTGAACTAGGCGTGAACACAGAGGTGTGTGCTAGAAACGTCACATGAAAGTGTCACAAGTGGGTGGGTACATAGCAGAATCTTGCAATGTCAGCAGAAATCTGAGGTCTGGATGCGCGCGCAACAGCATGACGTGTGATTGACGTGAAGCTGGAGGGTGCAGGGGACTTGACATTTACACTAGAGGAAAGAGACAGAAGTCTGGCATGTCAGATCAACTCGTTCCTATATCATATCTGATATCTGATGTTTGGGAACCATATTATCTAGAAGGAAAGGTCTCTTGGGCAGAGGCTATCCTGTACTTGACTGTGAATACGTGCATATGTGCCTACGTGTCTGAGTGTAAAGCGAGGAGGCCATGGGCCTACCATGGTAACGGGAGCTATGAATTTACTTGTATGGAGACAGAAAGGCCGGGCCCTTTGCTCTGCAGCTGAGGGGTTGTTTATCTATTCTGCTGGACTGGAATGTGTTTTCGGGAAGCTGAGCTTGGCTATACTGATAATGTGAAGGTAAAATACTGTCTTTGGCAGGCAAGCAGGCCGAGCCAGGCTCCGCTCGCCTCGCAGGGAGTAGGACAGAGTTCACGGGGGGGCATCCCACGCTGCAGTTTCAGGAAGCAGAGATGACTTTGAGAAAAGGCTCGATGACAGAAAACAGGGCCTAGCTCGCACAGAGCCAGAAATACGTGAAAGTGCACCATACAAAGACGGTGGCACGGCATACTTAGGAACGGAATATCCGACCCATTCAGGGTGGATCTGAAAGAGGACATGTTAACGTTGGACGCAAATGTATTTGCGTCTTCATAGCTGGCACAGGAGGGAAGTTACATGCACTTTAAGCTCGTACATGGAGACGGTGGGGTACACGTTAGGGAACATTTCTTGATCATAAAATTTATATTTCCTCATTCCCTCCTTGTTCCCTACGGACCCTTCATGATATATCAATCTTCATTAATCCATTTATTTGTGTAGTTAGCATCATCTGCTCATCCTTTTTCACATGGGATTTAAAACGTTGACTTGAATGGGGAGTGCAGGATGTGGCGCACAAGCCGCAAATCGCTGGCCCACATTGTAAACATAGACAGCAACTGAATACTATAAGTAGTATTGTTCCAAGGAGTGACAGTATTTTCCATCCCCAAGCTGAAATAGTAGTCTAGAGCCACCCGGACCAAGTCCAAGTGCCTGGATTCTGATGTATCTGACTAGCTATCTTATGGAGACGTGTAATAGCCTTATACACGGACGGAGCATTATCTGGAATGAAAACACAGCAAGCTGACCCGAGGACCTTACAGGCTCCTCCTCGATCGGCTAGTATGACGTCAATAACAAGACGATTTTGAAGAACGACAAGTCTCATAGCAGACTGTTCCTCAGTCAAGTTACCTAGGGCGGAAGTAGTCTCTTTCACTACTGCTTCGAGAGTTCTGGTCAAGTGACGGATAGACTTACTATTAAAAACAGCACCTAAATAGGGAAAGAAACCTTTATTGAAATCTGTGTACTTTTCCCATGCTGTCTCAGTATAGTCGACAATTGGGAGATCTCTTTTTGGTCTGTGAACTAGACGGGAATTTCTATGATAATCAGGTGGAGCTAGGAAAACAGGTGGCAGTAAGAATCCAATGTAACAAGTCCCATCCCAATCTAGAGGCAAACGTATGTATGCTGTCTGACCACAAATGAAATAGGAATGACGTGTAGCTTTGAATGTGGACTTGCCCTTATCACTAAATTCGACCACAGTAGTACATTTACTATGACCCAGGTGTACGGAACCATTCTTTCTGACACATAATTCACCTCTGACTGGTAGTACTGACATAGTGGGCAAGTCTGGCTCGGTTTCGGATTCAACATTCAGAATCATGAGGTTAAGTGTAAAATTTCCTAATCCATATACTTCATTTTCCAGATCAGTCCCTGTCCTTTTGGGAAGTCCCTCTTTGTCAGGATAACATATTTTATGCAAAACTGTGTTCAGGTTTCCCCATACCCAGTTACCCTGATAAACTACGGAATCTGAATCTAAGGAATTAATCAAACTAAACCAGGCGCCACATGAACCATTGTGTGTGAACGGGTACGGGAAGAGGGGCAGAACTCCCCTATATTTCTGATAGGGAGGGAGTCGGCCACATATCCAACAATTAGTAGCGTTGCTGGCCTGATGAGAGTGATGTAACATACGAATGAATGTATTGTTGCGCAGCGCAAGTCGATAAGACAACTCGTGAGGGGGTAACTCACTAAAAGAATGCTCGGCAGTGTTATTAGAAGAAGAATGTACATGTGTAGCAATAGGAAAATAGATATGCAAAATTATACTTGTGACAATAATCGTAAGACTTAAAGAAAACATAATCCATAAGGTAACAATACAGTAACTTTTGAGAGATTTGCAATATCGTTGCTTCTTGATCTGTTTCTCTCTATCTCTCTCTCTATTGGGGTCTAGGGGATACATGTCAGAAACTATTTAACCGATTCACCTAGGGGAGGACTTAAACAATTAAACTGTCTGACTTGCTAGACCGCAATTTTAATTTATACTCCTCTTGCGGAGTTTTCTCTACCATGGGAAGTTTAGAGTCACTAGAATCTGGGCAGTCCTTTGAGGGAGTGGAAGAGTCAGTCTCTGGCAACAGTTCATTACATTTTTTAATATGACTCGTATGAATCCACCCCTTGCGGCCCTCAACCTTGATTGCAGTCCTCGTGGTCAGAAGGACGAGCTTCGGCTCCTGCCAAAACTGTGTTCAGGTTTCCCCATACCCAGTTACCCTGATAAACTACGGAATCTGAATCTAAGGAATTAATCAAACTAAACCAGGCGCCACATGAACCATTGTGTGTGAACGGGTACGGGAAGAGGGGCAGAACTCCCCTATATTTCTGATAGGGAGGGAGTCGGCCACATATCCAACAATTAGTAGCGTTGCTGGCCTGATGAGAGTGATGTAACATACGAATGAATGTATTGTTGCGCAGCGCAAGTCGATAAGACAACTCGTGAGGGGGTAACTCACTAAAAGAATGCTCGGCAGTGTTATTAGAAGAAGAATGTACATGTGTAGCAATAGGAAAATAGATATGCAAAATTATACTTGTGACAATAATCGTAAGACTTAAAGAAAACATAATCCATAAGGTAACAATACAGTAACTTTTGAGAGATTTGCAATATCGTTGCTTCTTGATCTGTTTCTCTCTATCTCTCTCTCTATTGGGGTCTAGGGGATACATGTCAGAAACTATTTAACCGATTCACCTAGGGGAGGACTTAAACAATTAAACTGTCTGACTTGCTAGACCGCAATTTTAATTTATACTCCTCTTGCGGAGTTTTCTCTACCATGGGAAGTTTAGAGTCACTAGAATCTGTGGAACTTGTACTGTCAATGGATGTCCTAATACTATTGAGTCACTTTGTCTGATTGCTAGGGCTGTAAAAGGTTTGCTGTAACATGGTGTCGCTAAAACTGGTGCTTGACATAAAGCTTTCTTTAATTCCTCAAAAGCCTGTGTATGTTCCTGAGTCCAAGGGAGGGCAGTCGAAGTCGCTGCCTCCTGTGTTGTCAACTGTATCAGTGGTTTAGCTAGAAAAGCATACTGAGGAATCCATTGTCTGCAGTACGAGGTGAGGCCTATAAAGGCCCGCACTTCCTTTTGTGTCTTGGGTTGTGGTAACTGTGCAATTAACTGAACTCGATCAGGTGTGAGCTGTCTTCCCCACTTGGACAGCAAGTGCCCAAGGTACACCACTTGCTGAACACAGAATTGTAGCTTCGAAGGAGACACCTTGTGTCCCTTGTCGGCCAGAAAATGTAAAACTGTCAGTGATGCTTGTTCACATTCGGGTTCACTTCGTGCGGTGATCAGCAGATAATCGACGTACTGTAGTAAGGCAGTGTTAACTGGCATTTGGATACAGTCAAGTTGTCTTTTCAGTGCTTGGCTATAGATGCTGGGGCTTTCTGTGAATCCTTGAGGTGCGCGTGAAAATTTGAAACTTCGGCCATTTAAACTGAATCCGAAGAGATATTGGCTCTCTGGATCAATGGGTACACTGAAGAAGGCGTTCTTGAGGTCAATTACAGTAAAGAACGTCGCTTCTGAATCAATAGCAGTCAATAAGGATGAGATGTCGGGAACCACAGGATACTGTGGAACAATGCATTTATTCAGTTCTCGTAAATCAATCACCAGCCGATATACTGGCGGTGCATTGGGATCAGTACGTTTAAGAATCGGAATGATAGGGGAATTACAGATATTGGAGTCGGTTTCTACGACCACTCCTTGGGCAATGAGCTCTTCAATGATTTCCAGTAAAGCCACTACAGCATCGGATGGTAACTTGTATTATCTGATTCGGGGTAAAACAACTCCTGATTTGAGTGTAACACGGTATGGTGTGATGTGCATACAACCTACATCGGTTGGGCCTTGTGCCCACAGGTGTTTCGGTACATTTTTCAATCTGACATCAAACTCTCGTAATACATAGTGACCCTTAAAGTCACGTAGAAAGAGTCTAACTCCCTCCGGAGAACAACATATCACTGCTCCTAGAGCCTTCAGTGTCTTGATACCTAGCAAGTTTTCTGGACATGGTTTCGTGAGTAACAAGTCTGTAACACGTGATAATGGACCTACTGCTAGGGGGACGGGTTTCGATACTTCATTTACAATAGGCTGTCCTGAAAAACCAAGGGAAACATTCTGTGAGCCTGAGAGGGGTGCCCCTGGAACTTCATCATGACTGATCGTTGTGCGGCTTGCCCCTGTGTCAATTAAAAACTTTCTGTCTTTTCCCAATACTTGACTATGTACATAAGGACCCTCTTGATCTACAGGAATCTCAATAAGAGGCAAGCCAACCTCCCTCTCTAGGCTGTTTCATGTGTATCGCTGATAATCGGGATAATCAGATTGGGCATACTGGTACATCTGCTGTGAAACTTGCTGCGTCGCGGCAATGGGCTGTGGCTGTGATACTGCTACGGTCTGTGCTGTATGTGGTGGAGCATGCATAGGCTGTATATTCTGTGAAGTCTGTTGCTGGACCTGGTCTTGTCTAGGCTGACGCGGTCTTTCTTTAGTTTTACCTGTCTATATATTGTGTTTCAGGACTGGACATTCGTTTACGTAGTGACCTGGTTGTTTGCAATAGTTGCATGTCCCTTTAACAGGAGCTGCTGAATTACCTGTCTGGGTCACACCCTTTCTCTGACCGTCGGCTGGAACCGACTGGGCCACTAACATTTTCATTTTCGTGTCTTTCATACGTCTCTGTTCGTGATCCTGTTCTTCTCTAATTCTGTTCTGGTGATATTGTAACATTTGTAACATCTGGGATGGCGTATTTGCTTGCCATGTACTTTCGACTTTATATACGCGGGTCTTAACTTGTGTCAGGGAATTCTCGACTAATTTTGTTACAAAAAGATGTGGGTATGACTCGCTACCTGGTTTCAGGCCACTATTAATAATGAAACATTTCTCGAATCTTGAATAGAAGTCACTAGTATCTTCATCGTGTTTCTGTTTACAGGCTGAGATTGCGTCCCAGTCTTCCTTTTTAGTTGTCAATAATCTTGGCAAAACCTGTACTATTAAACCTGGTAATGCTTTAGCTTTGTCCCCAAGGCCTAGCCCTGGAGTACGACCTTTTTCCTCGTCTTCTATTTCAGTCCAAATAATCTTTTTATCTCCCACCTCCCATTCTTTTTCCTTGAGTTTCTCGTAAATGCCGGTGGGCAGCAGTACTTTTAACAATTTCATAATATCCGTATACGTGTAATCTCCCATGAGTAACATGTCCTTAAGTTCTCGGTGAAAACCTGCAGGGTATTTATCGTGACAGGGTACTAGTTTCTTCATTTCTAACAATTCCAACTTTGTTAAAGGTGTGTACACAAACACACGTCTCAGGGTATTATCGTCATTCATAACTGGGTGTACTTCTCGTAAAGGATTCTGCCTGTCAAAATGAAACATTTTTCTTTCTGGGGGCGGAGCTGAAACATATTGTGGGCCTAAGAAAGCGTTATATCTGTGCCGTTGTTCTAGAATTATTTGAATTAACTTGGTACTTAGGCCTCTCCATCTATTCATAAGTAGTGCTTCTAATGTATCAGGTAAGGGACCTGGATCAGAATGTTGATGTCTGTATAACGTGATGAGATGCTGAATCATGTACATACCAGCTAATTTCTGCTTGTCTGGGGTAAGGTTCAAAAATGTCTGTGCTACTGTATCATCATTGTATGTGTTAGGATTGTCAGCCCATAGTACTGCTGACCGGGCTAGTTCTTGTTCATCCATAGAATTGAGTACATGGTACCCCATTCGTTCTTGAAGAATTTTATCGGTACCCTGAAACAGATATTCAGGAGAACTCTTTTTTGATACGCCAGAGAGAAAAACTCTCTTGCTTTCTGGACGAATGCCTTTCTTAAGGTAATTTCCCTTACCCACATACGCTATCATTTCTTTAGCCGTGTCAGATTCTTCACGTTCGTCCTCCTCGGAGGAGTCATTCCTGTCGCTATCTTTTTCTTTTTCTTGTTCCTTTTCGTGCATTTCTATTACGGCTTTTCTGATTCTTTTGTACATGCTTGCTATACAACTCTGTTTATCATGGTTTCCATCGGCTATATTTTGACCCCACTTGTTTAGTGCTTCCATCTCGTCCTTGTCTACTCCAGGCCTGTCTCGTTCTCTTATTATTCAATTTATGAAGAAACGTAATATACAACCTTGAGTGTCAACTTTCTGGTGAGCCAGGGCCTCTTTAATACTTTCAGGATCTTCCCCAGTCTGGATAAAATGATATATTCTATCTAGGTGTTCAGTCATTCCTGGAAATAACACTAGGTAATCTGCAACTTTTCGTAAGCGTAGTGATGCTAACAACATTCTATCGTCTTTACCGGGTACTGGATCGTATCTGCAAATTGAAAGGGGTTCTTTAAGCATGTCGTAACTTGGTGTTCGGGGTGTACGTTGCTTTAATATGTCCCTATGGTTTAATCTGTGTGTTTGTGGCGGGGTCTGGAAACCTCCTGTCGCACCTCCTGAGGCGGAGGCTTGAGCATTGTTTGTCTGTGGAGTCTGTATGTGTACTTGAACTTGTCTCTTACTAGGATCAGGCGCAAACGGATTTAGTGTATTAATCTTAGGTGTGGGAAGTGGTGGAGGAGCAGGTGGAGCAGGCTGTCGAACGGGTGAACTTTGTTGCGGTAATGGCTGGACATTGTCTTGGAGTGGGTTGCCACCTCCGTCACCGTCAGTAGGCGGTACGTGGGCACGTGGATTGGTGTAAGCGGGAGCTACATCGTCTAGATAGGAAGCAAGGAATATGTCTTTGGTGGTCCTGTGACTTACTTTAGTTGGAACCAATGGTGGCGGCAGATCTTTCGGTATTTCTGAAGTGGCCTTAGGCAAACCCTCGGCCACAAAATACATGCCATTTGCAAGAGTGTTTCGCATGCGGTCTACTTGTTCTGCTTTTACTCGGATCCCTTCAGTAACTAATTCGTTTTCTCGGACTTCATCCGACTCTTCTCTATGTTTTTCTTCTTTTCGGAGTGCTTTTTCGGCACGTTTATGTGATTCTTTACGCCACAATTCTATGGCATCTTTCTGGGATTGTCTGGCTTTCTTTTTCCATAGCGCTTCTTCTACTCTCATGATGCACTCGGCATCCCATGTTCCTGTAACGGGCCACCTGTGTCTCTCCTCTAGGTGTTTGGTATAATCGGCCCATAAATCTAGGTACAGTATGGCATCTAAGCCATGCTTATGGTACATAAAATTACCAGGAGTGTCCCTAGGTGGGACAGGAATTTCTTCCTCTAGTATCCCTTTCCTAGTTCCTATCTGTCTTAATTTATTGAAAAACGGCATCTTGTTACTTGGTACTGGATACTCGATACTTGTTACTTACTCTGAACACAGCTAGTTACACAAAAACACAGTAATGTACATCAAAACAGTCACTCATACCACGACATTAATCACATGAAACATTTTGAACACATATGGACTACCCTTGATACTAGATGTACTGCTAAACAGTACAGATACACTGTCAAGAACAGTGCAAGAACTTGAATGCCTGATGTACTGCTAAACAGTACAGATACACTGTCTAAAACAGCGCAGACCGTGTTTGTGTACCCAAACCCGTCTTTACCGGATACATAATAATGCACCCGTCTAGATGCGTCCCCAGCAACGGTACTCACCGGGAAGCACGGAACAGAAGGCCTCGGAAAACTCGACTGGACTGGACCGGACTGGACTCGACTCGACTCGATACGTGAATACTTCGGAACTGGTGGGCCTCTTGACACCTCGGACCTTGCTTCTTTCGGCTAGGCTCTGGTCGGGATCCTCCGCACTCCTCACCGCCTCGTCTGGGTGCTGATCGCAGTCTCCGTCACCTCCGTAGGAGAGAGGGAAATACAGGAAATCCTGCAGGTACGCGTAGTTGTCCGTCTTGACTTATGGCAGGGGGCAAAGGTTGCAACGCACCAACCGGCGCGTGGGGTGGGGGAGGGGTCCCTATTCGGGCGCCAGATTAATGTGGTAAATATTTAATTACCGTCCTAATTTCTATGCAGGTAAGTACTTAAAAATAAAATAACTCAATCGGAAAGAAAGACGCAGAGTCCGTGGTGTTAGAGTTCTTAGGGGTTTTATTCCTTAAAAAGGAATGGTTCTCGAACCGGATATCGGGTTCCTGACACCACTGGGGTTCAGGAAGGGATAGAGCGTACTTTATTGACAATACATAACTTTTATACTTAAAGCACATAATGGAAACCAATACAGTAGGCGTAACAGCTGAGAGAAACAAGATAAGAGCACACACGTGTTAGCAATACGTAATCAGAAGGCGTGAACTAGGCGTGAACACAGAGGTGTGTGCTAGAAACGTCACATGAAAGTGTCACAAGTGGGTGGGTACATAGCAGAATCTTGCAATGTCAGCAGAAATCTGAGGTCTGGATGCGCGCGCAGCTGCATGACGTGTGATTGACGTGAAGCTGGAGGGTGCAGGGGACTTGACATTTACACTAGAGGAAAGAGACAGAAGTCTGGCATGTCAGATCAACTCGTTCCTATATCATATCTGATATCTGATGTTTGGGAACCATATTATCTAGAAGGAAAGGTCTCTTGGGCAGAGGCTATCCTGTACTTGACTGTGAATACGTGCATATGTGCCTACGTGTCTGAGTGTAACAGGAGCTATGAATTTACTTGTATGGAGACAGAAAGGCCGGGCCCTTTGCTCTGCAGCTGAGGGGTTGTTTATCTATTCTGCTGGACTGGAATGTGTTTTCGGGAAGCTGAGCTTGGCTATACTGATAATGTGAAGGTAAAATACTGTCTTTGGCAGGCAAGCAGGCCGAGCCAGGCTCCGCTCGCCTCGCAGGGAGTAGGACAGAGTTCACGGGGGGGCATCCCACGCTGCAGTTTCAGGAGGCAGAGATGACTTTGAGAAAAGGCTCGATGACAGAAAACAGGGCCTAGCTCGCACAGAGCCAGAAATACGTGAAAGTGCACCATACAAAGACGGTGGCACGGCATACTTAGGAACGGAATATCCGACCCATTCAGGGTGGATCTGAAAGAGGACATGTTAACGTTGGACGCAAATGTATTTGCGTCTTCATAGCTGGCACAGGAGGGAAGTTACATGCACTTTAAGCTCGTACATGGAGACGGTGGGGTACACGTTAGGGAACATTTCTTGATCATAAAATTTATATTTCCTCAGTGCTGTCCAGCAGTGCCTCTTTGATTCGGTGAAACGCTTTGTCTTCAGATTCCGTCCATTTCCATGATCTGTCTTTCTTCGTCAGGTTTCTCAAAGGCTCTGCGATTGTGGCTAGATTGGGTATAAATCTTGCACAGTACTGTGCCATCCCTAAGAAACTCCTCACTTCGGACGCGGTTGATGGTGCTGGAGCGTTCTTGATGGCGTGGGATTTGCGGGGGTCCACTGTCACTCCGTCTGAATCAAACACGTATCCGAAGAATTCTATTGATTTTCTGAAGAATTGGCATTTGTCTTTGTGTAGTGTAACGCCATACTGTGCGAGCCTCTGTAGGGTGGCTTTCAGTCTTCGGTGGTGTTCCTCACTCGTTTTGGCATGAATTAAGATATCGTCGCTGACATTCAGCACTCCATCAAGTCCGGATAAGATTTCTTTAATTGTGTTTTGAAAGATCTCGGCTGCGGATGATATGCCGAAATTTAGTCGCTTGTATCGTCTCAGCCCCAGGTGTGTTGAGAATGTTGTGATGTAGCGGCTCTCTTCCGCTAGTCTGAGCTGATGATATCCTGCGTTAAGGTCTAACTTAGAGAACCATTGGGCCCCATTCAAGTCCGTCAGGATGTCATCTACTGTTGGGGTGAGGTGCCGCTCCCGACGAATGGCTTTGTTCGGGATCCTCATATCTATGCAGATGCGGATTTTACCTGGTTGGCGTGGCTTCTCGGCTATCACCATCGGGGATACCCACGGTGTCGGCCCCGATACTTTCTCAATCACACCTTGTTCTTCAAGTTGGTTGAGTTCCTTTTCTACGGCGGTGCGCAGGTGAAATGGTATCCTTCTGTGCCTCAGTGCCACTGGTTGAATGGCGGGGTCGATGTGTAGTTTGATCGGCGGTCGTTTGATGGTACTGAGGCCTTCAAAGAGTGTGGGGAACATTTCCAGGATGTCTTCCGTTTGGAGTGCCTTGACGGCGTTTGCAAACGCAATGAGGCGGAGGTCTTCCTCTGTGTTGCTTCCTACAAGTAGATCTGCTTCTTTGTCTATTACATGGAATGTTGTCGTCACCTCATTGTCTTCCGCCTTCACTTGGACTACCATCTTCCCTCGCAGCGGGAGGGGTTCCTGGCTGCCGTATGTTAGTATTCGTGCCTTCGAGGGAACTAGCTTGGGTCTTGGCTTCAGTGCTTTATAGTGTTGGATTCCCATGACATTCACGGTGGCTCCCGTGTCAATGACGCCAGTCGCTGGAGATCCATCGATATGTATTTGGCATTTTGGCTGGGGCCTTCGCCGTCTCTTTAGTTCGCTTACGAATGACACGTAGTAACATTCATCTTCATCCTCTGTGGAGGACTCGTCGAATTGGGCTTGTCTCGGTGATCTGTTTGATCGAGACGGCGTTGCCTCGTCTATTGATAGCTGCCTCACGGCTCCTGTGATTGGTTTTCTTCCTGACGCTCCTCTTCCTCAGGAGCCACCCCTGCACACGCTTGCGAAATGGTTGGGTATCCCGCATTTTGAGCATGTTTTGCCACGTGCCGGGCATCCATCTTGGTTGTGTTCGTCTCTGCCACAGTATCCGCATGGTGTTCGGCGTGGCGTCCTGGTCGGCCATCTTCCTCTGCCTCCCCGACCGGTGCTGCGGACTGCGTCTACCCTTTCTGTCTTCACCACGGTTCCTGCTTCTGCCCGTGGGTTCAGGGCTGCTTCCATTGCTGTCGCACGTGCATCCGACAGCTCGTGGGATCTGGCAAGGATCAATATTTCTTCAAGAGTAATGCGTGGTTGCCTTAGGATCAATGTCCTCAGGTGCTTGTTGCGACAACCCTGAATGAGCTGTGCGGTCACTTCCTTCTTTTCGTCATCATCAGTGCACATGCTTATGAGGTCTCTCAATCGCGCATGGAACGCGTCCATAGTTTCTCCTTCCCTCTGTTTGGATTGGCGGAATTTGAATCGCTCATAGTGTGGGTTTAGCTGGGGGTCGAAATGTGCGTTCAGCGCGTTGACAGCTGCGTCATAGTCATCGTCATCCCCCGTGTCTGGTAGGTGTTTGAATAACTTGTATAGCTCTGTGCCCCCAAAGTGTAGCAACAGGGATCTTTTTACTTCGTTATCCTTCTCCCTGGTAGCAGTGAAATAGTTGTTGAGCTGTCCTAGCCACACGGCCCATCTAGGGGCTGCTGTGCCCGGGTCTATCAGTTCGCTGAAGGGTGGTAATGCCTGGATCCGTGAGTGGACTGACGGTGTTGGCGGCTGTGTTCCGAGGTTTAACGCCGGTGCTGGGGGTCCTGCTTGCTGAGCCTGGCCGGCTCCTTGCTGTGCTCCCCCAGTCGCTCCTCCTGGGTTTGTGGTCATTTTGGTGTTGGGAGGTAGCTTGGCGCTTTCCCCTTAGGTGCCTTTCTTTTGAATTGCTGGTTTCACTTGCTTGGGCTTGTTGGCGTTTGCTTGAGCCAGTGCTTGTTGGATTGCTGGTTGCACTTGCTTGTGCTTGCTTGAGCCAGTGCTTGTTGGATTGCTGGTTGCACTCGCTTGTGCTTGTTGGCGTTTACTTGGGCCACTGCTTGTTGGTGCTGCCTCGTGGCGTGGCCGGCAGCCTCGCTGGATTGCTTGCGTGTTCGCTGGGCCCCGCGTTCGTTAGGGCCGAGGCTCTCTTTCTCCTTTTGCGCTCTTCTGGGGCCGGGCCTCCTTGACGATGTCAGCGCCTCACTTCTGCGCATGCGCGCGCTGCCGGGCTTGCTGCTGGATCGCCGTCTTCGGTGTGTTCCTGCGCGTGGGCCGATCTACCGCTGCCGTCGCCGGTGCCACACGCAGCTCCTGGCACACGCTGCTTACCGGTAAGGAGATCGTTGTAGTGGATGACGGGCTGGTTTCTGTTGCCGCCCCTGCTTCGCTCCAGAGCTGCGGCCAGAGTGTGTGGGCAGTTGTTGCTCGGGCATGCGGTGTTGTAGCTTGGTGCTGTTCGATCTAGGCGGATCCCACCCTCGTCGCCAGTGTGGGGGTGAGAAGGCCTGACTAGGCCTCGGACGCTGCGCTGCCTGCGGAGCCAAAGTAATCGACACGCACACACTGCTATGCTGGTGTGGACCGGAAGTGCCGTGCCACTTCGGTCCCTTTATTTAAAGCTTTCTGGCCACGCCTGGCCAGAAAGTGATACATTGTGGGTAGTGCTTCCGGGGGCTCAACTCTTCCGTGTCTTCACACACTTCTTCTCTGGACAGGGAGGCGCGTCCTCCCGAGCCTCACTATTGTTGTGTCTCAGCCCAGGACCCTCTGTTATTCAGCGGTCGTCATTTCGCCGATCGGTGCTGACGGGACCACACGGCTCAGTGCACCCGTTGTTTACCGCTACCACTCCTACACACAGGAGCTGGAGTAGGATTTCGTTCAGGATGTCACGGCGGGAGAGGGAGATCGGCGGAGCCGACATCTTAAGCGGCCATCTTGGTCGCTAGCTTGGCTCCTCCCCTGACTAAGTGGATTTTTGATGAGTATTAAAGGCCTTCCAACTTTGGCTGATTTCAACTTCGCCAGCAAATTTTCCAATGTTGTACACTATTTAATAGGTTCCCAACCAATGCTGTGTTATCTCAACCTTGTATCTAAAAATACTATCCGATACACACAATGTATGTAACAGCATTTCCATTTGGATTTGAATAACCTATGTTTGTTGATAGAGTATTTAATTAACCTCTATTGGTTTCCCAGCATTTCTGTGTGATTTAATGAACCAAAGGTCAGATGCATCGTTTAGTATGAATGCACCATGCCGAAGGTCATGCAATGTGATGTCACTAGGTCATGTGATGTTCATGTGCTCCATGCAGTGCAGCTGCTACTTAAATTTGCTCAGAGATAGAAAGAGAGAGAGAGAGAGAGAGAGAGAGAGAGAGAGAGAGAGAGAGAGAGAGAGAGAGAGAGAGAGAGAGAGAGAGAGAGAGAAGGCCGCCTGCTGCCTCAGCCACTGCTCACAGTCTTGCCTCCTAGAGAGCCTTTCGCACTAGCCAAGCGCTACTTTTCAAGCATGCACCCGTGTCCCAGCTGGGGCACACGTGTGTGTTATATGACTAGATGAGGCCGACAGGTGGTGATAATGTAGTCTACAACATTCTTCCTGCAGAAAAAAACTTGTGGGCTAGGAGGGCTTCAAAGGGGCTAATGTCTGAGGTAGCAGTACATTGCAACGATGGCTGCTTCGTAAAATTACACAGTCAGCGGACCGCAGCGCCTTATCCCACTTCTGGGAGCTAATATAATATGTGTGACTAATCATTGAAGTACAGTGATGCGGACATCAGCACTAATTGCGTTACACTAACTCATGATTTACAATGCCAACCACTCAAACTCTCGCAAAAGAGAGACTTATTGCATTGCAAATTCTTGTTTGAGGGCTGTCCTGCCATGACGTCCGCCAGTTTTAATTACAATTAATAAATGTTGCTGTTTTGGGAAGAGGGAGGGTCCGGCGAGCATGCACATTAGAGTGCAGACTCATTTGTTCACAGGCCCTCTCCTGTTACATCACTGCAGACTAAAGTTAATTGTTTTAAAGAGTCCCTGCTGGGCTGTAGGGTCTCAGTGGAGCAGCGCAGCAGGGCGTAGAGCGAGGGCAAATCAGCGTCTGAAAAGACCCTCAGCTGTCAATCAAGCTAATGAGCTCTCCCCGCAGCGTCATCACAAGTGGGAGAGACGAAGGGAGAGAAGCAGAAGGGTGATTTCACGAAAACATTGTTTGTCAGTGGCCTAACGCAAAGGATTGGGGGCTGCCCCCAAACCCCTCATCCCCCCCCCTCCCTCGGACTGCTGGGGCCTGCGTTACACACTAGTCTCGTTCGAATTTTGCAAAAGTGGGCACCACCTTAACGCGATAGCGCGCTTCAACGAAAGGCCCTGCTATGATTTCTTCTAGCTTCCGGATTATAGCAAATACAAATATTTTGTCCGGATCCTTGTGTATCTCTCCACCACCTTCCATTCTTCCTAATGGGATCATATTTTCTCACCCTCATTTTCTCCTATCCAGTCCTGGTTGTATAATATGCTTTCTGGCACCTTCAGTTCTTATTTTACCTTTATAGAAGAAAAACTGCAAGTCCCAGAATGCAACCACATTAAACGAGCTACTAATGGGGCAACTGCAGCTCTCTCTAATATCTTCCTTTGGCTAGGTACAGCTGGAGTTCACCATGAATACGGAAACCAGAATATACATGCCACAAAATATAGAAACCAAAATGTAAGTATAGATTTTCCATACGTAACGCTACATATATGTACCTTAGCGATATACATATATTTTTGAAGAACGTAGATGTGGAGTTAGGAATAGTAAATCTATAATTCCCTGTAAGCACGTACCTTTTGACATTTTGTCTCTGGATACTCTGTCCATGTTATTCTTGTAGGTCGATATTAAATGGTGTAATGCTACATTTGTTTGCCTTTTTCACATGTAATGTGTCTGAAAGGTCTGTGGGCAGCGCACGTGTAGTCCTTCTATGGCAGCAAGTGCTTTTATTATTGTTTAGGAAGTGGGTTTTCATGTATTTTGGTGCAGGATAAATTAGAAAGCAATTTAGTTATCACAGAATGTACAATGCATAAAAGTTGCATCTATTTCCCCTTACTGCTATATTGTCTGTCTTCCCTATGTTGGGCCAGCCCTGTCAGTTATGACCTTGCGAAACCCTCAGTTGATGCAAATTATAGTCCTACGACTATGTTTGTGGAATGTCGCGGATTTTGTTTTTCAAAATTTGGTCCCCCAAGAAAAGCCAAAAGTGCTAGTACCTACACACACTGCCATACCTCTTAACCCCCCTTGGCCTGCACTGTGGGGCAGGGTACTCTGTCAGTGCGCTCTACCTAACCTTGTGCGAAAGTACAACGCATGCAATTACTTTGCATGCCTTTGACACGCATTTTTTTGTGCGGATATTTTTAAAACGAATATGTATTTATTAAATGCACGCCAATACAACGCATTGTTTTTAGATTTAAAAACGATGTATTTGTGGGGGAGACTCCCCACTACCCCAACTTACCTTAAATGTGTGGTATTGGCATGCGTTTTAAATCCATATTTGGTGGTAAAAAATATGCGCATAAAAATGCGTGATAAAGGCACAACGAGGTAAAAACCTCATTGTTAAGGCTGTTTCCCTTAACATAGGGATACCACCCTGTTCCTTAGAAAAAACAGTCCAGCAAACTGTTCATCTTTTAAGACTCTGCAAAGTCCCCCACACAATTATTAAGTAGAACTTTAAATAAAATTGCCTGTATTCATTTCTAACATGGCCTTTCTGTCTTGGGTTACTTTAATTCAGTCAGGAGGTCATAAGGGCAGCTGTAAAGCACATTTTGAAGTGTTTTCTTCTCCCATGCACTGTTTATTGTATAGAGTGTGTGCTGATAAGAGGAAAATACCTGCTTTGAGCGATTTTTCTAATATTTTGACTAGCAAACACTACCAGTCAGGTTGGTATCAAGCCGGCCAGCTGGCAACTTGAACCTAACCCCCTGAGACAGAATCCATGATTGTCTCTGTTACATTACAACTGCTCAAACCTGAGCAGTAACAAGGACAGCCGAGAAACCAAACATGCATTTATTCTCTGAATGCAATCTCTCCCCACTGAACTCGCGTGGAAGGGAGTCCAAATACTGCATGTTGAAACATGTCTCTTGTGATGTTAAAAAGCAGTTTTTTTTGTTTGTTCTTTTAGGAAAAAATCGTTTTGTAAAAAAAAAAACAGTAATGTGGTGGAAGGGAGTAAGGAGATACAGACAGTATGGAGTGGCAGGCTCTTGGTAATTAAAAAAAAATCGTGTTTGAGTTTAGAACGATATTTTTGTGACGTTTACATCCGGGTGTACGATCGTCATAACCAACACTATTTGGAAAAACTTTTTAGAAAATGTCTAAGGTCATCTGATCCACAGTAGCTACTGGGAGAAAGGTGCTGTCCAAAAGCCCCCTTCTACGTCTGCATTCTTGTGTAGGTATGTTTATTGTGTGGAGTTTGCTGTGTGTTTTGTGATGAAATAAGCTCTCGTGTTTACTTGTAAAACATCTATACTACTATTATAAAGAGAGAACTTGCACCTTTTGGCCAGGTAAACTCGGGAACCACTGCACCAATCACAACACCCAATACAGCGTTGGAAAGGGCAGTTGCAGCAGAAGGACATAGGCTATGCAGACGCCCACCATATACATTTAAAATGTAAAAGAACCGTGCCAGCAAAGTAGTCCCTTGTGGGCGTGTCTGCATTGTGCTGTGGGTGTGTGATGGGGGCGTGACAATCGCTGGGGGCATTCCGTCACGAGTGTTGTTTTTTCTTCCCAGGTTCTATACATTCCTGCTCCCTTTAAATAGTAATTCAGTGGAGGTCCCATTCTCTTAGAACCACCCCAAGCACAGTTATGGGCAAAAATACAACTAAAAGGCCCTGCAAAGCATTATGGGATAAGCGTAGCATCATTTTTAGCATTCATGAAAGGGTTTCAATGTTTTTGAATTTTACTCATCAGGGACATCTTGGGACGACGAGGTGAACTGCAGCTTGATGTATAATATTTTAAATGCTATTGCATTTGCCTCATCAGGGACATCTAGGGACATGAGGTGAACTGAAGCTTGATATATAATATTTTAAATGCTATTGCATTTGCCTCATCAGGGACATCTAGGCACATGAGGTGAACTGCAGCTTGATATATAATATTTTAAATGCTATTGCATTTGCCTCATCAGGGACATCTTGGGACGACGAGGTGAACTGCAGCTTGTTGATATATTTTAAATGCTATTGCAATTGCATCATCAGGGACATCTAGGGACATGAGGTGAACTGCAGCTTGATGTGTAATATTTTAAATGCTATTGCATTTGCCTCATCAGGGACATCTAGGGACCATGAGGTGAACTGCAGCTTGATGTATAATATTTTAAATGCTATTGCATTTGCCTCTTGGGGACAACTGGGGAGAACGAGGTGAACTGCAGATCTTTGTAGAATTATTTGGATACTATAATATTCACTTCCCACTGCTAATCTCGTCCCATAATGGTTTGCAGGGGCTTGATCTCAAAATCATCACCTCTCTCACTGCTTGCTGGAAGCTAATTTCACTTTTGTGAAATGACTATATGCATTTTAGCATGTAGAAATACTTGTTATTTTACCTTGAATATATGAGGTTTCTGTTTTAATAATTGGAAATCTGACGGAACGAAATATTGCGGATTTGTTGTAACCAGTTCGCGCCAATTCCGCCCACCCCTACTTTAAATACCCCTGCACCCCATAATCATAACCCACCCTTACTCTATAAAATACCCCAACACAATTAAACACTAACCCATCCTAACCCTATAAATCTACCCTGTACCCCAAAACCCAAACCTATCCCTAAACCCTAAAAATACCCCTGTACCCCAAAACCAAAACCTAGCCCTGAACCCTATAAATACCCCTGTACCTCAAAACTCAAACCTACACCTGAACCCCTAAAATACCCCTGTACCCCAAAACCCAAACCTACCCCTGAACCCTAAAAATACCCCTATACCCTAAAACCCAAACCTAGCCCTGAACCCTAAAAATACCCCTGTACCCCATAACCCAAAACTATATCTGAACCATTAAAATACCAAAACACCCCAAAACATATACCGCAGTACCCCAAAACATATACCCCTATACCCATACTTGCCTTATCCAAACATTTTTAAAAAACATGCTTTTACCATTCATGCATTTACAACAAATTTCGTTGTAAATGTATGCGTGGTAAAAGCATATAAAATGTAATGCCATGCGTTATAATGGCATTGCGGAGTCATGGTACTTTCGTAATGAAAGTATGCAGAGTGATGGTATGCGGAAAGAAATTTGCGGAATAATGGGTGTTTACCCTCCCCCCGTAAGTACATTGGTGGCACGGCGGCCCACATCTCCAGCAACATACTCATATTTTTTTTCACCACCAATTGGAAAAATGCACAGGTCACACTCATTGATGCCCAGCACCGACATACACTTTTAGACACACCTCCCACCACAAGTTCTAGAATTGCGAACTTTAGAGATGGGGAGCTACGTTCGAATCTCGGCATCAGCTCAACATCGCAAATCGCTTTGTCTCCCCGTGCCTACCACAAATCAATGTGTTCTTCTGTAATGTAAATTGTGCTCATGCCATGTTGTCGAGTTCGCGCTATATAATATTGCAAGGAAAATAAAGTAGGGAAACTCGAGTTCACACACTACTGAACGCCCACTCTTAAGTGCCTCAGCAGTGCACTGTGAATCGGAGCATTTCAGAGGCCTGTCACAGATAAGAAATGCTATCAAAACGAAATCCTACGAAACCATATACTACTGGCCCGCAGCAATTCATACCCGGACAACGTTGGGACAGGCTGCTAGTATAAAATAAAGATGAAGAAACCAGAAACACAGAAACATAGGTCAAAGGTCAAAACTCACAGATCCATGTGAATGATATGATTGACGTGTTACTGAATGTCATGCAGCGTAAGTCAATGCCACATTGCATGATCGTAATTGTAGCGTCTTTCCCAACCCAGGAGCATGCCGATGAATTATGCCACGCAGAAGCTGCGTTCAAGCATTACTTTATTCTTCAGCATGCACTCACACACTGCACATTACATCATTCTTCCCATTGACCACACCCTAACACCTTGCCGCATATTACGAATTTCCTCTTGAGAGTCCGCCCTGGACCACCAGGGTACTAGTGCACATAACATCAATATGCTACATCTATCCCGTTGTAAAATAAAAAATGTCCAACATCACTAAAATCACATTTCCTTGATTAGTCGGCGAGACTCTTGCACTTGTCTGCCAGCTTGGGCACTCAGAGGTGATCAAGGCCCACCCTGATCAGTCAACAGTGACATAGGCTCAGGCACTTGAGCCGGACCTACTGGCGGGGTTGCCTCACTCGTGGTTTCAGGGCTCTACAAGTGTTGCGGTAGGTGTTTAAAATGTAATGTGTCCAGAGTGATGGATTTTCCAGGTGCTGTCACCATATGTCCTTTGCACGCCATGACCTATAAAGGATCAGCGGCAAAACGATTGTCTATTTTCTGTCTTCGTCTCTGCTTAACCAGTACCCAGTCTCCTTTGTAAAAGACTGTCTCCTGGGCGTGGCTACACTGATCTGCATATGTTTTCATTTTCCTTTTCCGAGTCGTACCGGTATCTCAAACCTCGTCACTATTCACTGATCATTATGCTCTATGCCAATGCACTGTGCCCTGCACCACTCCCCTCTATGCTAATACACTCTACTATAAAACAATCTACTTTACTCCACTCCACTTATACCACTGCACTCTACTCAAAACCACTGCATTCTGCACCATTGCACCCTACAAAACCTCACTGTACACCATTCTGCTGTACTCTGCACCACTGCTCTCTATGTCACTCTACTGCACCCCACTGCACTCTATATAACTGCGTTCTATGCCACTCTACACCACTGAACTCTACGACATTCCACTCTGCAACCAGAGCGGCTCCTCCATTTGAACAGAGGAGCATCGCTCCGCAAGCCCCAAAGCTGAAAAATAACACTAAAATAAAGGTAATTTATTACCGTTTTGTTTTTCAGCAATCCGTCCAGAACTAAGTGTCAGGATGGGACGGGGCCAGCGCTGCTGAGTAGCAGCAGTAGGGAGTTTTGCACTTTAAAATATGCAGCTAGACATGCAAATATTAAAGTTCTCTAACACAGCTGTCTTAGACAGCTGGGTTAGAGAACGCGCAGGCCTCCGGTGCTCTTAGAAATGCTGGCAAAGCCCACACTAGCCACTCCTGGCGCCACTTTCATGTTGTGAAACACCAGGGTGGGGTTTGCAGTTTCCTGAATCAAGGCTTCCTGTGAAGAGACCCAAGGGAGAAGGACGTCGCACTACAACTCACCAAGAGTGACACCTCCCGGCACACCTCCCCAGAGGTAGCTGTTCGCGCTCTACAAGCATCTGTATTATTATTATTAAGATAAGTCTATTTTAATTATTTTTTTGTGCCCCTGCCACACCACCTTTGGTTCAAGTCAGCCGCCACTTTCTGCAACATTACACTGTCTGCCACTGAACTCTACGCCACTCCAGTCTGCACTACGGCATTCTATACCAATGCACTCTACCCCACTGCACCCTGCAGCACTCCACTCTATGCCTCTACACTCTATGCCACTACACTCTATGCCACTTCACTCTGCACCACTCTTTCATTGCACAGTACGTCACTGCACTCTGTCAATCTGCTCTTCACAACTCCACTCTGCACCACTGAACTCTACTATGCACCACTCCAATCGACGCCACTACATTTTGTGATGCTGCATTGTACTCCATTGAATTCTATGCCACTGAACTCTATGCCACTGCTCTCTATGCAATTATACTACGCATTTTTATACCCTAATGCACCCTACATCAGTCCACTTTACTTTCTTCTACACCACTTCATGCTACTCTATGCCACTGTACTCTAGTCTAATCTACACGACTCCAATACGTCACTTCACACTACACCACTGCACTCTACTAATAACCATTGTACTCAATGCCAAAGCACTCTATGCCACTCTACTCTACATCACTCTATTCTACGCCACTGTACTCTAAGTCAATGCACTCTCCACCACTCTACAGCACTTCACTACGACACTCTACTCTACAACACTGCACTCTGTGCCACTCTACTCTGTACTACTGCATTCTGTGCCTATGCTCTCTACACCACTGCAATCTATGCCACTCTACTCTGTATCAATCCACTCTATTCCACTGTACTCTACAGCACTCCATTCTCAGCCACTGTACTCAACAGAACTATACTCTACTTTGCACCACTTAACATTACTTTACTTAGCACCACTTTGAAGTGAGATAAGCTTCTGGAGTTCCCCCTTACAGAGATGTTTGCATTTCCCTGCCTACCTGTCCTGGTGATAGTCTGTCTGGGGGCACAATAGGCTAATGTCACATAATTTGTGTGTGAGTTGAGACAGTGCCTTTGAAGTGGAAGTATGGTAGGTGACAGCTCTGCCCGCCCATCCTGCCAGAGATGGCCCATCATGCCTACCGCCAGACACTCTGTTGTGATACTGTCTTGGAGGAATACACAAAGGCCAACTGTCAACTACACTGAGTCATGTGACAACCAAAGAACAGGCTGCAGGCACCAAATGGTTAGGACACAAAAGTGGCAACTTTCTAAAAGTGGCCTTTTCAGAATTGTGACCTGACATCTGACTTTACCATTAAAGATGGTTTTAAAATTAAATTACATTACCTCAGACACCAAACACCTCACAAGTAATGGCTCTGATGAGAATGAGGGACATATAGGTAACAGAAGGAAACGAGCATCCAATTAAAAGCAATCTCAGCAGTAATCCATTGTCGGGACAAACACAAAAGTAGTTAGGAAAGCCATTGAATAAGTAAATGAGAATAGAGATAGACATCCAATAACACTGAAGGGGCTGACTCAGAACCCACTCTATGTATTGTACTGTAAACAATAGGTCATAGACAACAGACAGCCAAAACTGTCTGTAGGCGAGACCTAATCAATAAATGTAAATATTTATATGATAAATAGGTGTAGGTGAAAATACATATTTAAGGCACTTTAGGGCTGTGACATGAAAACAAAAAATTACCACAAATGACCAGTTACAGTTATTAGCACTTGACTTTCATGTCCACTGGAACAGACACTGGCAAGGGTGTGGGTGCATCCCTTATAGTAAAATTCCATTGAGTGTGTGTACATGTCTTGTAATTTTTGTAAGGTCCAACATTTCTACTCTCTGATTCTGGTCACATGAGAATGCCAAATGAGATTGATACCAAATGACTTGCAAATACCACCAGGATCCTGACCATGAGAAAATATTGATTTAACAAAATGAATGTTACCCATTTTGTAATTTATATGATATGCATTTATAAAGAGAACAACTGCAGCATACAATCTTTTACTATACTATGTTCTAGGCTTTCCATTGGTTTACATTCCTAATTCACATAAATTGCATCATGCCTTTCATTTATGTAAGTAATTTATTGTACAGTTAATTCAAACCCACAATTTTAAAAAAAGAATCATTTGAGACATTAAAAGTACTTAAAAAGAAAAGATACAAATCTTTATCTTATTTTACACTTTAACATTAAAATCCAGTCTTTCGAACTGTTCCGTTTTAAGTAAGGGTCGCTATGAGTCCCTATATTGTTATCTATTCAGCCCTTGCCCTTTGCGATAATAAAAATGTGGACCAGAGTGCTTTAGAGTGTTAGTTCAGGCTATTTAGCGTATATAAGAGCATGGATAAAGTGCTTATGCTTCAAAAGTACAATCATTGTTGGCTATTAAAGTGCTCAGTAAGGGTGGACCAACTGTCTTTTATTCTGCTGCCGCTAGTGATGTAGGCTTGAATGAAAATTTGCCTAGCCCTTCGTGCCGGTAAGTTTGAATTCTATTAAGGACTCGGAGGCGAGGATTATGCCTTATTCCTTCGCTCTTTATTTTCACACAGCAGCAAGAGAACACCAAACAACTACATTTCCCATGAACACTTGGGAAAAAACAAAGTCATCATTAGTCCTTTATCAGTATCCGCACTCCTTCCAGCTCCCATCATGCCCCGCTGCTGCTTCCTCTTCCTTCGAGCGAAGCACATGTTCCAGCATTCTCATGCATTCGGTTTGGCACCATCATTTCCCGCAGAAACCGCAGTGTCAGAGACTGAACTTCAACCAGCACTAAAATGCCACATGGAGAAAACAGTGCAAAGCATCAACAGCCATAAACAAGCAGAAAAATACATGAATGAGTTACTTACATTCCGTACGGGGGATTCATCCATTGTGCCATTTGGGGAGAAAAAGGGTGGTAGAATGATACGTGTAGATTTTCATAAGATTTTTCTTGCCAATGTGTCTGCCAACCCCGACTGGTTCCTCTGTTTGTTTTTGCTCTCATCTCCACTGCTCCAACCTGTTGAATCTGTGCACCTGACTTCTGATAAATCATCATCTAATTTCTGTTCTTTCAGAGGATTATAATCTGGTTTCGTTTATGGATAAATCTTCTCTTGAGAGAATCTATTCAAAACCAAGTTTGTGTATTTTACTCTGAGATATAAAGTCCTTCCTTTCTGTCATTTCCTTCTTGATTTCTTCACAACATTTTGTGTATGGTGTTACATGTACTGACGTCTTGAGTTTGCTTTCGCTTAATTGTATTTTGATGGTCATGTCCTCAAAAAGTCTTGTGACAGTCTTTATTATTAGGACAAGCCAAACTCGAGTGCAACGTCAAGAGATTGATGCCCATCCTTTCTTGAAGGTGGCGTCATCCCAGAAGATGCGGGGAGTGTTGTAGACCCAGAGCCTTCTCTGTACGATGTTACCACTTAAATACATGGACATCATGATCCCATTTATGAGTCTTGATTTGGTTCCTCTTGAGTTCTAGAAGGGCCTCCCAATCATTGGTTTGAGCTAGTTACTGGGTGATGTTTACATCACTAATAAGTGAAGGTCCTGAAACAATTGAGTCCATTTCATCGTCTGAATACGTTAGTCCTAAGTTTTCTGCCAGATCCATTGGCAAGAGAGACTTATGGAAGTTTTCTGCCAGATCCATTGGCAAGAGAGACTTATGGAAATCTACAAGTACCATTCTACCAACCTTTTTCCTCAAATGGCGGGATGGATTAATCCATAGACCACTCAACACTTCACCTTTTAACCTTACACATGTACACTTCACTGCATTAAAGTAATTGTTCTGAGATACAGGAGGTAATTTTATATATCACCATACAGATCCCACCAGTACTTTTCCTTGGAAGGAGGCAATACTCACCTACGGAATAGAGTACCTACATGCCAAACCCAATGATGACTACACCCAACAATTCGCCACAGTGGTGGTAACTTACACCACCAGTGGCTAAGCTTTGTTGAGGGTTGCGGGTCAACACATGAGAAATCTAGCAGAGCCGGTAGAACTCACTCTCTTTTGATTATCCATACTAATATAATAAAGAGAGAGCCCAAACCTTTGAGGCGGGTAATCTCAGGAACCACAGCACCAATCACAACACCCAATACAGCGTTGGAAAGGGCAGTTGCAGCAGAAGGACATAGGCTATGCAGACGCCCACCATATACATTTAAAAGGTAAAAGAACCGTGCCAGCAAAGTAGTCCCTTGTGCTGTGGGTGTGTGCTGGGGGCATGACAAACTCTGGGGGCGTGTGGTACGTTCCGCCCTTCATGCAATGTCTCCTATCGTGTGCTAATCCCACCCTGCTCCCTTTAAATACCCCTGCACCTCATAATCCTAACCCACCCTTACTCCTTAAAATACCCCAACACCCTTAAACACTAACCCATCTTAACCCTATAAATATACCCTGTACCCCAAAACCCAAACCTATCCCTAAATGTATGCGTGGTAAAAGCATATAAAATGTAATGCCATGCGTTATAATGACATTGCAGAGTCATGGTACTTTCGTAATGAAAGTATGCAGAGTGATGGTATGCGGAAAGAAAGTTGCGGTGTAGTGTAGTTGCTATTTTCCCTATAGGCCCTGCGCATTGGAATAACATAAACAATAGTATAGACGTAGAAGTGCGGTCTTCCAGGTCTCTACTGACTATGCTAAACTTAATTGGGTTTGTTACCAACTAGCTCAGAGGTCACTGGAAACTTTCTTGACTGAATAGGAAGTGATCAGCTTCCCTGGTACAGACCAGAAGGGATTCAGTTTTCCAACAACCGCATAAACATGACAACTTTGCTCCTTAGAATAAGAGTCAATCTCTAGAGTCGTGTGAAACAATAGACAGTTATTTTACTCAGTCAGTTGTGCAGATTACTTTCACCAAGATGCAGAGAAATAGAGAGATGGCGTTTTCAATAAAAAGGTATTATTTATTGAACAGTCTTTCTTCTCATGCAAGAGAAATGAATTGCTACAATTGCAAGACTAGTTATTATAAAAAGTGCGTACAGTAAAATGAGGATTGCGAAATAATACTGTAAAAGCATTGATATGGTTTCTTAGCCATACAATGGTTAAAATGAATAAAATATATACATTCATATATACATTAGACTAACGTACTCAACTGGTGCTTCTAACTACGCCTACCCCAGTGTACCTGACCTAAGCCTAATACTTGGGAGGGAGTAAGTAAGTAGCAGTTTTGGTTGTTGGTTTTGCCAAGGTTTGCTTCAAGAATTCTCTCTAAGGGTTTAGTCAACACCATACCTCTGGAATAGAATGTTGAAGGTCTTGTATCTCCTTCCAGGACTCGATATCCCAGTTACTCGCATGAGTAGGCTGGAAACGCTGGAGCTGGATTTTCTCGGCAGGAGAAAAGACAGCGTCTCTCTCAGCACGTCAAGGAGGAGGAGGGGCAGCGTCTGTGGGCAGCTTGCATCTGCTGGGCTCTGCAAGGGACAGCTGTTCTGCTCCTGTATTCACCACACCATCGCTATCATCGATGTCGTTGAGGCAGCGTTTGCTTAAGGCAACATTGGTAATATTTATACCTGAAAGGTGCCTTGTTTGACGTACGTTTTTGGACATAAGACGTCAATAAAGATGTCACTAGGAAGTGATCGTCTCTCAGTGCTCATTAGAGTTCTATTACTAATCAAAACATAGCAAGCGGGGCTTTCCCAGGTTGCTGAGTTTTATCTTGTTGAAGAACTCTGAGTGTAATCTAGGAATCTTAGATAGTGGCTTCTGCTGTGTCATCTGCTCTAATGAGCTGCAGAGGAAGAGATTCTGAAATGTGGCTCTGATCGTGTTAGGCCAGAGACGAGTTTCTGAAATATCGCTCTTGATCGTTTATGCCATTATAGGGGTATGAATGGATTATAGCCGTATAGGGGCATAAGGTCACAGTATTGATCGGGGTCCTAGATTAGAACGAGACAGCGGAATAATGGGTGTTTACCCTCCCCCGGTAAGTACATTGGTGGCACGGCGGTCCACATCTCCAGCGACATACTCGTATTTTTTCACCACCCATTTGAAAAATGCACAGGTGTCTCTCATTGATGGCCAGCACCGACATACACTTTTAGACTCACCTCCCGCCACAAGTTCTAGAATTGCGAACTTTAGAGCTGGGGAGCTACGTTCGAATCTCGGCATCAGCTCAACATCCTGTGATTCAAGGCAAATCGCTTTGTCTCCCCGTGCCTACCACAAATGAATGTGTTCTGTAATGTAAATTGTACTCATGTTGTCGAGTTTGCGCTATATAATATTGCAAGGAAAAATAAAGTAGGGAAACTCGAGTTCACACACTACTGAACGCGCACTCTTAAGTGCATCAGCAGTGTACTGTGAATCGGAGCGTTTCACAGGCCTGTCACAAATAAGAAATGCTATCAAAACAAAATCCTACAAAACAATATACTACTGTCCGGCAGCAATTCATACCCGGACATCGCCAGGACGGGCTGCTAGTGGATAATAAAGTTTCATACCTGCCAACTCACATGGTACCACCGTGTGTCATACAATTTTGGCTCCCTTCACACAGTCTCCGGGTTAGGAGCCGAAATCACACGATGACAGGAAAAACAAGCTGAAAACAACTGCAATTAGTGGATTTTCAACTCGTTTTTGGAGGCTGTTAGAAACTGATGTCCATTAAGAGGTGTGAAAACACCCTAGTTCTCCAGTATTAGGGGTGTCTTTCATAGATTCACATGCCTGAATCATTCCCCGTCGTCGGAGTGGGAGTCCCACGGTCAATAAAAAAGTAATAAAATGCCATAATAGATATAGCAAATATCAGAAATACCCAACCAGGAAGTAAAGTAGCACCAGCTACAGTAGAAAAAACCTTCACAATCGTGACTATCCTAGTCATTATGTCTTAGTCCAAACTGCAGCCAATCAGGCGACAGCACCCACCAGAATGTTCTCCCCAGAGGCTCAGGCTCTCAGATTTTCTACCGCAAGTCGTGTGAAGGGAGTCTCCCTGAGCTCTGCTCAGTTTTTTCTTCTACATCACTTAGTTTCTTCAAGTTTTACAGATGTCGTCCTCTAAATCCCTGTTCAGGGCCTGAGATTCTTGTGGGAAGCAAAGACTATTCAAGGAAGATCCCCACAAAAAATGTTTGTATTGCCTTTATCCTGACCAAAAGGCAAAGGAGTGCAAGATCTGCCGGACCTTCCCCCCTAAGACCATCAGGGATAGAGAAGGACGACTGCTATTGTGGCTTAACAGACTCAAGGACAAGGAGGACCCTTTGTCTGAGGTAGGAAGCATTGCCTCTGGTTTTTTATTTCTTTCTACTAAGAGGAAGGCTGAAACTGAAGTTTCATCTCCAAGGGCGAAGGTGGCGAAGAAGGCCCAATCCTCACTGGATGCTCCTGGGCCTAGTACTTCAAATAAGACTCTTCCACCTACTAAGGTGGATAGTACGCCCTCTAAGAAGTCTGGGAAATCTGCAGTTCCCAAGAAATCTTCAAAATCTGTGCCTCCTCAGTTGCCACCTTTGACAATTTCAACGTCAAAAAAGGACTGTTTCCTCTCATGTGGCCACGTCTACCACCTGCACTATGACCTTCTCCTCTCCAAAGCCTACTCTTGTCATGTCTTTGGCCTCATCGCCTACGCTGGTTCATGTACAGATCAGGCCTATCTCGTCATCGACAATTGTCCCGTCGACAACGGCTAAGGTACCGTCGACGAGTTCCTCGTCTACGATTATGTCGACGGTTGGCTCCCCGTCGACGATGAAGATGGTACCGTCGACGAAGTCCTCGACGACGACGTTACCGTCGACGATGAAATCCACGTCGACGACGAAGTCCACGTCGACGAAGTTACCATCAACGACCTCGACGGCGTCCCCGTCAACGATGTTACCGTCGACGACCTCGTCGACGAAGAGATCCTCGTCGACGACGAAAACCACCTCGACGAAGCTACCGTCGACTACCTCGACGACGACCCCGTCGACGATGATACCGTCGACGAGACAACAGATTCAACAGCAAATGGAGGTACCATCGACGCCGCCTCTATCAAGCTGCACTACCTTGCAAGTCTGGTCAGCGCAGACATCAGGGATTCCGTTACCATCACCTGCAACTACAGCTACGCTGTTGAAGAAAAGGGCTACTACTGAGACGATTTCATCTACACTAGTAGTGCCTGAGAAACTTTTGGATTCCGATGAGGAAGGATCCTATGAGGATGAAAACTTTGGAGCAGCCAGAAGTCCATCTGACCTCCGAATTAAAGTTCAAGATGATATGGAGGAAGAGATGGATGAAACAGAGCCTACGTCACATGAAGATAGGCCTGCTCCCGGCATGCAGATGCCTGACGACTTGTTTCGCAATCTACAGTATATGCTCAGTGACTATTACAGACGCTTCCCACCTTCAGAGTCCGGTGAATCTCCGGTATCTACACCAAGACCTAAAACAGCGACACCGCTTTCTAAGCAGACGCAGCCAGTGGTTTTTGTGACGTTGGAGGAAGGACGTCCAGCATTATCTGCGCCGCAAGTCACAGCTCCTCAAACAGGGGAGGAAGAGTTCTCAGATCATGAGGAGCAAGAAGGAGAACTGGACAATGGGTCAGAATCGTCGGAGTATGATGATTATAATGCGAACATGCCCTCTCCGGCAGAACCTACTACATCTGAGTCACCACCCGTGGACATTGCCTCATTCCACAAGATCATGGATAGAGCAACAAAGAGGTTCATGATAACCATGGAGTCAAAACAAGAAGACTGCTTCTTGTATGATTTCAAGTCTACACCACAAAAACAGAGTTGGACCATTCCAATCATAGAATTCATCTGGAAGGAAGGACTAAAGATCATGTCCAAGCCAAATTCTTTGGCGGCAGTGCTCCCGAGAGTGGATAAGAAATATAGGGCGCCAAATTCATCTCCAGCGTGCCTTATCGGACAAGCTAAAGCAGACTCTGTGGTGCCGCAGGCAGCGCAAAAGAGGTCTTCTAATCCAACATCTCAAGTCTCTGTTCCACCAGACAAAGATGGAAGACGCCTAGATTCTATCGGGAAGAAAGTTTCTACTATTGCAGCTACGACCATTAGGGCCGCAAACTCCCTAGCCATATTGGGGAGATACGATAGGCAGATGGATCTCGCCATATGTGGACAAGCTTCCCGAGCCAGATTGAACTGAAGCGAAGAAGATCCTTCAGGAAGGAGAGTGCGTCTCCTCTGAGATAATTGATGCTGCAGTGGACGTTGCTGCCACAGGATTTCGTCAGCTAGCAGGTGCAGCTGTTCTCAGGAGGCAAGGATGGTTGAAGGCAACATCCTTTCTGCAGGAGGTCCAGACAAGGATTACAGATATGGCATTTGATGGAGAATACTTATTTGGAAAGCATGTTGACGATGCTCTTGCGGCCATCAAAAAAGATACTGAGACAGCACGTTCGCTGGGCACTCTACAATACCGGAAGTCTTCCTTTCGTGGAGCAAGAGGAAGAGGGAATTTCTCTAATAGAGGAGGTTATAACCAGAAGCGCTCCTATACTTCCGCTCAGGGAAACCAAAGATTCCAGCCATATCGGCAGCAAACTTACGGACAGAGGAAAGGAAATTTCTCTCAACCTCGAGGAAAATCTAACTATCGAGGAAGAGACAATAAGAAGTGAGGAACGCATCCTGCCACCACTTTGTGCCAACCCAAACCAAATTGGAGGAAAAATATCCCAAAATTACTTGAATTGGTCCAAAATTACCACAGACAAATGGGTTCTGGATGTGGTAGCCAGAGGTCTCATTTTAGAATTCGTAAAAACTCCCCCAAATTGCCCCCCAAAAGGACCGCCTCCAGTATACCTCAAGGAGCTGTTTGCCCAGATCAACACTATGATTCGGAAGGGAGCAATAGAAAGGGTACCTTATCATCAGAAAGGAAAGGGCTTCTACTCAAGATTTTTCCTTATTCGCAAGAAGTCGGGGGAATGGCGTCCCATCCTCGACCTGCGTGCCCTAAACAAATTCCTAAAAAAGCTGTCATTCAGGATGCTGACACTTCAAGAAATCCTCCAATTTCTTTCGGCGGGAGAGTATATAGCAACACTCGACCTTCAGGATGCATACTTCTACGTACCAATTTTACCCAGGCATCAGAAGTTTCTGAGGTTCAGAGTGGCTGGCAGGGACTTCCAGTTCAAAGTTCTTCCATTTGGACTGCGCTCAGCCCTCAGAGTGTTTACGAAGATACTGGCCCCGGTGGCAGCCCATCTTCGGTTGCAATCGATACAGATATATCCATATCTAGACGATTGCCTTATCAAGGCCAGTTCATTCGACATGGTGCAAGATCACATTCAAACACCTCTGTCACTAATGCAAAGCCTGGGTTTCTCAGTAAACTTCGAGAAATCACACCTCACGCCAGCAACAAGAAAGACTTTCTTGGGAGCGACACTGGACACCAAGCTCACCCAAGTATTCATCTCAAAGGAAAGACAGGAAAAGATACAACGGTTTGCTGCGGCACTGTTATTAAAAAAGTGCGTTTCAGTGCGCATGTTCAAGTCCTTCATCGGTATGATTTCTTCTTGCATTCTTCTCACCCCCAACTGTCGTCTTCGGATGAGGCCCTTGCAAGAGGAGCTCAGTCGCCAGTGGATTCAGGTATCGGGGTTCTTCGAGGATATCATCCAAATAACGCCTCGAATGCGAGAAGCGACACAATGGTGGACTCAACGATCCAACATATATGTGGGATGCTCTTTCCTCACGGACGTGCCCAGGTTCATAGTAACGACGGACGCTTCAGTGACAGGCTGGGGTGCACACCTCCAAGGCATGACGGTCAGCGGAAAATGGAACAAGATCCAAATGAGATGGCACATAAACAGGCTAGAATTGCACGCCATATTTCTCACCCTAAAGTCCTTTCAAGCGACTTTATAAGGCGCCACAGTTTTGATTCGGACAGACAACACCACCTGCATGCATTATCTGAACAAGCAGGGAGGCACGAGATCAGCCCGGTTGTCGCAGCAAGCACAAGAGATTTGGAGTTGGGCCCTGACTCACAATATCCATCTGTCAGCGGTCCATGTTCCGGGAATCGCAAATGTGTTAGCGGACTCTCTCAGCAGGTCCACGGGCCGCACTCACGAGTGGGAATTACATCTACCATCTCTAAACCGCATCTTTCAGATATGGGGGCATCCGGATCTGGACTTGTTTGCGACACACCAGAACCGGAAATGCCCATACTTTGCAAGCTGGGTTCCCCACAAGAACTCGTGCGGGGATGCCCTTTCGCTGAATTGGAATCAAATATTCGCATACGCTTTTCCACCGATACTTTTGATCCTGAAAGTCATCAGGAAGATGAAGAAGCAGCCATGCCGGTTGATACTGATTGCTCCACGATGGCCCTGACAATACTGGTTCACCAAGCTACTCCTTCTCTCGGAATGCAACCCTATCCAACTTCCACGCATTCCGAATCTTCTCTCCACCCAGTAGGGCAGAGTGTACCATCCGGACCCGAACTCGCTAAAATTGTCAGCTTGGCTCCTCAGCACATGGAATTTGCACACTTAAAAATTCCACAAGATTGCCAGGAGGTACTGGCGAAGGACAGAGCTCCATCCACGATCAACACCTACAAACTTAAGTGGAGGCGTTTCTGTGCATGGTGCCAATCTAATGGTCTTCATCCCATTCATGCCAAACCGGAGCAAATCCTTCCTTTCTTTTTGCGTTTGGCCAGATTGGGTTTGGCACATTCTACTCTTAAAGTCTTCCTAGCTGCCATTTCTAGATTTCGTAAAGATTGATCAAATTCTTTGTTTTCTGTGCGGATCATACAACAATTTTTCAAAGGATTGTTTCGTATGTTTCCGCCTGTACGGAAACCTCCTCCTGCATGGCATCTGAATGTCGTACTAACTCAGCTCATGTGTCACCCTTTCGAGCCGATCCATAAGGTGGACCTGAAATTTCTGACATGGAAAGTATCTTTGTTACTAGCCTTAACATCTGCTAGAAGGGTTAGCGATATTCAGGCATTTACATCTAAAGCGCCTTTCATCCAATTCACCGTGGACTCAGCAGTGCTGCGTACTAATCCAACGTACATGCCAAAAGTGCCTTTGGATTTTCATCTGAATGAGCCGGTTGTCCTCAAAACATTCTTTCCAACCCCACAGTCTCCGGCTGAAAGAGAACTACATTCGTTAGACATTAGAAGATGTCTTAAGTTTTACCTATCAAGAACCTCTGCCATCCACAAGACAGACCAACTGTTCGTGGCTTATGGGCGGCAGCGCCAGGGCTGTGCAGTTTCAAAACAGACCATTGCTAGATGGGTCTCCTCTACGATTGGACTTTGTCATCAGCAGGCCGGTAGACCCTTACAGGCCTTGCCAAGAGCACATTCTACAAGGGCGGTTAGCTCTTCCACTGCCCTTTTTGCTGGTGTGCCTCTTCGACAGAACTGCAGAGCTGCTACTTGGTCTAGCAGATACACCTTTACTAGACACTACTGTCTAGATTCAGCAGACGACGCAGATGCTTCGGTTGGAAGAGCAGTGCTGCGCAATCTTTTCAAATAAGGTGAGCCTCTGTTTCCACCTCCTCCTCTATGCTCTTTAGACGTTATTCCAGATGTCGATGATTATTGTTATACATGTATACTGTGTGTGTATGTATGTATATATATATATATATATATATATATATATATATATATATATACATATATATTGGATACTCTGAGGTCTACGAGCGTTATGCTAGGAGTACTGCTTACTATTCTGATTCAGACATGTGAATCTATAAAAGACACCCCTAATACTAGAGAAGAACAATAGTTACTTACCCGTAAACAGGTGGTTCTCCAGTATTGGTGTCTTTCATAGATTCACATGCAACCCGCCCGCCTCCCCCCAGAGACTCACTCAGGCATTATGGGGTTTCACTCCTGTGCGAGAAAATCTGAGAGCCTGAGCCTCTGGTGAGAACATTCTGGTGGGTGCTGTCGCCTGATTGGCTGCAGTTTGGACTAAGACATAATGACTAGGATAGTCACGATTGTGAAGGTTTTTTCTACTGTAGCTGGTGCTACTTTACTTCCTGGTTGGGTATTTCTGATATTTGCTATATGTATTATGGCATTTTATTACTTTTTTATTTACCGTGGGACTCCCACTCCCACGACGGGGAATGATTCAGGCATGTGAATCTAGGAAAGACACCAATACTGGAGAACCACCTGTTTACAGGTAAGTAACTATTGTTCGTCATTGGCGACAGCCTCAATGATCCTTTGTTTATATTTTTCCAAGAGAGGCCTCTTCCTCACACTGTGGCATTATTTTATAAGTTAGCATGTATGAAGACTACTGATAAGTAATGGTGTCATTAATGGGAGCACATGTGAGTCAAGAATAACTTTTTGTTCTTAAAGTGTGCATGAAGTCTTACTATCGATGTGTGTATTATTCATGCGGGTTACACACCGATGCACTGATGTGTGGGTGTTTGTCCCATGATGATATATCACCCCATTATTTTGATATATTTCTGTTTGTTTTTTTAGCTTCTCTTTTGTTTTGCTGTGGAAGAGCACCTGGAAGCATATATTATTTTTCTTTGGGTGGACTGCGACTTGGATGTGGACTTATGTGGTCTACCCTTTTTTTGTCTAACTTTATAGTGCAGCTGTTGCCAAACAATTATGTGAGAAATTAGTAGAGAGGGGCTTTGGCTCTGCCCACTTGTCGGGAGTCAGGAATACATGTTTTGATTGAGCAGAAGTTGCGTGCTTCTACAAAAAGTGCCTATTCTCCACACAGCTGTGATTATTTTGTTTATTTATCCAGAAGCCTGAACTAGAAGTTTGAAGGGCACACACAACAATGTAATGCTATTAAAGTTTCCTAGATAACAGATACTTTGGGGCAGATTTACAACTTCTGGCGTATCTCTGCTAATCATAGAGTGCGGTGTAGTAGTCCAGTCGGTTGGTGATCATGACTTGAATGTCAGTGTGTCTAGTGTCGATGGGGAGCCACTTAAAAATCTAGTGGAGCGTGCAGAGCTTGAGGAAGAAGGAATAAGCAACTGTATTGATCTGTTTCCTTAAAGTTAACCTATCATCCAGTATGATGCCATGGTTGCGGGCATGGCTGGTTGGTGTTGGCGGGTGTCCTAGGTTGGGTGGCACCACCATGACTTGTTACACAAATTAGTTTTTCCTTCTTGTCTGGGTTGAGTTGGAGGCAGTTGGTTATATGGGACGTTTGTCATGCAATTGTGGAGGTTTGTTAACCTGGTGTCGGGGTCTTCAGAAAGTGAGAGGATGATTCGGATGTTGTCGGCCTAGGAAATTACGTTTAATCTGTGTGATCAAGTGACATTGGCCAAGAGAGTCATGTAGGTGTTAAACAAGGTGGGACTCCGGGATGAACCCTGAGAGAAGCCGCAGATTTTGTTATTCCGTTCCAAGGTGAATGGTTAGAGTCCTATTCTCTGGGTTCTCCCTGTGAGGAAGGAGGCGATCCCCTTGGGGGAATTCCATCTGATTCCGATGTGTAGTCTTTTGATCAGGATGTTGTGTGATACTGTCTCGAATGATGCTGAAAGGTCGAGAAGGATCCCAGCTGCTGTTTTGCCTTGGACTAGGGGTGACATCTGATGTCATCCGTAGCAGCCAGCAAGGCAATTTCAGTGCTGGGATTCTGTTTAAGTGGAAGATGCGAGTTAGACTGCCCCACCAAAAAAAAACATTTAAACCAGGCTTTCAAATCTGCCCCATAGATTATGCCTTTACCACACCTTGGAATTTTAGATTAATCTCAGGATTCAGAATTGTGAATAGAGATGGAAGTGACCATAACATGGTAGCCTTGGAGATCCCGGATGTGCACTTCGAATCTGGCCCAAAGATTATGGAACAAGAGGTGGACTATCCCAGACGCCGCACAACTAGGCTCACGGAAGAATATGTTGCCAGATTAATAAAATTACAAAAGAACCTAGACCTGAAGTCAGCAAGGGGTCGAAACCTTGATTGGTATGTACGAAAAATCGAGGAGGTGGTCCAAACTCTTAGTATAGGTCTAAAAAATATAAATAGAGGCAAAAACAAAAATAAAGCGAAAAGTAAGAAGATAGAGAAACTTACCGGCTGGTTCACAAGAGAATGCCAGGAGAAAAAAGGGAAGTTAGGAGAATGACCCTCCGCATTCAGCAAAAGAGAGACCAAGATAGTGTAAACACCCTAGGGGGCCTAAAAAGAGAATATAACATCATTATCAGAAGGGCAAAAAGGGAATTTAAAGAAGGATGCTGGCAAACATTACTCGAGGCAATCAAAACTAAGAACTTACGAAACTTCTGGAAGTTAGTCCACTCAGCAGCAGATCCCCAACCAGGGAAAATGAACTGCATAGTAGAAGAGTCAGCATGGGAGGAGTATTTACAGGATCTTTATAGTCCAGGGAAAGACCGGGAAGAAAATCTGTACACAGACTGGAGCGGTCTGGTAGCAGATATAAAGCCCGTTTTTTCTGCCAAAGAGGTTAAAAAGACAATAAAGGGTTTGAATCTCACGAGCGACAGGCCCAGATAACCTCCCGGCTCAAATAATCAAAACTCATGTAGATTGGTGGGCGGAATTTTTTGCAAATATGTTTGAAGTCATTCTAGATACTGGGAAACTCCCCGATAACTGGAATGGGGCTATAATAAGGCCAATACATAAGAAAGGGGAGATGAACAACCCGAAAAATTATAGATTAATTAATCTACTGGACATCGTGGAGAAAATATTTGCAAAAATAGTGCTTGGCAAATTAAAGGACTGGGTGGAAGAGAACTAAATTATCCCGGTGGAACAGGGGGCTTTAAAGAAGGGCACTCCACCGTGGATAACTGTTATGCCCTGTGGGCCCTTGCCCGGAAGTCGATAGAACAAAAGGGGAACCTGTTTTGCTGTTTCGTCGACTTCCGGGCAGCCTTTGATTCTGTGGGCCGGGGGAAACTATGGGAGTGCCTGATCAAATATGAAATCCCGGTGTGCTTACTTGAAATCCTGAAAGAATTACACAGAGGGAACTGGGCCCAAGTTATTAAAGACACACAAGGGGCGCTGACAAAGAAAATTGAACTAGGTCCGCTCCTTTTTTCAATATTTCTAGCTGATCTGCCAGCAGTACTAGAGGTGGAAAGAATCGCGAGCCCGAGAATGAATAGTAGAAAGGTCTCATGCTTGCTGTATGCAGACGACCTTGTGATTACTGACCTGAAAGAGCTCGGGCTACAAAGAAAACTAAATGCATTCCATGATTACTGTAAGGATAAATTGCTGACAGTGAACATGGAAAAAACAAAGATCATGCGCTTCGGTAAATGGACCAAGAATTTTAGCTGGTACCTAGATTAAATAAAATTAGAAACGGTAAAAGAATATAAATATCTTGGTCTTTGGTTCGAATCCTCCTTAAAATGAGACATACATTTGGTACACCAAAACGCAGAAGCATCTTTCTCCATTTGTGGCCTGAAAAAATTCAATAAAAACTATGGGGATATGTCACACAAACCGATATTAAAAGCATATGAGGCCATGATGCCGCCCCAAGTACTGTATGGGGCAGAAGTGCTCCTTCTAAGCGGAAAGGGAGGCTGGGATCGGGAGGAAGGTAAGGCCCTGAAAACATTACTGTCACTGCCAAAGTCAACAATGATACAAGCAATTAGACTGGAAACAGATATGATTGGATGGAATACTCAGACCAAAATGGTGATGGTAAGATCTGGGAAAAGCCAATCCCAGGGGGTAGGGGAAAAGGTCTCACATTGGTGTAGTGAGGAAATCCGCCACAGAAACCTAAGATGGGCATTAGACGCAAAAAGAAAAATAAAGGAAATAATTGGGAACCTAAAAGTGGGAGTAAACCGAAATTCTCTAGATGTAGATTACACGAAGAGTGCACTCATAGTACAAGGAAGGGAGTACTCCAGAAGTCTGGATATAGGACATCTAAGAAACAAAAAATCAGTGGTAAATGTGATAGAATCATGGGAAAACGAGACGGGGTACCCAAACTTAGAAACCCAGCCAAATTACGCATCTAGGTGGGAGATACTGAAAATCCGAATTGGCACCATCCCTTGGCTAATGGAGGGGAGAGTTAAGGCAGAAATGTTATATCCAGATGGTATATGTAAATGTGGCCTAGGGGTCAAGTGTGAAATGCTGCACATACTACTTGACTGCTTGACATGTCTAGAAGTGAGAAAAAGTTTCTTACAACCTTTATTTATAAAACATGGCATAAGAGAACGTGTACAAGCGACAAACTTATTGATAGGAATGGAAAATCTGGAAATTGTAATTGCACTTGGGAATTTTCTGAAAGAGGTGAATCGCTTAGCACTGGAACAGCAAAAGAAATCAAATTGAGGAACCTATATTGACAGATATAAGTAAAGCTAAGTTACGAGGGATTGCAAGCCCATAACATTTCAGATAGTACTGTAATGAGAAGCATATCGAAATTGCCTGTTTTAAATATAATATCTTCCAGTTTTATTATGTACTAGCAGCCCGTCCCGACGTTGTCCGGGTATGAATTGCTGCCGGCCAGTAATATATTGTTTCGTAGGATTTCATTTTGATAGCATTTCTTATCTGTGACAGGCCTGTGAAACGCTCCGATTCACAGTACACTGCTGATGCACTTAAGAGTGCGCGTTCAGTAGTGTGTGAACTCGAGTATCCCTACTTTATTTTCCTTGCAATAATATATAGCGCGAACTCGACAACATAGCATGAGCACAATTTACATTACAGAAGAACACATTGATTTGTGGTAGGCGCAGGGAGACAAAGCGATTTGCCTGGAATCACAGGATGTTGAGCTGATGCCGAGATTCTAACGTAGCTCTCCATCTCTAGAGTTCACAATTTTAGAACTTGTGGTGGGAGGTGTGTCTAAAAGTGTATGTCGGGGGGCGTGGCCAAGATGGCGGGCTGAGCGGTCGCACTCGCTGTGAGCTCCGCCGGACCCGAGCCCTTAACCTCCTAATTTAGCACTGGTCTCCCCCCCGGAACCGTGCATTTGGTGAGATAAAGGCGCTGGATGTCGATGTGGAGGCTGTGAAGGCAGAAATCGCCGGCATCAGACCTAGAACGGTCCCGGAGCCCTGGCCGGGTGCTGAGAGGGCCTTTGGTTCGGAGCGGAAGTGGAGCCGCGGCTTGGTTTGGGGGACCGCCCGCCTTGGTGACTGAGGAGGAGCCGCCGCTGCCTCTAGTCGGACCCCGACCTTCATCGCAGCATCCTACCCTGCGGCGAACCCCGAGGAGCTGAGCAGCTTGGTACCCGGAGGCGGAGCGTCGAAGGGGGACGCTGGGGGGCTGGACATTACGCAAGGCCGTGGCTTTGGCCTAGTCCCCCGGATGACGGAGGTGCCGGGAATCGAGAGGCGCTACATTTGCCCGGCAACCCAGCGGAGGTGCCCTCTGGATGTGGACCTGCATTGCCAGGCTTGCAAGCACTGAGATAACGGCTGGAGACTCGATACTGCGTCCCAGGAGGATCTCGCACGTGGTGCCGAAACTGCGGCCTACCTCTCCAGGAACCCCGGAGGTGCACTGGTGGGGAGATTTGGCGGAGATCGGATCGCCGTATCCCCCCCCGACAGACTCCTCGGCTGCCGCCGCTTCATCGCCTCTGAGAGACTGGGGTAGAAGGCGTTGGGTGTGACATTCCCAGTACAACCTTGGAGGTAAAGCAGTGACGCATTTGCAATACGCCCCATGCTGTAACGTTTGAGAGGGCTTTCTCGGCCCGATTTGTGGTGGCCGTCTGATGAGGAATCGGTGAGTCCGCCGGTGGTGTGGGTGGTGGTGAGCAGGGGCACAGGCCCGGACGGGTCGAGCCGGGAGACCCGGGTGGGACGCCGGTCCCCGGGTTGACTGGATCGTGAATCACCCCATTGTTGGATGTGGCCTACCGGAGGTGCGGAATGAGGCCCACGCAGAGGTTGGCAGTGTGCACGTGGCTGTAGCGGCCTACTGGTGGCTCGATTGGCGGCCTTGCACCGAACATTCCAGAGGACACCCCAGTGGCCTAGATGGCGAACAATAAAAGGTCCAAGAAAGGAGACCGCACCCTGCCGGACATGTTGGACCGGAATGCCGCGAGACAGGACAGGGGGCAACCGTCTCCGAGTCTTCCGGGCGGCTCCCAAGGAGCGAGTGGAGGGGAGCCCCCAGTCACGAGATCTTTCCTTGAGTCCCTTTTTGGCACCCTGCGGGACGACTTCCAGACCCTTAAACAGGAGGTGGCGGGTGAGGTCCGGGAAATTCGACGGGAGGTAGATGGCCTGGGAGAGAGAGTGGCTACGGTGGAGGGCGCTGGCCATGCTAGGGACGAGGAGATCACGCAATTGCAGCAGGAGGTTATTCGGCTCCGGGACCAGAATCTTGATCTTCAGACACATACCGAGGACCTTGAAAACCGCTCCCGGCGGAATAACATCCGAGTCCGGGGTGTTCCATCCCGTGAAGAAGGGGAAGATGTAGCTGCATACCTGCGGGACCTATTTAGAGAGGTGCTGGGGGAATCGGATGATTTCCCTATCCGTATTGATAGAGCGCACAGAGTCGGCCTACAGCGCAGGGCCTCGGCACCCCCCCCCCCCGGACATCTTGGCCTTCCTGCCGGACTATCCCTTGAAGGAAAGGATACTCCGTGAAGCACGGAAGCGGTCATCTATGGACTTTAGGGGTCATCGTGTGGCGCTTTACCAGGACCTCGCAGCATCTACCCTGCAAAAACGCAAGGCCTTTAAAATAGCGACGGATTTCCTTAGGGAGCACGGCACTCAGTACTCCTGGGTGCACCCTTTCCGTCTCATCTTTCGATGGAATGGGACCCTACACCAGCTGCGGTCCCTTCAAGGTACATGTGGGGTACTGGACTGGGTATCACTGCTACGGACGACGGAACATTCACTCCTCGCCAGCGCCGTATCACCAGGGATGGCTGGCAGTCGATCCCGGGCCGGCGGTCGCCGGCCTCCTCGACACAGCCGGGCTCGCCCGCTGCAGCTGCGGATCCAGATGACGCACCACGAGCTACAGTTACCGACGCTGCGCCAACTGAAGTTGCGTTGACTGCCTGAATAAACTCCGGGGGGAGATTGACATCGCTGTGTCAGTAACGCAGGTTTGGGGGTTCGGGGGGCGGGGGGATGGGGGAGTGCGTAGTGGCTGGACGTCCACTTTTTTGACTTTCCATAGGCCTGTCCGTCATGGACCGGACTTGGACACTGGTTTCTTGTGGGGTGTTGGGGGATTCTGGGGGTGGAGTTGGGGTTGTTGGGACAGTTCCAGTTGCGGGTGGGAACTGGGGTCTGTTTGGGAGAAGGAGGGGGGGACAGTTCCTGGGGGGATCGGGATGGGGGGATGGACGAAGGGGAGGGATCCAGGTGTTGGCGGGAGTGGGGGGGGGGTCGTCCAGTGCACAATGGGGTTCCTTGTCATTCAGATAATGTGTATACTTCTTGGTTTGCTCGGATTTGCATGCCTCACTCACAGTTTTGACTTTCTGTTTGCATTGCTGAAGAGAGGGATGGGGAGGGAGCGGGTTCTTCAGTGCTTGTTGTTGCCTATGGCTCTCCGGACACTGGCTGGGCCTCTGGTTTTGCTCGGTCATTTTTGCACCACACGTGATAGTGCTCTGTTCCCTATTATGTCGCCCTTTTCACACGTCAGCCCTTACACCCCTGCTGTTCTGGTACTGTGGGGCCCCACTGCTCTTTACTATTCCCCTTTACATGCCTCCTGACACGTGCAAGGTAGTGACTCTGAATGTTCGAGGGCTGAATAACCCAGTCAAGAGGCGGGCTGTGCTCTCCCTTCTGGAGACTACCCAGGCGGACATCTGTCTCCTCCAGGAGACGCACCTCCTCTCGCAAGACACGCACAGACTCCGCTCTCATAAGTTCCCTTCGCAGTTTTTCTCCTCTTGTGCCACCAAAACGGCAGGGGTGGGGATACTAGTGGCCAGACACTTTCGGGGAGAGGTCCTCCACAAGTTTACTGAACAAAAAGGCAGGCTCCTTGCATATAGGTTCAGGATAGGGGGCCTCCTGTTTACGATTGGATCCCTATATAGCCCTAATGAAAGGCAGGACCGCTTTTTGCAGACCGCGATCGAGGACATCACCTCCTCCCAAGACCGCTACATTATACTGGGCGGTGATTTTAACATGGTCTTTAACTCTGCAACAGATAGATCGGCACAACGCTCCCCGCAGGTAGGGGAACTCTCTGCGGACCGTAAGGTCCAGCTGGAAGAAGTCGACCTCCTGGATTTGTGGCGACACATGCACCCTACGAGTAGGGACTACTCATACTATTCCCATGCGCACAAGACATACGCGAGGTTGGACCATCTTTTGGTCACCTCCCCAGTATAGGCGCTAGCGTCGGGGTCGGAGATAGGTGTGATCTCCCTTTCGGACCACGCCCCAGTTGAGGCTACGCTGCGTTTGCCGCCAGCTGCTTCTCGGCCCAGAACGTGGCGTCTACGTGACACGCTGCTACACAGGAAGGAGGTGGTGACACGTGTTGAGGAGGCGATCCGAGAATATCGGTCCCATAATGATAACGCCGACACTAGCCGGGCCACGCAATGGGCGGCATTGAAGGCGGTGATTCGAGGGGAATTCTTGGCAATATCCGCGGCTGATAACAAAGAACGGCAGGCCAAGAGGGATGAACTTACAGGTCGGGTTAGAGAATTGGAACAGATACACCGTAGGACTGGGGCTCCCCGGATTTGGAGGCAGGTCAAGGAAGCGAGGAAGCTTTTGGCGGCCTTGGATCTTGATCGGGCGGGGTATGCGGCACTTCGGTTGCGTCACACCTTCTATACCTGAGGTGACCACTGTGGCAAATTGCTGGCCCACAAGCTTCGGGTGACACGCCAGAGTCAGCTAGTCAAGGAAATCTCGGATCCAGCAGGGAACGTGGAGACGGAGGACGCTCGATCGCAGCCGTCTTCGGCGAGTTTTATAGGGATCTTTACACTGGAGACCCCCCGGATGAGGCAGCTACGACTGCTTATCTGGACTCGGTTACGCTGCCTTCCCTGGATTCTTCGCAGGCGGAGTATTTGGATAGAGACATCCGGATAGAGGAGGTGATCTCTGCTATTGCCAGACTTAAACATGGCAAAGCGCCTGGCCCAGATGGCTTCACGGCCCTTTATTATAAAAACCTTCTGCACATCTCTGGCCCCGGTACTCACACATCTCTTCAACTCCTTTGCTGACCCCGGAGCTATTCCACCTAATTTACTCCGGGCCTCAGTCACCGTTATCCCTAAGCCCAGGAAAGATCCGAAATACTGTGGGTCCTACCGACCGATTTCTCTTTTGAACATCGATTTGAAGCTATACACAGGGATTTTGGCCGCACGCCTTGCTCTTCACTTGCCCGGTCTCATCGACCCCGACCAGGCAGGGTTTGTCCCTGGGAGACAGACGGTGGACAATACGAAACGGATTGTCCACCTTTTGAAGAAAGCTTCCCGGATCCCGGGAGAACGAATGATGCTGGCGGTGGATGCCGAGAAGGCTTTTGATCGAGTCCACTGGCCCTTCCTGGAGCAAGTTTTAATGAAGGCCGGGATAGGGGACAAGTTCAGATCCATGATTCTTAACTGTTACAGGCAACCTTCAGCGTTAGTTCGGGTCAACGGGTTTACGTCTGCGACCTTTGACATTGAACGCGGTACCCGGCAGGGCTGCCCGCTCTCACCTTTACTCTTTTCTCTATATATGGAGCCATTTGCTCAACGGGTGCGTGATAATCCTGCGGTGGCCGGAATCCGGATGGGGGGCTTCACACACGCTATTAGCCTCTACGTGGATGATGTCATCTTGTCCATTGATAAACCCCGGACGGCCCTACCGGCATGTATAGCGGAATTGGACTCCTTCGAGGAGCGGTAGCAGGGTTTAAAATGAATATGGGCAAGTCGGTGGCCTTAGATGTCTCCCTCAGGCCGGTTACCAGAGCCTACTTACAACATAGGTTCCCTATGCTTTGGTCCTCGGGTGCGGTACCTTATCTGGGGATTCAGATTGCACCCACTCTGCCGGCCATGGTTTCGGCCAACTACCAGGCACTAGGAACAAAAATTAGGGACGAACTAGGGCGGTGGAATCGTGAGACGCTCTCCTGGCTTGGCAGAATCGCTGCTGTCAAAATGACGATTTTGCCACAAGTACTCTATCTTTTCAGGGCCCTGCTGCTCCAACCGCCGGTTGGGTGGATACCGCAACTACAGGCGGATGTCTCACGCTTTGTTTGGCAGGGCAAGAAGCCCAGAATGCGCAGAGCCCTCTAGCTGCTGGCCCCCGAGGCAGGCGGTTTGGGGATACCGGATTTCCGCAAATACTTTCAGGCTGCGCAGCTCCGTTATCTAGTGGAGTGGAGTGGAGTAGGTGGGAGTCCGATAAACATTGGCTCTTCCAGGACCAGGCGGTGGCGGGGAGACCCCTACAAGAGATTCCTTTCTTGCGCCATCCTCATAGGCCTAAAAACCTCTATGCTTCTTTTATTACGAGAGTTCCCCTACTAACCTCCTATACGGTCTTACCACGTTCCCGTCCCCGCTCACGCCGCTAGTAGACAATCCAGATTTCACGCCAGGGCTAGAAAGAGGGGCGTTCACACATGGGAGACAGGCGGGGTGTCGAGCCCTATGTCATTTGTACGGTCCGGAGGGGGTGGTCCCCTTCTCCCAATTTCGTCAGGAGTTTTCATTACCGGAGAGCGACAGATACCACTATATGCAGGCCTGCCATTGGGCCCTCCAGCCGCAAGTAAGAGAGTCGGCTGATAGGCTTTTCCTTCCTTACGAAAAATGGCTGTTGTCCCGCACATCGGATGCCATATTGATCACAGATCTCTACAAGCTTCTGCAACCACCTGCAACACACAGTTATCATCCTGGGAGGGAGCGCTGGGAAAGGGAATTGGGGAGGACCCTAAGCCCTAAGGAATGGGAACACATATCTTACAGGGCACGACACTCGGCATACCACATGGGGCTCACTGACACTCTGACCAAGGTCTCCACCTACTGGTATTACACACCTGAACGAGTCCACGAATTTGATCATAACAAGGAAGACACATGTTGGAGGGGGTGCGGGCACCGGGGGACACTCACGCACATTTTATGGGAATGCCCGCTGCTGGAGCCTTACTGGAAAGAAGTGCTGGATAATATTGACGCACACTTCGACATCGAATTACCACGCTTCCCTGCTTACATCTTGTTGGGACTTCCGAACGGCTTGATGTACCCCCTCAGAGCCAGTAAGGGCAGACAGATTGCGATAGCCCTGGGCTCTGCAGTCCAGAACATTTTAATATACTGGCACACAGCTACGATTCCGTCCACCACAGGTTGGCTCCATAGGCTGTGGCATGTGTTAGGGATGGAGAGGATGTCACTCACGGTAGCGGGGGATGTGAACCAATTCAGAGAGCTCTGGCAGCCATTTCATTCCCTATTGCTCACGGAATTTAGAGAACTCACCTGCCCTAGGTACCTCCGTCTTCTGCGGCTGCCTGGCCCAATGGAGCCTACCTAATGCTTTGCTATTGGTCCCCCTTTTTCCACGTGAGGCATAGCTTGCTGTATTTTCCTTTTGCTTTGGGACAGTGCACTGGACGAGGGGTGGGAGGGGAGGGGGGAAGGGAGTTGGGGGGAGGGAGTTGGGTAGTTGGGGTTCGGGGTGGGGTTGTGTGGGGAAAGCCATTTCATATCGTGGCGAAACATGATGTATAATTCAAGGGGGGCATGACCCGTTAGGATGATCTTGACTGCAGATGCATTTGCACTTTGTGGGTCCTTCCGCCCTACCGTATTGCTCTTTGAAGATATGTCTTGTCCCAATGTGCTATGTTGAATAAAATACTTTAAACCTAAAAGTGTATGTCGGTGCTCGGCATCAATGAGAGAGACCTGTGCATTTTTCCAATTGGTGGTGAAAAAATATGAGTATGTTGCTGGAGATGTGGGCCGCCGTGCCACCAATGTACTTACGGGGGAGGGTAAACACCCATTATTCTGCAAATTTCTTTCCGCATACCATCACTCTGCATACTTTCATTACAAAAGCACCATGACTCCGCAATGCCATTATAACGCATGGCATTACATTTTATATGCTTTTACCATGCATACATTTACAACGAAATTCGTTGTAAATGCATGAATGGTAAAAGCATGTTTTTTAAAAATGTTTGGATAAGGCAAGTATGGGTATAGGGGTATATGTTTTGGGGTACTGAGGTATATGTTTTGGGGTGTTTGGGAATTTTAATGGTTCAGATATAGTTTTGGGTTATGGGGTACAGGGGTATTTTTAGGGTTCAGGGCTAGGTTTGGGTTTTGGGGTATAGGGGTATTTTTAGGGTTCAGGGCTAGGTTTGGAGTTTAGGGTACAGGGGTTTTGCACTCCACACCACCCCAGTTCAGACATGGCCATATGCAAATCAGCCTTGACCCTGTGCCTCATGGGAACAGTCCAGCCCGAAGGGCGGAAAGTACCACACGCCCCCCACATTTGTCATGCCCCCCCAGCACAAGCCCACAGCACAACGCAGACACGCCCACAAGGGACTATTTTGCTGGCACGGTTCTTTTACTTTTTAAATGTATATGGTGGGCGTCTGCATAGCCTATGTCCTTCTGCTGCAACTACCCTTTCCAACGCTGTATTGGGCGTTGTGATTGGTGCTGTGGTTCCTGAGATTACCCACCTCAAAGGTTTTTGGCTCTCTCTTTATTATATTAGCATGGATAGCATGTGTTTAAAATTTTTTTTAACGATTTTATGTCTGTGCTACCCATAGAATGCCTTTTTTTAAATTTTTGTATAACATATAGAAAGCGGCATGAAGAGTAACAGTCTGATTTTATAAATTTTGTACGGTTTTGATATTGATGTGATGCATTTCTATTTTGATCTAATTGTTTTTAGACCACGATCTAAATGAACAGAGTTTCTCTCTCTCAGTGCTGGGATTGGTGTGGAATCCTGATTTGAAGGTGTACAGAAGATTGTGATTCTCCAGGTGTTCCACAAGCTGGCAGTTGATGGCCTTCTTGGCGGGGAAGGGGAGCAGAGAGATTGGGTGGTAATTTTGGAATTTCCTAGGGTCGGTGGATGTTTTTTTGGGTAGAGGCTTGACTTTTGTATGCTTCCATTCTCAGGGGAAAGGGGCCATGGTGATCGATGCATTGGTGATCGTATTGCTCCCAAGGTTGAAGATGTGGTAGGGGTATGGGTCCATAGGTGCTCCTGAATCGATTGAGCTCATGGTGGCCGTGGTGTCTTGCATGGAGAGCTGGTTCCAGGTGGTGAGCAGGTGGTCCTGTTCTTAGTTTGTGTGGTTGAACTGGCTGGGGAAGTCGGTGGGGTGGTGTTCACAGTTCCTGTAGATGGTGGAGATCTTGTAGAAGAAGCTCGCCAGGGAGTTGCAGAGGTCTTGTGAAGGGGTGATGTCATTTTAGGTGGCTGAGGGGCTGGAGAACTCTCTGACGATGTTGATGAGTTCCTTGCTGTGGTTGGAGCTTGCTTCGATGCAGTCGGTCAAGGTGCTTCTTTTATTCCTTTTCAGGAGTTGGTGGCATTGGTTGAAGGTGGTTTTAAAAGTGGTGCGATCCGCAGTATGTCTGCTGGTGTGCCAACTCCTTTCGAGTTGTTGCAGGTTTGCTTCGAGGTTCTTAGCTTGGCCGTGTACCAGGTGGCCTGCATATCACAAAGACCCCATACTCTTATAACCACCCAATAACCACTTTATATTTATTGCAGTTCCTTTTTTTATTGGTCGCCAGTTTGGAGCATGTGCGTTTAATCAAGAGACATGGGATGGTTGAGATTAACAAACACCTGAAAGCATGAACTCCAGAGACACTGCTCACTGGTTAGAGGCGGCAGACCCGTAAGCAGAGAACGGCCCGGGACCAGGGTTCAATTCCCGACGTGGCAGGGTCGTGGACCAGGGTCAAAACGGACTCGATAATTCTCGCCTCGGTGCCTACTCTAACCCGGGAACACACTCAGCAACTCTGGGCATTAAGCCTGCCTCATCTCTACAACGGCCCCCCACAGATGCCGGGGATGCCTGGTTTCACCTTAGAGATACCCAGAAAGGGACCATCTCACAGGGAAAACCAGGACGGGTTCCCCAGTGGTCTTCAGCACCAGGATACTCCATGGAGTCGCAGTGCGCTTTACAAGTACACCCACATTTACATTCATTTACATTTACCTTCCCTTGCGTGGTTCTGAGCCCACTGGGGCACATCTCTTGAAACATTCTGAAGGAGCAAACAGGAATGCCTTTGACCTATTCATCAAGAAACAAACTGTGAATGGCTTGAGGACCCACCAAAAAGCTGCAGGTCAAGCGTTCAAATCCACTAGTAATACCATCCTGTGACTGGTAAAATAAATGCTGGGGCATTTGGCACTTTCACCGCCCTCGTGCCCAGTGACATTCACGTTTCTGGTGTGTTCTGTATAGATATGCATTATTGGCACTGACCATGAGTATGTGCTAAGTAATTGTAGAGGTATAGGACGCAGCATGTGCTTGTGGCTTGCTAGCTGTCCAGCAGGACTTGCTGTCTGTTGTTTTGCAGGTTGGCTGCCTCGGGTCTCTCTGCTGTGGCTTGGCTTTTCTTGGTTGGTCCAACATTTGGGCTTCCTGGAGCTCCTCATGGGGTTAACAGTCCCCGCCCTCTAAAACGACCAGCAGTACCCTCTTGGCCAGTCTCTGCTATGGGCTCCTCTGAAGAGGGAGGCTGACCGTGCCTGTTCCTCCCTAAGCATATAGCAGGTAGCCATCTGGGAGCATGAGGTACAGTAATTCCACATCCTTTACACTTTCCTCTGTGTGGCTGTCTCTCTGTGAGGCTTATCACTTGCCTCATTCTCTGTCCTAGCATGTACTTTTAAGCTCTCTGAACTACAGTGCTGCTAGGCCTTCACTTTCCCTAGTGCTGTAGGGCACTTGTGGCCTCTCTGTGGTGCTGGGGTGATCATTTGAAATTTGAAATTGTTGGTTGTAGCTTTGTGTAATGATTGTAATGCTTTCCTGTGTTATGCTTTCAGCTTTGTTTACAAGCATTTGCTTTTTGTGTATAGGTAAATGGAAATTCATTATTACATGTACAGTTTCAGTGCAACTTAAAGGTTTAGGTTTTAAGTATTTTTGTTTTAACTATATTGTAAGCTTTCCACATGTAGATGTTTTACAAATGTTATGGTGTTTCTTCTTGCTTTATTATTGCACAATCCTCATCTTTTTAAGGGGAGGGGGGGGATATTGTAATGCTTTCCTGAGCCGTGTGCTTGCACACAGCTATTGTCACCCTGTATACATTCAATTGTACATTCACGAGCGAGGCCGCTCAGCTGTTGAGAATCTCCGAGCAGCGCCACTGTTGGTGTTGGATTCACCGCTCCAGTCTTGGGTGTTTGAATATGCTTAAATAAACCCACTCTTATTCTACATACCATCTCATGTACTTAATTTAACACCTTGCTGGGCTGTACCTGTCTGGAGTTTACTGCTTTCTAGCAACTGTCCACCATAGTCAAATGCCTCCACAGCTGGAAGTGGGTGGCTCGTAGTGCTCCTCACTGCAGGCCGTGTGCAGTAGGAAGGGCCTTCTGGTGCCTAGCTGTGAGGTTCTCATAGCTCAGTAGGTCTCCAGTCACACCAGCTCCTCATGATGGCAGCGCTTTCTCCTTGTGTGATGATTAGCGATGGGGCCCTTCCACCCTACGTTGCTGAGTGAGCTGTGGTGGAAGCTCACTCCTAACTTGGCTCACAGGTTTGTGGATGATTTGGGGGGGCGGGGGTGGTGGGGTTCAACCCATGCAGAAGCCGCAGGGAGACTCTTCCTCCACAGGAGTAGCCCTGGTCAGTGCCGCCGCATTTGTCGCTTACTAGGTGCGGTGTGAAGACTCACCGCTAGGTGGCGCTGCAGCCACCGCTCCTCTATGGCTGTGGTAGCCTCGCCAACAGTACACTGGCACTGAAGGATAAGGAAAGTTTGTTTGATTGATTAAAACCTTACAGTATATATGCAGTAATTCTTAAATATAAAATCCAATGATAAAATCAGTTATAGAAACATTTGAGCATCAAGTTCATTATGCTTCTAGCAGCCCGCCCCGACGTTGTCCGGGTCAGAACTGTGTGCAAAGGGTTTTAAGGGGGCAGCACCACTGCAGGAGACGCGCAGCAGAGCGGCCAGCCCCGGGAGCAGCAGAGCCGGGGAAGGAGCGGACTGAAGGGACGGAGGAGGTAGCACGGCTGAGAGCCGGGGGGAGCGGCACGTACCTGGGGCTGGTGCTGCTCTAGGCTTCTTCGGCGGGAGCAGCAGAGCTAGGGAAGGAGCGGAGTGAAGAGGCAGAGGAGGTAGCGAGGCTGAGAGCCGGGGGAGCGGCACGTACCTGGGGCTGGTGATGCTCTGGGCTTCTTCGGCACGTAACTGGGGCTGGTGCTGCTCTGGGCTTCCATGTCCCCCAAGGTGACGGAGGAGTCACGGGCCCCTGTTGCTGTAGCGCACATTGCGCTCCGGTTTACTTTACCAAAACGGCCGACCCCGTCACTGTTATGTGATGTTAGCAGGCCTACTGCATTCAACGTCGTTAACGCACACGCCCACCTCAGACATGGTGCTACTTCCAAGGGACTACTTTGGCAAAGCACGTAGTTCACCCTTGCAACGTATATTTTTTGATGCTATATAGCCTATGTCCATCTGCTTACACTGAAATTTCCAACGCTGTATTGGGTGTTTTGATTTGCACTGTGGTTCCTGAGTTTACCCGCCTCAAAGGTTCACAGTTCTCTGTTTATAATAGTAGTATAGATATAGATTTACATATTATGTACATCCTTCATTACAATCTTTTAGTTTTATTTTTTATTTTTATAAAAAGACCTTTATTGTACCTTTAACCTTATACACAGCTTCTGGCCTACAACCCCTAGGGCCGGCCGCAACCTATTCATCTGTACTCCGTAATATCAGGATAACACAGCCCAGGTGCCGACATCCCAGGGGCACGGCGGCGGTCTATAGCAATGCAGGTACACAATTCACAATAGGATTATAAATCTGCATGGGTCTTTTTTTTTTTAAAGTGAACTTGTTAACATCACATCAGGCACAGAAGACGACATAAACAACCATGTATGCAGTATTCTGAATATTCGTAGTGCAAGTACAGTTAAGTCCCCACCAGTATATTATTTGCAGAGTAATGGCTACATTTCGGAGTGGATTAAAAACCCGCCATATAGTACTCGATCGTGGGACTGGGACTCTCAGTCTGAGAGGTCCTCTTTCGAGTCAGTCTGGGGTGGTTCACAGATATCCCCTCTGAACTTGTTCCATGCCCCCCAGATCTGCCCCCATTTCCTGGGACACCCCCGATGAACAAACACCGCCTTCTCGGCAACCATCGCTACATCCATATCTCTACACCAGTCCCTCAGCGTAGGCGGTGCTTCAGCGCCCCATAGTCTAGCAATGTTTCGCTTTGCAACCATCATCCCCAGCATGGCCCAGTCCTACTGTCGAAGAGTCAAATCCGTTGCGTCCCACACATTTAACAAGCAACGCCGGGGATCAGGCAGCAGGGAAACACTCATGGTTTGGGAGATGGTACGCATCACAGCAGCCCAGAACATAGCCACTCGACCACAATCCCAAATGGTGTGATAGAATGTTCCCCTCTCCCGCATCCACGGAGACGGTACTCGTGAGAGGCCCTCCCTATTGCATGCAGGACTGTTCTGGTGTAATACGTGCGGTGCAATATTTTCAACTGCACCAGTTTAAGCCTAGAGGGGATCGCTGTTTCCCGCGGCGAGGAGATTGCCTCCTGCCACTCTGAATCATCAAAGTCGACCACATCCCTCGACCAACTCAACCACAACTTAACTAACCTGTCCGGGAGATTGTTGACCAGCTTTCGATACGTGAAAGATGTTGCTTTGCGGGGCATGTGTTCTGTCAGTAACCTGTCCTCAAGAGGAGTGGATTCCTGTAAAACTGTCTCTGCTGGGACGGCTGTCTGCAGTGCATGGCGGATTTGTATGTACCTGTAGTGTTCAGACTGTGCCATCTCATATTTGGTTTGCAAAAACGCAAAGTCCACTACCTTGCGCTTTTTCCAAAGATCTCCCACAACCGATATTCCTATGTTGTCCCAAGCCTGGAACCCCTTACTGTTGCAAAGGAAACCTAGTCTGTATGAATTCCACAATGGTGTCATTTGCGTGATTGTATTAGCGCATTAGGTCAGTCGGAACACTACGGCTATATAAGTTTTGCAACAGACCTCTGGGCTCCAAGCATTGCCTGTCTGCCAAATAAGCGGGCTCAGTCTGTGGGGCATGTAACCAATAGTTGATTTGTTTGAGTAGTACAGTTCGATATTAGGGAGTGCTATGCCTCCGTCATACCAATCTTTCACTATTTTGCATTGTGCGATCCGTGCCGGCTTACCGTCCCACAGCAAAGCCGAGATCGCCGGAAGTAGGAGGGCAGGACCGGGAACGGTGTATTTTCAAGAATGTACAGGAAGCGGGGAAGCGTCATCATTTTGAACAGCGCAGCTTTGCCCAGGAGAGTGAGAGAGAGGGAGCGCCATACCTTTACGTCCCGTTTTAATCGGTCCAGGGGGGTTTCAAATTTAGGGCGTAGAATTCGTCCGGGTCTGACGAAGCGTAAATACCTAAATATTTAAACGCCGCATCCCTATAGCTCAAGGGGCAGCTCGCCGGGAGCAACGGCGGGTGGCCTGCAAGAACAAATAGGAACGATTTAGTCTAGGTAATCCTATATCCCGACACTCTCCCAAATTTTTCGCAAACATTAAGGAGCTCAAGAATTGATTTTTTGGGAGAGGTGAGATAGAGAAGGATGTCGTCCGCATAGAGAGATATACTATCTTCCCACGTCGGTGACCACCGTATACCTTTAATGGATGGTTCCCATCGGATCCAGATCGCTAACGGCTCAAGGACCAGAGTAAACAGTAGGGGGAGAGCGGGCAACCCTGCCTGGTTCCTCGACCAAGCGGGAAGTCCCTAGATATGTGGCCATTTGCCACTACCTGGCCCAGGGGTCTGGTATATAATAGGTGAATCCAGGCGCAGAACTTTGGGCCGAAGCCCATGTGTTGAAGCACAGAAAATAAGTAGGGCCATTCTACGGTGTCAAATGCCATAGTGGCGTCAAGGGAGAGGAGAACCGCAGGTTCTTTTATGCGTTCCCGACGGGCCAAAACTGCTTGCAAACGTCGTAGGTTGTGTGATGTATTGCGGGATGGCATAAAGCCAGATTGTTCTGGGTGCACTAAGGTAGTAAGATGCGGGGCCAGTCGCTGTGCAAGCAATTTGGCGAGGATCTTTGGTTCCGCATTTGTTAAAGAGATAGGGCTGTAAGAGGCGCAAGCCTCCGCCGCCTTCCCGGGTTTATGTATCGGAATGATCGTGGCGAGGCGCTGATCTCTAGGGAGTTTTCCCGCTTCCAGACTATTGGTAAACATTTTGATGAGATGGGGGGCCGTGATTTGAACCGTGTTCTTGTACAGCTCCACTGGGAACCCGTTGGGGCCCAGTGCCTTACCCAACGCCAATGCATAGGTTGCCTCTTGTATTTCTTCCACTGTGATATCTGCCTCAAGTAGAAGCGCTGCTTCCAGTGAAAGGCCGGGAATGGTCAGGTCTTTGATATAATCATATGCCTCCTCAATCGAGTACTGCGCCTGGGGGGGTGTACAGTGTTTCAAAGTGGTCTGCAAGTAGGTTTACTATGGCCCCGGGATCCGAGGTCGCATGTCCAGATGGTGACGACAGCTGTGCTATGACTCTACCCGCTTTCTCTTTCTTGTCCAGCCATGCCAGCATCTTTCCGGCCTTGTCCCCCAGTTGGTAAACCCTATGACGAGTGGCCTGAATCGTATTTTGCACCATTTCCTTCTGATATGCCATCCACTCGGTGCGCCGTAGCCGGACAGCCTGGGCAGCTCCAAGGGACGGGTGAGTCTCCTGCTCCCGAATTGCAGTTTGAAGTGCCTCCTCTAAAGTGTTAAGTTCCTGCCGCTGCGTTCGCTTGTGGTCAGCAACGGAGGATATGGCCTGTCCGCGTGGGACCGTTTTGTAAGCCTCCCACAGGGTGGTGTGTGAGTCTACCGATCCAGAATTCTCCTGGAAATATTGTTTAGTGGTATTATTTAAAACTTTCAAAATAGGGGTGACCTGCAGGTAGCTCGCGTGGATAGGGAAAATGCGGCTTCGTTGGGTGCGGTTGTTCGTGTAAGTAAGTCGCAGTGGAGAGTGATCTGATATTCCCCTGAAACGGATATCTACTTCCTCAATGCCCTGCAGCCCATCTCCAGACACCAAGATGTAATCTATCCGGGAGAGACAGTCGTGGGTAGCCGAATAATAAGTGTATTGTCTATCATAAGGGTGTTTGTGTCTCCAACAGTGTGTCAGTCCCAAGGCGTCCAGTAGCCCGAGGAGTCGTCCGGCTCCCCCACCGCTGTCGTATGTGGGTGTCTATCGAGTTCCTGATCTGCAATATCATTGAAATCGCCCCCTATCACCAACGTTGCGGTCGGCAGAGTCAAGAGAAAGGCCGTGAGGGCAGTGTGTGTTGCAGCATGTAGGCCTGGCGGGATATATGCGTACACAAAATTAAAACGCTGGCCCTCCCACTGCACCAATGCAGCCGCAAAACGTCCCTGATTATCTAAATGTGTCTGTTGCACCACCATCTGAAAGTTCTTCCTTATCAGTATCCCTGTCCCTCTCGAACCCGATGAAAAGTCTGCATGTGCAATGAACTTGTACCCCCATCTATCCATTGCCTTTGAGGCCGAGCCTACCAGATGAGTTTCTTGCAATAAGATTATGGCCGGGTTACAGCGCTTTAGGTATTGCAGCACTAGTCCACGCTTCACCCTGTCCCCCAATCCCCGAACATTCCAAGTTAGGACTGTTAAGGCCGTCTGGTGGGTTGTACGAGTCTCATGTGTATCCGCTACCTGTGCAGCCATCTGTCAGTGTGTGCAACATTGCGCATATCAATGGGGGATAAGTCCTGTAATGCATCTACTTTTGAGAAACATGTCGTCTTCATCGTCATACAAAAAGAAAAAGAAACAGTGAAAAACAACCCAAACACCCTTCCACCCTGTGTCACACCCGCCCTCCCTGCCTCCCTGCTAGACAAACTTTCAACTGCCCGCCACCCCAACTCAGCAGAGCGCTCAATCCCTCCCAATACCCCAATACTTGCGTGTCGGGGGAAGAGTTCAGCCAGGTACCAGCCCCTTAATGCCCCCAGTCTTGACCCAGGTCAGAGTCTCAGACAGCAGAGGCCCGAGTTTGCACCGGATCACTGCCGTAATAAAGGAGCAGCGATATGGAAACAGGGCTCATTCCTCATCATGGTGCGAAGTTTGGTGCAGATCCGGGTTTCCAGAGCTAGAGCACCCGGCTGCACCTTCAGCGTCCCGTTGTTGGTGCGGTTTTGTTCTACGATCTGATCTGTCCACAGTGCGCCATCCTTCCAGCCAGTCATGTGCAGCCTCAGGGGTATCGAAAAAACAAGTCTTCTCGTCTGCCACCACCCGAAGTCTTGCAGGAAAGAGCATTGAATAGGGCAACTCCTGCGCCCTAAGTAATTTCTTGACCTCCAAAAAACTTAGCCTTTTCCTGGAAACAGTCGCCGTGTAGTCCGGGAAGAACGAGACCATAGAGTTTAAGACCCGGATAGGAGAGGCATTTCTTGCAGCTTGTAAAATGGCGTCTCGGTCCCGAAAGTTAAATAACCTAGCAGGAACCGGTCTCGGGGGGCACCCGGTCTAGGTTTGCCACCGGGCACCCTGTGCGCACGCTCCACTGAGAAAAAGTTCGATAGTCCCTTAGGTTGTAGTTTGGTGGTAATGAGCTCCTCAACCTACAGGTCCATAGCTCTTGCGCCTTCCGATTCCGGAATACCAATAATCCGAACATTATTTCGCCTCGCCTGCCCTTCCTGCTCGTCGAGCTTTTCAGCCAGCGCCTTATTCTCCTTTTCAAGCTGGGCGACTGAGGTCTGCAATTCAGAAGTGTCCACCACGAGAGACTTGGCTACTATTTCCACTTCTTTTACCCTGTCCGCCATTTTGTGGAGATCAGCACGCAGCAAAGATATGTCTGTAGAGATAGTGCCCACCGTCGCCTGAACGTTAGCAAGGGCCCTCATCACATCTTCAAGAGTGACCTTTTTTGTCCCTTCGTTGTCGGCAGGCTTAGTTTGGGAGTGGCCGGGAGATGATCCTTTCTCATAAGCCAATTTGTCCAGTTTTGCCTGTGTGGCGGTATGCCGCGGTCCTCTGCCAGCAATGGCGACTTATGTCCGTTGTGTACAGTATTATGAAAGAATGGGGCAGTGGGGGCGCCAAAGAAATTGTCGGGCCGCGATGAAAGCGGCAGTAATGTTTTACGGCGTACCACACCCCAGATTCAGGCGCTGTAGCACTCCAGAGTTTTGAAGAACATGGGGCCGGGCCCACGAAGCAAACGTTTATCTAAATCTGCGCCGGGCCATGCTGGAGTCCGTGCTGGGAATGAAGGTAGAGGGGGAGAGGGTTGCCCCTGGGGCGTATGCAACTTCTCTCACGGCGGTAGCCGAACAGAGGGGGTCCCGCACTCCCCGCAGCCTCCAGTTGCAATTCTGTTGCTGCCTGCAGCCGGAACCGCAGAACCCCGCTCAGCAATTATCGATGCGAAGTCTCCAGGTGAGCACTTATCCTCGCTGAGGGAACTTCCGCCCACTCGTGCCGGCGGATTGGGAGTGCCATCTTCAAACTTCCGGTTCTTAGGCGTCAGCCGGATCTCAACTTTAGCCCCCGGACTCAGTTTTCCAGGTAGGCCGCAGTTCGTCAGCAAGTCGCTCGGGTCGATTTAAACCTCCGATTAATCTTTTAGTTTTTGATGTTCTAACTTAATTCTCAGTCGCATGAAAACCTTTACAAAAGCTAAAGTTAAAATTATATCGTCAGTTTGGAAGCATCTTATCAGAGCTTGTCTGCAACTCCTTATTCCACGTATATTAAAATGTCGCCTAATAATGGATATTCTTTCTGCTTTCATTTCTGGACAAACACAAAGGAGGTGCATAATGCTCTCTTCACCAAGTTTACATAAATTACAAGTCGTTGGTGCCTCTGTACTCAACCATGACATTAGATGACATATGCCCAGAAATACTCAGAAGTGAGCTTTTATAAATATTTGCTTGTACTTCATAGACCAAGGAATTTCGAGATATGGTTGCACTTTTACCTTGTTATAGCCATTCATTAGAGGCCACACATGTTTTCTTTTTGAGAAGGTATCTTTATCCAATAGTAGTGATAAGTGCTTTGTTGTTCTATTAATAACTTTTTAAAATGAGTTTGAGGTAATTGGCCTTTCCCAGACTGAGTTTATAGAATATTCCGCTAATGATGTAGATAGATATTTCCACACCTGGGTTTTCCAGTTTAAGTTTATTTTCTGACACAATAATTTAGACAATTGATTTACAGTATCTGTTTTTAACTTTTTCCACACCTTGATAAATTGGCCTTTTCGTGCAAGTGCCTGATTAGTCATCCCAAATTCCGTTTGTGGAATTTAGAAGAGGGCTTTATACATTTTCGTGACTGCATTGTTGATTATGACAGAGTCTTTTGCACAGTGCTTCACTTCCATATGTCAGAGTTGGCAAGAGTTTTGCTAATATTACTTTAAGCAACGGTCCATAACTCTGCCCTCCTATGGATTTCTGTATAATTCTGAATGCCACTAGCAATATTTTTGATCCCCGTTGTATATCAATCTTGTGTGGTTGAAATGATCCTCGCTCATCAAATAGTACTCCTAAGTATCTATATGTACTCACTTGTTCTAGTTGTGAGTTATCCAAAGATCATTTACACTTCTATTTTGACCTTGAGTATTTGTTAACCTCCATAATTTTTGTCTTCGTTTCGTTGATCACCATTTTCTTTTCTTTAGAGTAGATAGATATCCTATTTAACAGGCGTTGTAGTCCAACCTTTGTTTGACTAAGTAGGATAACATCATCTGCATATAGCAGATTTGTTATCGGAGTATTGGCTAATTTAGGTGGACAAGCACTCACCTCATCAAATGCTTGCGTTAGATCAGCTAAAAATTTGTTAAAAAGCAACTGGGCCAGTACACATCCTTGTTTCAAACCTGACGCTGTGTTTTTTTGTCTGATACTGTTAGACCATCTCCCATCCGGACCCTGAACCATGTGTCTGTGTAAAGAAGTTGGATTCCTTTTAAAAGGGAGAGTGGTATACCTTGATCTATTAACTTCTGCCACAAAAGATCTCTAGCACTGGAGACTCAGGCGTGAGGCAAGCAGCATTGGTGGGGGCCTCCTTGGCGATACAGGCAGTGATGATAGGTGGGCTACAATGATTCACCGCTCCTTGCTGTGTAGACTCGCCGCTCTGAACCTGCTGTGGCTGCTGCGGGAAAGCGTCTCTTTTCTCCACGCTGATGGCAGGCAGGTGTGGGGACTTCAGTGCAGCGGGCGGCGTCTGTCTTCTCCGTGCTGACTTGTGCCCCACTCGATTACCGGCAACAGTCTTTATGTGCAAGCGTCTCCTGCACTTTGCATTGCGTGCCAGCCTCACTGATATTATGCGCGCACCTCATTGGGTGAGCCCCCCTCTCCTCTACTCTACTCTTCACGCAAGGACAGATGACAGCATGCTTGCGTTTCTCAGGTAGGGGCATGACATGGTGTAAGCCCAGTATTACCTGAAGGGATCAGGGCACCTGCTTCATCGGCATCCTGCAAACAGTGCTCTACAAGCTTCATCGCACTTCTCACCAGCTCTCTCACCTTCGTAGTAGGACGACAGCCACTGGGCACTAGACTGTTTGAGACTAACAGTCTAAGATCTCCCAACTAAAGTTTGGTTAGGATGGCGGGCACGACAGCAGACGCCTTTGGGTTCATGCTGTGGGGGGCCTTTTTACCCTGTCGTGCCACGGGTGCCGGAGCGCTGGCAGCAGGTGCAGGGTGCCTTATAATATGGTTCTCCTTTCTACCACGGGGAGAGACAAAACAGCATCCAGCAAACACGTCGGTCTGTCCCACTCATCGTCATTTTTGTGTCTCGAGCCTTAGACCCACATGCAGGACAAATGACCACGCAGACCCATGTTTACGGTAATTGGAACTGGCCATGAGCACGTGCACTTGGGCTCTTTTATTCGCAGGGTCACCTGACTGGTGATGCCTGTGTTGGTTGGGTGTGGTATGGGTGTATCAGCCAGTCCTCGTGTGAAAGGCTGGCAAAACACTAGTCAGTGTCCAGCAGGACACAATATCGATCACACGCATCTGTGATGCTGTTTGCGAGATCTGCTCTCCTGCAGTGTAGCTCAGCCACGGCTCTTGTCTCCCCTTTGTGTAAGGCTTTCTCACATTAAGACATGACTGCCTGACAAAGTAATTGACCTTCTGGTTGGTAATATCTGGTGAGTGGGATCTGAGTGACCAAGGTGCTGTCAACAGGCCGTCCCTCGTTGTCCTGTCAGGCGCCCCTGAAATGTGTTTGGATTACACACCTTGAGGCCCTTGCGCTACCCTGGGCTAGCTGGACAGTGTTTTGATTAGACGCAAAGGCGGTCTGAAAAACCAGAACCAGTCTGTTTAGACTTACCCGAGCACCCTCATGTAATCCAGTTCCAGCAAGGATCCCAAACTTACCATAATGTAGGTAATGTAATAAAACCTTACACGACCAATTCATGTAGCCGCCAACCCGTATGTCTGGCACGTTTTTCAACTGCAAGTTAAAAAAAAATCTTTAACAGAATATTAGGTGCACATCGTCATGTATAGGCATGACTTCTCCTGGTGTATTTATGGCTTTATCAAGCCAATATTGGTAACTCTCCTAAACAGAACACTCCTAATTTCATCTCATTCTGTTGCCTCATATATCCGTCAACCTGTACTCTAGATATGTGCAGTGCAACACTAATGAATCCGGGTTTGCCTACATTGGCTTGGACAATTTGCTTGTGTGAATAACTGACAAAGAGGGAAAGAATTGAATTTTGACAAGGACGGAAGGGATATAATGATCTAACTGGAGTCACATATAGATGATACATGATACATTTGATGCTTGGACAAGGTGAAAGAAGGGAATTTCTACATTTCGACTAATTTGTACCATATTCCAAGCTCTGAAGAAGTCTCAGTTAAGAGACGAAACGCATTGTCTTTAGGGAATTTTACAAAAAAAGGCAACCAGACATAAATAAAGAAAAGCTAATGAAAAATTAAAAAGGAGGCTGTGCCATATATAATAATTGTGACTGACTGTGCAACTTATACATTAAATCAAATGTATGGTTGGTGCTGATCATCTTTTCTGATTGTTTCTGAGGACCCTGTTCCCGTATGGAAAGTTAGGAGGCTGGTTTCCCAGATCATTGCAGCACTGGAGTGTATATACTTTATTAATAGTGATAGGTGCGATTTTGCCGTCTCAGCATCATTTTTGTAAATCATTTGAACTGAGAGAGTACATGTGCATGTGCCTTGGAGTCGAGGGGACTTGGCGGCATTCACAAATGATTTCCCAAAGTTGAGAGAGAGCTCAGTAGAGTGGTACAAGCAGGTAGAGAGGTTTGTTAAGATCTCTAAGGTGCTGTGGATTGATTTGAACACCTTGTTTGATATTGTGGTTCCAGGAGATTTGTGGTTCCAGGAGATTTGTGCATGCAAGGTTGCTATGGAATGGCCCACTTCTGAACCAGACCGAGATGCTGTCACGAATGGGCCGATACCTCTTGTAATGAAAAAGTATGAGCAAGTGATTACGTGGTTGAAATCCAAAGTATCACCACAGGACATTGATTGGGTGAAAATAGATCGGACGGTTCAGAAACCTAAAGAGACGGTGCATGAGTATTATGTGAGACTGCTGCAAGTCTTTAAACAGTACAGTGGGTTAAATGTAATGAACCCTAAGGACATGGGACAGTTCGTTTCAAAGTTCGTTCTAGGGTTGAGACCTGATATCTATCTTATTATCCAGCAGCATTTGATTTGTTGGCAGAACAAGCCGCTGGACGAGATTTTGAGGTATGCTAGGTACTGTAGTGATGAAATAGACTCGAAGCACAAAAAGCTTAAAGATAAGTTAATGTTGGTCCAGATGCAACCTGCTGATAAGGGAGGTCAAACACAGTCAGGAGGAGGTACTCTGGGAGGGAGACAGAATGGTCAGAAGAAGGGAATCAGAGATGATTCCAAACCTAGGGTAGATTTGGCGACTTTGAAAAAGACAACAGAGTGCCACCAGTGTCATCAGATTGGACACTGGAGACGCGAGTATCCCTTCAATCCTGCAAACCAAGGGCAGCAGGAGGAAGAGGTAGTTCAGGTATAGGTGCCTCAGGTGACCGCAACGACAGTAACAAGGCCCAAGTCGATGAAAGGGGGGACTTTGGCTCCTCGAGTGCAGGTTTCCCAGGCACCGAGAATCTCGTCCGCGACTCGGACTTATCAGCAGATGCCTCTTTTTGATGATAATGATGATTGTTACCTAAACCCGTTGGCATGACGGTGCCTGAGAGGGGAGGAAGACTGCACTCTTGGGGCGGTCTTGGATGTAGACCAGAGGGGACCATTTGTAGAAGCTGATGTTGATGGTCACTCTACCACCTTTTTGGTTGATACTGGTGCTACCCTTTCTACTGTAATATCTGCAGTAGTCCCCAACCTACCCCTCTCGGGACAAACAATCCAAGTTGTAGGTGTCGCGAATAGGAAGATGACAGACCCTTTGACTCAACCGATTCCTGTGAAAATTGGAACGTTTAGGGATAGACATCAATTTGTGGTAAGCGATTAGAGTCCTGTCTGTTTACTAGGGAGGGACCTCCTGTGTAAACTCAATTGTACTATTTATTGCACCCCCAAGGGAGTGGAACTGCAAACAAATGATGATGATGCTACCTTTAAGGTTGCGAATCAGCATGTGTGCATAGGAATGTACCCTGTTTTGACAGTGGAAGAGCTTCCATTTGACTTGAGAGATTCAGTCCCACAGGAAGTGAAGGACTTTACTGGTGAAGAGATAGGATTGATCAAAGGCGTTGATCCAGTCAAGATTAAGATTAAGCAGAATGTTGAGGTCCCAAGAATGCCCCAATACAATTTGACACCAGAAACTAGTGCAGGAATTAAGCCTGTGATTGAGTCCATGATTAAGCAGGGAATTTTGAAGGAGATGATGGGCAGTCCATGTAATTCGCCTATTATGGAATTGCAGAAACCAAGTGGGAAGTTCAGGATTGTGCAGGATTTGCGCCGGGTGAACAACATAGTTGTCCAGTTGTCTAAATCCATCTGTAACACTGTTTGAAATCCCATGCCAACCAGTGATTGATCTCTGTCAGGCTTTCTTCTCGATACCCCTGCATGAGGAGAGTCAATGTCTTTTTGCTTTCAAGCTGGAAAACCGTGTCTTAACATGGTGTCGTATCCCTCAGGGGTACACAGTGAGTCCATCGATCTTTAATCAGATCCTGAAGAAGAATCTTGAGAGTCTAGTACTACCGCAGAACTCTGTTCTCGTCCAGTACATAGACGACCTCCTTGTCGCGTCAGAGACTGCAGATGCATGTAGGATTGATACCATCGCTTTACTGAATCATTTGGCAGAGAATGGAGTTCAAGTTCAAGTTCTGTAATTTGTATAGCGCACTACTCACCCAGAGGGTCTCAAGGTGCTTGAGGGATGGTGGGTGCATTATTTATCGAAAAGCCAGGTTTTTAGCTGCTTTCTGAAGGAGGGGTGGTTCTGAGTAAGGCGGAGGTGAGTGGGGAGAGAATTCCAGGTTTTGGCCGCTAAGTAGGAGAAGGATCTTCCTCCCATGGTGGATCTGTGGATGCGCCGAATTGCAGCGATGGCTTGATTGGATGATCGTAGTTGGCGGGTGGGTTTGTATAAGGAAAGTCGTGTGTTGAGGCATTCGGGTCCTGGGTCGTAGAGGGCCTTGTGAGTGTGGGTGAGGAGACGGAACGTTATTCTCTTGTTGACGGGGAGCCAGTGGAGTTCCTTCAGGTGACTGGAAATGTGAGCTTGCCGGGCGATGTCCAGTATGAGTCTGGCTGAGGCGTTTTGTATGTGTTGGAGTTTTTTCTGTAGTTTGGCTGTGGTTCCGGAGTAAAGGGTAGTTCCATAATCCAGTCGGCTGGTGACCAGTGCGTGGGTGACTGTCTTTCTTGTTTCGGTGGGGATCCAACAAAAGATTCTTTTGAGCATGCGTAGGATGTTGAAGCATGAAGATGAGACGGCGTTGACTTGTCTGGTCCTCGAGAGGGAGGAGTCTAGGATGAAACCCAGGTTACGTGCGTGATCTGTAGGTATGGGTGCTGTACCCAGGGCCGATGGCCACCATGAGTCATCCCAGGCAGAGGGGGATGATCCTAAGATGAGGACTTCTGTTTTGTCAGAGTTTAGTTTTAAACGGCTGTTCTTCATCCATTCGGCTACCTCTTTCATTCCTTCGTGTAGATTGGTTTTGGCGGTGTTTGGGTCTTTGGTGAGGGAGAGGATCAGCTGGGTGTCATCTGCGTAGGAGATGATGTTGAGGATGTATTGTCTCACGATGGATGCGAGGGGACTCATGTAAACGTTGAAGAGGGTGGGACTGAGAGATGATCCTTGTGGTACGCCGCAGATGACTTCGGTGACTTCTGATTTGAATGGGGGGAGGCGGACTCTCTGGGTTCTTCCGGCGAGGAACGATGTGATCCAGTCCAAAGCTTTTCCTTGTATTCCGACATTGCTGAGGCGTTGTATGAGGGTGTTATGACAGACTGTGTCGAAGGCGGCGGAGAGGTCAAGTAGAATGAGGGCAACTGTTTCTCCGTTGTCCAGTAGTGTTCGGATGTCGTCTGTGGCAGCGATGAGGGCGGTTTTGGTGCTGTGTTTGGCTCGGAAGCCGGACTGTGAGGGGTCGAGGGAATTGTTGGATTCAAGGAAGGCGGCGAGCTGATTATTGACGGCTTTCTCAATGACTTTGGCAGGGAATGGGAGGAGTGAGATGGGGCGGTAGTTCTTAAGTTCAGAGGGGTCTGCTGTGGGTTTCTTCAGAAGGGCGCTGAGTTCGGCATGTTTCCAGCTTTCCGGGAAGGTAGCGGAATTGAAGGAACAGTTGATGACATCGCAGAGATGGGGTGCGATGATGGAGTCTGCTTTGTTGAAGATGTGGTGGGGACATGGGTCGGTTGGAGAACCTGAGTGGCTTGAGTTCATCAGGCGCATGGTGTCTTTAGTAGTGATTGGGTTCCAGGCGCAAAGTTTGTGAGAGAGCTGTTTTGGTTCGGGTGTGGGTGGAGTGGACTGTTCTTCGGACTGGTTTTCAAAGCTGTTATGTATGTCGGCGATTTTGTTGTGGAAGAAAGAGGATAAAGAGTCGCAGAGGTCTTGGGAGGGAGTAATGTCGTTGGTGCCGGCGGTGGGGTTTGTAAATTCTTTGACGATGTTGAATAGTTCCTTGCTGTTGTGGGCGTTGTTGTCGAGTCGATCCTTGAATGCTGATTTCTTGGTGGATCGGATCAATTGGTGGTGTTTGCGGGTGGCGTCCCTGAAGGTGGTCAGGTTGTCAGTGGTTGGCTTTTTTCTCCAGGTTTTCTCAAGGGTGCGACATAACTTCTTGGATTTCTTAAGGTCTTCGTTGAACCAGGGGGCCTTTTTGCTGCCTTGTTTGACCTGGTGCTGCCTTGTTTGACCTGGTGGTTTTTCAACCACTAATTCATCAGCACTGTGGGTGATCCATTGTGTGAGCTTGGTGGCGGCTTGGTTTGGGTCCGATGAAATGGCAGGGGGGTTTTGGTTAAGCGATGTGGTGAGTTGGTCAGAGGTGATTTTATTCCAGTTTCTACGAGGAATAGGTTGTGGGGGGTTGTGAGTCGTGGTCTTTTTGTAGCTGAAGTATACGCAGCTGTGGTCCATCCAGTGAAGAGCTGAGGTGTGATCGAAGGAGATGTGTTTGCTGGAGGTGAAGATAGGGTCGAGCTTGTGTCCGGCTAAGTGGGTGGGGGTCTCAACAAGTTGTTTGAGTCCGAGATTGGCCAGGTTGTCCAGAAGGGTGGTGGTGTTGCTGTCATTTTTATTTTCCAGGTGGAAGTTGAGGTCTCCCAGTTGGATGTAGTTCTCGGAGGTGAGGGCATGTGGGTTGATGAAGTCAGTGATGTCTTCGTTGAATTGTGTGCGGGTTCCTGGTGGTCTGTAGATGAGGGTGCCTCTAAGTGTTGTTCTGGGGTCAGTGTGGATCTGGAAGTGAAGGTGTTCGGCGGCCGCGAGGTTGTCGTCGCAGCTGGTCGTGATTCGGATGGTGTTCTTATGGACGATGGCGATGCCTCCTCCTATTTGGACGGTGCGGTCTTTTCGGATGATCTTGTAATTGTCTGGGATGGCTATGGACACAAGGTGTCCATAGCCATCCCAGACACAAGGTGTCGCCAAACAAGTGTCGCCAAACAATGGACACAAGGTGTCGCCAAACAAGTTACAATACTGCCTGAATGAAGTGCAGTATTTGGGTCACTGAATAGAATGTGTAAGAGGAAGGTGTCACCAGACAGGATTGAGGCAATCATGAACATGATGGTGCCTTCAACTAATAGGGAGGTCAGGATGTTCCTAGGGATGGTTGGCTACTGTCGCCAGTGGATTTCCAACTTCTCATTGAAGGCGAAGCCTTTGCAGAGACTGACTCACAAGGATGTGAGTGATCCGGTACCATGGGACAACGACTGTATGAATGTTTTCTTTGAGTTGCAAGAGGATCTTTTTCATTCTCCGCCACTGGGAATGCCTGATTACAATAAGCCTTTTTCACTATTTTGCTGTGAACGAGAAGGTTGCGCTTTAGCAGTTCTACTACAAGATCATGGAGGTGTGCGTAGACCAGTTGCCTACTTTTCAGCTACTTTAGATCCAGTAGCTTCAACGTTGCCTGGATGTCTCAGATCCGTTGCTGCAACGAGTGTCAGCATTGAAAGGTGTGAGAGCATTGTTATGGGTCACCAGCTTACAGTATATGTTCCACATTTTGTTGAACTGTTGATGACCAGGACCAAGACATAGTACCTGACAAATAATAGGCTCACACGCTACGAGCGGGTAATACTTGCTGAGGAGAATGTGACCCTTAAAAGGTGTTCTGTTTTGAATCCTGCTACCTTGATGCCGTTGCCAAACACACTTGATGAAGATTGTGCGGACCACAATTGTCTTGATGTGACTGAACTTTGCACCAAACCGAGACCTGACATTGTTGATGAACCGTTGACTGAGCCTGATGAAATTTTCTTTGTTGATGGTTCATGCGTAAGAGACAGTGTTGGCCAGTTGAGAGCAGAATTTGCTGTATCTACCATTATGGGAGTTTTTGAAGCTGCGTGCCTGGAAGGAGTACACTCCGCTCAGGTGGCTGAAATCATTGCTTTGACTTGTGCCTGCTTAGCAGCAGACCAGATTCGGATCACCCTTTACACTGACAGCCAGTATGGGTTTGGTGTGGTTCATGACTTCGGACAGTTATGGTCCCAGAGAGGTTACATGACATCGTCTGGATCACCCATTCGGAATGGGGAGTTTGTGAGGTTGCTTCTAGAGGCTTTGCAGCATCCCAAAGAAATTGCTGTTGTAAAGTGCACAGCTCATGGAAAGGGGACAGATTTCGTGTCACTTGGGAACCGCTATGCGGATGAAGTTGCACGATTCTGTGCTGAACAGGGTTGCTCTTTTACTGAAAGGCACATAGATGGGAGCCAAGAAAGAACCGAGTGCAACATGATGTTAGCCATGGCAGACACTTGGGATGAACTCAAGTGCATGCAGGAACAGGTGTCAGACCAGGAAAGAATGTGTGGATCAATTCAGGCTGTGTGAAAGGAGATGTGGACATTTGTGTCTCAGCTGATGGAAGAGCGGTGTTGCCAGATGAGTTGTTGAGCCAGATGGCAAGACAGATTCATGGTGCAGTACATTTGGGAAGAGATGCGATGATGCGAGTGTTCAGACAGACGTTGTACAATCCACGGTTCCGTGCAGTGGCGGAAGCTGTGTGTCAGAGGTGTGTTACATGTCAACAAATTAATGTCCGAAAGAGAACTGCGGTTACCATGAGTCACATTGGGAGATCTGGAGGACCTTTCAACAGGATGCAATTGGATCTCATCGAGATGCATAGGTATAATCAGTTGAGGTACATCTTAGAAGTGGTGTGTGTGTTCTCAAGGTAGGTGGAGGCGTACCCGACATGCAGCTTTTGTTGAGGGAACTCGTGCCTAGATTCGGGATTCCGACCTCTTTGGAATCGGACAGAGGAACGCACTTCCATAGTGAGATCATGAAGATGCTTTGCACAGCACTGAACATTGATCAAAGACTTCATTGTAGTTATCGTACAGAGGCTTCTGGGATAGTGGAGCAGATGAATGGGACTTTGAAAGCTCGAATGGCAAAAGTGTCTTCATCTACGTCTCTGAAATGGCCAGATGCTTTACCTTTGGTGTTGATGAGTATGCGCAGTATCCCAGACAGGAGAACAGGTCTTTCACTCCATGAAGCGCTGATGGGGAGGGCAATGAGGTTACCATTGGTGCCATCAACAGCCTTGCTGAGCATCACAGATGATCTGATTCTTGATTATTGCAAGGGACTCGCTGATGTTGTCCGTTCTGTGTCTCATCAGGTGCAGGCTGCTGTTGTTCCGGCTTCAAGCAATCTTTGTCACGAACTGAGTCCAGGGGATTGGGTACTGGTTCGGAAGCACGTGAGAAAAAGCTGTTTGGATGTTCATTGGAGGGGACCCTACCAAGTCATACTGGTCACGAACACTGCTGTGAAGTGTGGAGGGCTGCCAAACTGGGTGCACGCTTCACAAACCCGTCGACTTCCAGCCCCCTTGGAAGAAACAGCTCCTCTCCCAAATGAAAATCCAGCTGAGGAGACAAGCCAAGCTCTGAGGGTGTCTGATGAAGCTGGTTGCTCACTAGATCACGCTGAGGAGGGTCCCGATGGAAGCGACACTGAAACTGCCTCAGAAAGGGGAAGTGACTGTGAGGGTGACCCAGAGTCAAACTCCGCTCAGGAAAGCCGTGAGCAGGGTGAGGAAGAGCGAAGCAGGAGAAGCAGCGGAGCAGAGGAGCAGTGGCTGGAGAGACAGAGGCGATTAAACCTGAGGTTGGTCTCCAAAAGAGATCTTGCTCCTGTGCCTGAGGATTCTGAATTGGACAAAGGTGAAAAAGGGCAAGCTCGTGGAGGTTTGAGGAGATCAAGACTAACGAGGGTGCCTAGCCGAAGGTATGCAACTCCTGAGTGGACGTGCCCTGTGACTGATGCCAGGTGTACTGAGATCGGGGAGGGTGAGGGCAGTGACAGTAATCAGTACCAGTCCTAACATCAAGTTGGATGTGCTGTTGTTGGTGCCAGGACTTGAGATCGAAGGCGTACTGACCATCACAGTTCCGAATCCCCCGATATTGAGTGGAATTTGCCATCTGATTAGACAGATTTTTTTACGCATAGGTGCAAAATCCATTCCGTTTGCGGAATTTGCGGATTTTTAGCAATTTCGCAGTCTACGAATCCTGTGAATTTGCCCAAAAATTCGCAGATTTTTTTGCTTGGTCGCGCTTCAAAAATACAATATCGCGCGCGCGGCGTTGGCTTACCATGATTCTGAGTTCGCTGAGTTGTTTTCCTCCCGGTTTGCGTTTGCTGCGCCATTTTGGATCTTGCTGCGTGATTGCACGAGAGGTTTTCGACCGCGAATATGTCATTGCGGTCCGCCATCTTGCACAGCAAGAGTTTGCCTCGCAAGTACGTCATAAGGGCCCGCGATCACGCATCGCTGGAGTAAACAATTGCGAAAACCTAGATGCGGCGCGCAGCTAACTTCCGGCGGTAGATTTGAACAGCTCGCTTTCCCGAACTTGCAAAAATTGCAATTCTGCTCAAGAAATCCACCGCAGGCAGCATAAACCTTCTGAAAATGATGATTTGATCAGAATAAGTCCTCAGATTGACATTTGGGTGCAGTTCTTTGTGCAAGGAGTCCATTTTTGGGTGGGTGGGAGTCTCCAACTTCCTGTTCCTGTCCAGCAGGCTCCTCCCAGTGCTTTGTCCATGTCCTGGTCACTTTTAATTTGGATCTGGAGCTGGAAGGATTACTTTTTGTGGCTGCCGCTGGATATTTGTATTTGAGGACTTTTTGGACTTTGGAGTTTGGATCACTTTTGGATTGGAGATTTTACAAGTAAGTTGGTGTTGTTTATTTGGGGCATTGCAGTTGCTGCAACTACAATTTTAAAACTTTTTCACAACTTTAACAAACATATATTGTTGGGTAGCCACAGTATCCAGTAGGCCAGGGTTAGTCATGGGTGCATGATACAACTGTTTCTGTGAGTTTTGTTGAACTTAAATCTCATTTACATCATGGAATTTTAGCTCACTGTTATGTGTTTTTAGGCCCAGGGGTAGTGAGTGGTGCATGGGCCTAGTCTTTCTGTGGGGTGTCTTGAATTTAAACATCATTGAGGGTATGGATGGCATTGGATTGTGGTGATTTCTGTGTGTTTTTTTTTACTTTTTGGGGTGTTCTTGGGCCTGGCCATGTGGGTGGGGGCCATTTTGAGGCCTGGTCCAGGCAGGGCCTGGCCATGTGGCTGGGGGTCAAGGGGCCATGCAGTGTGCTCAGGCCTGCACGCAGTTTGCCTTGCTTTCATCCTTATGCCCAGAGGTACTCAGTGGTGCATGGATCAAGGCTTTCTGTGGGGTGTCTTCAATTTAAACATCATTGAGGGTATGGATGGCATTGGACTTTGGTGATTGTGTTTTTTTACTTTTTTGGGTGTTCTTGGGGTCTGGCCATGTGGGTGGGGGCCATTTTGAGGCCTGGTCTAGGCAGGGCCTGGCCATGTGGTTCGGTACAAGGGGCCATTTTGAAGCCAGGCAGTGTGCTCAGGCCTGCACCCAGTTTGCCTTGCTTTCATCCATTAGGCCCAGGGGTACTCAGTGGTGCATGGACCAACTCTCTCTGTGTGGTCTCTCTTCTATTAATTTAAACATCCATTTTAGGTTAGAATTGCAATTTTTATTTTGTGTCTTTCCGTTTTTGGGTGTGTTGTTGTAATAATAATAATAAATAGAATGCCTAGTTGCAAATATTAATTGAAGCACGACATATGCAACATTTATTTAACTGATGTACCTCTGGCTTCCTTTGCTTTTAGGTGCACAAGAGAATCACATCAGCCATTGTTCATCATCAGTGCCAGGAAGAATTCCTGCAGCGGTGTGTGCAGCACAACTTCACATGACGTCACGTGTGGCCACAGACAACTCTGCAACTGTGGCCTGCTGTTCTGACATCTGAAGAAGATGGGCCCAAAGAAAGGTGTCCGTAGCGCCTCTACGAAAAAAGTTGCCAGTGCCACTGCCAGTAATAAGGAGCAGAAGAAGCAAGTGGCACCACCTACCAAGGAGACTGGTGTGCCCACAGACACCTTTTTTGGGAAAAACAACTATGCCTTCAGCAGCAGCGGTGTCCGGGGGCTACTACAAGTACTTCTTCAAGCCCCCTTCCTTCTGATGATCTTGATGTTGATTGGAACCTAGCAATGCAGTCTGAGAGGGAGGCACACCTTGAGCCGACAAAGGTAGCTAAGCCTAAAAGGAAGGTTCCTGCAAAGCTTTCAATTATGGGTGATGATGACGACGAAGAATAAGTGGTGTATTATTCTGCTGCTGATGAACAGTCTGACGACGACCCAGTCATCACAGTCGTCACTCCAGCCCCAGCAGCCATGCAGCAGACAGACATTTTGACCCTATCCCAAATTGATGCTCAGAGGGATGTGGGTGGCGTGGCACTGGTACCACCACCAACGCAGGTAACTACTACACCAACACAACCTACAGCTTCCATATTTGCTAGTCATAAGGCCAGGCAGGAACCTCCATCCAGCTCGACCTCCATTACCTCAAGTAGTAGTGCTGTAAGTGCACAACAGAGTCAAATTCAGCCACGCCCATCCTCCACTTCATCTGGCATTGAAAGCACCTCCACCACCAGCAGACATCTCCAGTCCCCAGTTTGGGACTTCTTTAGTGTTAGCAAAAAGGCGGAAAACATGGTCGTTTGCTCGATTTTGTAAAATAGTAGTTAGTCGGGGTAAGCTTGGTACCAACTATGGTACTAGAGGCCAGAAAGGTAATCTCCAAAAACACCATACTATACGGTGGGAGGCGCACCTAAGGAAGATCCAGAAAGGCAAAAGAAAAACAAATCCACATGTATCCATTCATATTACATCTGATGATGACGAGGGGCTGATGGTGCAGGGGGTAAGTGAAGAAGCGACAGACATTTTTTCTGGTACACCCAGTACCCCTGGCAGCAGCACTGCAGTGGTAGCGCCCACACCCTCTACCCCAGTAACATGTATGAGCCACACTAAGAGTCTGAGAGAGACACCAATTCGAAAAAATACATCAATGAGCCTAACTGGTTTGAAGAAGTCTGCATAATCATCATCATCATTACGTAAAACGGTCCAGACCACCATTAGAAGCATGTTTTGGTCGGAGTTGCCGTTTGAACGCAACCACCCAACTGCACGTGTGTATAACGCAAAGCTGGCTAAAATGCTAGCTCTGGGCCTTCTCCCTTTTTCTTTCATGGAAGGGGTGGGTTTTCTGGAATTTGTGGCAACAGTCTGCCCTAAATGGAAGGTTCCTAGCCGGTCCTATTTTGCCAGAGTTGCGGTTCCAGCTCTACATCAAGATGTGCTGGATGTGATTGGGGCAGCTTTGCAGAAGAGTGCTGTTCATACTATCCACCTGACAACAGACATGTGGACCAGTTGCCAAGCCCTTGATTACATGTGCATCACTGCACACTCGGTCTCTTTTTCAGGGGTTTCAGACAAGTTACGTGCAAGTGTTGACCCGGACACAGTTTTTCAAGCTACTCGGAAACATGCAACAGTAGCCATGCTTGCCATGGAGAAATCTCATACTGCACAAAACATTTTGGAGGAGTTTAAGAGTAAGGTCTTCCAATGGCTGCATCCAAGAAAGTGCATGATTGTTTATGTTTCCACGAACAATGGCAGTAATATAGTTAAGGCCATGCATGAGGGTGACTATTTCAGAGTGCACAGTATTGACATTGTTGTGCAAGATTTCTTGAAAAAAGAAAAGACAGTCAGCAAGTTACTGACCACCTGCCGAAGAATCTGCACACATTTCAGCCATTCTTTTAAGGCCCGGAAGCAGCTGAAGAACATGCAACGTAAACGTAGACTGCCAGTCAGAGGACTCATCCTGGAGGTGGTAACACGTTGTAACTCAACCTTCTACATGCTTGAGCGTCTGTCTGAGCAGTGGGTGGTAATCAATCAGTATGTCTTTGGACTGGGTTCTTCTATGAAAGACATGTGGCTAGAGTTGGAGGAATGGAAGCTAGTTAAAAGCCTGACAGACATGCTTCGTCCTTTTGAGGTCTTCACGTGTGAAGTCACCAGGGAGGACTGCACTTTGGGAAAAGCTATCCCATTGTTGCGCATGCTAGAGCACCAACTGAAGGCGGTGTCTTCAACGTTTCGAGATAATGCTGAAAAGCAAGATGCATATCAGTTGGCGGAGAGGTTATTAAGCCGCCTAGTTGACAATGAAAGGCTTAAAAAAATACATACAGAACAACATTACATTTGTGCCACTATTCTGGAATCACGGTACAAAAAGGCAGTGGCCAGCAAAGTATTCATTCCTTTTAATGAAGCAGATGTTTCAAAGTACAAACATTGGCTAGCTCTGTCAAAAAAAGAGCGGCAGAAAATTGAAGGAACTGGCAGACGTACTACTGAATCAGCAGGCCATCTGGGGTCAAGGTACACTTCTGAATCTGTGACCAAAGGGAGTCACTTTCCCTCACAGCTGTTAACGACACCAGTAACCGTATCATCATCCTCCCCTGCACCAGGCCCAGCCATAATATTGTCGGAAGCGGATTGGCTAACTCATCAAGGGTTTGCTCGTTCCAGTGATGCAAAGGCCATAGATGGTACGCAAAGTGGAGCAACCCTGGAGAACCTTGAGTCGATGGTGCAGGCCTATCTGGATGACCCAACAGAGGTCTTTGTTAATCAGAACCCATTGCTGTATTGGTATGGGAAAAGGCCTCTATGGCGACTGATCACCAACCTGGCTCTAAATTATTTGTCTTGCCCACTCGCAAGCATGTCTTCTGAACGTGTTTTCAGTGCTGCTGGTGCCATTGTAACTTCAAAAAGGACCCGCCTCTCGCCCAAAAATGTGGAGAGGTTAACAATGATGAAGATGAATCAGCACTTCATACCACCAGATTACAAAATACGTGAATGCACGCAGGAAGAAGAGGACACCGACTTAGGTAACAGAAGTTCTTCTCGGTTAGCTGACCTACTCCCGTCTCAATTCACAGAGTTTGATGACGAGCTCTACTTCCCTGACACAGAGGCCTGAAAATGACTTATTTTTTCGTCCTTATTCACTTTTATTCCTGTGTGTCTTTCTTTGTTTTGCAACTTTTACCACAACAAAACTCTAATCACCTAATCACAAGTCCATCAGCAGCACTGTCTTCATCTTATTTCCTTATTGATTTGAAGTGTACATTCCTGAGGTTCACAAGTTCACAACTCAATCATGCTCCTCTATCCTCCTACTCCAGACTCCCCCTATCCATTTCCCTCAAGGCAGATGGCTGGATTACGCAGAATCAAGAAACGTTGTCTTTGTAGACGAGTCCCCTCAAGTGGGACTGGAATTACTGACTACATGCTGATTGCTGACAGTTACTTCTGAAATTGACAAGAGAGGCTGCCCTGTGGGCCTTCACTTTCAGAAGAAGATGCGGACAAAAAGTGGAACAGGTATTGAATAATGAGAAGATGGCATGGAGTGGACAGCATCCAGTGGATCGATTTTGTTCTGCCTTGCTGAGATTCTTGGGAATCGCTGGAACAAGTGTCCTGGTCCGTTTCAAGAGGATCGAAGCAGTGGAAGTGCTGCAAACAGCCATTTTTTGTCAAAGCGCGATTTGCCTTGTTATCCAATGGGCGGTTTGGGGGCGGTATGGAGAAAGTGTGTTTGGGTGTTCCAGTTGAACTAGGGGAACGGGGCTTCTGTGAGTGGTAGGGAGGGGGAATTGGTGGTTGTGCAGGAAATTTGGAAGGAATCGATTGATTGGAAGGGTGTGTTTAGGCTAAGTCGAGGAAGGGAAACCGCTGCCATAGGCGCCCATGTTAATTTTCGATTATTGCGTGTTTTTAGGGTGCGATTGGAGTGTGTTGTAGGTGGTTCTTAGTGGATTTGCTAAGCTGGGATGAGAGTTGGGAATGTCTAGTTTTTATTGCAAGTGTTTTGAAGACAATCCATGGTGGAAAAGGGTTGTTTTGTGCTTAGTTTGAGAGTGCATTTTGGCATGATTTTAACTTAGGCCTCTGCGAGGTAGCAGTATTGCATGTATTTGGGGGCTATTTGGGGGTGTTCTAGATTTTTGGGAGTGGGTTTAGGTGTCTGGGAGCACTGCTGGGAAAGTCTACTTTGGATTGCAAGTGGTTTGAAGAAAATCCATGGTGGAAAAGGGGTGTTTTGGGCCTAGTTTCAGGGTGCGTTTTAGCACGATTTTAACTTAGGATTCTTAGAGTAGCAGTATTGCATGTTTTTGGGGGGCTATTTGGGGGTGTTCTAGATTTTAGGGAGTGGAGTTAGGGGTCTGGGAGCACTACTGGGAAGGTCTAATTTTGATTGCAAGTGGTTTGAAGAAAATCCATGGTGGAATAGGAGTGCGAGGTAGCAATATTGCATGTTTTGGGGGGCTATTTGGGGGTGTTATAGATTTTTGGGAGTGGGTTTAGGGGTCTGGAAGCAATACTGGGAAGGTCTAATTTTGATTTCAAGTGGTTTGAAGAAAATCCAGGGTGGAAAAGGGGTGTTTTGGGCCTAGTTTCAGGGTGCGTTTTGACACAATTTTAACTTAGGCCTCTGCGAGGTAGCAGTATTGCATGTTTTTGGGGGGCTTTTTGGGGGTGTTCCAGATTTTTGGGAGTGGGTTTAGGGGTCTGGGAGCACTGTTGGGAAGGTCTAATTTTGATTGCAAGTGGTTTGAAGAAAATCCATGGTGGAAAATGGGTGTTTTGGGCCTAGTTTCAGGGTGCGTTTTAGCACGATTTTAACTTCGGATTCTTAGAGTAGCAGTATTGCATGTTTTTGGGGGGCTATTTGGGGGTGTTCTAGATTTTTGGGAGTGGGTTTAGGGGTCTGGGAGCACTGCTGAAAAGGTCTAATTTTGATTGCAAGTGGTTTTAAGAAAAGCCATGGTGGAAAAGGGGTATTTTAGGCCTAGTTTCAGGGTGCTTTTTGTCACAATTTTAACTTATGCCTCTGCAAGGTAGCAGTATTGCATGTTTTTGGGGGGCTTTTTGGGGGTGTTCCAGATTTTTGGGAGTGAGTTTAGGGGTCTGGGAGCACTGCTGGGAAGGTCTAATTTTGATTGCAAGTGGTTTGAAGAAAATCCATGGTGGAAAATGGGTGTGAGGTAGCAGTATTGCATGTTTTGGGGGGCTATTTGGGGGTGTTCTAGATTTTAGGGAGTGGAGTTAGGGGTCTGGGAGCACTACTGGGAAAGTCTACTTTGGATTGCAAGTGGTTTGAAGAAAATCCATGGTGGAAAAGAGGTGTTTTGGGCCTAGTTTCAGGGTGCGTTTTAGCACGATTTTAACTTCGGATTCTTAGAGAAGCAGTATTGCATGTTTTTGGGGGCTATTTGGGGGTGTTCTAGATTTTTGGGAGTGGGTTTAGGGGTCTGGGAGCACTGCTGGGAAGGTCTAATTTTGATTGCAAGTGGTTTGAAGAAAATCCATGGTCGAAAATGGGTGTGAGGTAGCAGTATTGCATGTTTTTGGGGGCTATTTGGGGGTGTTCTAGATTTTTGGGAGTGGGTTTAGGGGTCTGGGAGCACTGCTGGGAAGGTCTTATTTTGATTGCAAGTGGTTTGAAGAAAATCCATGATGGAAAAGGAGTGTGAGGTAGCAATATTGCATGTTTTTTGGGGGCTATTTGGGGGTGTTATAGATTTTTGGGAGTGGGTTTAGGGGTCTAGAAGCACTACTGGGAAGGTCTAATTTTGATTGCAAGTGGTTTGAAGAAAATCCAGGGTGGAAAAGGGGTGTTTTGGGCCTAGTTTCAGGGTGCGTTTTGACACAATTTTAACTTAGGCCTCTGCGAGGTAGCAGTATTGCATGTTTTTGGGGGGCTTTTTGGGGGTGTTCCAGATTTTTGGGAGTGGGTTTAGGGGTCTGGGAGCACTGCTGGGAAGGTGTAATTTTGATTGCAAGTGGTATAAAGAAAATCCATGGTGGAAAAGGGGTGTTTTTGGCCTAGTTTCAGGGTGCGGTTTGGCACGATTTTAGCGTAGACCTCTGCGAGGTAGCAGTATTACATGTTTGTGGGGGGCTATTTGGGGGTGTTCTAGATTTTTGTGAGTGGATTTAAGGGTCTGGGAGCACTACTGGGAAGGTCTAATTTTTACGCACTCAAACGGGCCCTCCATAGCCAAGACAGGGACACAGTTCAAATTACTTTTTTAAGAAGGCAATACAAATTGGCCATAAAAGCCCGCAAACGTGAAATAAAAAATAACCTCTGGGCCCAACTCCATGAGAGTATAAAATCAAAGGACAGTACGCTATTTTGGCGAACAGTCAAGTCCCCATTTCTTGCAGACGACACTGCCTCTTCCCACTTGGATGTGGCGGTACCCGCCGAGAAATGGGTAGCCCATTTCTCCCAGATATTTGGGAACCCCCTACCACCTACCGACGATACCATTCCTGGGGAGGCCTGTTCTAGCAGTAATAACATCTACCCAATAGACATCCATTTTGACCTCGGTGACGTGAACATAGCGCTAACATCCTCCAAGACTGGCAAAGCCCCCGGCCCTGATGGGGTTCCCTTAGATATTTTTGTGAACAACCTTGAACTATGGTCCCCAATAGTAACTCAAGTTATGTCAGCAGTCTCACAGGTTGGTTTAATTGACTCGTGGTCCACCTCTGTCCTTCTCCCTATCTTTAAGAAGGGAGATAGAGACAATCCAGCATGCTACCGACCAATTTCCCTCTTGGACTCGCTGGGTAAGGTTGCTGGGAGACTCCTCCTGGAACGTCTCCAGGACTGGGCGAAGGAGAATAAGATCATCACAGACCTCCAGTTTGGGTTCCAAGAGGGATTAGGTACGGTGGAACAGGCGCTTAATCTCACACTACTTATGGGGAAATATGCTTGGGCTAAAGGTGATAAACTCTATTTGGTCTATGTGGATCTAAGCTCCGCATTTGATTGCGTGATTCACTCCAAGCTATGGGAGATCTTAAGCAAACTGGGAGTAGACCCTCCAATCCTGAAGTTTCTCCGCGAGCTTTATTCGGATGCCAAAGCCTGTGTGAGGTTCGGCATTAACGGGGAGCTAACTGATACATTCGGAATCACAAAAGGAGTTAGACAGGGGTGTGTCCTTGCCCCATTCCTATTCAACATCTACACCAACGGCTTGGAACAAGCAATGCTGATAGGGAACAAGGACCTCCCCTGTATAAAAGCCCGCCCGATTCCAGCGCTTCTTTATGCCGATGATTCGGTAATATTAGCAAGGACACCTAACCAGCTCCAATTGCAACTCAATAAGTACTGCCAATATATGCTCTCCCTCGGTCTTAGAGTTAACAAATCTAAGACCTTTGTAATGCATATTGGTAAGAAAGCCCAGAAATGTAAGCCCATTTATATTGAGAATACTAGACTAGATAGCGCTAGGTTCTATCCATACTTAGGAATCCTCATTGACCATCAAATGTCGTGGAAACCTGCTATATCTAGTAGAAAATCGCAGCTCCAGCGTACAACATCAGCACTAACCTCATTCTCAAGGAAACTGGGCAAGCCCGCTCCTGCAGCAATATTGCAAATTTATCAAGCCAAATGTGTGAGTGTGGCTACTTATGGAGCCGGTGTATGGGGCTATGCCCCTGTCCATGAGCTCCAGGTAGTTGAAAACGACTTCCTGAAGTACGTATTAGCTCTCCCTAGAAGTGCTTCCAACTACGGTACCCATATGGAACTCGGCCGGGATTACCTATCTGACATCATAAGGTACCAGCCAATTCTCCTGTGGCACCGTATATGGACCAAGGAGCAATGTCTCCTAACCCGGTCGCTAATAACTGACTGCCTCACCCTGACCCATTGGAAAAAGATTCCCTGGCTGTCGTACGTATTCAATTTTTTGAATGATTTGAACTGCCCAGAGTTTTTTATAAACCCTATTTCACTTTTGACAATATCTAGAAAGTCTTTAAAGAATCTATGTGTCTCGCATCTGAGGGTTTTACGCCAGTGCTCTGAAATCAACAAGCAGTCAACGATCCATCTAACGTCGATCCAATCCTCATATGGCCTGCAACCCTACCTGTCTTTTTATTTGTCCAACTACGATAGATATGCTTTAACTCGTTTTAGATTTAACTCTTTCTATCGCCTTGTCTCATTTCCCACGCCCTCAGATTGGTCACGTGAACTGGCCAAATGTCCCTGCGATGACTGTACACCTCAGTCTATGTTACATGCAATTTTATTTTGTACTTTCTATGAAACTCCCCGCAAACGTTGGTTGGTCCCTTTGCTTAGAACACTAGGACTGAGAAGATGCAGACCAGCCCTCCTGGCACTACATTGTCTAGACTCTCCCTATGTTGCAAAAACAGTTGCTTATTATTTGAAAGCTTGCATCAAAATTCGGTCTAACCTTGCGGTGTCTGCACAGTAAATATTATTTTTATACTGTTGTTACTTTTAATATCAACAAAAAGAAAATTGCTTTTATGCTAAAATTGACATCTCATTGTACATAGCAGCTAATTACTATATGAAAACCAAAACGTTGTAAATAACTGTCGTTGTACTGTATGATTTACTTTTATGATTGTAAATTCAATCGAATAAAGTTATTTTCGTTCGTTCGATTGCAAGTGGTATAAAGAAAATCCATGGTGGAAAAGGGGTGTTTTTGGCCTAGTTTCAGGGTGCGGTTTGGCACGATTTTAACGTAGACCTCTGCGAGGTAGCAGTATTACATGTTTGTGGGGGGCTATTTGGGGGTGTTCTAGATTTTTGTGAGTGGATTTAAGGGTCTGGGAGCACTACTGGGAAGGTCTAATTTTGATTGCAAGTAGTTTGAAGAAAATCCAGGGTGGAAAAGGGGTGTTTTGGGCCTAGTTTCAGGGTGCGTTTTGACACAATTTTAACTTAGGCCTCTGCGAGGTAGCAGTATTGCATGTTTTTGGGGGGCTTTTTGGGGGTGTTCCAGATTTTTGGGAGTGGGTTTAGGGGTCTGGGAGCACTGTTGGGAAGGTCTAATTTTGATTGCAAGTGGTTTGAAGAAAATCCATAGTGGAAAATGGGTGTTTTGGGCCTAGTTTCAGGGTGCGTTTTAGCACGATTTTAACTTCGGATTCTTAGAGTAGCAGTATTGCATGTTTTTGGGGGGCTATTTGGGGGTGTTCTAGATTTTTGGGAGTGGGTTTAGGGGTCTGGGAGCACTGCTGAAAAGGTCTAATTTTGATTGCAAGTGGTTTTAAGAAAAGCCATGGTGGAAAAGGGGTATTTTAGGCCTAGTTTCAGGGTGCTTTTTGGCACAATTTTAACTTATGCCTCTGCAAGGTAGCAGTATTGCATGTTTTTGGGGGGCTATTTGGGGGTGTTCTAGATTTTTGGGAGTGGGTTTAGGGGTCTGGGAGCACTGCTGGGAAGGTGTAATTTTGATTGCAAGTGGTATAAAGAAAATCCATGGTGGAAAAGGGGTGTTTTTGGCCTAGTTTCAGGGTGCGGTTTGGCACGATTTTAGCGTAGACCTCTGCGAGGTAGCAGTATTACATGTTTGTGGGGGGCTATTTGGGGGTGTTCTAGATTTTTGTGAGTGGATTTAAGGGTCTGGGAGCACTACTGGGAAGGTCTAATTTTGATTGCAAGTAGTTTGAAGAAAATCCAGTGTGGAAAAGGGGTGTTTTGGGCCTAGTTTTAGGGTGCGGTTTAGCACGATTCTAACACAGACCTCTGCGAGGTAACAGTATTGCATGTTTTTGGGGGGCTATTTGGGGGTGTTCTAGATTTTTGGGAGTGGGATTAGGGGTCTGGGAGCCCTGCTGGGAAGGTCTAATTTTGATTGCAAGTAGTTTGAATAAAATCCATGGTGGAAAAGGGGTGTTTTGGGCCTATTTTCAGGGTGCGTTTTGGCACAATTTTAACTTGGGCTTCTGCGAGGTAGCAGTATTGCATGTTTTTGGGGGGCTATTTGGGGGTGTTCTAGATTTTTGGGAGTTGGTTTAGGGGTCTGGGAGCACTGCTGGAAGCTCTAATTTTGATTGCAAGTAGTTTGAATAAAATCCATGGTGGAAAAGGGGTGTTTTGGGCCTAGTTTCAGGGTGCGTTTTGGCACGATTTTAACTTAGGCTTCTGCGAGGTAGCAGTATTGCATGTTTTTGGGGGGCTATTTGGGGGTGCTCTAGATTTTTGGGAGTGGGTTTAGGGGTCCGGGAGCACTGCCGGGAAGCTCTAATTTTGATTGCAAGGGGTTTGAAGACAATCCATGGTGGAACAGGGGTGTTTTGGGCCTAGTTTCAGGGTGTGCTTTGGCACGATTTTAACTTGCGCCTCTGCAAGGTAGCAGTATTGCATGTATTTAGGGGGCTGTTTGCGGGTGTTCTAGATTTTTGGGAGTGGGTTTAGGGGTCTGGGAGCACTGCTGGGAAGGTCTAATTTTGATTGCAAGTGGTATGAAGAAAATCAATGGTGGAAAATGGGTTCGAGGTAGCAGTATTGCATATTTTTGGGGGGGCTATTTGGGGGTGTTCTAGATTTTTGGGAGTGGGTTTAGGGGTCTGGGAGCACTGCTGGGAAGGTCTAATTTTGATTGTCCATAGTTCTGGTCGTGCAGAATAGTCCCTGCAATAGTAGTAGTATGGATTGTCCTCCTATCCAATCAAAAAGTAAACTAGTATCTTATTCTTGGTGGCCATTGACATTTTATTGTTGGGAATGGTCAAAGCATAAACATTTAGAAGACTTCAAAAGAAATAATGGACAACCCAGAGGACTGCACTCAGTGCATAGAGCTATTGCTGAATAGAATAGGAGTTTTGTTTAACACATTTTGCCAACTGTGCAAGCTTAGGTAGCTACACAGACAGACTAATAATAATCTAGTAGTACCACAGGGAGTCATACTAGAGGTAGGATAAGAATTTAGAAACAGACTACAAGAAGATCAGACGATTTAGAAAAAATTGAATGAGGAACGTTTGGAAAAAATACAGGTGCTGTAAAAGATAGGGAAGTATAATTATTAATATTAACCGGAAAACTTACTGGGGCCAGCAGAGGAGCCCTCGACAGACCGATCCTGGCCTTTCTTCTGTTGTCCATGCTCCGCTGGCGCCGCTACCACCTCCTGTGTCCACTTGCCCCTGGCGGGAGCTGATGTACAACATGAAAGAAAGACACACACATGGATGATTGTTGTCAACCACATCAAAAATAAAAAAATAAACAACAACAAATTATTTCGGGGAAATAGACAACAATTGCACTAAATGTATTGACCCATATCTGATGTGGTCTACTAGGATATAGTATTGCTGGATTCGCGGACCGTCTACTTTGAAAGTTATGTAACTCACTAAACCAACTACAAAAAGGTTCTACTAGGACTGGCAGGCAGCACTATGCAGCATGCGAAGTGACCGACACAGTCCGTCATGATCACCACCGCTATCTCTTCTTAGTGGCAGGAGTACAAAGGAAGGACTGGACTTGAGTCTCTAATGTCTAGCATTACGCAGTTCTGTATAGTACACTACACTGATACATAATCATCACCCAGGCCAAATGAGCACAAAATTGAAAACAAGTAAGCACCTTCAATCGCAGAAGCTTTTGCAACATAATTTACCTGCAATGTAATCTGCAGCATTCTTGCTCTTCGGAAAAAACACATATTTGCAATATCATAATAACACACAGCAGGAGAAAACAAAGTAGTGATTAAATAGCTACTACTACTCACCAAGCCCAGGGATCTCCACGCCAAGCAGGTCGAGCAGGTCGTGTTCCCGGTCCAGGATGTCGGACCACCGGTGCGTCGCCTGGATATAGGTGCGCCAGACCCCAGACTCCCGATACATGGCCCGGAACACCTTCCCCCCATAGCTTGCGACGCTCCCGGAGCCTGTACCCGGCACCGAGCTTGCCGCCTGCCGCGACGGTCTTGAGGAGGTGGCACTGGACGAAAAAAAACAGTGCGGCCACCTCCGCCGCACTGAAAATCTCCCTGCCCACTACATCCTCCCCCCCCCCCCCCCTTAATTGCCTGCAAGGGACCCGGCTACGGGGTACGGGACCTTTCCCCTTGCTCTTCCCCACTCCCTTTGCCATGGTCCTGGACAGGAAAGTTAAATAAAAAATAGGATAGAATAGGGAAAAAGCAAATAAAAGAAAAGAGTTAAAAAAGTAGTTTAAAGTAACCTAAAGTAGAAAAAAACACAAAATATAGATGTAGAAAAAGAGAGGGATAGATAATCAGTAAAAAAGATTAAAAAAAGTTAAAAGAAACAAAGGCTTGCAAAGATTGGGGGAGGATTGAAAAAGCATGCCCAGAACCATGGCAATGAATGAAAAACAAGATGGCCGTGCCCATTGAGGACCGCGTGGGTACGTTTGCGCGATATTTCCCCTGCGAGGACGCAAAAACGCAGGCGACCATGTAATCGTGCCCTGTGCACATGTTCATGATCAAGTAGAAGATAGATACAGGAAACAAAAGCAGTTGTGATATTCAGGACAGGGAAAAGTGGATTGGACAGATGAAGGAAAGTTGCACAAGTCGAAGGGGAGTTATGGTCCAATAGCTCTAGATGAAGTGGATAAGGGAAGTTGTGCATTCATAGTCCACAGACATATTATGAGAATGTCAACGTAGGTCACGCCACGTGTGAGCATACTTTCACTTTAGAGTATTATGAAAAGGACTTTTTGCAAAGTGTGGTGCAGGTAGTTCCTACTGTGTATTTCATCTGTGGGAAGAATGCTTATGTGCGATTGCCTGAGAAATGGTATGGAACGTGTTATCTATCGAGCATTTTCCCTAAAATTTATCATAGAGAAGACTTTGAGCTTTTTGAAGGAGGACAACATGTAAGAGTGAAGCGAGGTGAAAGTGAAGGAGCCATAGTTGGGGATATTTTTGGAGCAATGATAGCAACTTTGGGAGTGATTTTGAATGATGTGAATATCAGAAGGTTGGCGACTGTTGTGGATGAATTGTCAATGAATACAGCTAAGTCATTGGTGTTGGTTGAAGGTGAGATGTTGTCGATAAGGACCATGGTTTTGCAAAGTCGTCTTGCTTTAGGCGTCCTTCTAGCAAAAGATGGAAGAGTCTGTAAACTTTTGAAGGTCCAAGAATGTTGCACTTATATACCAGATCACAGCAAGGATCTGGAGAAATATGTAAGCAACATTACTAAGATTCATTATGAGATTGATAATGACTGAGGAAACTGTGTGGGAAAAGATTGACAAAGGATTTGGCAAAATAGGAAGTTGGTTTGCAAAATTTGGAAAGGGTTTCCTTGGCTTTGTGTTGAAACCCCCCTTATTATAGTGGTGACCACTGTTCCCAATAAGCTGCGCGGCCGCGCACTTCCCTACCCCCGAGCGCGTAGTGCCATATGCAGAGCGCTCACAGAGGGCACATCCGATAAGAGTATTCACGCCGCCGCCGCTTTTAAAAGGTGCGCGGCGTGAAAATCGTTCATTTCCAAATTGCGAGGTAAGGATTTTGATGTGGCCACTTGCGTGTACTTTTTCTATTGCCCTGAATCGCACGCACTGTTTGCTGTAATGTTTTATTAGTACCGCGAGGCTGCGGGGGAGATTGTCTGCCTTTATTTAGGTATCCATGTTAATTGCAGCCCCATCACGAGCTGCGATTAACATGGATATTTAAGCAAAAGCCCTCAATCTCCCCCGCAGCCTCGCTTTACTGTCAGAACAATACAACAAGTTTCAAAACACAGCATGTGTTTTTTAGGCTAATCTGCCTTGTTCGCAGATTTGCTGTATTGGTTTGAAAGTAAAGCGAGGCTGCGCGCAGATTGAGTGTTTTATTTAAGTATCCATGTTAATCGCAGCTCGTGAAGGCGTTGCGATTAACATGGATATTTAAATACAAGCACACAATCTCCCCGCAGCCTCGCTTTACTACCAAACCAATACAGCAAGTCTGCGCATGGTTGGTGAAATAAATCCGTGCCCTTCTTCAAAGATAAAGGAGACCGCAACAGCTCCGCCGGTTGGACGAGTTTACTTTCGTTTTAGCACGCACCCCAAAGTATCCCACTGTACCCAGAGTGCAAAATGTGACCAGTACTCTGCTCTTTCAAAACGCCTGAAATTAGTATTTCGTAAGCATGCACGAGAGTCAGGGGTGAGAGACTACGGCAGGGCATAAGAGGCTGCATTAAGGAGCAAAAGTTTAAAGGCAGCAGTGAGGGGCAGAGGTTACAGTGAGTGGCATTGATGAGGGAAGGACTGCAGTCAGAGACTAGTAGCTGGTGCCATAAAAGAGGCTTGCACTGCACTGCAGGGTATTATTGAAAACACCTGGCAAACTGTCACACAAGCACAGAAACAGATGGGATACTTGCATACCCCGCGACAAGGTTGGGTAACAAGTTGCCATTGATTGAACAGATGACACTAACATGCACACCGCAGTTCATACATCTGTTGACTCATTTGACTTCCTCAAGTTTTGACCTCCATTCAAATTATTAAATCCAATAACCCATTACCTGCGGAATATGGAGGAGAGGGAGTACACAGAGAACAGAAATTAGAATGCACAGTTTCTTTAAGAATACATGGTTAACACGGGTAACGAATCCAGAACGACATAACCTGTAAGGAACAAGACTCTTTACCTAGAGACTGCAGGTAAAATCAGTACTTGTCTTTGAACTCTGTTTCTTATTGTCACTTATTATTCCCCTGTTTTTCATTTTGCAGTAGCATCAATTTGTTGTAAGGTCCTGAAGAAAGCAAGGACAAACCTGTCCATTAATTGCTGAAACATGTTGACCTGGTTCTATTCCTAGACAGCTCATTTCTTGAACTGTCTTCGTCAGAAGCGGTCGCTCCCCAAGGCCCTGGTGTCTTGTGATCAACGCTGTGCCACGCTGCTGCCTGACCAACGCTGTGCTGCTCTGCTGACTGCTCTGCTGCCTGGGTATCGTAGCACTGCTCTGCTGCCCTGAATTAATTACATCTCACTGTGCCTGCTCGCATTGACTGACGATATTACCCTACCTCTAGCATTTGCCCGCTTTGCCCTGACTAGCTCTCGCATTGCCAAAGTTTACAATTTAAGTTGTGCTCCATTTCGCTAGCGCCTCCCTGCCCACAGCTCTATTTACTTCAATTCCCCAACCGGTTTCCGGTTTCGCTTCTGCAGCCATTTCTGTTGTTGTTGTGCCTCGGAGCCCGCCCTCTCCACCACGCACCCGCCTCCCAGATGCTCCTCCCTCGCCCCTCCCCTTTCACTATCCATATATGACAGATGCCTACGCGCGCAGCGTTCACGCGCAGCGGACGGGCCCCATGCGCGCCGAAGGTGCGCCAAAGGTAAGCCTGTCTACGCCCGTCCGCGCCTGGACCGCGCCCAGCGCCAGACCCCCTGGCCCCTGCAAACCGCACTCCTCCCACATAACGTATGACGCCGCCATCCTCCTAGCCCTTAACCCCGGACGCACACCACAATGCTACGAAGCTGCCCCTGGGCGTGCCCACGGTCCCTTCGCCTGCCACTCCTGCAAGTTCGCCTGTATCAAGACCCATACCAAATCCAGGACCTCCAAACACAGCTCCGACTCTAAGCACCTGAAATGCATCCTGCTGAACACCCGCTCGATCCACAGACACGCCACTGAACTCTGGGACCTACTCGACACTGCGTCACCGGACATCGCCTTACTTACAGAAACCTGGATGAATGCATCATCAGCACCCGACATCGCCATAGCCATCCCGGACGCTTACAAGATCATCCGAAAAGACCGCACCAACCAAACAGGAGGAGGCATCGCTATCGTCCACAAGAACACCATCAGAATCACGACCAGCTTTGACGATAACCTCGCTACCGCCGAACACCTTCACTTCCAGATCCACACCGACCCCAGGACCACACTTAGAGGCACCCTCATCTACAGACCACCAGGAACCCGTAAACAATTCAGCGAAGACATCACTGACTTCATCAGCCCACATGCCCTCCCCTCCGAGAACTACATTCTACTGGGAGGCTTCAACTTCCACCTAGAAAAGAAAAACGACCGCAACACCACCACCCTTCTGGACAACCTGGCCAATCTTGGACTCAAACAACTCGTTAACACCCCCACCCATGTAGCCAGACATACGCTCGACTCTATCTTCACCTCCTGCAAACACATCTCCTTCGATCACACCACAGCTCTCCATTGGACGGATCACAGCTGTGTTCACTTCAGCTACAAAACTACCACGATCCACAACCCCCCACAACCTATTCCCCGAAGAAACTGGAACAAAATCACCACCGACCAACTCCTCACATCGTTCAACCAAAACCCTCCCACCCTCTCATCGGACCCAAACGAAGCTGCCACCAAACTCAAACAATGGATCACTCACAGCGCTGGCGAATTAGCACCTTTGAAAAACCACCAAACCAAACAGGGTAGTAAAAAGGCCCCCTGGTTCAACGATGACCTTAAGAAATCCAAGAAACTATGCCGTACTCTCGAGAAAACATGGAGAAAAAACCCAACCACTGACAACCTGACCACCTTCAAAGCATCCACCCGCAAACACCACCAATTGATCCGATCCACCAAGAAAGCAGCACTCAAGGATCGACTCGACAACAACGCCCATAATAGCAAGGAACTTTTCTACATCGTAAAAGAATTTACCAACCCCACCGCAGCCTTAAACGACATTACTCCCTCCCAAGACCTCTGCGATTCATTATCCTCTTTCTTCTACAACAAAATCGCCGACATACATAACAGCTTCAAGAACATTTCCAAAGAACAGTCCACTCCACCCACCTCCGAACCTAAACCGTTCTCTAGCAACCTGAGCGCCTGGAACCCAATCACCACTGAAGACACCATCCGTCTAATGAACTCCATCCATTCAGGTTCGCCAACCGAACCCTGTCCCCACCACATCTTCAACAAAGCAGACTCCATCATCGTACCTCATCTCCGTGATGTCATCAATTGCTCCTTCAACTCCGCTACCTTCCCAGAAAGCTGGAAACACGCCGAACTCAGCGCTCTCCTGAAGAAACCCACAGCAGACCTCTTGGAACTTAAGAACTACCGCCCCATTTCCCTCCCATTCCCTGCCAAAGTCATTGAGAAAGCCGTCAATAGCCAGCTCGCCGCCTTCCTTGAATCCAACAACTCTCTCGACCCCTCACAGTCCGGCTTCCGAGCCAAACACCGCACCAAAACCGCCCTCATTGCAGCGACAGACGACATCCGATCGCTACTGGACAACAGAGAAACAGTTGCCCTCATCCTACTCGACCTCTCCGCCGCCTTCGACACAGTCTGTCATAGCACCCTCATACAACGCCTCAGCAACGTCGGAGTACAAGGAAAAGCCTTGGTCTGGATCATATTGTTCCTCGCCGGGAGAACCCAGAGAGTCCGACTCCCCCCATTCAAATCAGAGGCCACCGAAGTCCTCTGCGGAGTACCACAAGGATCATCACTCAATCCCACCCTCTTCAACGTTTACATGAGTCCCCTCGCATCCATCGCGCGACAACACAACCTCAACATCATCTCCTACTCTGACGACACCCAGCTGATCCTTTCCCTCACCAAAGACCCCAACACCGCCAAAACCAATCTTCATGAAGGCATGAAAGAAGTAGCCGAATGGATGAAAAACAGCCGCCTAAAACTTAACTCAGACAAAACGGAAGTCCTCATCGTAGGGTCATCCCCCTCTGCCTGGGACGACTCATGGTGGCCATCGGCCCTGGGCACAGCACCCATACCCACAGACCACGCACGTAACCTAAGCTTCATCCTAGACTCTTCCCTCTCGATGACCAGACAAGTCAACGCCGTCTCATCCTCTTGCTTCAACGTACTTCGTATGCTCAAAATTAATCTTCCGTTGGATCCCCACCGAAACAAGAAAGACTGTCACCCACTCACTGGTCACTAGCCGACTGGACTATGGAAACACCCTCTACGCCGGAACCACAGCCAAATTACAGAAAAAACTCCAACGCATCCAAAATGCATCAGCCAGACTCATATTGGACATCCCCCGCCAAGCTCACATTACCGGCCACCTGAAAGACCTCCACTGGCTTCCCGTCAACAAGAGAATAACGTTCCGTCTCCTCACCCACGCACACAAGGCCCTCTACAAACTAGGACCCGAATGCCTCAACACACGACTGTCCTTCTACACACCCACTCGCCAACTAAGATCCTCCAATCAAGCTCTCGCCGCAGTTCCGCGCATCCACAGATCCACCATGGGAGGAAGATCCTTCTCCTACCTGGCGGCCAAGACCTGGATTTCTCTCCCCACTCACCTCCGCCTCACACAGAACCACATTTCCTTCAGAAAGGAACTTAAAACCTGGCTATTCGATAAATAATGCACCCCATCCCACAAGCGCCTTGAGACCCTCTGGGTGAGTAGTGCGCTATACAAATTCCGAACTTGAACTTGAACTTGAATGTTGGCGGAGTGAGTATCACCCGAATAAATTCTGTTCTGTACTCCCTCCTCCAATTTTAAGCACACTCTTTATTTCATTTCTTTCACCTAGTTTTTTGCACTGCACTCCATCAGTCACCTTACACTTTACCACTTACTAACCTTGAGAAGTGGTACACCATACTACCTGTTTTTTCAACTGAAGGGATCTATCAACATCTTGGTCTCCTTCTTTTTGAGAACAACACACCTAGGTAGATGGGTTTGGAAGAAACCCAAATGATGAATGGCGGATCCGAATGGTGACCGATGGGTATCTTTGACCATCCATCAGGGTGTCATTGAATACTTCTTCTCTATAGGTCAGTTGAAAGGGTCATTGCTGTCTGGTTACACACACCACAAACCATTGTTTTTCTTTTAGACCCTCTGGTACTCTTATGTTGATAAGCAAATTACACCGCTGGTCTGGTTTTTGGTTCTTGGGTGGGTATTTACCGATTCGGTAATTGCCATTCATTCCTATGGGCCTATAGGAATGAATGGCAATTACCGAATCGGTAAATACCGTTCTGTAGTAGGGGATCTCTGTGTATAGTCATAATCTAGTGAATAGTCCCGCCCATGTGCGTGGACCCCGGCAATCAAAAATAATCTCTTAAGTTGTCAAATCATGCAGAAACTGCAAAGACACTTTAGAGAGAATTTAAAGACAAATAATGAAGCCTATATCCACAGGCTACACTGTCCAGTACTTCAACTAGAAATTCCACCAAGCATCACCACACACAACACATCCTGCCCAGTTTCTCCCATAGAGAAACTTGCCTCCACCAGTAAAAAGACTCTGGAATGATAGAGAGGAAGGCATGGACAGACAAGCCCCATAGGCTGCCATTATTTGGCTTAAATAGGATACTGTGCCTTTAAGAGAACTTTCCAGAACTCTCTCAGGATCCGAGAATGCACTGCAGGTCCCTCTTACTTTCAGTTCTTTTTTACGGCTCCTGCTAGCAGGACCCTGGCATTGAGCTCTCCCTTGTTTCAAGGATTTATTGGATTTTTTGTCACTTTTTGTACAAAAGTGCTTGAGTATATCTTTCTTGGTACTTCTCTTCTCCCCTGTGTGCTGGTTCAGGCTTTTTAGGGCTCTAAAATGCCTGGCCTTTTTGACAAGTGCCCAGCATGTGGAAGGAAGAAGGCCAAGAGAGATCCACACGACGTCTGCATCGTCTGCCTCCCTGACACACATGTCCCTGAAGACTGTGACATCTGCCAGCAATTTTCAGCAAGGACCCTGAGGGACAGGCTGAAGATTAGGCTGCAGGTCCTTGAAGAGAGACGACTGCGGGCTGCAGGTGGGTCTGGGCAGGCTGGGAAGGTTCCCTCTGCCTCTGCTGAGGCCTCTGGGGGGCTCCCCAGAGGCAGGAACCCCAGCAAACGGTCCCGGTCTCCATCAGCGTCGATTGCATCGACAACGACGTCGAGAGGGTTGACAACGGTGTGTTCCCCTTCTCCCCGGGGTGAGACGGCGTGACGATTCGACATCGAAGGGCCTGGATAGGCTGCCGTCGAAACCACCTTCGTCGTCGGAGTCGACCTATCGACGTCTAAGACGGCACGAGGAGCAATGGCGCTCGCCGTCGAGGCGACACCGCCGATCGCCGTCGAGACAACGGTCGACGTCGAGGGGCTCCTCGACGTCGAGGACCTCAAGAAGGAGGAATCGACCCTCGTCGTCGAGAACGAAACGGTCGACGTCGCGGAGGCGGCGTACGGCGTCACGAAAGAAGAGGTCGACGTCGCGGAGGTGGGGTTCGACGCCGGAGTCGCGGAGGCGACGTTCGACGCCGGAAAAGCGACGCTCAGCGTCAAGAAGGAAGAGATCGGCGTCTAGGAGTCGCTCTACCTCTCCTAAGCGGCGCAAGAGGAGTTCTGGCGCCAGAAGCCAGGCTGGATCTAGTGGAGGACGCAAGAGGAAGCGGTCGCCTGCTGAAGGGGCTGGATCTGAGCCCCCTTCGCCGAAGGGGTCACCGGGCTCGGTGTACTCGGTGGTATACACACCATCTCGGCCTAGGTCGCCACCTCCGCCTGTACCTAAGGAGGACCCTTCCACCAACCCTCCACTTCCGCCAGGCCGACCACTACAACCGCTCACACCGCGTGGACTTGCCCCTCGGTCGGTGATACCTCCGGTCCCTCCGCCGAGGTCCACGTCATTACCTCCTCTGCCGACACCTCCAAAGGGGACACCGAAACCTAGACCCCAGGAGGAACCGAGGAAGACTCCCCCACGGAAGCCTGTGGAGCGGCCACGGGCTGGAAGATCACGCTCTCACTCTAGGAGGAAGGAGCGATCGCGCCACAGATCGTCCACGCGGTCGTGACACCGCCATAGGAGGCACAGATCTCGCTCTCGCACGAGGTCCTCAGGGACCAGGGACTACTCTCAGACCTTGTCGGGATCACCGGACACGAGGGTGTCTCCGATTGATGACCTGGTGGCGTTCCATGATGTTCTTTTGAGAGGCGCTGCAAAATTGGGCATATCTTTGATGGTTCCCACGCCTAAGACATCAGTCATTTTTGAGACACTGCACCAGAGACACCTGTCTCGTCCACTGCTGCCTATGGCGCGGGGCCTGGAGGAACCGGCCATGGACCTTTTCCTCACCCCTGCGGTGACGGAGGCGGCTCCATCGAGATTGCTGAAGAAATACCGGGCTCCCGATTCGGACCCGGCCTTTTTGAGGGCGGAACCTCCTCCGGATTCAGTAATTGTGACGGCGGCCCTCAAACAACATGCCACCACCCCGTCATCCACGGTTCCGCCGGATAAAGAGTCTAGATGGATGGACTCAGCTGGAAGGAAAGTGTGTGGAACTTCGGCGACCTCTATGAAGGCTGCGAGTGCTACGGCTTTGTTGCGACAATACGACCGCGCCCTCAGGGATTCCCTCCAACAGTTTGCGGAACACTTGCCCCGCGAGAAGCGGGAGGACTTCCAGGAAGTGCTGAATGAAGTGATGCTGGTAGCGAATCAGATTATCAGCGCTGCAGCAGACTCATCCCTATTAGCGGCACATGGTTTTTGCCATGGAATTAACCAGCGACGTCACGCCTGGCACCGCCTTACGTCACTGAAACCGCACGCACAGCAAAGGGTAGCCAACCTTCCATTCTCTGGCGAGACCCTTTTTGGGAAACATGCGGATGACGAAACGGCCCGCATGAAGGCGGAGGCCGAAACGCTCACGGCTGTGGGCCTGGAAAAGCCCAAAGAAGTGAAGAAATCGTACCGCCCGTTCCAACGGCGGTTCGGTGGGCAGGGCAGAGGACGTGGCCAACCTTCGGGACAGTCACAGCAACATCAACAGTTCTGTAAGCCGTTCCAGAAATGTCAGAAGGGCAGAGGAGGCCAGCAGTCGGCTCCAGCGACCAAGGGCCAGGCTGGGTCTAGGCCCTAGGAACCTACTTCCCCCGGATCTGTTACCCACTCCGGTAGGGGGAAGCATTCAATTTTTTCTGGCAGAGTGGAGAAAAATTACTCAGGACAAGTGGGTGCTGAATATTGTTTGCAATGGATACAGTCTTCGGTTCATCAGCCCGCCTCCAGCAATTCCACCGGTCGGCTCGCAGTTTCAGCTGCGCGAGCTCCAGGTGGAGGCAGATATCCTGTTAAGGAAAAGGGCGATAGAAGACGTACCTCTGTCTCAGAGAGGAAGAGGTCTATACTCCCGGTTCTTCCTGGTTCGCTAGAAGGACAAGAACGAGTTCAGGCCCATTCTGGACTTGCGACAGGCAAGCAGATGGATTCGTAGGGAAAAGTTTTGCATGCTGTAGTTGCATCAGATTTATCCTCAGTTGCAACAGGGAGACTGGCTATGTGCTATAGATCTACAGGATGCGTACTTCCATGTGCCCATTGCACACAAACACAGGAAGTTCCTGCGGTTCCAAGTCGGCGCCAATCATTATCAATACACAGTACTCCCATTCGGACTGAAGTCTGCGCCGGGAACATTCTCGAAGTGCATGGCCGTGGTAGCAGCACACCTACGGAAGAACAAGGTGTTTGTCTACCCGTACCTGGACGATTGGTTGATCAAGGCATCCTCCTTCTCGGAAGCTCGAGCACACTTCCAGAAGACGTGCGTTCTCTTGAACAAGCTGGGGTTGCACGTCAACATGTCCAAGTCTGTCCCGACTCCGGTCCAATGCATACAGTACTTGGGAGCCTCCATCGATACGCTGTCAGCAAGTATGTCACCTTCGGAAGAGCGACGATTATCACTCCTTCGGAAGGCTCAGGCTCTTATGACGACTCCATCTACAACAGTGAGGACGGTGTCTTCTCTACTGGGATCGATGGCCTCTTGTATCTTCCTGACGCCACATGCACGGCTGCACATGAGACCGCTGCAGGAGTGCTTGGAAGACCAGTGGGATCAGAGGAAAGGATCTTGGGACTGTGAGAAGTTGGCTGATATGCAGTGCTCACTATTCTAGTGATCACTATGCATCAGTCCAAACAACCCTTATTGATGATTGGTTGTAAGTCAACCTCATAGACCAGCTATCCTAGTAGCGTGGATACGAGCAGTCTTTGGGCTAAACTCTAGAGGGCGCGTTAAGCCAGCTGTTATACCATCACATATACCCCTTGAACACCAAGTGAAAGGACACCACACAAGTGTTATGAAAAAAAACCAGTGTATTTATTTAAGTCACAACAGCCCTGTACTCTTTATGAGGACAGGGTACTAAGCACACAACAAAACTCTTACGAAAATACTTTAGATTGCACAATTTACACAAATGCCCGAGGGGCACGGAAAACCATATACTATGGAAGTGGAATGCGAAATTACTAGCAGGTAAGTACTGGACTAATAGGCTTTGGAATCGCTAGGACTACGTTACTGAACCTTCAGATTACTAGTAGGAGGCCTAGGGGACTCGGGTGCAGAGTGTGAACTCTCACGCGGGATGCGGGACAATGTCTATGGGAGCTAGTAAAAGCAAAGTTAGTGTTCTCGGGCGAACCCGATAAGGTAGATCGAAAAAGACAGTGGATCCTGACCCTTGGATAGTGAGGCTAAACTGGGGCACCAAAATGCCAAAGTTACCTAGCCCAGGGGCTGCAGCTGCATAGGTCTGAAAAGGTGTCGGGAATCCTCGTTGACGAACCAGGAGCCTGAAGAAAGAAGTTGCTGGCCGGCGACCAGTGAAGATTGTTCGAAGTGATCCAAGCCTGGATCGAAGATGGATGACACCTGAAAGCAGAGGGGACCAAGTTCGTGACCACTAGCCAGTAGTCAGATGGCACCAGGAGGGCACCGGATGGTAGTCACCTCGACCAGGTGAGTGGGCGACGCTGGGCTCTGCAGTCTCACGGACCAGGAGGCATTGTCGGCGACCAGGATGGAGGTGCGAGCTGTCCCACGATGGTTGATGCTGTCGACGTCGCTGGACCCAGGATTGGGGCAACAAGTCTTGGCAAATTCAAGCCCACGCGGTGCACTCAAAATGGAGTCTGGAGTGGACCAGGAGGGTCCGGGGTGCTCCTCTTTTGGAAGGGAGCAAGGGCCAGTCTGGAGCAACCAGACTAGCAGTGGTGATGCCGTTGGGCGTCGTCGGGAAGGCCACAAGCCAGCGGGCTAGTAGCCAAACAACACGGTGAGCAGCAAAAGGCAGAAGGGCCCCACGCAGATCTCGTGGATGCTGGGAGGCTGGACTTCGGTGCTGGAGGTGCTCAGGGTCGGGGCTTCTCGGAACCCAAAGCACTCACCAGAGGATCCCTCGGCGGTTGTGCTGGATAGAAGTCGTGCAGTTCTGATGATGGCCGGTCCCTCGAGGTCTCATCGCACCTACGGTTCTCAGCTTAGCTGTAGAGGTAGGTAGAGGTCAGAGGTGCCAGGGAAGCCGGGTCTCGTCGAGCTGGTTAGTCGGATTCCGGAGGAAGAACGTGTAGCAAACCGCAGAGTTCTTAGATGGTGCCTGCGGATGCAGGATGACTACTCCTTAGTCACAAGGGAGAAATCTTGAGAAGAGTCGAGAGTTCCTTTCGTGGAAAGTAGTTTCTTGATTCAAAGATGATCTAATTTGGAAGGGTCCCCGCTCCTGCCTTTATCCTAAAGAAAGGGGTGGGTACGCGACTAGGTCCTGCCCTAGGGGTGGGACCAGGAAGGGGGGTGGTTACACCCTTCTCCCATGCCGGACTTTCCCCAGGCCAGGGGCTGGTGTGCCCCTGGAACTGGTTCTAGCCGGCAGATGCGTAGTGAGCACCGGGGTGCCACTCTGCAGTCACCTTCCTGTAAAGCCCTGCCTACCCAGGATACACAAAACCCTGTCTGGGATGGTGCTAGCACCGCCCCTGACAGGAAACCCTTTGTCCAAGCTCCCCTTGCTGGAAGGACTCCCAGCTGCAGGGGGTCAGACTCGTGTCTGTGGTGGCAATATCCATTTTGTGATGCTGAGGCTTGAGTTAACTTTAACCGGGGTTCACAGTTGCATACATGTCGTGTCCCTCTAGAAGGGTGGAATGCTAACCCCGTCGCCAGAATTGGCGAGGGGTTAGTATTCCAATTCGTATGACACCTTACTCGACATGTTTTGATAAAGCGATACCAGAGATGGCATTTAACCGCGAGGATTATAATGCACTTAAGAGTATATGGTATGCGTTATCATGGAACAGCTATTAGGACTTGGTTCCGCAAGCTGCAAACGGGCTCAGCTCATGCCAGAGCACCATCTCACACGATTTCAAGCACTCTGCCTTCAGGATTGTCAAGGCCTGCCATAGGAGTGACTGATAGGAATCTGTGTGTCCATTTTTAGGGTTAGATATAGGTATACTATATCTAAAGCAAAGGGTGATTACACCACCTTGCCCCAGCTGTTATGCAGCCAGTTGTGTCAGATTTAGATGGCCATCCAGGGGTGGCATAATACATGCTTCAGCCCCTGGTAGGCCCTGGGTAAACCTATGCCCTGAGTTACAGGGTCTGATAAGGTGGCCCAGTACCAATTGGATAATGCACCTAAGGTACACGTGTCAATTTAGTGAGAGAACAGCTAGGCTGTGGGTCTGATTAGCAGGCCCACAGCCAGAGAAAGTCGTAAACCAGTGAAACAAAAGCAAAAAAATCTGGGTGATCATAGGATTGCAGACCCTACTCTCCTACAGGGACGACAAGATACGACTGTCTCTGCATGCTCTACAGTCTCTGAAGTGGTGGTGTTCAGCTGAGAATCTCCTCAGAGGGGTTCCCTTCCACAAGGACATTCTCACACAGACTGTCGTGACGGATGCGTCTCTCCTGGGGTGGGGAGCGCACTCTGGAAACCTACAGATTCAGGGAACGTGGTGCCCGATGGAGGCCACGTATCACATCGATTTCCTGGAACTCAGAGCTGTTCACTTGGCACTGAAGGCCTTTCTTCCGTCCTTCCAGACCAACTCTCTGCTTGTACAGACGGAGAATACCACCACGATGTATTACCTCAACAAGCAGGGGGGCTCGAGATCACGCACTCTGTCGAGGAGGCGCAGACGATCTGGCACTGGCTCCTAGCCAGAGGACTAACGATAACGGCTACCCATCTGCCAGGTGTGCAGAATGTTCAGGCAGACGCACTGAGCAGACTGGTTCAGGAAAACCACGAATGGGTCATAAACGACGAAGTACTAGGAGAAGTCTTCGCAAGGTGGGAACTCCAGACGTAGATCTGTTCGCCACCGCCGAAAACAGCAAATGCCGAGACTTCGCCTCCAGGTACTACCAGCAGGGGACGCTGGGGAATGCGTTATGGATCAACTGGTCGAACAGCTTCCTGTACGCTTTTCCACCCATTCCCCTGATTCCGGCGGTTCTCATCAAGCTGGCCCGGTCCAGGGCTCGGATGATACTCATTGCCCCGGAATGGCCCAGACAGTGGTGGTTCACGGACCTGCTTCACCGGTCTCTCCTTTCTCACATTCGGCTGCCGGGCAGGCCGAACTTACTCACGAAGTTCGGGGGACGGATGTTACACCCCAACCTCTCGTCTTTGAGTTTGGCGGCATGGCTCCTGAGATAGTGCAATATGGCCATCTGAATCTGCCTGATGACTGCATGGACATACTGAAGGAGTCTAAGAGCCCTTCCACTCGGACTTCCTATGCTTACAAGTGGAAGAGGTTCTGTATCTGGTGCCAGTCTAAGAACCATGACCCGACGACCTGTAAGGAAGATGTCATCCTTCCTTACCTTCTACATTTGTTGCAGTCTGGACTTAATGTTCATTCCATTAAGGTTCATCTCGCTGCATTGACTGCCTACAGAAAATGCCCTTCACAGACTTCCTTCTTCCAGATCCCTGTGATCAAAGATTTTTTGGAAGGCTTGAAGAAAGTATTCCCTCCTGTCAGGCTTCCTTCGCCTTCATGGAAACGGAATGTGGTGCTGTCCAGGTTGATGAAGGAGCCTTTTGAACCTATTCATAAGGCTTTGTTGCAGCACCTGTCCTGGAAGGCGGCGTTCCTCGTGACCATTACATCGGCCCGCAGGGTGAGTGAAATTCAGGCGTTGTGTTGCCAAGAACCTTATACTGTATTTCATGCTGCTAAGGTTGTTATGCGTACTCACCCTAAATTTCTTCCCAAGGTTATTTCTGATTTTCATGTCAACCAGACTATAACTTTGCCTACGTTTTTTCAGAATCCTTAGACTCCAGCGGAAAGGTCTCTCCATTCCCTGGATGTGAGGAGGGTGTTGAAATTTTATCTAGATAAAACCAAAGATATTCGTAGGTCTGACCAGTTGTTTATCAATTATGGATCAGTCAGGACGGGTCTTGCTACCTCTAAGCAGTCCATTTCTAGGTGGATTGTGTCCTGCATACAATTGTGTTACCAAAAAGCTAATAAGACCTTAGGAGGTAAGCATAAGGCTCATTCCACCAGGGGCAAAGCTGCCACGACAGCCTTGCTCCGTAACATGCCAATTGCTGAAATCTGCAAGGCAGCCACTTGGAAGTCAGTTCATACCTTTGCTAAGCATTACTGTCTGGACACTGATGCCAGGGCAGATGCTCAGGTTGGACAGGCTTCGCTGCGGAATTTGTTCGCACAGTAGTGGTGTTAATTTCTTTCTCCACCGCCGCTTTGGTGTGGGGATGGGCTTGCCATTCTATTCACTAGATTATGACTATACACAGAGATCCCCTACTACAGAAGGAGTAGTTTCTGTCCTGTAACTCCAGTTCTGTAGTAGGTGTTATAGTCATAAGCGCCTGCCCTCCTCCCCGGTGGAGATATTTCTTCATGTAAGGAATGCTACAGGTCTGGCGTGCTACGCCTTCAAAAAGAACTGAAAATAAGAGGGACCTGCTGTGCATTCTGGGATACTGAGAGAGTTCTGGAAAGTTCTCTTAAAGGCACAGTATCCTATTTAAGCCACATAATAGCAGCCTATGGGGCTTGTCTGTCCATGCCTTCCTCTCTATCATTCCAGAGTCTTTTTACTGGTGGAGGCAAGTTTCTCTATGGTAGAAACTGGGCAGGATGTGTTGTGTGTGTGGTGATGCTTGGTGGAATTTCTAGTTGAAGTACTGGACAGTGTAGCCTGTGGATATAGGCTGCATTATTTGTCTTTAAATTCTCTCTTAAGTGTCTTTGCAGTTTTTGCATGATTTGACAACTTAAGAGATTATTTTTGATTGCCGGGGTCCACGCACATGGGCGGGACTATTCACTAGATTATGACTATAACAGAGATACCCCTACTACAGAACTGGAGTTACAGGATAGAGACTACTCCATTCGGTAAAAGGAGGAAAATATTGAAGGGTGACAGGGTGTCACTTTGACACCCTGTTGCACCCCTCAATTTTGTATAGGTGCACATGTGGCACACATACATGTATGTCTGCCACATGGCACCATTGAAAATGCACAGATTTGCATTTTCAAAGGTATTTGTTATTTACCACCAACTTATAGTTGGTGGTAAATAACGAATCCTAAAATGGGAAAAGCACTCATTTGAGTGCTCCCTACATTTCAGATTCGGTAATTTACCGATTCAGTATTTTTAAGAATCGGTAATTCACCAAATTCTTAAATACCTATTCGGTAAATTACCGAATTTGAAATGTAGCCACCTACATATGAAAAGCCTAATTCCAGTTGGTAACGGCCGAACTTGGGTAATTTCGTCCGTTACCGACCGGAATTAGGCTTCCTACATCTGGCCCTTAATCTCCTCAATGGCCCCCCAGCACCTGGATACCCTTAGGGGTGATAAATTCATGCTTTACAAATGTGGAATTATTATATTATGTATTAAACTGTAAAGCGCTCTGATATCCTTCGGTATCAAGTTTCGCTATATAAAACTTTATAACTAAATAAATAAATAAAATAATTCCTGCATGCCCTCTCCTGGCTCTGTTAAAAGCTTGGTGTACTCTAGGTGTTTCCCTGGCAGCGATGCTGGTGCCAGGGGAATATCCAAGGAATTGTGTGGATTGGGGTGCACTGAAGCGAACCCTTTCTGGTATGTGCTGGTAGAGTGTTGTGAGTGAGGGGGTTCTGGCTCCGGGAGCAGGACTACCCGCTGTTAAAAGTCACTAAAGCACCACGCTGTTAGGCTGTGTCCCGCCTCGGTGAGGCTGTCAGCTTGTACTGAGTGTGCTGCCCAAGAGCACAGCAGAGATAACCATGCCAGATGGCCGTTGGGGCGGGGAAGGTAGCATATCATTTTAGCAGAATGAGAACAAGCCACATGTATCTTAATTGACTCCTTTATTCGGGTGATAACGGTGTCAGTGTGGTAGACCAGTGTTTGAAGAGAGAGCGGTCTGATCGCCCCTATAAGTATATTCGGTATTAGTAACATTAAAAAAAAGTCTCACTTAAGTTTGGACATAAAAAGGCACAGTGAAATTTGCTGTGGCCTAGGATCATACATTTGGTCAAGCAGGTTAAGAGAGACTGGTCTCAGGTTTCCTAGTTACACAATTTCACCACAGCACCAGTCTCTTTCCCTCTCTCTCCCATTTTAAATCCAAGGTTAATAATTTGTCTTGGATTCTTTGAGGAGCTCCCTCGTTACTCTGTGTTAAATAAATACGTGTGTAAAAGGCTCCATCAAGTTGAAACCAGAAGATTCTAAAGAAAGTTTATTAAGTGGGCAGGTACCACATGAGCACTCTTGTCTGTTTTTGACTTGACGTTTCAAGAGGACCTTGAGCGGAGCCAAGCTAGTAGCTCGAGTCTTCAGAGGCTCGCACCTATACTTTTTAAAGGTTGTTTTAGTCATTTTGGGTCACGCTGCATAAGCAGCAGTGATTCTGATAATCTCACCACAGCCCTGCTGTAGCACCCAGTGAACTCTCCCACATACTGGAGGCTGCACATGCCATGGTTTGTATTCCAGGCTACAAAGATCTTTCTGAACTGAGGTAACTTCAGTCCCTGCTGCTAGACGGCTATAATGAACTTCTTTGATAACGAGGTGAAATAGAGCGTTTCTGTCCTTTAAATATATAACCTTTGTAACGATGTAACATGCAACTATGGTCTGATACCCCTGTAAAGCGCTCTGATACCTCCGGGTCTAGCCAGCGCTACATAAAACCTTTCAAATAAAAAATAAATAAATAAATATGGGGATAGTAGTACTGGAGGCCTTTAGCACGGAGAGAGAGACTGGAACAAGGCAGAGGCTTGTGCACTGACTGTGAAATGTGTGCCAGCGCTGCTGGACCAATTGCCTGCTAGGTTGGTTGCACATGGCTGGTGGTGGATAATGTAGGCACTCTGGGGGCTTGAGCCGTGAAGCCATGGTGATCCATGTCAGCATGTCGAGCCGGGAAGCCTTTCCATGGGCATGAATGATACTTCCCTTGGCAGAAAAGATGAGTTGCTATTTGCATCCCTACATTATCATAAACATGCACAGTTATTTGGATGAAGTGTTGTATGCATAAATCATGACATGCAGCACAACGGGCTTGGAGTTCCAAAACAACTTCCTGTCTGGGACGAATATAGCCATGCTAATCTGCACAGTGCAAGAATGCTCTCCATTACTACACACGTGATGGCACTGCCTAAAATCGCATGGACAGGATTGTATTAAACCATGCATCTGCTTATCATGCTGCTGTGTGAGGTTTGCATACCATGGAATTCACACACACAAACACTACACTATGTGTAAATTATAACCATAAGTGCATACAGTCAGCTATTCTTGCCTAATATCGAGACCCAAACCCAATAGTGTTTCCAGTTTTAATAATGCTTGTGCATGAATGGAGACCTAGCTATGATCTTTTTATGTTACCTGGGATTGTGTTGTGTCTCTGTTCTCCTAAGGATTTTAATTACAACCACTGCAGACCACCATAATGTAGACCATCATCTTCATTCTGGTCAATGACAAAATGTTATGATTGCTAGACCTTCATCGTCATCTTTCCCAAGGGATACAATGCACAACTTTGCCATATCATGATCTGATGTTAGGCTTGATTTCACATCCCCTAGTGGTAATGTGGCTGCACTCCTTATGAGTGAAAATACTATTAGTTCAGTCTCCGTCAGGCCCCATTGCAATGTATGTTTTGAACTTTTATACTGTAAACTTACCCATGGCACAACAAGAGCTTATTTAGTGTACACTATGTGTAGTTGCAAATGTTTTACAAGGGGCCAAAATGAATGGTCTGCTGTGACCAAAGTGCGGCTCAATGATTAGAGCGGCAGACCCTGATGCAGAGGTCTAGCCCGGGACCAGGGTTCAATTCCCCGCCTTGGCGGGTCATGGGCTCAAAAATTCCACGGACCTGATAATTCTCGCCTCTGTGCCTATTCCAATCATGGAGTCCCACTCTGCAACTCCGTGCAATATCTTGCTTAATCCCCACAACGGTCCCCACAATGCTAAGGATGCTTGGCCTCCACCTTGGGGGTGCCCAGGAGTGGACGCCTCACAGGGAAAGCCAGGATTGGTTCCACAGCGGTATTCGTACAAGAGTCTTGAGACCCTTGCGGGTGAGTAGTGGGCTATACAAGTATCAATTTACAATTTTTTACCGAGGGCAGCATTAAGGCCAGCAGGGTGGTTATAGGAGGGGTGAGTGTAAAGTGGACATACAGGAAACGAGGCATGTACATGGTATGGGCAGTGAGTTATGGATTTATTTTGAGAGTTTCAATCTATGCTGCCCTCTAAACCAAGCTCCTAGTTTGTAGAGGAGTCACAAATTTGTCAGTACTGTATTATGCTCTATCTGAATCGTGATCCCTCTCCTGCACCCTGGGGTAGCCTTCTCTGCTTGATTTTGCTCCCTTTTGCAAGTCAAGTGTACAAAGGAAGTAACCTGATTATTGAACTGAAATTAAATAGAATCTTAGGCCTCACAATCTCCTTATGCCTTTAGCCACTTACCTGTATGCCATAGGAGCAGTAGAAACAGGCTCAGTTAAGGTAGTGAGTGCAAAGACCCCCAAACAAGGTGTTCAATTCACTGAGGTTGGCTGACACAAACACCCAACCTCCTCCACGAAATTTGGGACAATGCATTAGCCATAGTGCTAGGAGATTTGACGTTTTATTCTGACTTTACCACTTTTCGAAAATATGCTGAATGTGAACTCTATTAAAAGTCTGGGTAGGTTCCACAGCACAGTGGCATTTCCTTGGGGAGAGTAGTCCTGGATCTCACCATGGAATCACTCACACCCCGTTGTCTAATGAGCAAGATGGGAACGATGAAAACAAATGTCATGTTATTGTTAATTAATCGCAGCCTACCCTTGTGACAAATTTTGCGCTCTTAGGTAATCACTTTCTCAACATATTTTTCTACCCATTTCCTTTACAGAGATATGAAAACTTAAATTACACTAAACATTAGTAGTAATTATTTGATAAGAAAACAAGACCATAACCCAACAATAATTTTATTTTACTCATGGTTAGAGAACACTCAGTCACATAGACCACTCACTAAAACATGGGGTTGTGAGAACATTATGAATCTAGAAACAAGAAGTCATGCACTGTGGTGGTATTACGCCTGGTTCACCGAATTGTTTAATGCTAGTCAAACCATATCCTTCCTGTTACATCTGCCATACTTGGTGTAGTTTTCCCCAAATGTTTTACCTTCATTCCTCCTGTTTCGCTGAATTCGTTTTTGTTGGCTCTAGAACTCTGTAAACTTTCCACTGCTAAAGTGCTTGTAAGCCTGGTAAAACTGTCTTACACAAATAATTGCATTTTTAATTTAATTGTAAATCCCTAGTAAAGTTACCGTATACCCATGGCTAGTCAGTTATGTGCAAAGACTGGACCTGCAACACTTATTGAATCACCGAGTTATGTTGCCCTTTAAAATATGGCTCAGCTCTGCTATAGCAGCCTGTATGTGCAGTTTCAAACTGCCAATATAAACATTGTGCCAGGCCAAAACCACCCTCCTTTTTAATGCATATGTCACTCTAAGGTAGACCCTAAACATCCCAGAAGGCAGGAAGTGTTGTATTTAAAAAGGTGGATATATACTTTTACGTTTTACATGCCGAGGTAGTGAAAAACGTCCAAATCCAATGTTCACTATTTCAAGGCCAACCTCTCCCATAGGATAACATTGGATTACCTGATTATATTTAATAAGTGATTTATTTTGTTTTGAAGCGGGTAGGAATGCCTTGTTTGGTGTCTGCATAATTGTAATTTGAAATCCTCTTCAATGGTGAATTCATATTTTAGGTCACAACTCTGAAAATGCTGGGTTTAGAAAGTTTTTATATCAAAGGGGGTATGGCCCTAAACAACAACTAGAAAGGGCCTACTATTAAAAAAACAAAGAGCATCTAGTCATCACGTTCATGTTATGCAATTATCATGTGGCAAACCAAGAAACAGTCACATGGTTTGGAGTATTTATCTACTCAATTATTCATTATTTTTTAATTGAGCATAGTTATTCACATATGTTCAGAACAGGGGAGACATCACAATTCAAACAGTGAATGTACATTAACACAATTGACAAAAAACAGTTGATAAGAAAACATTACAATGCAAATGACCATACATAAACCTTAAAACCAGTCATGGTTTCAAAAAAGAAAGAAAGAAACCTTAAGACCCTTAATGTGGCGCCGTATGTGTGAAAATGCACCATCTCACTTTTTTAAGTAAACGTTTAGAGTGACATTTGGCACTGCAAACGCGTGTGGTCTGGTTCCTGGCGCACATAGTCATGGTTGCAGTGCACAGAGACCCTCCACTGCCGCACACAGAGGAAAAGAATTAGAGGGAACATTGGTGGTGGCATGTGTGATTGGATTGTGGGGTTTGGTACGAGCTTACAAGTGGTACAGGTCAAGTAGACTGGAGAGATCGATGAGATTGCAAGAGAGACGAATGGAGAGACTGCAGGACAGTCCATATCGGAATCTTAAGAACATGGAATTGATTAAGAGAGGAAGGGTGGCAACAAGCTCTGTTTAAGTCAGTTCTTTCCCGAAGGATGGTGTAGTATGCGATGACACATGTCATCAAAGGGGGTAACCGAGAGAGCGCCATGTTATTTGAAAAATTGTAGGGGAGCACCATATTCACCCGTAGTCAGCACCCACATATTTAGAAGAACCTGTTAATGTGTGACTTTAGTAATGTAGTACTAGGCCGAAATCTGCGCAATGTGTAGTTGTATGCTTATGCTAATTGAAGACTTATATAGTGCCTTAACTAAAGAAGATGCCTTAGGTAATGTGGAGAAATTAATGTTCTATGTGTAAAATGCTGCATTAGGTTAACGTGCCATATTAGGTTGCACATATAAATTGCTTAATGAAGAAAGTAGTGATGCTAACATTAGAAATGATTTGCTTTAGAAATGTATATAACTAATGCATTTGAAATAATTTTGAATTGCAATGCTCATGTTATATTAGAAATGCATTTAAACGTTTAAAGGCCTGGGACATAAAGGAGACAGTAGATGCATGACTGTAATTTCTTTACTTCGCTTCAGTTGCAAGTGAAATGATTCCCTCCTTGGGAAAGGCCGTTCTCAACAAATGTTGAAATGTAACTTCGAATGTGTGCAGGGTTGCACCTGCAAACCGAAATACGTGAGAAGCAACGCCATGCAGCTTGTTAGGTGAAATGAGCCATTGTTTTAGGAGTTAGGATGGTAGGCGTGAGTACAGAGGAGTATCCAGGAATGTAGGAGTGCAAAATTTGAGGAGAAGGTGCCTGGGACCCAAGGACACCTAAACGGACTTTTGATGGAGACGTGCCATACTGGAAAACTCCACGGACCAACACCTGCCCAGAGGGGCGTGTTTTATGACGTGCCTGTTGGTTTGGGGATTTTGTATTAGGGACCGCACCCAGAAGGTGGAGGGCAGTCTTGGGCAGTTCTCAGGCAGTCTTGAGCAGAGAGTAGTAGAAAAAGGCAGAGCGTGGGCTTTGGGGAAGGCAGGATGTAGGCAGTCTTAGGAAACTTAAGGCAGAGTAGGGTGCAGGAAGGAGCATCTTAGAACGAGCTCGGTAGTTTAGGCAACTTAAAGAAAAGTGAGTGTACTTCTTAGGAAGTCTCTACCGCTGACACCTTTACTCTTGCCAGGGAGGGACGTTAAGTAGGGATGCCCTTTTGAGTTAGTTCAGGGACAGACTAACCAGGTTCTGTTTCTTTTCTGTAAATGCAGTCCAGACTTCAAGCGGGGACTGTCATAATATGCCTGTGGCCAGGTTCATCAACGTAAAATCGGCTCGCAAAGGGCCAGATTCTGAGAATCTGGCCCTTTGCGAGCGCAATTTTTGCATTTGGGATTCATCATCCCAAATGCAAAAATCACTATTATAGAATTCGCTATATTGCGAGGAATTGCATTTATGGAATCTCTATTTGAGATTCCTTAAATGCAATTCATGAAACATTTAAAAATTGCGAAATCGCAATTTTGGGCCGCTATTTACCGCGAAGTCAAACCTCGTGGTAAATAGCGTTCTATGTTACACACACACATGTGTGTGCGTAACACCAGCGTCCAATTTCATTTCAGGGGTGCAAAAGGGTGTCCTTTGGACACCCCTGCACCTTTGAAATCGCAAACTCAAAATGCGAATCGCTAATTGATATGTCTTCCCATTCATTCCTATGGGCCTTAAGGCCCATAGGAATGAATGGGGAGTTATTCCTTATTTGTGATTAGCAATTAGCTAATTGCAAATAAGTAAGCTGTAGGAATCGCAAAATAAATTGTACATGAATCCCGTTTTGCGAGTCTGTAATAGTGATTCCTTAATAATCGCAATTACAGACTCGCAAAACGGTACTTTGATGAATCTAGGGCTAATGATTCTTGAACTGACTTATATTCTAAGCCGTCTGAGACTTCTGCGTAGGATTATGCATCTCTTGCTGAGATGTCTGTACGTTCAATTATTTTTGGCTTTCTAATAAATTCCTAAACTTCAGTTCGTAGTCAGTGGTTCTTTGAATTGAATTTGAATTCGGTTGTAAGTTGTTCAAGTTATGGAATTGGAAATCTTCCCTCTGCACTTCTTAGCAGGTAAAAAGATCTAATCGGCCTGACCTCGGATTCCAGAGATTGGTAAAGTAAAATCTAGATGAGAATCCCAGCTTCCCCAGTACTCTAGATATGGACTGACCTCGCTCATCATTCGGTGAGGTGTGACGCAGAGGCCAGAGCGGCTGACTCTGGAGCGCAGGTCTTACGGTTCGAACACCGGTGCTGGCGGCGGCTCAGCTCAGCATCATGTGACTCAGGGCAGTAGCTCACTTAGGGCCAGATGTAGGTAATCTTAATATACCTATTCTTAAATACCGAATTTTACCGATTCTGTATTTAACAAAAGGTAAATGGGATGTAGGTAATTTTTCGTTAAAAATTACCGAATGGGTAAGATTTGGTAATTACGGATTCGGTATTTACCGATTCGGTAATTGCCATTCATTCCTATGGGCCCATAGGAATGAATGGCAATTACCGAATCGGTAAATACTGATTCAGAAAAAGGAGGAAAATATTGAAGGGTGGCAGGGTGTCACTTTGATACCCTGTTGCACCCCTCAATTTTGTATGGGTGCACATGTGGCACACATACATGTATGTCTGCCACATGGCACCTTTGAAAATGCACAGATTTGTATTTTCAAAGGTATTTGTTATTTACCACCAACTTATAGTTGGTGGTAAATAACGAATCCTAAAATGGGAAAAGCACTCATTTGAGTGCTCCCTACAAATCAGATTCGGTAATTTACAGATTCAGAATTTTTAAGAATCGGTAATTTACCAAATTCTTAAATACCTATTCGGTAAATTACCGAATTTGAAATGTAGCCACCTACATATGAAAAGCCTAATTCCGGTCGGTAATGGCCAAAATTGGGAAATTCCGTCCGTTACCGACCGGAATTAGGCTTCCTACATCTCTCCTCGATGGCCCCCAGCACCTGGATACCTTTAGGGGTGATAAATTCATGCTTTACAAATGTGGAATTATTATATTGTTATTATTTGTATGTGCTAAAGTTGCAAAGCACTGTCAAGAAGTATCCACTCTAAAAACACAATTGTGCGCATATGAAAACAAGATAGTGAAGCACTTAAAATTTACAATAGCATTAATCATTTGCAGTCCCCGGTCATATATTAATCTGTAAGCTGCTGACTGCACAGTTGCAGATAACCATGTGGGACGTCCCTCAAGTGCTTACATCAACTCGTAATCCATTTAGTTAGTTATAAATACGTGATAACCTTATGGAAATTACACATCTATTCATCAAGTAACAGTGTTGCGTATGGGTAAATGTACACATATGCGTATCACCTCTCTGGCTTATTCATGCTAGTAACAGTATGAATAAATTCACGAAAACATGGGGAAGCATTGTCATAAACCACAAAAATGAAACAACAGGTATTAGTCTCTCTCTATAAAATGTAATTTTTTTAAACCTCCATTATGGGTTTTTATCCTTAATATTTAGAGTGTCATTGTTATAAGTCGGTAACAATGTTGTTGAACCTGGCCCTCTTGGCAGGGTCATCCCTAAACTTTTTGCCTTCCTCCAATACTCTCTCTGACCTGTTTTTGTTGGTTTAATGACTCTGGGCACTTTACCACTGCTGACCAGTGCTAAAGTGCATATGCTCTGCCTGTATAAAATGTAACTGTGTTTGGTATACCTGATTGGTTCATTGGATTTACTGTCAGTCCCCAGTAAAGTGCACCCGGAGTGCCAGGGCTTGTAAATGCCAATACTGCTAGTGGGCCTGCAGCCCTGGTTGCGCCACCCACAGAAGCAGCCTTTTAAAAATGTGTCTAGGGTCTGCCATTGCAGAACCTGCGTGCAGTCTGGTACTGTCATGCTGGCTGGGCAAGTGCACACACTTGCCAGCCCCTAAACCTTCCCTTCACTTCATATTAGTCACCCCTATGGTAGGCCCTAGGGCAGGGTGCATTGTAAGTGTAAGGGAGGACAAGCCCTGATGTGTGTGGCATGTCCTAATAGCGAATTACAGCCAATTTCGTTTTTCACTATTGAAAGGTTACCTGTCTCCTTTAGGCCAGATGGGCTGCTGGAATTATTACACTCTATAATCCCAGCAGGCCCAGGGAACATGGTAGAAATTAATGTTTAGTATGCCTGAACTCAGAATAATAAAATACTTCTTTTAGGAAAGTTTATTTTAATATCCTGTGTTTGCAAATGCTACTTTTAGAAAGTTAGCATTTGCTTGCCTAACCATTTCAGCCCGCCTCTGCTAGTATGTGTATCTGACTGTCTGGGTTGTGTGAGTGACAGGGCTGGGGGATGACAGGTGGTGAATGTAAGGATTACACCTTAGTGGGAGGTAGGAGTGCTCCTTGACTCTTAATCTGGCTGTGCTCTGCCACCACAATGCTGGCTCCGCCTCCCTGGGGAGTGACTGATGACTCAGCCTGCACCTGGCCCAGGAAGGGCGAAGCCCCATCATCAAGGTACTCCTGGCTGCCCCTGTCCACACAATACCGGCTCCACCTCCTGTGGAGCGTCTGATGTACCTGCCCCTCACACTGAAAGCAGAAGCCAGAAGTACACCCAACAAGTACTCAGAGACTGAAAGTGGCTATGCAAAGGCCCCCCTGGCCTGTAAGAACAAAAGAAAATGTGTATAAAAGTAGGAGCCCTGCTCCTTGTAAATCAGAATCCTGTTTTACCAAAAAGGACCTCTGCCCGACTAGAAGGAGAAGAGACGCTGGAAGGACTGGCCTGCTGCTTGCCTTGCTGAGAAAGGAGAGGAAAAGACTTGATGAGAAAAGACTTTGCTGCTTTGTGCTCTAAACATTCTCCAAGGGCTTGATTGAGCTTGCCCCCTGAACTGAACCCCAGGACCAGTGGGTTCTCCTGTGCTTTGGCTCGTCCCCTGCCTGAGGCCGAGTATTTCCTCCCGCCGGAGGTGAAGTCTGCCCCCTCTCGCCCCCTCCTAGGGCTGTGGTACTCGGGAGCCAGCCTGCCCTCTTGCCCTTGAGAGCCTCGCTCCACCCGGAGTCGCTCTCTGCCCCAGGGCTAAGGCTGGCCGCTCCTCTACCTCTGCCTGCTTCACAGAGCCCTTGAGTGAGACTTCAGCCCCTCCCGCCGGAATCCCGGGGACACGAGCAGCCTGTGCCCGTGCATCTGGTTGCACCCTGCTGCCCTGCCTTGCTCTGCCCCCCCAGGAGAGGCCGCAACGCACTGTGAAGGGAGCCCCCCTCTGTGGCTCCTGTGCTGTGCCTTGCCTCCTGGAGATCCTCCGCTTTGAGAAGGGACCCCTCTGCACTGACCATTCCTGAAAGAAGGGAGCATTCCTGAAGACGACATCAGCCTTCCCTGTGCCTTGGCCCCAGAGGCTCCTCTCATCCCTTGCTGCTCTGCTCCGCAGCTCAGCCCCCACCTCTGGAAAAGGCCCAGAGTTTTTCGAGGCTCTCTGTTGTCTCCATTCAAAGCCTACCGCGAGATGCGTGAGCATTGGTAGGGCCCGGGCTTTTCTTCCGTGTGGAGCACAGAGGAGTGCTGCGAAGCCCACAGAGGCGCTTGGGAGCGCCATACCTTCCAGGAACAGGGCAAGAGGCCCCATTATTGCATAACTGGAACTGAGAACTGTTTAAGTGATTGTACATGGAAATCCACATTTGAACTTGAAACTAAAGAGAAGCTTGCCTATTTACAATATGTGGCCTCACCAAAAACGTTATTTGGTCTTGTGATAAGTCTGCTGAGATACATATATATATTTTTACATAAAGAAGCGTATTTTTTTATATATTCGCTGCCTGGTGTCCATTTGTGGGGGGATTGGTATATTTTACTGTGTGTGTGATTACAAATGCTTAACTAACTAACGCCTGAAGAATAGCCTTGGCTGCTCACGCCACGCACCTAGAGGGTGAGCAAGGGTAATTCTAAGGGGTCATCCTTCGCCCTGACTTAGAGGAGAGGGTCACTGCTTGTCACAAGTGAATACTTGCGCCAACCAGAGACCCCCAATTCTAACAAATGTCCATTGTGAATTAAGTTAACATGATCCATATGCAAATATTGAATTTATAATAGCATCCAACATTCCAAAAAGCCTGTTAGTCCTCGTGTCAATAAGAATGCCACATTATCGTCTTCAAGAACCAGATAGATGTGCATGGTTAAAATAACGCATGAGACAACCTGCGTGTCATAGTCCCCAACAATTATACATTGTCATGTAACCCTGTTTGCCATTGAAGCAATCAAGCTTGGCCCAATAATCAACATCATCCATATATGAGAAAAATTATGTAGTTAACTTACGATCACGTAGACACAGGCCCATAGCCAGAAGTATATTTTTAGGGTGGCATGACCCTCAAATGTGCCCATAAATAATAGATGTGCTATATTGGTGCAATATTTCCCAAATACTGGTTGTACTACTAAATAAGGACCCCCAGATTATTGTGTTACAAGACTACTGATGACAGAATATTGAAAGATAAGTGCATGTAGGGAAGTATATATATTTACAATTCCAAGCTCCACATCTACATAACTTCAAGATACATATATCACATAGGTATCTATATGCGGAGTAAGATGTAGAAAATCTATACTTAAATTTTTTTAGATTCAATATTCTAGTAGTAGCAATATTCAGGATTTGATATTCAGGATGCACACTGTGTGGTTCTAGGTGAAGGAATATGTGACATTTTTAAGGTACATATTAAAGCACACTCAATCAACTTTACACAATCTAACTTTACATTTAATCAATTATATTGGATTTAAACTAGAGGGGTTTAAAGTTGTAAAGAAGTCTGGCTTGCAGCTTTGTGTATTTCCCAAATTGTACAAGAAATGCAAAATGTATAAAGTTCTTTAAAAAAAATATATAAGCTGGCATCATCTCTCAGCCATCCCTCCAACAAATCTTACCTCAGGTGATGCGTTGCCAGCCTCCACCCCAACATTTTTGTTTTGTTGGAGGATCACCTACCTGGGGCAATCTAACTCAAGAAATTATTATATCTGGAAGGCACAAAAGGATAAACCTTAACACAGGTAAAGTTAGAAAACCTCATTTGCTTCGTAAAGTGTGGAGTTTACTGATTCTGCCCAACTTTGTAAATGTAGTTTTAATTTAACTCATCACTAATTTAAAATTACTTTACAGAGAGTTTGGACCATATCCATCAGGAACATTTGGGTAATCAGTGGCGACCAGTGTGTTTTAAACATTTCAAGCCTGTAAAAATGGTGAAAAATATATAGGTGCAGATTAACAAGCCCCTTGCAACACTTTTACGTTGTCATTTTTGGGACGCAGCGGCGTCGTAAACATTGCGCCAAGTTGCGACACATTTACAACATGACTCATCTAGGGAGATGTGTCATGTGCAAAGCCCTGCTTACATTATACCTGCATCAGGTATAATGTATTCAGGGTGGGCGTTCCGACGTAAGAAAGCTACGTAAAAGTGACAGAGTGAAATCGACAAGATTTCACTGCATCACTTCTACGACGCCACTGCGTCAAAACCGTACACCTGTTTGAAGCAGGTGTAAGGAGTGACGCAGCACAATAGGAATAGGCATTCTTGAGCATTGCTGGAGTTGCGTGGTGCTTGTGACACAACTCCAGCAATGCGTTACCTTTACGCCGACAGATGCATGATGCATCTGTCAATCCTTGCGCCATGGTGCGCTGCATTGTAAATGCGACTCATTTATGGGTGCGCAAGGGTTTTTTTGTGTGACACAATTGAACTGACGCATCTCTGCTAATATGCGGAGATGCATCAGTTCTTTTATATTTGCCCCATAGAATTTAGATGTAATTTTGTAGAGAAAGGTAGGAAAGTCCTACAATGAATTTCACTATAAGGCTGTGACAAAAGATGGATAGTTTAATTGCATCTGATCAAAAGCACGAGCTAAAACTGCATGTGCTGGAAGCAGGCTCTGACATTGGCATACCCTCCTCATACTTACAGGCAGGTTGAGCGAAAGGTGTTGTACAAAAGTAGACCTTTGTTAGACATCGACCAGCAAGAGAGGTAAGCTAAAAGACCGGTTATTTACCAGGATGGATCCATCTGTGGCCTGGCTGAGGACACTAGTTCTGTCTTCAGTTAGCGGTGCCATAGATGGGCAAGCAGAATCACTGCCTCAAATGGCTTTAAGTGGTGGTTTCATGGTTTGTATTTAGGCCCCTGTTCCCTGATAACATCTCTTTGATGCTGATGCTGTTTTGCATGGTACCCCTCCCCATCTGAATGCTTATGAGTCCTCCACTTTGATAATTATGGACATTGTAAACTCTTCCACATGCAGTAGACTCCTAGCATAGATCCTCAAGGTGCCACCCTCTGTGCAACTAACATTGCTTGGACGAGCATGCCTTTTTCTGAGTGTTGAATATGCAAAGCATGGAAGCCTGTCATGTGTACTAGTAATGGAAAATATTAATTTGCAGAGGGATTGTTCAGCATTGCTACAGGTGTAGATACAAGTCCGGCTTCATGTAATTAAACAGTTAAGAGACTGATGTATTTAAATGTACAATCCAAATCACCACCTGAATAAAACTTAGACTTCTCGGAAAGTCAGTTGTACTTTTCAGTAGCTATATCCGCTTTTGTAGACATGGCTGATATGCATTAAAAGACAAGGCATCAGCACAAGGGGTGCCATTGTTAAGCAATTTGCAAAGTGCAATGTGGGTCAAGCAACAATAGTTAGACCTTATTAGGACTTTAAAGAACACTATGCAATGTGATTCTTGGATCTTATACTAGGATCCCTTTTAGAAATAAAGTGCAAAACTGAGCATTGAAATCACATTGGTCCAGGTGTAGTGGACAAAATGTAAAGATGGTTTAATTCCACTTAAAATCTCCAATCACCTTTTCTCCATATGTACATACCTCTCATTTTAATCCTTTAGGCTCTCACTTAGTTTTTCTATACTCTCCCCATTTCCTAATCTTGGTTGTCACTACCACTCTCAACCTTTTCCCCACTATCCTGTCCTATTGCTTCTGCTCTCTCTTGCTTTTTCTATTTACTCTCCTTTCTTTCCCTCAACACTCTCTCCTTTTTCTATAACAACTTCTCTCTATCTTCCCTTCTATTTTCTTTCTACTTTTTAATATGTTTTATTTTCTCTCTAGTCCTCTTCTCCATAAACCAGGTACGACAACTGAAACCTTTTAATGGTTGTGCAAGACCTGCCATATTTGAACACTATGCTTTTTTGCTATTAACCAGTCTCAGAAGCCAGCCACCCTGGGGGGTCGGAGGGGGGGGAGAGAGGGGGGGAGGGCTCCCTGCACTGGAGAACTCCCCTGCAGCCATTGTACAAAGAAGTTAGTGTAACGTTGATGGAGCAAGGATTCGCACGTTAAGCGACTTGCTTGTATCATGAACCTCAAATAACGTTAATAAAGTAACCAACATGTTCGTCCTACTAATTCTGCACATTTTTAAGCATACGAGGTGTCCAAGAGACGCTTGCTTACGTGTTTATTAATCTTAATACGCTTGCACTACAAAATGGTCGCTGCTACACGGGAATTTAGACTGCGCATGCGTCGATCATAACCATGTGACGTGACGTAGTCAATGTCTTGGAGGGAAAATTATTGCGCATGTGCAATGAAGCTAATATGGCTGCTTTGTGTTCTTAAATGCTTTAAGCTTGCATTGCCGCTTTCGCAAAGATGTTCTGCATAAACAATAATGCTATAGTTTATATTACAGTAATGGGTGTAGTATAGTGATTCACGGTATACAGTGTGATAATTTATTTCCTGTGTTCTAAATTGGTTTCTCTTGCTTTTCATGTATCGTGTTCTTTGGGCCTGGGAGGTGCTTACTCCTCCATTTTGGAAGTCCCCACTGCGCAGGTCTCAATATTGGAGAAAAAGAACTCTGCAGCAGTGGAACCCAGCCAGCTGGCAGCCACAGCCAAGATGCTCCTGGGAACCTGCCCTGCGACCTAGCTGAATGAAGTTGAGCCGTACTGAAGTCGATACAATTGTACATGAATATTGTATTCACCATTGTTAGTCGAAAAGCATATGTCATGAGAAGATGGAACTTAAGGGGTGGGTACAGAGATTGAATATTAAGCCTGAGAAAGTCTAAATTTTAGGTGGTGTGATGACTTAACCTCCTCTTTTGTCCAATAAAAATTGGGGATCCTTACACTTGCAACATTAGGGGGTAGTACACTGACCCGAAAAACAGTATAACTAGCATAGGCTTAAATAGAGAATTTGTCCGACTTGTCCGAATAGCTGACCTGTCACTGACCCAACGCACTCTATAGGTGACTGATACAGAGAGCTGAGGAGCACTCTGTTGGGAGGTTCGAGAAACCCATTCCGGGGTTTTGGTAATTGAAAGCGCTGGCGAAGCACTTTGCTGGGAGGTTCGAGAACCCAATCGGGGTTATTGGCAGATTCCTTGCAGATAGGGAGTAGCGCAGGCGTTGCAACCGAAGCTGCGGGTGTTGGTCGTACCCTTTGGTGAACCCGGTCTTGATCCAATTTCTGGGGTTATCCTGTCCTGACTGTCCATGAGCTGTACCTACTCGCCAACTGGCACCTAAGTCCTTGAGGGTTCCTTCCTGTCTTTCCAAACTGATCCTTGGCCAGGGTTGGTCTTCACTCTATCCGAGGTAAATATAAAGTCTGTGTGGGTGATCGCTTATCAATATTTGCATTTCTAATTCTCGAATATTGCAAAGCACAATTGCATATGTTCCCTTTTCTTCCCTGTCCCTTTATAAATGAGATTTTTATGCATTACTCGTCTATTAGCATGTTCCACTTTTTTACCTACCTTTTAGTTAATGCTAAATCGTTTCTATTTTAGTATATGTTCCTTATCTTACCCTCCCTCTAGGAGATAAGCTGAATTGACTAGTATGTTCCAATCTTACCTACCCTTTAGTATTTGAGCTAAAATTGAATCTCGAATTGCAATAAGTTTCTTTAACTGCTCTAAAGACTCTTGAATATAGCATGTTCCCTTTCTTTACCCTCCTTTAATCAATGTTGCAAAAGATTGTTATCTGAAAATAGCATGTTCCCTGTTCTTACCTTCCTTTTATTCAAAGGTTATTAAATGCTTAGCATAATCTGTCTCTTACATAGTTATACGCTGTTAATGATTTTGATTATGGATAGTCTTATAGCGTTTAATTGCCTGCTCATGACATATGATGATGATGATTAGATAAAGTTTTGAACCTACCCAGAGTCTGTGGTTATTTCCTTCTTACAAATGTTATAAGTGTTCTTGAATACCTAGCTTAATACTCAACTCCCTGATCCTAGGTGATTAGGTTCCTAGTATCTACGCTGCTAGGTTATAGATCTAGGAATCAGTAGCATAGAGAATCTCAAGATATGCTGATAATAGAGCGTGAGTTACCCAAAGTTGAAAGTTAAATATTATGGGCCCAGGTGAGTATTTAGTAAAATTATTCTAGCCGGGTGACCGGCGCGCTCTATCAACGTGACCCTCATATCTCTGCAGCTTGTTGTCAATTCTTGTTGGACAGGACATCAGGCTGCATAGATTTGTCGATTCTTGCTGTTTTAGGGCAGCTGACGACTCGTTGATGCCCACTTTACTACCGTCATGGTGTGGTACATTTTCTTTTCCAGAATCAAAGTCAGTGCGCAGTGGAAATGCCTCCCATGAGTTTAGAGTTTGATTTTTATTTTACTATATTATGCATCACATTGTAAACACACCAATACAAAAGTGAATGTATACTGCACTAATGGAATCTGTGGGGGGGGAAAAATGTCCACTACATACATTCCTACACTTCGCCAGATATCAATACTAATCCACTTGTGTGTCTGGGCTATCAACAGAGAAAAGAAAGGCTGCCTGCCCCCCTTAAGACACAAGGAAACATTAAGATTCTGCCTTGTAAATTGACCAATTCTGGCTATAGATGTTGGTAGCTGTGGCATTTAGGCCAGGGCCATGTCGGCACCGAGGAAATCCTGCCAGGTCCAGACATTTCTGAAAGCAAGGCACATCGGGTAGTGTGTGGTGATGTGGCTTGCATGGACCCCAATATATTTTCTTAACCAGAATGCCCTGTAAACCAAAAACTTTAGCTGAATCACTGATTTTCATCATATTCCTGTAAAAGAAAATGCCAGAATCTGTGAGGGGGCATACAATTCCTACTACTCACTGTCCTTACCCTTCTCCCAAAAAAAACCCGGTTTTCCAAGTATTATTCATTTAGTATATTCTTACATAGGACCTCATAAGAGCAATGTATTTGCTATGACCATTTTAGGTAAAGATAAAGCAGACTTTCAAAGGTGTCAATACATTTAAACAAGCATTTGCAATGCAAATCGGTCTTGCATTTGTGAGAGTTAGAGGTATTGGCGTTGTAAATGATAATGTATTTTACCCATGTGTTTTGGATTGGAATGGAGTGGATGTATTTAAAGTGGAATGATTGATGTAGGTTGGTTTGGTCATGAGCACCCAAGGTTCTAAGGTGACTCAAGTTACCTGTGGGTATGTTTCTGTTGCGGAGATTCTGCTTCTACACAGAACTGTGCACAGAGATCCAGGACCTCAGTGAATTGTGGTGTACCAGAAAACTCACCTCAATACCTGAAACCCCTAAATGACTAGCATCAGATTCTCATTAGCTCTCCGTCCTATAGCGAAGCTACCAATGATTAGACAACCCAGAACATGCAACTTAGGTTACTCTCAGGAATGGTGGGAATCAAGAACACTCTTTCGTTATATTTTCATACCAGTCTACAACGTGAGTTAATAGAGACACGGAAAAGTTTAAAATGTTTCTTTTAATGACGTGCTTTAAGATGCAGTATTTTTGCTAACATAAGCAGGCAAATGATTAAAAATATTACGATCAGCATTGTTACAATTGTATAAAACACAAATGGAGAAATCATATTATAACGATAGTGGAAACAGGTCCTATAGTGCCTTGTGTACCACCCTCCCCTGCTAAGAACTAGGTTTTATAATAATAATGGAAGGTCTCTGAGGCATGAATGGGGAACCCCATACCTCCAAGATCAGCAGAAGTAAATTACATCACAGGATCAGCAAAGCTCTCTCGCTCTGAAAAAGAATTTTCTCCAAGTGCCATAATCAGTGCAATATTAAAGGCGCTAGAATTTCAGTTAGCTGCAGCTGTGTGCATGTTGTGTCTAGAGCGTGGGCCGATCAGCCTGAATAACAGCTTACATTGTTACAGTAACCTTGGCGGCTTCTGCACGCACTGTACAGACTAAGCTCTCGATGGAAGTCTAGGGATGTTAAAAACAACCCGTTCTCATGTGAAGAAATTCAAGCATTCTAACTTACAACAACAGTTACATGCAGTGCTGTGTGCAAAAAGCTGTAAAGTGGCAAAATGGCATTGAACTTCTAATAAGCTTATGCTAACATAGCAATGTGTGCAATCAAGGCCCTGTCTTCACTACACCCTCCCCTGTTCGGAACACGTACAAGAAGGGAGGCAATTTAGGAACGCAGACTTCAAGTACGATTGAGACATAATCAAGTTCAAAATTTGCCGTAATGTATAATTGGGAGTAAGAAGTTCAAAATAGCCATGCCAAATTGAAAAAAGGAAAAAACAGTAAAATATTGTTTGAGCATTGCCTGTTGTGAAGATGGACAAATGCCAAATCAATCCAACAGCGTAAAGGTACAGTTCTTTGCAACTGCCTCCAACAGGAAGTCATTGTTATCATCGGAAAACATTTCAGCCATCCAATTCAATAACGTGAAGGAACATACATATTCTTCGATAGCCAGAGCCTCTAGCGCCATCAGACGACAACTCGGGTATTCATCTATATAACTGTGTGCCAGGAAGTCACGTGCAGCCGCACATATATTCCAATTCCCCAGGTCTCCATGCGCCGCTGCACAGACCATGATCCCGATGCCATAACATTCCAACTCATGAGCACCTAAGGGACTCATCAGTTGATCTTAATCCGGGTTAGGAGACACCGTATAGCAGATACACAATTCCAGAGCCCATTCAAAACCGCAATCTAGGCAATAGAAAACAGGCTGCACACATGTAAAGTACAAAAACCGGAAAGATAATCCATAGCGTTCCATAGTATTCAAGGATCCAGTTGTGGCAGGTTGTCTTGTGACACTGACTGTGCAGTCATTTTTGAGCAAGCAAATTAACAGCAGTATGTTAGGTTCCGCCTCAAAGCCCGTACCACTGCGGGAACGTAGTATGGCCCAATCCACTAGCTCTGCCTACCTGCGGCTCACCGGAAGCAACTCAATGAGCACGCAAGTGAGCACCGGGAGAGGGTGGGAAAATAGACAAGGGAAGAAACAAGGGGAACCACTTCTGACGGGTATGACAACCTCCACGTACTGCACCTATAAAATAAGGCACAACATTACCACCAAGTGACAGTACAACGTGATACCCATCCCACCTTTAGCCATGAACATGTCATTCCCATAAAATAAACCTCCCTACCTCGAGACCATAGGTCCCGACCCCTGCTCACAATTGCTAATGGGGTTTACCCAACTACCATCAACATTATATACACATTACTACAAATGAATGATTTACTTCACGTTTGAACATTTATTTCGACACCATAAATATTCGCTGGTTATACTTAATGTTAAATCATGAAACACAAATTAAATGCAATACATGTCATGAAATCATTTGTTCATAAAAAATCCTTTTCTGACAATTTCTTCTGTGTTTTCTTAAAGTAGCTCTATGCATTTCGGGTCTCACAGGACCCTTCATCAGGAGCAAGTGCCATCTAAAAAAACAATATCACACAGCAATGAGCATTATGGCATTATGTACCAACTGGAGAATACAATGTATCAGTTTTATTCAAAAGGGCAACATGCTTTCATGTGATGTGTTTGAGACTCTATTATATGTGCTAACACCATGAATCTACCCTTCACCTCAGTGCACAAACCAAATCATATATTTATTGCCAGCTTACTTGATGCATCCTAAGTAGCACGCTTGTGACCTGAAAAATAGAGGAGCCAATTCTGTAATGGGGACCCTGTTTTGAAAAAGTACCTCTGGTTTTTTTAATGCAACGAACATATTAAAACTGTGCCTTTTGAACTTACCGAAGGACTTCTTATAATTCAGTGCCTGATGCTGAACATCCACATGAACCACCACTCGAAGGGAAACGACAATCGTGAACCCTAAAACGACAAAGTCGAGCAGATTGTCAAATCAGACATCCACTCTAAACTCCGGTTCGAATGCACCAACTTCCAGTACCCAAACTCTCTTACCGTGTCTTTCAAGAACAAACTCCACAACTCCGTTGGCCCGTCTCTCCGTGTAACAAAAACTCCGCGAACTCCGCATGTGCGTTAGGACTGATACCGGGGATTAAGTGCTCAACATAAACAACGGACTACCCTGTAAGCTTACTACGGCCACCATTATTAAATGGTGTAGAACGGCTAAACTCCAGGCTACTAAACAAACGGGACGTACATAAATGCAGAGTACAATGTAAACTGTAAAAAATAAACGTTGAATGTCGAAACCACATTGCAAATTACCATCCACTAATCAAAATTAAAACATACCCAACCTACGACGTACTAACTGTAAAACAAAGACATCGACCTCAATGATGATAAACACTGTGCTTACACCACGACGTGTTATGTCGGAAGATGATTTTGTGTGTGCATGTTGCTGAAACAAAAAATAATTTGAGCTCTCAATACAACATATCTAAAAAATTATACAGTGTATATACATGCGCACTGATCAACAGATGACCACATTAATGAGCAAATTTACAAAAAACAGGATAAATCTATCCGTTCATTTAATCCTTTCGGTTCTTGGGCACCCAGTTTTTTTATCCAAAATATTTCTCGCTGAAGGAGGGATCTAGTGCTATCCACTCCCTCAGGGAGAACTACCTGTTCTAACACTGCGAATTTTAATTGGGATCTACTATGTCTTTCTTGTGTCCAATGGGACGCTAGACTGCTCTTCATATTTTTATTCCTTATGGTGCTCTTGTGTTCTGAAATACGCACTTTTAATTTTCTCTCTGTCTTACCTACGTAAACTTTCCCGCAGGGACATTTTATATAATAAATCAGGTTCATAGAGTTACAATCTGAATTGTGATGTAGTACAATTTCTTTACCTGACAGGGGATGATGTATGATATTTCCAGTGATGACATTGCTGCAGTGCACACAATTTGCACATTTTTTCATTCCTCTACTGACTGTAATTTCTTTTTTGTGAGTGGAAAATTTCAAAATCTCTTTGAGGTTCTTAGACATTGTGAAAGCAAACAGTGGTTTAACGTTGAATAAACCTTGAAAATCTGATACATTTTCCAAAAGAACCCAATGACGATTGATGATGTTCTTGATTTTTTGGGTACTAGTGTTGAATTTAGATACAAATACATGCCTTTCTTTCTTTTCCTTGGGTTTCTGGATTAACAAGTTTTTACGTTCCATGGCGTGAATTTGTTTGTTTGCTTGTTCTATGATGTTGGTAGGATAACCTCTTTGCTCATACTTTTGAGCTTGAATGTTCAATTGAGCTTCCAAATCATTTTTGTCAGAACATATCCGCTTCAATCTCATAAATTGGGAGAAAGGAAGATTTTTCTTCAAGCTTGGAGGATGAAAGCTTTGATATTTAAGAGCATTGTTAACATCTGTATCCTTTCTGTAGAGAGATGTAATTATTTTTTGATCTTCAATCTTTACTAGAACATCCAAAAACGATATTTGGGAATCACTTATGCCATAAGTAAATTGTATGTTTTCATCATACATGTTAAACTGTAGAAGTTTTCTCTCAAGATTCTGTCTTTCACCTGTCCATATGATGAAAATATCGTCTATGAACCAGCAAAACAGTCTAGTGCAGGTAATCCATTCCTGATCTTTGAAGATGTTGTCAAACTCAAATTTGTTGTCAAACACAAAAACCACAAACAGAATTTTTGGAATTCAAGCCTAAATCCAAGTTCCAAGCTCCAGTATCACACAAAGTACTTGATGTCGTAGGTTGAGTATGTTTTAATTTTGATTAGTGGATGGTAATTTGCATTGTGGTTTCGACATTCAACGTTTATTTTTTACAGTTTACATTGTACTCTGCATTTATATACATCACGTTTGTTTAGTAGCCTGGAGTTTAGCCGTTCTACGCCATTTAATAATGGCGGCCGTAGTAAGCTTACAGGGTAGTCCGTTGTTTATGTTGAGCACTTAATCCCCGGTATCAGTCCTAATGCACACGCGGAGTTCGCAGAGTTTTTATTACACGGAGAGACGGGCCAACGGAGTTGTGGAGTTTGTTCTTGAAAGACACGGTAAGAGAGTTTGAGTACTGGAAGTTGGTGCATTCGAACCGGAGTTTAGAAGTGGATGTCTGATTTGACAATCTGCTCGACTTTGTCGTTTTAGGGTTCACGATTGTCGTTTCCCTTCGAGTGGTGGTTCATGTGGATGTTCAGCATCAGGCACTGAATTATAAGAAGTTCTTCGGTAAGTTCAAAAGGCACAGTTTTAATATGTTCGTTGCATTAAAAAAAACAGAGGTACTTTTTCAAAACAGGGTCCCCATTACAGAATTGGCTCCTCTATTTTTCAGGTCACACGCGTGCTACTTAGGATGCATCAAGTAAGCTGGCAATAAATATATGATTTGGTTTTGCGCACTGAGGTGAAGGGTAGATTCATGGTGTTAGCACATATCATAGAGTCTCAAACACATCACATGAAAGCATGTTGCCCTTTTGAATAAAATTGATACATTGTATTCTCCAGTTTGACGTAAATAATTAATTTACTCTCTTAATTTCTATGCAGGTAAGTACTTAATTAATAATAACTCAATCAGAATGAAGGAAAACAGAGTCCGTGGTGTAAGAGTTTCTAAGGGTTTTATTCCTCATAAAGGAATCAGGATATCATGTTCTGACCACCACACAGGGTGTCAGAAGGGATAGATGAGCGCGCTCTCGTTTATTGACAATACATAGCTTATATACTTGATTTACATCATAATGTTCAATGTAAGAGGCGTAACAGCTGAGAGAAGACAAGATAACAGTATACACGTGGTGCTAGTACATCATCAAGAGGCGTAAACTAGGCGTGAACTAGGGGTGTGTGCTAGAAACGTCACTGATAGGTGACGCAAGTGGGTGGCACCAAGGGGTGGTGCTAACAGAATGTTGCAATGTCAGCAGAAATCGGAAGCTTGGATGCGCGCGCAGCTGCATGACGTGTGATAGACGGGGTGCAGGGGACTTGACATTTACACTGACGGAAAGAGACAGAAGTCTGGCATGTCAGATCAACTTGTGCTTCTATCATATCTGATATCTGATGTTTAGGAACTAAGCTATCTGGGCAGAAAGGTCTCTAGAGCAGAAGCTATTCTGTACTTGCTGTGAGTGCGTGTATAAGCGCCTGAGTGTCTGTATGAGAAGCGTGGGGCATGGGGCCTTCCATGGAAGCATGGCAACAGAGGCTATGAATTACTTGCATAAAGACAGGTCGGCCCTTTAGCCCTGTAGCTGAAGAAGGATGTTTACTGAAACTAGCAGGCTGGAATGCATCTTCGGGGAGGAAAACAGATAACTCGAAGGTTATAGTCAATCTTGGCAGGCAGCAGGCTGAGCTGAGCACGGAGGGCCGCGCTAGAAGTAAGTCAGAGTTCACGGGTACGGGGGCTGCTTGGGCAGGGGCCCTCGCAGTCAGAAGCCAGAAAAGAGGCTCGGTGGCAGAGATTCAGGGCCTACTCTCAGCCAGGCGGAAAAACGTAGGAGTACACTTCAAAAAGACGTTGGCATAGCATACTTAGGAACGGACCATCAAACCCATTCATGGTGGGTCTGGAAGAGGACAAGTTAACGTTGGACGCAAATGTATTTGCGTCTTCATAGCTGGTACAGGAGGGAAGTTACATGCACTTTAACTCGTACATGGAGTCGGTGGGGTACGCGCTAGGGAACACAACATGGCCAAAATTTAATTTTCCTCATTCCCTCCTTGTTCCCTACGGACCCTTCATGAAATATCGATCCTCATAAATCTATCAGTCTGTTCTTGTAACATTATATGTTCATCTTTCTTTCTCTGACTGTTTGAAAGACAACTGGAATGCTCAATGCAGGATGTGGCACACAGTCCACATATCGCTGGCCCACACTGCAGACACAGGCAACAACTGAATACTATAACAAGGCCAATGCCTAGGAAGGATAAGATCTTCCATCCCCAAGCTGTTAACGTAGTCCAGAACCAACCGGACCAAGTCCAGGTGCCTGGATTCTGATGTATCTGATTTGCAATTTTATGTAGGCGGGTAATAGCTTGATAGACAGATGGTGCATTTTGTGGGATGAAAACACAGCAACTTGACCCGATGACCTTACAGGCTCCACCTCTATCCGCCAAGATAACGTCAATTACAAGACGATTTTGAAGGACAACAGTCCGTATAGCAGACTGCTCCTCTGTTAAGTTACCTAGAGCGGAGGCAGTTTCATTCACTACTGCTTCAAGTGTTCTCGTTAATCTGCGTATTAATTTACTGTTTTGGACAGGTCCTAGGAAGAAAAAGAATCCTTTATTAAAATCAGTGTACTGTTCCCATGCCGTTTCTGTGTAGTCGACAAGGGGAATATCTCTTTTGGGTCTATTCGGTGTTAGATTCGTATTTCTATGGTAATCAGGGGGGGCTAGAAAAACAGGTGGCAGAAGGAATGCAATGTAACAGGTACCATCCCAATCTGGAGGCAAACGTATGTATGCGGTATGACCACAAACAAAGTAGGAGTGAATGGTAGCTTTAAAGGACGATTTACCATGGTCACTGAACTCGACCACAGTAGTGCATTTACTATGACCTACGTGTACTGAACCTTTCTTGCTAACACATAATTCACCTGTGACTGGTAATACTAACATATGGGGCAAAACTGGAGCAGTTTCAGATTCAACAGTAAGGATCATAAGGCTAATTGTGTAATTACCTAATCCATATACTTCATTTTCTAGATCAGTTCCTATTCGAGTGGGAAGCCCCTCTTTATCAGGGTAACAGACGTTGAGCAGGACTAAGTTCAAGTTTCCCCAAACCCAGCCCCCATCGAAAACAGCAATATCAGGATCTAAGGAATTGATTATTTTAAACCATGCTCCACAGGAGCCATTGTGAGTGAATGGGTACGGAAAGAGAGGCAGAGCTCCCTTATAATTCTGGTAGGGAGGGAGTCGACCACATATCCAGCAGTCGGTAGCATTATTTGTCTGATGAGAATGGTGTAACATACTAATGAATGTATTGTTGCGCAGCGCAAGTCTGTAAGAGAGTTCATGTGCAGGAAGTTCACTAAAAGTGTGTTCGGCAGAAACATTGTAAGCAGATTGTTCACGCCTGAAAATAGGCCAGTACATGGGTAACAGAATGCTGGCAATAATGAGTAGTATACTGAGAATAAACAGGATTATTAGTGTCACTATGCAGTGACTACGAAGTGATTTGCAATATGTTCTTTTCTTTTCCTCTCTCTCTCTAACTCGATCTAGGGGATACATGTCAGAAACTATTTTAACCGATTCACCTAGGGGAGGACTTAAACAATTAAACTGTCTGACTTGCTAGATCGAAGCTTCATACGGTAAAGTTCTTGAGGAGTCTTTTCTCTTTTAGGCACAGTAACGTCTTGTGCTTCAACACAGTCTTTGGTGGGGGTGGACGAGTCAGAGTCCTGTTTCAGTCCGTTTTTTAGTTCATTGCATAGTTTGATGTGACTCGTGTGGACCCACCCCTTTCTCCCCTCGATTTTCACAGCGGTCCTGGTGGTAAGCAGAACGGTCTTTGGAGACTTCCAGCGGGGCTCCAGCGGACTTTTCCGGTCGAAATTCCGGACGAGTACCAGGTCCCCTGGACGGACCTCATGCGCCTTTACATCGGTGTTGTCAGGGAAGGCTGCGGCAACCTGTGAACGACATGATTGGAGTGCAGACATCAAGGAGGCAAGGTAATCTGTCAACATGTTACAATCAACATCAGTGATCTTTTTCGGAACGGGCGTCCCCCACATATTCGGTGGTCTGCCAAAGACCACTTCGTACGGGGATAGCCCTGATCTTGAGTGGGCGACCATTCTCATGTAGAATAGTGCCACGGGCAGGGCGACTATCCAGTCGACCCCTTTTTCCTGACAGATCTTGGCAAGACGGATTTTTAGTGTCTGATTATGCCTTTCTACAAGGCCAGCTGCTTCGGGATGTCGGACACAGTGGAACCTCCACTGATATCCTAGCAAGAGGGAAACTTGTCTCATCAACTCGGACGAGAACGGCTGTCCGTTATCTGAATACACGACACGGGGCAAACCGTACCGTGGGAAGAATTCACGAACCAACTGTCTGGCAGTGGTCGGAGCAGTGTAGTCTGGGACTGGGTATGCTTCGGTCCAGCGGGACAGAGCACAAACAATTACAAGGACATACTTAAATCCTCTACAGCTATTCATCTGGATATAATCCATCTGGAGGACTTCAAAAGGGTGATCGGGAGGATGGAATCCACCTTGCTCAACAGGGACACTTTTACCTGGATTGAACTGACAACAGATCATGCAAGTACGCACTTTCTGTTTTGCTGCTGCTCGTAAGTGTTTGTTGTACCAGAGATTCTGTAAACTGTCTAACATGGCTTTCTCTCCAAGATGGGCAGGACTATGTGCTGTATTTATCATGACTTGAACCATTGAGTCGGGGAGAAACCATATAGATTTTCCCTTCGTCACCCAACCTTGATCTGTCTGAATCCCTCCTAGTTCAGTCCATTTCTTTATCTCCTCTGGAGTAGCATGTGTCTGGATATCAATTACATCTAGGGCGGGATCTCTAACTGCCATACACTGTGTCTGTACTATTGTCTTTGTCACATCAGTAGTCTGGGTGTGAGTCAGTGCTGTATGTTTTGCTGTCTGGTCTGCCAGGTCGTTACCCTGGGAAACGGAATCTGTGACTTTAGTATGTGCCTTACACTTCATGACTGATATGCCCGAGGGCAAATGTATTGCTTCTAACAGTGCTTGAATGAGGGGGCCATGTTGTATCTTGGCCCCATGGGAAGTCAGAAAACCTCGTTCTTGCCAGAGGACTCCGAAGTCGTGTACAACTCCGAAGGCATAGCGGGAATCTGTGTATATGTTAACATTTCTGTTCTTGGCTAGAATACAGGCTCGGGTCAGAGCGATGAGCTCTGCTGCTTGAGCAGACAGTGTGTCAATACGATGTGTTTCTTTAATTTCAGTTTCAGTGGTCACGGCGTACGCGGCCACTAATTCTCCTGTACTTGTTCTCATGCATGAACCATCCACATAAAGTGTCAGGTCTGGATTTGTCAATGGGACATCTGTTAAGTCTCGTCTAGGCTTAGTTACTGCATTAATTATTTCTATACAATCATGCGGAGCTGGATCTGTCATAACTGTAGGTAACAGTGTTGCTGGGTTCAGGATGCTGCAACGTCTGATTTCTATGTGTGGCTGGAATAGTGTTAATTCATAACCTGTCAGTCGTGCTATAGTTAAGTGTTGAGTCTGGGTTCTGTTTAACAAAACCTCTACAGAATGTGGTACTTGAACTGTTAACTGATGACCTAAAACAATCGAATCACTTTGTCTTATTGCTAACGCTGTTGCTGCTACTGACTTTAAGCACGCAGGGAGTGCTTGAGCTACTGAATCCAATGTACTAGAAAAATAAGCACAAGGCTTATGTGAACCTGCTTGATCTTGAGTGAGGACAGACAACGCTGTGCCATCACGTTCTGTAACAAAAAGTGTAAACGGTTTGCTGTAACATGGTGTCGCTAAAACTGGTGCTTGGCATAAAACTTTCTTTAATTCTTCAAAAGCTTGTGTGTGTTCCTGAGTCCAAGGGAGGGCAGTCGAAGTCGCTGCCTCCTGTGTCGTTAACTGGATGAGTGGTTTAGCTAGAAATGCATACTGGGGAATCCATTGTCTGCAGTACGAGGTGAGGCCTATGAAGGCCCGCACTTCCTTTTGTGTCTTGGGTTGCGGCATGTTCACAATTAACTGAATGCGATCGGGAGTGAGCCGTCTCCCCACTTTGGACAGCAAGTGACCCAAGTACACAACTTGCTGAACACAGAATTGTAGCTTCGAAGGAGACACCTTGTGTCCCTTGTCAGCCAGGAAATGTAAAACTGTCAGTGATGCTTTTTCACATTCGGGCTCACTTCGTGCGGTGATCAGCAGATCATCGACGTATTGTAGTAAAGCGGTGTTAACTGGCATTTGAATACAATCTAGTTGTCTTTTCAGTGCTTGACTATAGATGCTAGGGCTTTCTGTGAATCCTTGAGGTGCGCGTGAAAATTTGAAACTGCGTCCATTTAAACAGAATCCGAAGAGATATTGGCTCTCTGGATCAATAGGCACGCTGAAGAAGGCGTTCTTAAGATCAATTACAGTAAAGAACGTCGCTTCTGAATCAATAGCAGTCAAGAGAGAGGATATATCGGGGACCACAGGATACTGTGGGATAATGCATTTATTCAATTCTCGAAGATCAATCACCAGCCGATATACTGGCGGTGCATTGGGATCAGTACGTTTAAGAATCGGAATGATGGGTGAATTACAGATATTGGAGTCGGTTTCGACGACCACTCCTTGGGCAATGAGCTCTTCAATTATTTTCAGTAAAGCCGCTACAGCATCGGGTGGTAACTTGTATTGTCTGATTCTGGGTAATACAACACCTGCCTTGAGTGTAACGCGGTATGGTGTAATGTGCATACATCCTACATCAGTTGGGCCTTTTGCCCACAAGTAATCAGGTACATTTTTCAATCTGACGTCAAACTCACGAAGAACGTAATGACCCTTGAAATCCCGCAGAAAGAGTCTAACTCCCTCCGGGGAGCAGCATATTATAGCTCCTAGAGCCTTCAATGTTTTAATTCCTAATAGATTTTCCGGACATGATTTTGTTAGTAACAGGTCTGTAACGCGTGATAATGGACCCACAGCCAGGGGAACTGGTTCTGATACTTCATTTACGATAGGCTGTCCTGAAAAACCAAGGGAAACATTTTGTGAGCCTGAGAGGGGTGCCCCTGGAACTTCGTCATGACTTATTGTAGTGCGACTTGCCCCTGTGTCAATTAAAAACTTTCTATCTTTCCCCAATACTTGACTGTGTACATAAGGACCTTCTTGATCTACAGGAATCTCGATAAGAGGCAAGCCACCTTCCCTCTCTAGGCTGTTTCATGTATATCGGGAATATTCGGGGTAAGCAGACTGGGCATACTGGTACATCTGTTGTGAGACTTGCTGAGTTGCAGCAATGGGCTGTGGCTGTGGTACTGCTACGGTCTGTGCTGTCTGTGCAGATGCATGCATAGGCTGTGTATTCTGTGTAGACTGATGCTGGTTATGGTCTTGTCTAGGCGGATGCGGTCTTTCTTTAGTTTTACCTGTCGCTATGTTATGTTTCAGAACTGAACATTCGTGTACGTAGTGACCTGGCTGCTTGCAATAATTGCATGTCCCTTTAACAGGAGCTGCAGTGTGACTTGTCTGGGTCGTACCTTTCCTGTGACTGTCGGATGGGACCGTCTGGGCTACTAACATTTTCATTTTCGTGTCTTTCATACGCTTCTGTTCCTGATCTTGTTCTTCCCTAATTCTATTCTGGTGATATTGTAACATTTGTAACATCTGGGATGGCGTATTTGCTTGCCATGTACTCTCGACCTTATACACTCTATTTTTAACTAACGGTAGGGAATTCTCGACTAATTTTGATACAAAAAGATGTGGGTACGACTCGCTACTCGGCTGGAGGCCACTATTGATAATAAAACATTTCTCGAATCTTGAATAGAAGTCGCTAGTATCTTCATCATGTTTCTGTTTACAGGACGAGATGGCATCCCAATCCTCCTTTCTAGTTGTCAATAATCTGGGCAGGACCTGTACTATTAAACCTGGTAATGCTTTCGTTTTGTCCCCAAGGCCTAACCCTGGAACCCGTTTCTTTTCTTCATCCTCTATTTCTGCCCAGGCAATCTTTGTGTTTCCCACCTCCCATTCCTTTTCCTTTAATTTCTCGAATATACCCGTGGGCAATAATACCTTCAACATTTTCATAATATCATCATATGTGTAGTCCCCCATTAGTAACATGTCTTTGAGCTCTCTATGAAAACCCGCAGGGTCTTTATCATGGCATGGTACTAATTTCTTCATTTCTAACAGTTCTAATTTAGTCAGAGGCGTGTGCACATACACGCGTTTCAAAGTTTTATCCTCACCCATAACAGGGTGCACCTCTCGCAAGGGGTTCTGACTTTCAATACCCCCGCACTGCATATGGTACATTTTTCTTTCTGGAGGTGGGGCGGGGACATATTCAGAGCTTACAAAGGTATCGTATCTGTGCCGTTGTTCTAGAATTATTTGAATTAATTTAGTGCTTAGACCTCTCCATCTATCCATCAATAGTGCTTCTAGTGTCTCGTGTAAGGGACCTGGATCGGAATAATGTTTTCTGTACTTAATGAGAAGGTGCTGAATCATATATACCCCTGCTAATTTCTGTTCGTCGGGGGAGAGGTTCAGAAATGTCTGTGCTACGGTGTCATCATTATATATATCTGCATTTTCGGCCCATGATACCGCGGATCGGGCTAGTTCTTGTTCATCCATAGAATTGAGTACATGGTACCCAACTCGATCTCGAAGCCGTTTATCAGTTTCCTGGAACTGATGCTCAGCAGAATTCGGATTCGTTAAGGCAGAGAAGAAAACTCTCTTGCTTTCTGGACGGATACCCTTCCTTAGATAAGTTCCCTTACCTACATATGCTATAGTGCTTGTAGTCTGTTCTGATTCTTCAGATTCTTCTTCCTCCTCGGAGGGAGCCTTTTCTTTCTCTTTCTCGTGTACTGCTATCACTGCTTTCTTAATCTTTTTATACATAGCCTCTATGCAATTTTGTCTGTCATGTTTTCCATCAGCTATATTTTGGCCCCACTTGTTCAATGCATCTAATTCACTCTGATCTGTTCCGGGCCTGTCTCGTTCTCTTATTAGACAATTTATGAAAAATCGTAGTATCAGTGCTTGCATGTTAACTTTCTGTTTCTCCAGGGCATCCTTAATACTGTCGGGGTCCTTTCCCGTTTGAACGAACTCATATATTCTATCTAGGCGCTCCTTCATTCCTGCATAACATAACAAACTATCAGTAGCAGATCTTAACCGTAATGACGCTAATATCATTAAGTCGTCCTGTCCGGGTTCTGGATCATATCTACAAACTGACATATTTTCTTTTAATGCGTCAAGGCGGGATGAATTAGAAGAACGGGGGGATCTGTGCGTAAGAGGACTCTGCATACCTCTGAGATTTAATCTGTGAGTCGGTGGCGGGGTCTGGAGACCCGCGGTCGCACCTCCTGAAGCGGAAGCTTGGGCATTATCTCTGTGTGTAGTCAGTATCTGAATTTGTCTTTTAGTAGGATCTGATTGAAGTGGTTTCGGCAAATCAGTTTTAGGTGAGGGAAGTGGCGGAGCTGGCGGAACGGAACTAGTCTTTTTCGGTGTCGGCTGAGCGTGATCTTGGGGAGCAGTACCACCCCCGGCCCTGTCAGTAGGCAGGGCACGAACAGGCAGATTGGTGTAAGCTGGCGCTACATCTTCGAGGTATGAATTTAGGAATATGTCTTTAGTAGTCTTATGCATTACTTTAGTTGGAACTAATGGTGACGGCAAATTTTTCGGTATTTCTGAAATGGCGTCAGGGGTACCATCGGCCAAAAGATACATGTTGTTCACTTTGCCATTTTGGATACGATCTATTTGTTCTACTTTTACTCGAATTCCCTCAGTAACTAATTCGTTTTCTTGGGCCTTTTCTGATTCTTTAAGCCTGTCTTCTCTACGGAGTGCTCTATCAGCACGCTTACGTGATTCCTTACGCCAAAATTCTATGGCGTCTTTCTGAGATTGTCTAGCTTTCTTTTTCCGTAATATTTCTTCTACCTTTATGATGCACTCGGCATCCCATGTTCCGTTAACTGGCCATCGGTATCTTTCCTCTAGGTGCTTGGTATAATCTGTCCATAACTCTAGATACAAGATGGCGTCTATGCCATGCTTATTATACATGAAATTACCTGGAGTGTCCCTAGGGGGAATTGGAATCTCTTCCTCTAACATCCCTTTCCTAGTTCCTATCTGCTTTAATTTGTTGAAAAACGGCATTGTGCCTACTTGATACTGAAATGCTTGATCCTTAATACTTAATTTCGCCTGTAACTATTTAAACAAGAAAAACACAATAATGCACAAAACAATCACATTCATACCACAACATTAACTACATGAAAACATGAAGACATAGTTAACTACCCCCTATACTGAATGTACCGCTCAACGATACGGATACACTGCTGTAACAGTGCAGAAATTCGGAATACTTTATATACTGCTAAACAGTACAGATACACTGCCTAAAAACAGTGCAGACCGGACTTGCGTACCCAAACCCGTCTAGATACGACCCAGCAATGGTACTCACCGGGAAGCACGGAAAACAGAAGGCCTCGGAAAACTCGACTGGACTCGACTCGGAACTTCGGAAAACTTCGGAAAACTTCGGAAAACTTCGGAAAACTGGTGGGCCTCTTCACACCTCGGACCTTGCTTCTTTCGGCTGGGCTCTGGTCGGGATCCTCCGCACTCCTCACCGCCTCGTCTGGGCACTGATCGCAGTCTTCGTCACCTCCGTGTGTCAGAGGGGGATGCAGGAAATCCTGCCAGTACACGTGTAGTCCGTCTAACTGATGGCAGGGGACACGGATTGCAACGCACCTTCCGGCGCGTGAGGTGGGGGAGGGGTCCCTATTCGGGCGCCAAATGACGTAAATAATTAATTTACTCTCTTAATTTCTATGCAGGTAAGTACTTAATTAATAATAACTCAATCAGAATGAAGGAAAACAGAGTCCGTGGTGTAAGAGTTTCTAAGGGTTTTATTCCTCATAAAGGAATCAGGATATCATGTTCTGACCACCACACAGGGTGTCAGAAGGGATAGATGAGCGCGCTCTCGTTTATTGACAATACATAGCTTATATACTTGATTTACATCATAATGTTCAATGTAAGAGGCGTAACAGCTGAGAGAAGACAAGATAACAGTATACACGTGGTGCTAGTACATCATCAAGAGGCGTAAACTAGGCGTGAACTAGGGGTGTGTGCTAGAAACGTCACTGATAGGTGACGCAAGTGGGTGGCACCAAGGGGTGGTGCTAACAGAATGTTGCAATGTCAGCAGAAATCGGAAGCTTGGATGCGCGCGCAGCTGCATGACGTGTGATAGACGGGGTGCAGGGGACTTGACATTTACACTGACGGAAAGAGACAGAAGTCTGGCATGTCAGATCAACTTGTGCTTCTATCATATCTGATATCTGATGTTTAGGAACTAAGCTATCTGGGCAGAAAGGTCTCTAGAGCAGAAGCTATTCTGTACTTGCTGTGAGTGCGTGTATAAGCGCCTGAGTGTCTGTATGAGAAGCGTGGGGCATGGGGCCTTCCATGGAAGCATGGCAACAGAGGCTATGAATTACTTGCATAAAGACAGGTCGGCCCTTTAGCCCTGTAGCTGAAGAAGGATGTTTACTGAAACTAGCAGGCTGGAATGCATCTTCGGGGAGGAAAACAGATAACTCGAAGGTTATAGTCAATCTTGGCAGGCAGCAGGCTGAGCTGAGCACGGAGGGCCGCGCTAGAAGTAAGTCAGAGTTCACGGGTACGGGGGCTGCTTGGGCAGGGGCCCTCGCAGTCAGAAGCCAGAAAAGAGGCTCGGTGGCAGAGATTCAGGGCCTACTCTCAGCCAGGCGGAAAAACGTAGGAGTACACTTCAAAAAGACGTTGGCATAGCATACTTAGGAACGGACCATCAAACCCATTCATGGTGGGTCTGGAAGAGGACAAGTTAACGTTGGACGCAAATGTATTTGCGTCTTCATAGCTGGTACAGGAGGGAAGTTACATGCACTTTAACTCGTACATGGAGTCGGTGGGGTACGCGCTAGGGAACACAACATGGCCAAAATTTAATTTTCCTCAAGTTGGTACATAATGCTCATTGCTGTGTGATATTGTTTTTTTAGATGGTACTTGCTCCTGATGAAGGGTCCTGTGAGACCCGAAATGCATAGAGCTACTTTAAGAAAACACAGAAGAAATTGTCAGAAAAGGATTTTTTATGAACAAATGATTTCATTTTCATGACATGTATTGCATTTAATTTGTGTTTCATGATTTAACATTAAGTATAACCAGCGAATATTTATGGTGTCGAAATAAATGTTCAAACGTGAAGCAAATCATTCATTTGTAGTAATGTGTATATAATGTTGATGGTAGTTGGGTAAACCCCATTAGCAATTGTTGCGAAGGGGCCGGGACCTATGGTCTCGAGGTAGGGAGGTTTACGTTGTGGACACGGAAAGGACAAACGTGTCACCCTTGCAGCACGCTTAACAAATGTGTTTAAATTTTGAATTAATATAAAACTGTTAGCATAAAGCAGAATAGAAGGTAGTGCATCTCTAAAATTAAAATTCCCATAAAATAAACACGATGACTTCCTTACCAGGCTTTGATGCAGAGATGGTCCTGTGAAGGCAGGTTGGCGGTGTTGGAGTAATATAATGAGTCAGCTCCAACAACTAAATCCAAAGCAAGATAAGAATTCCCAAACCCGTCTCTAGCAGCAGTATGGGGGAAAAAGTCAGATACTGACATAAAAAACCCCCTTACTCTATATTTCCAAGTAAAACAGAAGGGGCAGATGGGGAATACGCCCAAACAGGCACAACGATGTTGATAGGCCCCACAATCCTGCGGAAGTAAGGACGTTCTTCACGGAGTGATCGCACAACCTCGTGTCACTCTATCTATGTCCACCAAGTCTCGACAACAACAAAAACGAATCAGAGATACTGGAGCCCTGATATCCCTACAGCTGTCTCGAATTCCACAAACTGAGAACAACCCCCGTCAAAAGCCCAAACGTGAACCAGGGAAGGAAAGTCAGACTCGAACACGGGACTAAAGGCAATGAACAGGGAAGGGGCAGGGAAAGGAAAAGTGCGCTCACGAGCCAGTGAGCACTCAAAATCAGGATCCAAACAATCGGCCAGGAACCCATGTTTAAATACCCTCTCCTGGCAGGTAAGTCATGTGATGTCTGAGAGACATGGTCATAGAAAAGGGACAGGGACCTAATCCTAGCAGTACCTCCCCCCAAGGGCCCTCCCTACCGGACGGGGCTTAGAGGGATGGCGCCTATGGAACAACTGGACCAGCCTAGGGGCATGCACCCCACAAGCAGGCTCCCAGGTCCGATCGTCAGGTCCATACCCCCTCCAATCCACTAGGTAATACAGACGACCCCTCCGACGCCTAGAGTCCATAATAGCTTGGACCTTGAATTCCTCCTGGCCATCTACCAACAAAGGGGGTGGAGGCGGTAACACCTGGGCAGAAGGTACATAAGGCTTTAGCAGGGATGTATGGAACACAGGGTGAATCCTATAATCCTCGGGGAACCCCAACTTCATAGCCACCAGATTCACCACCTGAACAATAGGAAAAGGTCCCACATACCTAGGGTGTAGTTTGCGGGATCCGTGCAGTCTAAGATTATGGGTGGCCAGCCACACCTGCTCACCCACCCTATAAGTAGGAGCCGGCGCCCGATGCTTATCGGCCTGTGTTTTCATATTGGCCTTAGCCTCCCGTAAATTAACCCAGGCCATGTCCCAGATGTTACTCAACTCTTTGCACACCTCATCTATGGCTGGCACATGACCCGTAGGCTGAATAGCCAAAGCCCTGGGATGATACCCCATTGAACAGAAAAAAGACCTCATTCCCAAAGCGGAGTGCAAGCTGTTATTATATGCAAACTCCGCCAAAGGGAGAGCCGTCACCCAATCAAAAGACAGCGAAGACACAAGGCACCTAAGATATTGTTCCATGGTTTGATTTGTGCGCTCGGTCTGCCTGTCAGATTGTGGATAATATGCTGAGGACAGCCTGATCTCAACCTTCAGCACAGAGCAACGCTCCGCCCAAAAATGAGACACAAACTGAGCCCCCCTATCTCCTCACCACTGAATTCATGAACACTGATGCCGTAGGTAACTTGGGCAACGGCATAAAATGGGCCATCTTTGTAAACAAATCCACCACTACAAGGATGGTCGTAAACCCCGAAACAGATGGAAGGTCCATCACAAAATCCATACTAACCGTATGCCAGGGAGCCGGTGGACCTTCCAAAGGCTGCAAAAGCCTGGACCGTTTAGTATGTCTAGGCTTACTGGTGCCACACACCGGACAGGCAGCCACATAACCCTGTATGTCCCGGGCCAGAGTGTCCCACAAAAACCACCGCAGACACATTTCCTTCGTTTTCTGTACTCCGGGATGAGCCACCAATGCAGAAGAATGACACCACTGCAACACCGAATCTCTCAATGCAGGGGGAACAAACAACCGACTCTCATGATACAACAGGCCATCTTGAACCGATACCTGGGGTAGTGAAAACCAAGGGACTAGATCGATTTGACTCATACAGTCCTTCACAGAAGCAGTAAATTCATCCACTGAAGTAACCCCTATAATACGGTCACCTGTGATCATGGGTCGTTCTTCTCTTGTCAACCCCGCCTCCCTCACATCTACATAAATGCGGGAGAGAGCATCAGATTTCGCCTGCTGTGCCGCGGGCCTATAAGTAATAACAAAATCATATTCGTTAAAGAATAGGACCCAACGCATCGGGCGTGGTGTCAAGGCACGAGCAGAACGAAAGAACTCCAGGTTCTTGTGGTCGGTGTAAATAGTGATAGTATGTCTTGCCCCCCACAGATAATGCCTCCACTCCTCAAAAGACAGTTTAACTGGCAATAACTCACTTTCGGCCACAGTGTAATTGCGCTCTGCATGCAACAATGTTTTGGAAAAGAAAGCAATGGGGTGCATGGAACCGGTCTCTGTCCCTCTGTGACAATACCCCGCCCACCACACACAACAAAGCATCTGTCTCAACAAAGAACGGCAGGGCAGGATCAGGATGTACCAACTCAGGCGATGTCGTGAATTTCCCAAGTAACTGCTGGAAGGCTTCCTGTGCCTCAGATGACCAAATAAAGGGAACCCCCTTCCTTAGCAACCGTGTCATGGGTGCCACTATATCAGAGAAGTGGGAGATAAAACGCCTATAGAAATTGGCAAACCCCAAAAGGACCTGTATATCCTTAACAGTAGTTGATATAGGCCAGGTAAGGATAGACTCAATTTTTCTGGGATCCATATGAACACCTCCTGCTGAGATAATAAATCCCCAAAACTCCACCTTTGGGGTACTGAAATGGCACTTCTCTAATTTAGCAAACAGATGATGTTCTTGTAATTTCTGCAGCACTTGAATCACGTGCTTTTGATGTTCAGCACTGGTCTCTGAAAAGATTAAGATATCGTCGAGATAGTCGATGACGCTTATATCCAGGTACTCTCGGAAGACCTCGTTGATAAAGAACTGAAAGGCTGCAGGCGCATTGCACAAGCCAAATGGCATCACACAATACTCAAACAAGCCGTATTTAGTCCTAAATGCAGTTTTCCGCTCATTCCCGGGGCGGACTCGGATAAGATGGTATGCGCCCCGCAGATCTAATTTGGTGAACACTGTAGCTTTCCGCAACTGATCTAACAACACGGGAATGAGCGGAAGTGGATACTTGTTCTTCACCGTTGCTTTGTTCAGGGCCCTATAGTCCACACATGCCCACAAAGTGCCCTCCTTCTTCGGAATGAAAAAGATAGCTGAGGACACTGGCGAACAAGAGGGACGAATAAACCCCTTCCTCAACATCTCATCCAAATATTCCTTAAGATGTAACTCTTCTGGTTCCGAAAGTGCATAAATGCGGCTACATGGCAACGTAGCACCTGGCACCAAGTCGATCTTACAGTCATATGGGCGGTGCGGAGGGAGACCCTGAGCATGGCCCTCATCAAAAACATCCCTGAAAGCTGCATATTGCAATGGGACAGAACCAACGTCACCCACCGCACTCGTCAAAAGTGTCACCCAATCTGTAGCCTCCTGATAGCAGTTCTGTAAACAATGTGCAGAGTCCAAGGTTACTAAACGTTGTACCCAATCTATCTTAGGATTGTGCTTTTGCAACCATGGCACCCCTAAGACTAAACCAAAGGAAGGGGCGTCAATTAGGTCAAAACGAACAGTCTCAGAATGGCCATTGTCACATAAGACACAAGGGTACCGTCTCGCGTGATGGGTCCTGATGTCAACTCTGTCCCATTGATTCCCCGCACAGGCTCAGGCTGTTCTTTGTTGACACAAGGTATCAACAACTTATCTGCCAATGAGATGTCCATGAATTTCCCTGTGGCGCCAGAATCCAATAAAATCGAAACTGGCACTCTGTTGCTAGTGGAAAGCAACAAACAAGCTGAAAACACGAAATGTCTAGGCACCCTATCTATGGCACCCACTAAATCATACGCACCCCTAAGATCATCCATAAGACGAGGACCGCCCTCCTGTTGAATACACGCTACCCTCTTACAGAGCGGGGTACTGGAAGGCTTAACAGGACACTCCCTCGCATAATTTTATTTATTTAGAGATTTGTAAAGCGCCTAGGTGACCCGGAGGCATCCCCGCGCTGTAAGAACTTGCGATGACCTCCCTGACCACAATACAAACACAAATTATTCTCTCTTCTTCGTTTCTTTTCTTCTGCAGTAAGTGACCCTCTTGCTCCACCCATGTCCATTGGCTCGGGTGATATCTTATGCTTCACTATAGGTTTTACCTCTGGTTTGACATACCCCCCGCGGGATGCCTGGAAGCGTTACGTTCCCCACGCCTCTCAGACAGCCTGTGATTTAACTTGACCACAAGATCTATAAAAGCAGCGTAATCTGAGGGGGGGTCGACCACCTGGGACACTATATTTTTGAGGTCCTCACATAGACCCTGATAGAACAACTAGGTCCTTTTGGCCATAGGTCACTGGGTTTCAGACACCAGTCGGTTAAACCTGGAAATGTACGTTAACAGATCCTGCCTGCCCTGCCGTAGCTTCAATAGTTCTGCATCACTGGCCTGCATGAAAGCATGCTTAGCAAACAGACCCCGCATTAATTCCTGAAAGGCAGGATTACTATACAATACTCGATCATCATTATCAACAAGGGGAATAGCCCACAGGGCAGCTGTGCCAGCCAAATATGAGATAATAAATGCAACTTTCGCAGAGTCATCTGGGAAGGCAGTAGGCCTACACATAAAATGCAAACTGCACTGATTCATAAATGTGCTGAACTTTTCACTGTCCCCTGAAAACCTCTCTGGGGTCGCCAAAGGTACCGGGACAGGTGATGTAACAGTTACGGCAATAGGAGCCCCAGTACTGGGACCCTGTCCAGCCCCTCTATCATACTGGAAGGTCGCGGGCTGCAAAACGGTTCCTTGACCCCTAAGCTGTGATTGTTCTCGGGCCTTTATCGTACCAAATTCCTGCCTTAACCCCACGTTCTCCTGTTGTAGGCCCTGTACCTGGCTTTGTAATGCATTTATAGCTCCCATCAAGTCCTGCATAGTGGGAGTACCAGTAACCCCACCCGCGGGATCCAATGATTCTTCCATACTCGCTCGGGCAGTGTACAACAATTCGTGGGCTTGGTATTCTGTTAGGTTCCGCCTCAAAGCCCGTACCACTGCGGGAACGTAGTATGGCCCAATCCACTACCCCTGCCTACCTGCGGCTCACCGGAAGCAACTCAATGAGCACGCAAGTGAGCACCGGGAGAGGGTGGGAAAATAGACAAGGGAAGAAACAAGTGGAACCACTTCTGACAGGGATGACAACCTCTACGTACTGCACCTATAAAATAAGGCACAACATTACCACCAAGTGACAGTACAACGTGATACCCATCCCACCTTTAGCCATGACCATGTCATTCCCATAAAATAAACACGATGACTTATTTGCCAGGCTTTGATGCAGAGATGGTCCTGTGAAGGCAGTATGGCAGTGTTGGAGTAATATAATGAGTCCGCTCCAACAACTAAATCCAAAGCAAGATAAGAATTCCCAAACCCGTCTCTAGCAGCAGTAAGGGGGAAAAAGTCAGATACTGACATAAAAAAACCCCTTACTCTATATTTCCAAGTAAAACAGAAGGGGCAGATGGGGGAACGACAAACACCAGGACATCCGTCTCAGCTACTGTGGTGAAAACGCTGAATACGCCCAAACAGGCACAACGATGTTGATAGACGCCACAATCCTGCGTAAGTAAGGACGTTCTTCACGGAGTGATCGCACAATCTCGCGTCACTCTAGCAATGTCCACCAAGTCCCGACAACAACAAAACAAATCAGAGATACCGGAGCCCCGATATCCCTACAGCTGTCTCGAATTCCACAAACTGAGAACAACCCCCGTCACAAGCCCAAACGTGAACCAGGGAAGGAAAGTCAGACTCGAACACGGGACTAAAGGCAATGAACAGGGAAGGGGCAGGGAAAGGAATAGTGCTCTCACAAGCCCGTGAGCACTCAAAATCAGGATCCAAACAATCGGCCAGGAACCCAGGACCCGGAACCAAACAAGGAAAGATACCAAGCACCAATACAGGGGCGGAACCAGTTTAAATACCCTCTCCTGGCAGGTAAGTCAAGTCATGTCTGAGAGACATGGTCATAGAAAAGGGACAGGGACCTAATCCTAACACAGTATACCTGCAGCCAAGCCGAGAATTAACGGTAAGCCGCCGAAGAGGCTGGAAAAAATAGAATGAAAAAATGCCCTTATCACACCAAATATAGGGGCATATCATCAAGGAACGGCTCTAAAATTATTGCGCCTTTATCGGCAGGAAACTGCTGCTAAAATGGCGATAATTGGGCTTGATAGTATGCCGTAGAGAATTCCAATAGAAGCCCATGTTAACACAAGAACATGGGCTTCTATTGGATTTCTCAACGGCGTATTATCAAGCCCATTATCACTGCTTTAGCTGCAGTTTCCTGCCGCTAAAGCGGCGATAATTTTAACGCTGTTCCTTTATAATATGCCCTATAGTTTGGAATGAGGTCACAAGGCCAGAACTTACTATTTTAAAAAAATATCCCAAGCCTGTGGTCGACAAGGCATTAAATATAGTGTGGATCAAAGCACCGAAATTCAGGGAAAGGGCATGCACCTCCGTGCTGGTGTTTATCAGGTGAAGGACAAATGTTTCTCGGTAAGAAGTAAGGGCAACTTCTTTCTGGGACAATAGAGCTCTTATTGGACTCATCTTGTTGAACTCTGCTTTCAAGGTCGGAATGGAAGGCCAGATGGACACATTGAGCTTCCCATGCGGAGGCCGGAAAAAGCACATTCTTACAGCAGACTACACGTTGGGAGACGGTCACAATGTACGGAATCCCTATCAGCATACCGCAGCAATCTTAATTATTTAAAAGCAAATAGCTATCGTTAGCTAGCAACGTAAAAGTTGGTGTTATTGTGGGACTGGATTACCCTTTAAAATGCAGGCTAAACTCGGAGCTTGCATGTTACATGAGCTGTGCGATTGTATGTTCTTGCAAACCAAAGAGTGATCAGGTGTTGAAGTGCACTCTTCACCCTTTAAATAAACTTCTTTACCCTCCCTCAGGCATCTATAGGTGAATGGCAGAGACCAAACTTCATGGAGATAGGAGTTTCCCAAAGGTTCATATCTGCCTATGGCATAGTGTTTCATAGATGAATTACATTTAAACAAGGGGAAGGGCAGTGTTATTAAACCATGAATGAGCCATACAGCTGAATTAGATTCAGCCACAGAAAAAGGTAAAGGTTCCAACTTTTCAATATGCAAAAGTGAATATGCAGCATCCTTCATAGACATAAATTGTTGTTTTTAGTCAAATTAAAAGGAAAAAATAGAGAAGAGGTATTCATGTAGTCCCAAGGAACTTTACCGGCTTTTAAAGTTTGCAAAGTCCAAGCAAATTGCATAACGGAGCACAATTGATTCTGACCATGGTACAAAACAGACACTTCATCCTGTACAATATCAACAACAGATGAAACAATATTATCTAATGTGTAAATGCTATTATCAACAACTGCAATCACTTCAGAGGGTGCAGCAGAAGCCGTCATGTCTAGACGCTTAAGGTCGGAACGAACGTATTGATGCCAAAGTGCATTTCGTATGGCGTCCGCTCACCCAGGGACCTTCTAGGGGGATTATTAAGTGCACATTGAACGCTATGAAGATGGGCCAGCCAGTTCCTGCAAGTACCTAAAACCCTAGCTGTCAAGTATTGCTTTAAGTCACGGTTGATTCGCTTTACAACACTATTACCCTCATGCCTGTATGGAGCCGAAAATTTGACCTGCACCCCCAATGACCTTATAGCATCCTTGTACGCCTTAGAGGAGAACGCTGGACCCTGGTCCGAATGAAGGGTGCCACATGCAAGAATTCCCACAAAGACACGCAAATCTCTTACGACAGTTCGAGCATCAGCACTACATTGCAGTTAGAGCCAAATAAAGTGTGTGCATGAATCCACTGCAACAAAGATGTACTTAAACTCAGTAGCTGAGGAGAAAGGACTGCAGTGATCTAAATAAACACACCCAAGTGGTTTATTAGATATGTACAACTGTGTTTGTGGCGGCCGTGCAGCAGTTGAAGGTTTTATCTGTTGGCAAATGTCACAATGAATGATATATTCACGCATCTGTTTGTACAATCCGTGCCACCAGTAACGCTGCAGTAAGAGAGGGACAGTCGCTGAAACACGGGCATGCGCCGAGACCATGCCCTTGTGAGCGGCTGTTATCAAGGTTTGCCTGCGGTCCGCTTTGGGAATCAATCTGTCACCAACGTCGTTAATTCTCACATAGGGAACTTTATCAGGACTTAAATGATAAGAGTATTTAGAAGGGATCCTCTAGGGCAGGGGTCTCCAACCGGTCGATCGCGAGCTACCGGTAGCCTGCCGAGAGCCTGTGAGTAGCCCGCGCTGAGTGCTGCTCAATTTAGTAGATCATTAGTTTTATTTGGGCTATTTAGGCTTATGTCCATGTCTGTTGCCCGCCCTCACCCAACGCAACTGCTCCAATTGGTTTTAGCTGGTAGTGGGGTGGGCCGAAGAGGATGACTTTCCTCTCATGCAGTCTTGTGACAGGGCGTGTGCAGAATCTCATGATGACTGTTTAGGGCTTTACGCTGGCATGCTCCCCCTGCCTTTACCTTACTTGCACCGCACTGTCCATTGTGCGAGTGCGGAGCTCAAGCAGGCGTGGCAGGGCGGAGCATTGTGGAGCAGTTTGCAGGCCAAAAGAACTGCTGGGACCCGCAGGTAAAACATTCCACACCAGATTAGCAGCAGGTAAGCCACAACACTCTTAGTTAGGTCCCTATAAAAAGAAATGTAAAAGAGCGAAGTCATACCATGCATGGATGTACAGGTGCAAGGCGAGTTTTAGGCATGAACTTCAGAAGTCAATGGAAGGCCCAGGTGTACCCTGTGGAATAGTGACGAGGGCCGGGTGCACCGATGGATACTGAGTGGTGTGGCTGCTGGAAATGAGCTGGGCCCGGTTAGGGAGAGACAATGGGCAGGGGGGGGTCAGTGCCGTGAGAGAGAGGATCAGCGGAGGTCATCGAGGAGGGTCAGCTGAAGCAGAGGAGGGGACTTTGCAGCTGGTGTAAGAGTTTTGCACCCATTCCCCCCCACACACACACACCCTCCTCCCCCTTTGCACAGGCCGGGCTCGGGCACTATCAGCTCTACGACCACAGCAACGGCGGGACAGAGCCAGAGAGGGACGGGGGAACCAGAGCGAGACTGGAGCAAAGCAGGTCAGGATCAGGTCTAGAGATCCGTAGTCCGCTCGGGACATATTCCGAGCACAAACCCGCACTGAGTTAATGTTAAGGTGGCACAAGCACTCGTTTACACGCCGAACCGGCAACACCGCTGCATGCAAGGCATGCAAGGCGATGAGAAGTGGAGACTCCTCCAGCGCCAGGCCAATAACCAGTGGATATCTGGCACAGAGTTTGGTCTTGGCGATTATGACCGATGCTGCACACCTGTTGACTGATTTTGCCAACATGATGATCAGTGTCTTTGCGCTACTATGTATGTCATCAAGGCCAGCAACCAAGATCATGACCATGAATTTTGGCTGGCACCGAGCTGAGATACTGGGCTGGGGGCTTTGCTCTTCAGTTCTTGCCATCTGGGTGGTGACCGGAGTCCTGGTTTACTTGGCTGTGGAGATGATAATCTCTGGTTTTGTGACTACGAGATTGAGGGAGGTGTTAAAACAGGGGCTGGAAAGAAAGAGAGAGAGAGAGGGGATGGACGATGGGGAGAAAGAGAGAGAGGGAGGCTGGGGAGAGACAGAGGAGCCACTGGAGAGACACAGTGAGGGGCAGGACAGAGAGGGGGCAGGAGGAGAAAGTGATGCCAGGGAGAGACTGGGGCGCTGGAAAGAGAGTGAGAGAGAGAGAAGGGCCGCTGGACTGAAAGAGACTGCAAGGAGCAAGAGAGAGAGGGGCTGGGGAAAGACAGTCGGGCGGAGAGAGACAGTAAGGGGCAGACAAGAGAGGGGCTCGGGAGAGACAGTGGAGCCGCAAAGATACCGTGAGAGGCAGGATAGAGAGGGTGCCTGGGGGAGACAATAGGGGCAGGAGGAGAGAGAGGGGCTGGGGAGAGACAGTGGGGACGGAGAGAGACAGAGGGTTCGACTAGAAGATTGTCGAGATGTCACTGACAGACTGAGGGCGTAGACCGGGCGAGAGGGGGAGTAAGGAAAGAGTGAGGGAGAGCCAGACACGGTGAACAGGGCTCAGGGCAGGAGCAAGGGCAGGATAAGGGCAGTGTAGGGTTAGAGAAGGGGCAGGGAGCATGGGCAAGGTGCAGTAACAGAGAGTGTGTCCGGGAGCCAGGACAGAGTGTAGGGGTTGGGACAGAGAGCAGTGGCAGAAAGGCAGACATGTTGGGCAGAACAAGGGACAGGGGGAAGTGTAGCGATAGAGGACAGTGGTGAGTAGGGCAGGGTGCAGGAACCTTAGTCATGGGTATTCAGTGAGTAGGGAGTGGGACAGAGGCAGGGTGCTGTGGCACAGAGCCGGACAGGTAGGGGGTACCGGAAGCATGGAGTAAAAGCAGGAGAGAACAGAGAGCAGAGACAGGGGACAGGCTGCAGGGGGCGATAGCATGGGCATGGAGCCGGGCAGGGATGAGGGCACCGGAAGCACGTGGTGAGAGTGGGCAGGGAATATTATGCTGATCACCTCACCATTATGAGCAGTTAACATCGTAATGGTGGGTTTTATTCTGCATCAGACCGGGCATGGTCTCATAGTCATGGCCCTACGGAAGGATCACATAAACATTTGCAGAAGACCACCCCCGAGAAGGAGCAGAGCACCAGGGTGTGAGCTGTCTTCATTCATGTTGTGGGGGACCTGGTGCAGAGCGTTGGGGTACTGGTGGCTTCTTATGTCATCTACTTCAAGCTAGAGTATAAAATTGTGGATCCCATCTGTACGTTCCTCGTCTTCTCCATCCTGGTCTGTAGGCCACACTATACTAGCCATACTGAAGGATGTGCTGCTCGTACTAATGGAAGGGACTCAAAGGGCATAGAGTATGCTTCAGTGCTGTGAATGAATCTCTGCTGCTCATCCCGAGACTTAAGGCGCTGCACAGCCAGCACATCTGGGCACTAACTGTGACGCAGCCAGTGCCATTGGTGCACATTGCGATCAATGAAGATGCTGATGCCCAGGTATTGTGCAAAGAAGCCACATTGAGAACTACTCAGAGGATATGAAAGACTGCTCTGAATGTCAAGACCCCTCTGACTGAAGACTCCCTGTTCGCCTTAGCAAAGAGGCTTGCTTGATAGACCTGTGCAACACAGCTGTGAGTGGGAACAAGTCAGATAGAGGTGCAGGAGGCCTTTTGACAAAAAAGATTGTTATTACACTGATGCTAGTTTTCTGACTCCTGCCTTCTCTTCAATATAACATCCAATAGTTGTCACCAACCTCCCCTGCCATGCCCCATTTAAGCTTCTACCTCTCAAGTTGGTCAATTCTGAGCCTGTGCTGACTGAACAACTAAGGAAGGGAACTCGCACAGCTGGTTATGCAAAAGATGACGGATTGTAAAGAGGTATAGTGTGCTGCAAGAGGAAAACACTGTCTGGCCCGCCAGTGTGGAATACAAAGGAACTAATGCAATGCTCCCTCTATTGAGAGAGAGCGCCTCTGAGCACAACAAGGGGGACCAACTGGTCTTATTCCATAACAAAATAGGTAAGCCAAAGGTTAATGGCAAAAAGCACCAAACTGTTCATTTCAGCTTTCAATATTTATTGTTTTGATGTTAAAGTTGCTGTTTCATGATTCAATGAAAGAAGAGTATTCAACAACATATCTCCATCATTGGAAGAGTTTTAAACAAATAATCACACATCCCGATGCATTTCGGGCCACGCCCTTCGTCAGGGGATTCCTCAACAAAAATTCCAAATAAAACAATTCAGTCACATGTCTATCTGCAGGTGAGCAAACAAAATCAACATAGTATTCCAGAAAAACCGAAATCAGGTGACTCAGAGCAATGAGCAGTCAACATAGACCCTAACCCAAAAATCAAGTTCCCACACGAAAGCGTGATAGATAAATCCACATAAAAAAAGTCATGCGGTATGTAAAACACCTGAGGGCAATCACCGTGTGTAGAGTGAGATACTCGGAAAGAAAACAAATAAATAAACAAAGGTTACATGCAAAGAGTAAACACGCGTGCAACTCCGGATAATAGGAAAGTGCAGGATATAGTAAACAACAGCGGAGCCAATGGTTCCACCAACAGTTAAACCTCTAAGGTTCTGGCGGAGTCCCAGAGCGGGTACTTACATCCGTGTGATGTTGTTCAAACTACGCGGAGTTCCGCGGAGAGAGTGATCAGTCGGAAAAGTCGCAGGTCGACTAAGTAGAGGCGAATGGGTGTAATAGTCATAGAGGAAGGACAGCAAACCTTGTAGAAAACAAACAGAGGACGAATAGAGAGTGCATGATGTCGCCATATTGGAACAGAATATGTACGAAAAAGATAAAACCGTGAACCGAAAGATAGAAAAAGGAAAAACATGTAATGTCAGATAAGGTGATGAAAACACAAGGACAGATACATAATTGCAATATATTACAGATAGCATAAAAATTCCATGCGGTCATTAAGCCCATGGGGCACCATGGTGGACATGAGACGGATCCAAAAGTTCTCTCTTTTTAGGAGAGTATTCTGATTGTTCGAAGTGACCTTGACTTGCTCCAATATTTGGAATTTCAATTGAGCCACGCTATGTCTGATTTTCTTGAAAATGGGTTGCCACACTGGATTTCAGGTTTTGAGTCTGGATATTGCTTTTGTGCTCCAGAATTCTGACACGGATCTTTCTCTCAGTGTGTCCAATGTAACATTTACCACAGGGGCATTTCAACATGTATATAACATTACTACTGTTGCAGGTAGCATTAACTCGGAGTTTAATCACATGTCCTTTCATCGGATGGTTGGTCGTGTTACCTGGAATACAATTACTGCAGTTACTACAATTGTAACAGGGTTTGAGGCCGGTAAAGGTGATGGAAGATTCTGGTTTGTTGGTTTGACTAAGAATTTCTTTCACGTTTCTACCTCTGGTGAAAGCGAACATAGGAGGCTGGCTGAATAGTTCATGGAAATCAGGTTCCAAAGATAAGAAGGGCCAGTGTTTTCGAATGATGTGTTGAAAGTGATTGGACATCTTGGAGTATTTAGAGACAACGACCATGCGGTCTGAGAGTTTTTTAGGTTTAGGTTTTAGAAGTTCAGACCTGACTGTCTTTTCAGTCCTCTCAACAGCTAGGTCCAGAATAGGAGTGGGATACCCACGGGCCTTGAGTCTCTCCAAAGTGATTTTTATCTCCTTCTTGCTTTCTTGTTCACTGGACACGATGCGTTTCACTCGCAGGAGTTGAGCATAAGGTAGATTGTTCTTAAGACCAGCTCGATGGAAGCTTTTGTAATGTAATGTTGAATTCCTATCGGTAGGTTTCCGGAAAATTGTGGTGAACCATTCTTCAGGTTTTCTGTGTATTTCCACGTCCAGATAATGGACGCATTTGTCACTATATTTTGAGGTGAATTGAATTCTTTCGTTGAAATTGTTCCATGATCCGAGAAAGTTAACTAGGGTGTCGATCGATCCACCCCATAACAAGAACACGTCATCTATGTATCGGAGATACAATTTTCCATGTTGTTGCCAGCTGTTTTGACATAGTATGTGTGACTCCTCAAACAGTTTCATATAGATGTTGGCATAGCAAGGAGCTGCCGAATTTCCCATGGCAGTGCCATTCAGTTGTAGTATCCATTTGTCCAGAACAGTGAAGTAACTGTGATATAAGGTGAACATGGTAAGTTGCATGAGAAAAACTTTGAGATCAGGGTCTAAATCAGATGAGGCTAACACTTGTTCAATAGCTTCCATTCCTCCATCATGTGGAATGGAGGTATAGAGTGAACAAACGTCCACTGTACACATGATGAGTTCTGTGTCTTTCAGTTCATTCAGGACAGGTTCTAGCTTCAAAAGAAAATCTGTGGTGTCACGAACGTGTGACTGGGTTTTTAAAACTATACCTCTTTACAATCCGTCCATGCGGTTCATTTTTTAGAATCAGGCCAAGATCAACAAAAAGATCCCGGGGGGGAAAAACCCGCCGAGGAATCCAAAAAAACTCCACCAGCAACAAAATCAAAGAAGACCCACAGAAGGCGATGAACTTTGAAGAAAACCTAGTCATCAATATCTCCTCGACTGTATTATCCACTGAAGAGATCAATACTCTTCAAAAGGGACAATCATTTGTACCTACTACACGTACGAATACCTTGGAGCTTGAAGTCAGTGTCTTTAAATTGGTACGGAATATCCGTCTCAGACATTACTTCCAGAATATCTGTCCGACACTCCAACAAGAAGAAGACATGCTTAGAGGACTTCGCCCACACAGTACGTTTCTGGCTCTCCAAAGCCACAAGATTATTGACTCTTTTGAGTTTGCAAGACTGATGTTTCCTGCAAAGAACGAGGAGAACGTTGATCAGGAACCTGAAAACGATCAGGTGACTTAATGTTCGCACAATCACGCAAATCATACGTGCGCTCACTAGACACAGGTATCGGCGATGCAGGACGCGACCCTTGTTTCTTTTGTTGCTTCCCCTGCTTCTTAGATTTCCAATTCTGCTTAGGAAAATTAGGACGGTCATCTTTATCAGACTTTGCCGTCTGAGTTTGCAGTTGAGCTGATACTTTAGCAAAAGGCTTTACACCCAAACTATTGCTGCCAATGGTCTTATAAGCCTCCGCAATGATTTTCAGCAACTGCCGGGGTTTATCGACATCGGGGGCATCGCACAAAGCATTAGACACCTGTAAGTTCACCGCATCCCCCTTGACATTAGCAAGGACGAGATCGGAAACTACGGCAAACACCCCAACGAGTCTCATTCCCAAGTCAACAACCGCCTCCGGACCGTGTTGATCTTGGACACGCTTAATCACGAAGGGTAGGAGAGCGATGGAAGGGTTGCCGAAGCACTTAGCATAGACTGCCCCAAATATTTTACCCCAGGTCTCACAATCTGTTACCTCTGGCATTAAGTCTTTCTGCAAACTAATGGTCATAATCCTGTGATTCTCAACAGGAGACGTATTAGGAAATACTGCCTCCAGTAGGTCAAATTTCTCAGCAAGCCAACAAGGCATATCGTCCTTTTCAAGGGGGCGCTTGCCCATAACTGAATTCACCATAAAGCAACTAATTTTTATCCTGGCCGGTCCAACTGGATGCTCCACAGCACCAGGTGCCCCCACCTGGATTTTGCGGGAAACGTATTGCACTAAAGCCCGATGCACTCCGACGATGGATGCATAGAGTAAACGCAGATGCGGCGTGAACCCGGCCAAGACTGGCCAAGTCACCCCAGGAATAGACAAGGGACCCAACCGAACCGCCATTACAGAGTGGGGAAGGGCGCAATTAAACCAAACTTGAGGCTGCCAAGCTGTAATTGGAATTTCCTGGGTCCTATACAGTGTATACACAATAGGCGAACCATGGGCGTGTAAACCTGAAACGTACCACTTTCCGCATTCACTACAGGAAAAGTAACCCATGAGTAGAAAAGCTCAAATGGGTATGCGGCTTCAGTACTCACCACAAAAAGCATCGCCATGCCTTCCAAGGGTACTCTAAACGCCTGCAAATGATTGCGGACTGGTACCCGACTATGCAAGGCGATTTCAACATCACCCATCAGGACACAGTAGAGAAAAGACAACCTAAAGAAATGTAGCACAAATGTGTTGTAATTCAAATTAAGAACCTTTCTGAAATATTAAGCTTGAATAAACCTATACTTAAACCATATGGGTAGGTAAATCTGTAACCACCGTCAACCGGAAACAGAAATGAGGGTGTTGTGGACTGTTCTAAGCAGTACTCGAGTTTCTCAAATATAAGACCATGGGGCACATTAGCAACAAATAGCGTCATTTATCCTGTGCAATATAATAAAGAGAGAGCCCAAACTTTGAGGCGGGTAATCTCAGAACCACAGCACCAATCACAACACCCAATACAGCGTTGGAAAAGGCAGTTGCAGCAGAAGGACATAGGCTATGCAGATGCCCACCATATACATTTAAAAGGTAAAAGAACCGTGCCAGAAAAGTAGTCCCTTGTGGGCGTGTCTGCCTTGTGCTGGGGGCGTGACAAACGCTGGGGGCGTGTGGTACGTTCCGCCCTTCATGCCATGTCTCATATCGTGTGCTAATCCCACCCTGCTCCCTTTAAATACCCCTGCACCCCATAAGCATAACCCACCCTTACTCCTTAAAATACCCCAACACCCGTAAACACTAACCCATCTTAACCCTTTTGGCAGAACGATCTTTCCTCCTCCTGAGGCGGAAGCCGGGAGTTCTATCTCTCACTTTAGCGCATTTTAAAATCACGCGTTTTACTTCCAATTGGGCTTGATTTAATACGCTTTTATCTTTTACCTGTGATTACTTTGTACTGTGACCTCTCCCCCCCCCCCACAAGCCACCAGACTGCTCTCGGCCGAGCATTGACGCTGAGAGCTGGTTCTGGTCAGGCGAGTGATTGACGGTGGCCATATTGGGTGTGGGCTATTGCTGGGACGTGCTCTAGCTGCGCTTAAAAGGAGACGGTCATGCATCCGCGCAGCGGACGCGTTCAGCGGACGCGCCGGACCTGTGCCGGAGTCGTGCCAGAGTCCTTCCCGTCTGCGCCCGTCCGCGCACAACCGGGCCCAGGGGCCTATCCCCCTGGCCGTCGACTGATGTATTCCCCAGGTGAGCTACACCGATTAGATTCAAGTACCTATACCCTAAGTTCAACTAATCTGGCCAAGCTAAAGGAGACCGGCATCCTATGGACCAATAGTAGTATGACTATGAATCTACCCACTCTGAAGTTAACTAGCCTGAATACAAGATTGTTACAAAAACATCATCTTGAAATTTTTACCCTCCTTCAGAATGAGGACATAGATGTCCTAACTCTCACAGAAACGTGGTTGGGCGACAGATCACTACCAGATATCATAGCCGCCCTCCCAAACGAATATGACGCTATGTGGCACAATCGTGCAGATAATGTTAGGGGGGTTGGTGGCAATTCTGTTTAAAAAACATCTAACAGTTACCAAATTAATGGCAGAAACAGTTGATCTAGCAGATATACTTCGGGTGAAGATCACTTTAAAAAACACCTGCCTTGCTGTTCTTACAGTCTATCATCCCCCAAAATCTACCCCATTGTTCAATGACTTACTTGCCCCCATCATCACAGATATTTGTACACGCTACCAAAAAGTTTTAGTAACTGGAGATTTTAACGTCCACTGGGACAAAACTCACAAAGATGTGGCAACCCGACAGCTGAAGACCACCATGACCACACTTGGGCTCCAACAACTAGTAGAGGCACCCACACATAATAAAGGCCATATCCTCGATCTTATTTGGACCTCAGATCCGGAGGTAGCTCTCACAGGCATCCTACCCTGTATATGGTCGGATCACTACTTAATAAACTGTGATATCCCAATAGATGGGTACCTGTCTCAACCACCACCCCCAAAAATTAAAAAAGTACGTCAATGGAGGAAAGTTGACTCAAAAATACTGATGGACACCCTCCTTAAATATACACAGTTACCCATGGTGATCTAGATCAGGAATATGTGAATGTGATGCAAAATCTTAGTCAGGCCATCGATCAAATAGCACCCGAAAGGAAACATAAGATAAATGGAGCAGTAAAAGGGGCCCCGTGGTTCAACTTTTCTCTGAGGGAACGCAAAAGAAAGCTCCGCCATTTAGAGAGATGCTGGAGGAAAACAAATGATCACATAGATCGGGATCATTATAAAGCATTTCTTAAGCTGTATAAAAAGTGTATTCTGTCAGCAAAAGCAGAATACTATGAATCCCGAATTAACAACGCGGATAATATCCAGAAAGAAACCTTTAAAATTCTAACAGAGCTGAGTAAGAAAGCAGAAAAATCAGAAACCCCGATAGATTGTAACACCTTTCAACACTATTTTCTTGATAAAGTGAAAACTATTCTCTCTGACATCAAGAATACCTCCAGCAGTCACCCTCCATTACCGCACTCTCAAACCCCCCCCAGAATATACCATCTCTAAGTTTCCCTTGATAGATTCTACAGTCCTAGGGCAGCTTATGAGTCGAACCAAGTCAGGCTCCCCAGCAGACCCATGTCCCCCTAGCGTCTTTCGACTGGCGCTCCCTACTTTAGAGAATCATATTGTCTCCTTACTGAATAAATCATTAGATACTGGCCATTTACCTTCTAGCCTTAAAGAAGCACGAGTTAGGCCCCTAATAAAAAAGCCTGGGGCTGACCCTGCCAACCTAAAAAACTATAGGCCAAGATCCCAGCTGCCTTTTCGGTCCAAGATTTTGGAACAACACGTTTTGATGTCTCTTTCATCATTCCTGGAGTCACACCATCTACTCCAGGAGCGTGAAGCGGGGTTTCGTGCGCATCACAGCACTGAACTGGTGATGCTCTCAGTGCTGGATGAGCTCAGAGATATTGCTGACAGTAAGAAGCCGAGTGCCCTGATATTACTAGACCTGTCAGCGGCATTCGATACTGTCAGCCACACCCTGCTTCTGGACAGACTGGTCGCAGTTGGGATACAAGACTTAGCCTATCAATGGCTAAAATCCTTTATTTCTGGGAGAACTCAAAGGATTCAATTAGGGGACTGTACATCAGACCTGGGTACCCTTGAATGCGGAGTCCTCAGGGATCTGCATTGTCTCCAATTTTATTTAACCTTTATCTGCAACCCCTAATTGACTCTTTGGTAAACATGGGCTATAGAACTTCAACTATGCCGACGATACTCAGTTGCTACTCAGCATTGACAACACGGCATCTGCACAGATCCAAGCCCAAAATATTCTCAGACGCACTGTGAGTTAGATGACAGGGAACTCGTTGAAGATTAATCCGGACAAAACAGAGGTTCTGTTGGTTTCAACTGCTGCTTCACCTTGGTGTGACCTGTTTTGGCCCCAAGATCTTGGCCCTACCCCGAAACCATGTCTTAATGTAAAAAGTCTTGGTATAAAGATCGACCATGAGCTGTCAATGGCCAGCCAGATTTCCTCTGTTGTTGGGACTTGCACAAACCTAATTAGACAGCTACGAAAGCTAGTCCCTCTTCTTTTCCCTTCCACTCTTCGTACAATTGTCTCCACACCACAATAATTTCAAGACTGGATTATGGGAATGCCCTTTATTTGGGATTGCCTAAAACATTGACCAGTAGGCTGCAAATGGTCTTAAACGATGCAGCTAGGTTAATCTTTAGGCTACCTAGATGGACCCATGCCTCTCCATTGCTGTGTAGGTTACATTGGCTCCCCATAAAACAAAGGGTGGAGTTTAAAAGTTTATGCATTGCCCATAAGGCAATCTATGGCCAAGCACCTGACTTTATCAAAGAACGCCTCGGGGTTTATAACCCCACACAATCATTAAGGTCCTCTAACACACAGTTGCTGTCCTGTCCCCGATACAAATTGGCAACCGAAGGAGGGAGATCCTTTTCTGTGGTGGTTCCACAGATCTGGAACAAACTTCCAGAGTCTTTCCGCAAAGAATCACATTTGTTGCTCTTCAGGAAGTCTTTAAAAACGCTCCTGTTTAGGGAAGCCTTAAGCACCGCTTAGTGTCACTGCCTCATGCATCTTTTTTATCTACTCTTCTGTTGTTACCTCCATCTGTCATGAGCGCCTAGAGACCAGACGGTGATTTGGGGCTATACAAGCTTCAGGTAACAATAACAATAACAATAACAATAACAACCCTATAAATATACTGTGTACCCCAAAACTTACTTACCCCTAAACCCTAAAAATACCCCTGTACCCCAAAACCCAAACCTAGCCCTGAACCCTATAAATACCCCTGTACCTCAAAACCCAAACCTACCCCTGAACCCTACAAATACCCATGTGCCCCAAAACCCAAACCTAGCCCTGAACCCTAAAAATACCACTGTACCCCAAAACCCAATCCTACCCCTGAACCATAAAATACCCCTGTACCCCAAAACCCAAACCTAACCCTGAACCCTTAAAATACCCCTGTACCCCAAAACTCAAACCTACCCCTGAAACCTAAAAATACCCCTGTACCCCAAAACCCAAACCTAGCCCTGAACCCTAAAAATAACCCTGTACCCCAAAACCCAAACCTACCCCTGAACCCTAAAATACCCATGTACCCCAAAACCCAAACCTAGCCCTGAACCCTAAAAATACCCCTGTACCCCAAAACCCGAACCTAGCCCTGAACCCTTAAAATACCCCTGTACCCCAAAACCCAAACCTACCCCTGAACCCTAAAAATACCCCTATACCCCAAAACCCAAACCTAGCCCTGAACCCTAAAAATACCCCTGTACCCCAAAACCCATACCTATCCCTAAACCCTAAAACTACCCCTGTACCCCATAACCCAAAACTATATCTGAAAACTTAAAATACCCAAACACCCCAAAACATATAGCTCAGTACCCCCAAAACATATACCCCTATACCCATACTTACCTTATCCAAACAATAAAAAAAACATGCTTTTACCATTCATTTTGTTGTAAATGTATGCGTGGTAAAAGCATATAAAATGTAATGCCATGCGTAATAATGGCATTGCGGAGTCATGGTACTTTCGTAATAAAAGTATGCGGAGTGATGGTATGCGGAAAGAAAGTTGCGGAATAATGGGTGTTTACCCTCCCCCGGTAAGTACATTGGTGGCACGGCGGCCCACATCTCCAGCAACATACTCATATTTTTTCACCACCCATTTGAAAAATGCTCAGGTCTCTCTCATTGATGGCCAGCACCGACATACACTTTAAACACACCTCCCGCCACAAGTTCTAGAATTGCGAACTTTAGAGCTGGGGAGCTACGTTCGAATCTCGGCATCAGCTCAACATCCTGTGATTCCAGGCAAATCGCTTTGTCTCCCCGTGCCTACCACAAATGAATGTGTTCTTCTGTAATGTAAATTGTGCTCATGCCATGTTGTCGAGTTCGAGCTACATGATATTGCAAGGAAAAGTAAAGTAGGGAAACTCAGGTTCACACACTACTGAACGCGCACTCTTAAGTGCATCAGCAGTGCACTGTGAATAGGAGCGTTTCACAGGCTTGTCACAGATAAGAAATGCTATCAAAACGAAATCCTACAAAACAATATACAACTGGCCGGCAGCAATTCATACCCGGACAACGTCGGGACGGGCTGCTATTTGGATATACAGGTTAAGTCATGGTCTGAGCAGGCGTTGGGTTCTGGCGTTAATTGCGCTTAGCGCGTTTTTTTTATCGCTCCGCCTGCTTTGCTAATAGGCGATAGCTGTGCTAGCGACTGCTTTCATTCGCTAACAGGTTGGGTACACCCACTTTGCATGTCATTAGTGATAAATATCGCTGACATGCAAAGTGGGCCCCAAACCTGTAGCTATCGCCTAAAAGCTGTCGCTAACTGCTGTTAGTGACAGCTTGCTAATATGGCGATAAAAATATCGCCGCTTTAGCGGGGAAAAGTCCAGCTAAAGCGCCGATATCGCCCTTGCTAATATGCCGCCACATCGTTAGGTGTGCCATGTTGTGGGGATTCTGCTCATACACAGACCTGTGCACAGAGACCCAGGACCTCAGTGAATTGTGGTGTACCAAAAAACTGACCTCAGTACCTAGAACCCCTAACTGACTAGCATCAGTGTCTCATTAGCTCTCTGTCCTATAGCGAAGCTACCAATGATTAGACAACCCAGAACATGCAACTTAGGTTACTCTCAGGAATAGTGGGAATTAAGAACACTCTTTCTGTAGGAAAGACTGGAGGACACAGGAAGCTTGACATGAAGAGTTTAATGGAGACACGTCTGAAGTCAAGTTAAGTCTAACAGTTAATGCTTCAACATTCTCCAAGCATGACAAACGTACATATTCAAAAGATGCAATGCCTAGTGCATGTGCATAACAGAAAGCGGATTGAGACACGAGATGTCACGAGTGGAACCACGTGGCATCTCGTGTCAGGAATGATATACAGTACAGTCAGGAATAATATACAGTATACAACACACCTCCCTTCCTGTAAAAGAAAAAAACCAAAAAAAACAACAAAAAAAACATAATGATAAAACTTTAAAGAATAATCCCATACAGTTCTATCTTAATTCATGACAAAATCCTTGCATTTTGCAGGAAGACGGTGAGACCTATGGCAATTTTTGGAAGGTACCACCGGTGGAGTGGTCCTTACAACCCTAGTGTTGGCATTCTCACTCAAAAGATTCCCAGAAGTGATTGCTGCATTTCCAGGGACCTCACAGTCAGATTCAAAGTCAAGAAAAACGTTGCTATCATCGCTTGACACAACAACATCCTTGCCTTTAAGTAAAGAACTGCTGCCATTCTCAGACGCAAACATATCTTTGCCTTTAAAAATGGAAACTCTGTTCAGATTCCAAACACTCCCGTCCTCAACTCTGACAGCATGCTTGAAAACTTCAATAACTTCCTTGGGACGTGACCAAATTTGACCACCCTTCAAAACACCTTCCTTTCTTTTTATGCGAACAAAATCACCAACATTAATGACATTTTTGCTAACTGATCCCTGCTTTGCCACCATCCTTTCCTTCATCTTATCTTTATATGTGCTAACCCTGTCTCGAACCAGATCATAATCTACTTTTGAAAAACCACAATGGTCACTCAAACCTCTTTTTAACCACCACGGAGTTAACCGAGTACTGGGTTTCCGACCCCTTAAAAGTTCAAATGGACTAACCATAGTGACAGAGTTGGGAGATGTTCTATAAGATAATAACATAGACTGAAGAGCATTACGCCAATTCAAATGACCTTTAACAGAAAGTTGGATAGCCTCCTTCACAACTCTGTTAAATCTTTCAACTTGGCCATTGGCTTCAGGATGGAACACAGCAATCTTGTTGTGCGTGATCCCACATTTGGTGATAAAACATTGAAAATCTTTGCTGGTAAATTGCGGTCCATTGTCAGTCACTAATTCTTCTGGGATTCCTTCCCTACAAAAAACCTCATCCAAGAATTCCACAACATTTCTGGTTGTTATTTCTCTAACCATTTTTACCTCTGGCCATTTTGAGAAATAATCTATCAAAACCATGCCAAATTTCTCATGTTCAGGTAAAACGGAAAATGGACCAATGAAATCGAGGCCTAACTTCCGCCAAGGACCGAAAGGGCACTCCACAGGACAAGGTTCAGGACGTAAAGGGACAGCAGACTTATCACTGTTGGCGCACTCTGAACATTTTTGGACATAGTGTTCCACACAACTGTCCACTCCAGGCCACCCAAAAAAATCTTTTATGCGTCTCCTGGTAAACGAGATTCCTAAATGCCCCTCATGGGCAATACCAATAATAGTATTTCTCAAGGAAAAAGGAGGAATGAATTTATCACCTCTCATGAGAACCCCATTTTCGATTGCTAACTCAACCTGAACTTTGGCATAGCTCATCATCTCGCCTGAAAACTTCCTTTGTTCTGGCCATCCTTGTAAAATGTAATTTTTAACCTGAGTCAATTCAATACTCTTCTCCATTTCTTTTAACCAGGACTCCTTACTCAAATCAAATTTCTCCCCAAACACTAACATAATGTCTTGCGAAGTGAAAGCTACCTCACACTCATCGTCATCACAAGGAACATCACAAGAAGTGTGCAACCTGGACATGCAATCAGCATGAATGTTGGTTTTCCCTTTTACATACACCATCTCAAAATGAAAAGATTGTAGCCTGGATGCTAACCTGGCCAAGCGAGCCGATAAAGTTCGACATCCACCTGGTGCCATCATGTAAATAAGAGGCTTATGGTCAGTCTTAATAGTAAATTTTGTTCCCCACAAGAATGTTTTAAAGTGTTCAGCTGCCCAAACTGACGCCAATAACTCTCTTTCAATAACTGAGTAGTGTTTTTCAGCATCCCTCAAGGCCCTTGAAGCATAGGCAATTATCCATTCTTTCCAGCAGTCATTCTGCATGAGCACAGCTCCTAACCCTGTGCTACTTGCATCAACCATGATGGTACATTTTTTCCCAATAACAAAAGGTCTTAAACAAGGTGCATTCACAACAAAGGCTTTAAGGTTCTGAAATGCCTCCGTCATTACGTCAGACCATAAGAACCTTGCATTCTTTTTTAGAAGTGGTCTAAAGGAATCAACTTTTGAAGAAAAATTTTGAATAAATTTGGCATAGAATTCCATTAAACCTAAGAAGGCTACTAATTGTTCTTTTGAAACTGGGACCGGTGCTTTGATGATGCTCTCAATGTGTTTTGCTTAGGTCTGATCCCAGCACCACTTATGGAATGTCCTAAGTATTCAACTTCTTTTTCTCTAATTTTACATTTATCAAGGCGAAGAGTAAGACCTTTAGAGGATAATGCAGAAATAACACTCCTTAAGTTATTATCATGCTCCTCTACATTTTTCCCAAATACAAGAATATCGTCTTGAAAGGCGATAGCTCCTGTCAAACCTTCAAGTGTCTCTTTCATTAGCCTTTGAAAGACGGAAGCAGCACTAGCCAATCCAAAAGGCATGAGTTTATATCTGAAAAGACCTTCTGGCGTAATAAAGGCCGTCAGATTTTTGGAATCATCATCCAAGACGACTTGATGATAGGCACTCGCCAAATCTATACACGAGAAAATCTCAGCACCTCCTAATGTCGAAACCATCTCATGCAGATTTGGCAAGGGATGAGCATCTACCCAAATTGAATTATTTAAACTGCGAAGATCTACACAGAGCCTCAATTCGCCGTTGGATTTAACCGAAATCACAATCGGGGAAACCCACGGGGAGGACTCAATGGGCTCAATGATGTCCTTGTCACACAAATCTTTGAGCAAAACTTTAAGTTTATCCCTGTAGGTAAGAGGGACGTTCCTGACTCTGTGCCGAACAGGAACAACACCATCATTGAGTTTAATAGTGTGTTTGAAACCCAAAAACTGACCAAGTTTTCCACTAAAAACATCAGAGAACTCAGATTTCAATTTATCAATCATGAGATTACGATCAGGATCACTGGTGTTAGCAACGGAATAAACAGGAGGATTGGCTCTTGGATCTATCTTAATGCCCAATTGATCTTGGTGTGGCCATCCTAACAAAGGTTGCCCAGACTTAGCGACATAGATTTTACCATATGTGGATTCAGCGGCAAAGGTGATTTTCGCCCAAAAATAACCCACTAATTCAATCCTATGTCCAGTATAACCCCCTGGGGAAATGTCAGATTCAAGTAACATTTTGTTTGGCCAATTGTTTTTTACAACATCTAAACCCAATAATGTATACCATGCACAGGTGTCTACAAAAATGTTAATTGTCTTTCCATCTATAATTACATCACAAGATGGAAATTTACTTACACCTTCACTACCACAAATATTAATGACAGTATTGATATCATTTTCATTAGAATCATAGTCATCACAATCTTGAACAATATTAACTTTTTTGGTAGTAGATTTGCAAAACTTTGTTAGATGCCCTTTCTTATTGCATTTCATACACATTTTATCAAGGGCAGGGCAAACTTTAGAATTTGCTAAATGATTTGAACTTCCGCATCTGAAACAAAACCATTGAGTGTTGCTTTTCTTATCACTTTTAGTGTACTTAAATTTTGAGTCACTCTTATTATTAGCAAAATCATTTTTAAAAGTAAACGGTTTCCTAAATTTTTCTCCTTCCTTGGAAACGCTAAAGACATCTCCTTTTTCGCTCCCTCTTATCTCCTTTACAAACTTCTCGGAATGTTCAATTGACCTTGCAATGTCAATGGCTGCATTTAGAGACATATCCGAAGTTGTCCAAAGTCTTTCCTGGACCTTCTTATTGTTTGTTCTCATCAGTATTTGATCCCTTAATACCTGTTCATAGTTTATATGTTCGAAATCACAAGTTACGGCAAGAGATCTGAGAGATGATACAAAATCATCAATTGGTTCATCTGCAGATTGTTTGCGAGAGTAGAAAATAAATCTCTCCATGACAATGTTCTTTTTCTTTCCGAATCAAATTTTTAATTTTTCTGCAGCACATTCATACACATCTTTTTCACCAGGGTTGGTTAAAGGTGGAAGAGTAACGAATTCTTTTAGTCCAATCCCCCCAAGGCAATGTTTTAAAAGAGACAATTTCCTCTCAGGTTCACATTCAGTACAAGCCATCACCTCAACGTAGGCTAGGAAAACAGGTTCCCATATTTCCCATTCCATGGGAGGGTCACCTTTGTTTGCCAGAAACGAAGGAGGAGGGACAATTCCACTCATGTCGAAATTTTTAATGTTAGAAAAAAAAATATTAGATGTGAAGAATAAATGTTGAAGAAAATACCTTTAACAGGAAACAGTTGATGAATGAAACCAACAGGTGTAGAATCCAAAATAATACCTCTGATGAAATCGAGTTGCAAATTGATCGTGTCACGAAGAAAAACGGACTTCAAAAGAAAAAAAAAACCGAAGAAATATACACAACTCGATGAGATTTACCAATCTAAAATGGCCGCCATGGAAAATGCTTTGTTTTTGCAGGCGATGGCCTTGTTTTGAAGGCGTATATACAGTACAGTCAGGAATAATATACAGTATACAACACTTTCGTTATATTCTCATACCAGTCCACAACATGAGTTAATAGAGACACGGAAACGTTTAAAATGTTTATTTTAACATCGTGCTCTAAGATGCAGTATTTTTGCTAACATAAGGAGGCATATGATTAAAAATAAAATGATCAGCATTGTTACAATTCCATAAAACACAAAGGGAGAAATCATATTATAATGATAGTGGAAACAGATCCTATAGTGCCTTGTGTACCACCCTCCCCTACAGCAGTTAGCGACAGCTTTCTGATAAAAGCGACTGGTTCGGGTGCTGCTTTGCATGTCAGCAATTTTTATCTCTAGTGACATGCAAAGTAGGCGTTCCCGACCAACAGACCTGATAAACAGCCGCTAACATGAAAACTCACGCTAACACCTGCTATTTTCCTGACTTAACCATACCTAACATGGGGGTGGATTATACTGATACGACCACAGGGTTGTATCAGCAAGGTTTTCCCCTTTCCCCATGCAAAATTGCTGGTTTTGCCACGATGTTGGCCCTTCCCTCCCGCTATCGCTGGAATATTTATCGCCATAGCACTAATTGCTGCTAATACAGCGTTAGCGTGGCAATATATTCCAGCGACAGCTGGCAATAGAAAATTTTGCGCTAAGCGCGCTCTGCGATATTTATCGCAGTTTGTTGCTAATATGGCCCTAGGTTTTATAATGATAATAATAGAAAGTCTCTGAGGCTTGAATGGGGAACCCCATACCTCCAAGATCAGCAGAAGTGAATTACATCACAGGATCAACAAAGCTCTCTCTCTCTCTCTCTGGAAAAGGATTTTCTCCAAGTGCCCTAATCATGCATGCAGTGCAATATTAAAGGCGCTAGAATTTCAGTTAGCTGCAGCTGTGTGCATGTTGTGTCTAGAGCGTGGGCCGATCAGCCTGAATAACAGCTTACATTGTTATGGTAACCTTGGCAGCTTCTGCACGCACTGTACAGACTAAGCTCTCGATGTAAGTCTAGGGATGTTAAAAACAACCTGTTCTCATGTGAAGAAATTCAAGCAGCCTAACTTACAAAAACAGTTAGATGCAGTGTTGTGTATAAAAAGCTGCAAAGTGGCAAAATGGCGTTTAACTTCTAATAAGCTTATGCTAACATAGCAATGTGTGCAATCAATGCCCTGTCTTCACTATATTTCTTCTAGGAGTCTGTCTTGGTGAAGACCATGGGCACCATTCTTCTCAGGAGCTAAGCAGTATTCAGCTGGGCTGTAAATCCAGCATGGGGCGACCTTTACAGTGTCAGCGAAATGCTCTTCTAAATAAACAAAGGAGTGATGTTATTCATATAATAAACTTTCTCCATTTTGCCATGCTGAAATCCTAGAGAGCCTGTCATTATGTATTCTACTCTTGTAGAGCTGTTGAAGAGTGCACCATAACAAACATCAACGTTTTGCACAGTGAACGTAGCCCTTTGTACAGAGGGGCTCATTTATGACGCCTTCTTGCAAAACTTTTCCGCCGCCGTTGCATCACTTTTTGTGGCGCTCTAGCAGCGTAACAAATCTGCCACGTTGCGCCCTATTTACATAGTGACACATCTAAGCATATGCTTCACTTTGTAAAGCCCTGTGCTCCATTATACCTGCAATGTATGCACGGTGGGCGTTCCCCGCCAAGAAAGCCTCGAAGAAGTTGCACAAATAAATCTATCAGATTCTATCAGATTGACGGGCGTAATGGTGATGCAGTGCAATGTGAAAAGGCCTACCCCATGCATTGCTAGAGTTGAGTCATGCTTACAACACAACTCCAGTAATGCGTCAGTTATGCGCCAACAGATGGGTCGGGATTCCTGATGCATCTGTCTTCTTTGTGACATGGAGTGCAGTACAGTAAATATGGTGTATCCATGGTGCCGCAAGGAGGGGGCAGTGAAAAATGTTGTATCTCTGCCTTAATGCAGCGATGCAACACTTTTCATAAATGAGGCCCAGAATGTTTAAGGCTCTGGGGGGGCGGAGCTTGCTGGCGTCCATGAAAGACGTGTGAGAGCTGAGCTCCTCGCCTGAGCCCCTTTAATATTCGACAAAGATATCCTTTTTGACGCCTTGCTGGCCCTAGCAGGGGCAGATTTCGCTTCTACGATCCCCAGGGCTGGCGGGGGTACCTTCCCGGATCGAAATCGGTGGTGGCATCGGTCAACGGACCGGCGGAGTTTGGCGTGGCGGACCAGGCCGCAATCCACGGACTATCCTTGGAAGCTGCCCGACCTACGTAACGCTACGTGCGGCGTGGAGTCCCTGTGAGGTCCCGGGCTGCCGGACTGCCTCCTATCCTGTGGTTCTCCTGGACTGGTTTGCACCGGTGCTTTGGTCATTGGACTCTGTCGCACAGCTCCTACGAGTGTGTCAACTGTGTCTTAACAGCGGAGACCTGGGGCACTCCGGAGAGGCCCGGGAGCCCGGCGGCGGGAAACTGCATCCTACGGACGCCGGTTGGCGGGTGACATTTCTACTCCGGCCTGCTTGGGGACTGGAAGGGCACTGGTGCCGGGATGTGTTTTTGGTGTGTGCTGGCGCTTCTCGGCAACCTGCGGTGAGACCTGCATCGTGGTGAGTGTCTGGGGGTTGAGATCGTCTCCCTGGTCTCGCCCGTACCACGCGGCCCGCGGCCGCCATTTTAGCCTCCATTCTTTGCTACGCACCGGACTGCTTAACGGAGTTCGCTTTCCCGGCGCCCCCCCTGCATTTTGCCGCCTCTTGCTCTCTGCCTCGTCAACACACTGTGAGCAACGCCATGGGAAAGGGCGACAGAAACCAGCCGAAGCTCACGTTCGAACAACGGAGGCCGAGGGGCGCGGAGGGGGCTCCTCCGGAGACCTCGTCGCAGGCGGCTGATAGCTCGCTTTGCGCGGACATTCGCGAAATGCTCTGTACCATGGAGAAGGGTTTGCAGGAGAGTATGTCCGCGATTGGCACAAAAATTGACGCTTTATCCTTCAGAATGGACCGGATGTCTGAGAGGGTGGACAAACATGATGAGAGGTTGGATATGGCGGAGCGTAGGCTGACGGAGGCGGAGGAGGCCCAGACGGAGTGGGATAAGGACCGTAAGCAGTTTGGTCGCCTGCTCCAGGTCATACAGGACAAAACGGAGGACTTGGAGGCGCGTTCACGGCGCTCCAACGTCCGCATCACAGGGGTGGCGGAATCCACCAACACTGGCAAGATGGAACTGTTCGTTGAGAAGTTGCTTCACACGCTGCTGGGGGAGGACGTCTTCTCCCCCATGTTTATCGTCGAGAGGGCCCATCGCACTCTGGGTCCCAAACCGCAGCCTGGCCTCCCACCGCGGCCAATCATTGCCAAACTTTTGAATTACAGGGACCACGATTTGGCACTACGGCTGGCGAGGGAGAAGGGGGAACTACAGTTTGAAGGCATGAACATTTCCCTCTATCCTGACTTCACGGCGAGAGTACAAGAGGAACGGAAGCGCTTCGCCCCCTATAAGAAACAGATGAGAGATATGGGGCTGGACTATGCCATGTTGTACCCGGCGAGACTCCGGATCAACAAACAGGGGCACTCGCACTTTTTCACCGACCCAGCGGACCTGAAAAAGTCACTTAAGGAATGGGCCAAGGAACAGCGCAATAGCCCGAGGGGTCAACGTACAGATGAGGAGGAGGCTGTGTCTTTGGATGGTCAGGGGTGATCTGTCCTTCGCCCCAGAGCCAGGTTTGGCTGAGTCATCGTGAGTGATTGTGTTGCACTACAAAGCCCGATGTGCCTTTTCTTTGCCCCCCCTTTTTTGAACCACGGTTGATGAGCCCGGAGTAGTGCCACTGAGCTGGGTTCTTGCTGACATTTACTGCTGTACTTCTGGTTTTGGGGGGGTGCTACCCGTAGAACACTGGGACTGGTTATCCACCACTCTGCTTGCTTTCCTGCTGGGGCTGGGGTGGGGTGTCGAAAGCAATGGGGGTGGGGCGGGGAGCAACGGTTGTACCTGGTCCTTGTCTGAGCGTATTATTGTCTGGCTGGAACCTCTGCCCCTGCGCTTTCGGCTTTTTTGACTCTCTAGGGGGTCTTGGGTTTGTAGTGGGTAGTATCGGGTGGGTTCGGGGTGGGTAGTGCCATGCTCTGTCTGACCGGGTTGGGGTTGGTCGGCTGTGGGTGGGTAGTTGTTTTTTATGTTCTTATGCTGATGCTGCTATGTTGTGTGGGGTTCGGGGTCTGTTGGGAGGGGGGTCTGTTTATGCCGACTACTGCAATGTGTCTGATGCATCGTCTGCTCTGCCCTACTGTTTTCTCTAACCTGCTATGTCGACCGCTGAGACTCTAGGACCAGAGAGCGCCCTGGGCTCTCTGCGATTGCTGTCATGGAATGTGAGAGGGCTTAACGATTTCCGTAAACTCAGGAAGGTCTTGGCGTACTTGCAGCGCCACCGGATTGACCTCGCTTTGCTGCAGGAAACACATCTGCCACTGTCAAGTCCTATGTTGCAGATGAGGGGTCTTGGTTCCGCTTGTGTTGCTGCAGGGTTCACCAAGCATGCTAGGGGGGGTGATCACCTGGGCTAATCCCAAATCCCAATTGTCGCTGACACAGGTGGCGGTAGACCCAGAGGGGCGGTATGTGATTGCACGTTGTGTTGGGAAGGGTCAGGATCTCTTGCTGGTGAATGTGTATGGCCCCAACTACGATTCCCCAGATTTCTACGCTTTGCTGGCAGACGGCTGCAGGCAGTTTGTGGGCTCTAGAATGCTGTGGGGGGGGACTTTAACTTAGTGTTGAACCCAGAACTGGACAGATCGGCGGGCCCCCCTAGATCCCCGGCTGCTTCGGCACTGCTTCTATTGTCGGAATGTGTGAAGCTTGACTTGCTTGATGTGTGGCGTCATAGACACTCGGGGCGGGGTGGGTTCACCCATTACTCGGCCTACCATAACCTCCATACACGTATAGATTAATGGTTTGTTTCCCGCTCCCTACTTGATGCGGTGAAGGGGTGTACGGTGCTGCCTCGCACACTGTCTGACCACTCGCCATTACTCTTACTACTGGTTGCTCCTCCTAGGAGGATTCCCCCGTTTACCTGGAGGTTCCCCCCGTATTCCCTCCTAGATGAAGTTTTCAGAGGGGAACTAGCCGAGGACATAGAGACCTATTTCTCAACTAATGTGGGATCGGTGGATAGCGTTCAGGTGCTTTGGGATGCGTTTAAGGTGTACATCAGAGGGATGACTATGGCAAAACACTCTGGGGTGCTCAAGGCTATTAGGCGCCGGCTGCAACTGCTTGAAACACAACTCACCGACCTGGAACGGCAGGCGGAAGACTCGGGTGCTGCCACAGACGCAGACAAACTTAAGGTTTTGCTAGAGGAATTTCAAGAGGAGGCGGATAGGGAAATTAAACATATGGGCAAATATGCCACGGCGCGCGCGTATGGGGAACGGGAGCGGCCTGGTGCTCTCCTGGCCAAACTGATGCGCAACAACAGGCCCCCATTGGTTGTTGAGGAATTAGTGACTGCTGCTGGGGAAGTGGTGGCGGAGGAGCAGGATATCCTAGCGGAATTTCACTCTTACTATACGGCACTCTACTCTTCGAGGGATACCCACCTTGAGGAGGAAATCGATTACTATTTAAGTTACATCCAAATGCCCTTCTTGGCCGACTGGCAGAGAGAGTTTCTTATGGCCCCAATCCAAAAGGAGGAGATAACGGAGGCACTGAAGGGCATGAAGTCTGGTAGTGCTCCTGGAGCGGATGGCCTCACGGTGGCGTTTTACAAGGCCTTTCAGGACAAACTTGTCCCGTATTTGATGCTCCTGTTTTATGACATTTGTCAACAGGGCAGCATGTCGAAATCCATGAGAGAGGCGCTACTTATTACCATCCCGAAGCCAGGTAAACCCCCTAATCAATGTGGCTCTTACCGACCATTGTCGCTGATCAATGTGGACGCGAAACTGTATGCAAAGGTACTTGCGACCCGTTTGGCGCTTCTGGTCCCGGACCTGGTTGCCCCAGAGCAGGCTGGGTTTGTCCCCTCACGCAATCTCACTTATAACATCCGCACGGTACTGGGCACGATACAACATGTCAAGCAGGAAAATAAGGCTGTAGCCATCTTCTTAGACATGGAAAAGGCCTTCGACTCTGTTGAGTGGTCGTTCATGCTGAGGGTCCTTCGTAAGTTTGGACTCGGTGAACCCTTTATACAAATGTTGGGAGCCCTATATTACAAGCCCACTGCGAGATTAAAGATAGGGAACTTAGTCACTGCTCCTATCGAGATTGGAAGGGGCACCCGTCAGGGCTGTCCCCTCTCTCCACTGTTGTATGCCATGGTGGCGGAACCCCTCGCTTGCGCTATACGTGAGTATCATCGGTTCGAAGGGATAAACTTTCCGACGTACCAGATTGGTATCTCAACATACGCGGATGACACTCTGCTATATGTCCGGGACCCGGAGACAAACCTCTCTGCGGTGCTGCGGGAAGTGGTAAGATTCGGGGCCTTATCGGGCCTTCGGGTCAACTGGAACAAATCGGTGGCGTTGCCCTTGACGCCGGTGACACTCCCATTTGACTCGGAGTACCCATTGCAGTGGACCACAGACTTCATCCGCTATCTGGGGATACGCATACATACTGACCCGGAAGTCCTGATACGTGAGAACTTTGGGATCGCCTATTCCAAACTGATAGATGATGTCGAAGTGTGGTCCAGACTCCCGCTTTCTCTCATGGGCAGGATAGCGCTCATGAAGATGGTAGTGCTCCCCAGATTTCTTTTTCTATTTACGAATATACCGGTGGTCCTCTCCAAAGCTTTTTTTCGGCAACTTACTCAGACGCTCATCCGCCTTGCGTGGGGGGGAAAGCAGCCGAGGGTGCAGTGGCAAACGCTCATCCTTCCGTATGAGCAAGGGGGCCTTGGGGCTCCAGACCTGGAGCGGTACTATAGGATCGCTCAGGGAGCACATCTTCACACATGGATTCATGGGGATCCTGGCATCCCTCATGTGAAACGGGAACGACTCTTTGCAGACCCCATCCCGCTCCCGGCCACAGTATGCTATCCACCCGATCGGAGGGTCGGCAATCTGGATTCTATAGCAGCCACGAACCATGCTTGGCATGCACTGGTTGGCTCCCGAGAGAGTGTGCACCTGTACTCACCTTTGCTCCGCGTGGAATGGGCAGTCTGGTTGGCCCTGCTGACGGAGAAAGGCGTCCTGAAGGCGCTACGTGAATTGGGTATTGTCACCGTGGGAGATCTCTTTTTAAACGGCACCCTGAAGACGTTGCAGCAGGTCCTTCAATCCTGCCCTGGGGCAACGCTGTTACATAGCTTTCAATATCATAGGGTTCGTAGAGCGGCGCTTGCCACATTGGGCCCGGAACTGGCTGAACCGCAGGAAGTGCCGGAGCTCACGTATGTAATCAAGACCCCCTCCTCTCGCAAACTGATAACGGCTCTCAGGACACTGGGTGATAGACATCGGCAGTGCCCCCCCTCCAAGGCCCGATTGGCCTGGCAAGCTGACCTCCAAACTCCTATCTCAGACGAAATGTGGCGTTATTGCTCTACCAACACTAGAAAGATCTCGCTCAACAGTCGACACCGCCTGATACACTTTAAATTCCTACAGCGTGTCTACTACACGCCCGAGAGGCTGCATAGGTATGGGCTGAGGGAGTCGGCGGAGTGTGAGCGCTGCCACTTTCACACGGCAGACTTTCTCCATATGGCCTGGACTTGTCCTGCTATTCTTAAGTACTGGGTAGAGATCTTTGCGGATCTCAGCACTATTTTAGGTGAGGAGATTTTGCCCGGCCCGGCGCTCGCATTGCTCGGCTTTTCCAAACCACTGCCGGTGGCAGTGCGGCGGCTTGCGGACATGGCGTTACTGACGGCAAAGCGTCTGGTTGCCTTGTGTTGGATGCGGGGGCCAGTTCCCACGAAGAAGCGTTGGGAGGCGGATTTACTGTACTGTTGCACGCAATCAGAGGTGTATAGTGAACTACTTCCTCCGAAGAGTCGCCCCAAAAACTTCTGGGGGTTGTTTAGGGCGTTTCAGAGCGCGCAAGGGGATTGTGAGTCAGATCCTGAAGGGGAGGAGTTGGATGTGCTGCAGGAGGATGGGGTTGCGGCGGCTGTGGAGGAGGAGAGTGGTAGTTGAGGGCTTCAGTGTTGTGAGTGGGTAGTGGGTCGTGCCTGGTCTTAACGGTGCTATGTGTTGGAGGGGTGCTTGGGACGGCTGTCCTAGATGTAGATAGGCGCTACCCCCCCTGAACTTTGTTTCGCCCTCGTGGGAATGTGAGTCGACACCCATGGCCCCATTGAGGGGTTTTTGGAAGTGGTGAATGGTGGGAGCGGGCGAGTGGACACGGGTTTAGGTAGTCTGGCTAGTTTTTGGGGTGGGTGGGCTTGTGTTTGAATGGGGGTTTTGGTTCCTTTTTACACCTTTTCCTGGTTCCCCTCTTGAGAGACTCCATCCCTGGGTCTTCATGCAGTTACTACTGTGTGTCTACACTGGTCGTACCATCCCGGCTCACTGAACTGCGCTTGGAACTGACACCGCCGGCGCTGCCGGGTGGGCTTTCCTTTGATATATTGAGATCAATCATCTGCTGCTTCCATGGACTGAAGCTACTGCACGCTTCTTTTACACCTGCAGTTACGCCGCCAGGCCTCCGGGCTTTTGGTATTATGGCTGTGTGTTTTATCTTTACCCAGGGATTTGAGAGTGACCTTTTGCTGCCGCCAGCCTCCGGGTTGTAGGCGATGACGGCTGTGTGTGTGACTCGAAGGTGTAATAAAGTACAAATTTAATTAAAAAAAATAAATGTTAAAGGCTCTTGATAATATGACAACGGAGAAATGTAAATGTAAGCAAAGCCATTTCAGAGAATATTATCCTATACAGGCATGCAAACAAATGTGTCACAAGTGTAAACGTTCAAGAAAGATGTCAACTTTAAACGTCAACATGTAAAATGGCGGTGTTCCTGCCCGGGCCTATTGTGACCATATAACAGTATATGCACCATATCCTCTAGCCGGAAGCTGCCAGAGGCTATGAATAAAAGGGTCTTAGACGCATGTGGTCTTTGCCCGTAGAACACTAACTCATTGGTCGTATGCCTCAGTAGTGTGTCAGCATCATAGGCTGTAGGAGCAGGTGGTCCCCTCAACCTCCCCCGCCCCCTTGCACACCGCCCACTTCTACCTCAGTATATGACTAAGATATATTCGCTGCCGTGCAACATGCCTTAAAGACATAGGGGCAGATTTATGATAACTGGCGCATCCCCAGGGATGCGCCAGTTATTTTGCGCCGCAGCTCCGCCACCCATGGTGCGCCGCATTTACAATGGTGAAAAAACGGCACACATGCGTGACGCATCTGTGCCGTAAAGGTGGCGCATTGCTGGAGTTGCGTCACAAGCGCGACACAGCTCCAGCAAGGCTCGGGGGTGCCCTATCTGTCCAATGCTGCCTCAAGCCTTACGCCTGCTTCAAGCAGGCACAGGGTTTTGACGCAGCATTGGCCTGAAAGTGACTGTTTGCGAGGCGCACCTGCCCCGGAACGCCCACCCTGCGCCGTAACGCCCACATGTGGCGCAGGGCTTTACAACGTGACGCATCTGCCTAGATGAATCAGGCTGTATGATGTGGTTAACGTCAAGGCTGGCCGCGTTTTTGCGCTTTTGTTTTCTTTACTTTAAGCCACGTTGCGCAGCAGGAAGCGCTGCTGAGCAACATGACTAAATAAAAAAAAACGCCAACACAGTAGATAGAGCTTGCATAGAAGAACCATTTGCCATTGCCTGTTGATTTTAACACAACAAGAACACATTTGCACAGAGCACGGGAGAGTAGATGCTGATTGGTATTCCAAACCGACTCACGGGGACGCCGCCGATCATGAAATCCTTTATGCTTCGTTCCCCCATGTCACATTAACAGAACATTTAGTAATTTCTAGTTGAAGTATTAGCAACTACTTTAATGATCTATTTTATGACTTCATAAGTTAGGTTTCCTTCTATGTAGGTTAACCCGTCAAAAATTGGTTAGCAACTGGACTTCACTGCCACACTAAGTGCGAGTGAAGCCAGTGTCAATTCAATGACAAGACCGGAGGCTAACGGATTATGCATACTCTACTATCCATGTCTGAATCAAGAGACCTCAACTATAACTTGGCAATGTTAGGGCGACTTTCTTGCACTGAATACAAACAACGTCTGCTGAAAAAGGTTTCATCAATCTATACGATTAAAACAATTATTATACTTGAAAGTGAACATAAACTACGTGTTTGAACAAAGGATTGTGGGTATGCAAATTTCAATTGAAAACTTCCTTTACTGTTTCCGTAGACTGCAGTACTACTGACAACCGGCAGAGGTCTGCAGCACTCTCGTCCATCGCCTGCATATTTAACCGAGAATGTGCTCAATTCATATATATACATATACATTTTTTTTAACGTAAGATTCAAGACCCAAATTGTTTCGGGCATTAAAATCAGAATAAATGAGGAAATTAGACGAACTATATACAGTTAAATTCAAATAAATCAGAGGTCGGATTAGGTTGGGACTGCTTCCTAAACCAGAGATAATGATTCCACAACCCCCAACAAGAGGCTAATTATAGTACAAAAAACAATGAAAGTCATACATTCATCACACTTATATTTCGAGTTTCACAATTTGAACCAATCACATTTGAGGACAAACTAAATCGTTTCAGTGCTCACATTCTCAACAATATCCCAAAGATTCACATACACTTCCATTGTTAGTACACATTTGGATACTGAGGGGCAGATTTACAAGCCCCGTACGCCACATTTGCGCCGCCATTGCGTCACTTTTGTGACGCAGCAGTGGTGTAAAACCAGCATCATGCTGTGGGGTATTTACAATGTGACGCATCTGGGAGATGTGTCACGTTGTAAAGCCCTGCGCCACATGAGGGCGTTCCGGCACAAGGACGGGGCGTTGCAGCGCAGGAACACCTGCTAAAAGTGGCTCAGTGAAATCTACGAGATTTCACTCACTCACTTTTCAGCCCATGCTGCTTCAAAACCCTGCACCTGCTTGAAGCAGGCGTAAGGATTGACGCAGCATGTTAGGCATAGGGGCACCCCGAGCCTTGCTGGAGCTGCGTCGCGCTTGCGATGCAACTCCAGGAATGCGACATCTTTCTGGTATCAGATGCGTCACGCATCTGTCTATTCTTGCCCCATGGTGCGCCGCATTTACAATGCGGCGCATTCATGGTGGTGCAAGAGGTGTCTGCCGTGACGCACAATAACTGGCGCATCCCTGCTGATATGCAGGGATGCGTCAGTTATTGTAAATCTGCCCCGTAGGGCCTCATTTATGAGGCCCCTTGCGCCATCGGAACGTCACTTTTTGTGACGTTCTGTGGCTCAGAAGCCTGCATGATATTTATCAGGTAGCACCAAGCCACTTTATTTGCCTTGATGCTGCCTGATAAATATCAGTCCCTTTAACACAGTGTTCTGCGTTAAAGGGGCGTGCAATGGGTGTTGCTGGGGGCGTTCCAGCAACATCCATGGCCTTTTGACACTGCCCCAGATTTACGAGAAATCGTAAATCTGAGGCAGTGCCAAAAGCTTACGCCTCCCCAGAGGAGGCGTAAGGGAGGCGCAACGGGGAGAAATATCTTTATACCTCCTTGTTTTTCCTTTTTCTATTTTTGCTGCATTCTGCAGCACACATAGAAAGAGGAGAAGCCTCTTGTGATTATTTTTGTACAGAAAGGTTTCCCTTCCTGCACAAAAATAATCATCCCCGCAACGCAGGCACCCGTGCACCATTGTGCAAAGGTGCCTGCGTTGACGCATGCAGCCCATTGTGCGCCGGCGCAGAGAAAAAGGACAGGAATGCGCTGTATCTTATAGATTTCTTTTGCCGTAGGGCAGCGCAGCAGGAAGGCTTGCTGCTGCGCTTCCCTACGGCAACACCTCATAAATGAGGCCCTCCATATACAAGGGTAAGTTCTCATAATGAAGACTCACACTGTGGTCCTAAAAGGTGAGATCTTGAAAACTCCACCGTCAGGGCAACAGAGGGCTACAGGCAAAAATAAAAACATTTTTCAGTACATGGGAAAGTTACATTTCAAAACATTGTCAACAAAGTGGCTTGTGCATGGTCTTTGTGCTGGGTGAGACAGAAATGAAAAGATAAGCGTACAGAAAGATGGCTGTAAGCAGCCATTTTGAAATTGATGCCTATATTGACACATTTTAAAATAAATGTAATCAGTTCATCTTAAATGCTATTTATTATCGTATTAATGACCTCATGCATTAATATTTTTGTCTGATCTTTTTAAATCATCAATTCAAACTTTGTACTCTAACTGAATGTATGCATAAAAGCAAGACAAAGCAACTTTACAGTAGAACAATAAACAAATAATGAACACAATATTCTCCATAAAATATCCGAGATACACATAAAAACAGTATAAAAATAGCATTACAATAAAATAATTAAGTACAATCTTTTCCATGATGCACATGAGAAAACAAACAACTTAACAGGCCTTAAGACCAACACAAAAGTTAATTTTAAAAGAATTATTTTACCATACTGATCCAGCAGAAAACTTATTATACATTTATCTCTTTAACACAATCAACATTCCTTCACATTAGACTTATTTGAAAGTCTCCTATAGAAACACCATACTCCCTGATCATCGTCTGATTACCATAACTCATGTTCCTGCACTAGATCTTTCTGTTGAGCTAACAGGGACTAGAATACTTGGAGAACTTGAAGCAAATACTTTATGAGACCCTGGAATAAAGAATTGCCAAATGCAAACCCATTTCATTGCCTTTCTCAGACGTTGATACAAAAACCTTGAGACAAGACAAATGACTAAAAGAATGAGACAAAAATGATAAAGATAACTCATGATATTTACAAGAAACTGCAATAAAATTATTGCCGCTTTAGCGGCAGGCAACCGCCGCTAAAGCAGCGACAATGGGCTTGATAATATGCCCTTGTGAATTCCCTAAGAAGCCCATGTTCTGGTGTGAACATTGGCTTCTATTGGAATTCTCAAGGGCATATTATCAAACCAATTATTGCCGCTTTAGCAGCAGTTTCCTGTCACTAATGTGGCAATACTTTACCGCCGTTCTTGATAATATGCCCCTTAGTCTGTCTTCATTATAGATCTGGCTAAGTCTGAACTGCTAGAAGGAGTCAGCTAACCCTCCAGCCGAACGGTTACGTCCTGCTCAACTTTACCAGCTAGTAAAGTACAGGTTCCAGTATCACAGATAAGAATGTTTCGCTCAAAGGTACAGCATTAAGGGAAATGAACAGTCAGTCCATCAGCATGCCAGGCAGGGAAAATGAAAATGACAGCCAGCCCCAATCCTCCTCCAAGGGGCAATTATACTTCCACAAGATTACGGTTGACACCCACAAAGTATCCCTTTCCTCAGTTTATAGGGTACTAGCAGCCCGTCCCGACGTTGTCCGGGTATGAATTGCTGCCGGCCAGTAGTATATTGTTTTGCAGGATTTCGTTTTGATAGCATTTCTTATCTGTGACAGGCCTGTAAAACGCTCCGATTCACAGTGCACTGCTGATGCACTTAAGAGTGCGCGTTCAGTAGTGTGTGAACTCGAGTTTCACTACTTTATTTTATAGTGCGAACTCGACAACATGGCATGAGCACAATCTACATTACAGAAGAACACATTCATTTGTGGTAGGCACGGGGAGACAAAGCGATTTGCCTGGAATCACAGGATGTTGAGCTGATGCCGAGATTCGAACGTAGCTCCCCAGCTCTAAGCTTCGCAATTCTAGAACTTGTGGCGGGAGGTGTGTCTAAAAGTGTATGTGGGTGCTGGCCATCAATGAGAGAGACCTGTGCATTTTTCAAATTGGTGGTGAAAAAATATGAGTATGTTGCTGGAGATGTGGGCCGCCGTGCCACCAATGTACTTACCGGGGGAGGGTAAACACCCATTATTCCGCAACTTTCTTTGCGCATACCATCACTCCGCATACTTTCATTACGAAAGTACCATGACTCTGCAATGTCATTATAAGGCATGGCTTTACATTTTATATGCTATTACCACGCATACATTTACAACGAAATTCGTTGTAAAAGCATGAATGGTAAAAGCATTTTTTTTTAAATGTTTGGATAAGGTAAGTATGGGTATAGAGGTATATGTTTTGGGGTACTGAGGTATGCGCTTTGGGGTTTTTGGGTATTTCAAGGGTTCAGGTATAGTTTTGGGTTATGGGGTGCAGGGGTAGTTTTAGGGTTTAGAGATAGGTATGGGTTTTGGGGTACAGGGGTATTTTTGGGGTTCAGGGCTAGGTTTGGGTTTTAGGGTATAGGGGTATTTTTAGGGTTCAGAACTAGGTTTGGGTTTTGGGGTGCAGGGGTAATTCAGGGGTCAGGGGTAGGTTTGGGTTTTGGGGTACAGGGTAATTTTTAGGGTTCAGGGCTAGGTTTGGGTTTTGGGGTACAGGGGTAATTTTAGGGTTCAAGGGTAGGTTTGGGTTTTGGGATACAGGGGTATTTTAAGGGTTCAGTGCTAGGTTTGGGTTTTTGGGTACAGGGGTATTTTTGGGTTCAGGGGTAGGTTTGGGTTTTAGGGTACAGTGGTATTTTTAGGGTTCAGGGCTAGGTTTAGGTTTTGAGGTACAGGGGTATTTTTAGGGTTCAGGGGTAGGTTTGGGTTTTGAGGTACAGGGGTATTTATAGGGTTCAGGGCTAGGTTTGGGTTTTGGGGTACAGAGGTATTTTTAGGGTTTAGGGATAGGTTTGGGTTTTGGGGTACAGAGTATATTTATAGGCTTAGGATGGGTTAGTGTTTAAGGGTGTTGGGGTATTTTAAGGAGTAAGGGTGGGTTATGATTATTGGGTGCAGGGGTATTTAAAGGGAGCAGGGTGGGATTACCCGCCTCAAAGGTTTTGGCTCTCTCTTTATTATATTAGTATGGATTCATTGGTCACTCACAGTGATCAATACATCACCCAAAAATCCGGACAAATTAAGTAATTCTTTTTCAAATTCATTAGATTTATTAAGTTCAATTTGTATTACATTTCTGTCCCTTCCACTGAAGCAGGTGGATCTTTACTTTGCTCACAGTCAATTCGTCCCAAGTACTTTTCCTGGGTTTGCAATAGTATTGTTGCATTTCTATCACATGTTTCTTAGCAAGAAGTGAGTCCATTGTTAAGCAATACAGAAAAGAAAACTTCATGAAAAGTTCTCACAGTGGCTAAAGTGACTGCTTCGTATGATTTACACTTGCACATGAAAGAAAAACATGAAAATTAGTTGAATCACTGTTGTTTATTTTTATTATAAATAACACAATAATAAATGCATTTGACTTCTTTCGGCTAATTCAATTACTATTCCCTTCAAGGGCTACATGTCAATATTAAGTACTACTAAAAAAAAAAGTAAAACATAATTTGCTTGTTATCATTTTCGAAGCATATTATTAACGTGTCACTCTAAAATGCATGTTTTACCACATAAATGTTACAGGAAGCTTCAGGTTTGCACAATATCGATTATTACTAAATAAACATTTAAGCATTTCAGGATCCTCATTATGCTTAATCCATATTTGAATATTATCATCACAACACTCAGGGGCATATGTACAAGCCCCTATCGCCACCACAACGTCATCTATAGCGATAGGGGCTGCACCTTATGTACAAGGCAGCGTTAAGCCACTTTATGTGACTTAACACTGCCTTGTACATAGGGCCCCCTTTCACACTATGGTCAGGGTGAAAGGGGTGGGCAGAGGGAGTTCCACCGCAACACCCATTCATTTTGATGTTGCCCCTTTTGTACAAGGGTGGCGTACAAAGAAGGCAGTGCCAAAATTAAGGCCAGGTAAAAATTGGTTTTATGATGCCTTGTGCAGCACACATGGAAAAAGGGAATTGCCATTGTTTGTTTATGTGTAGGAAGGTGTACGGTGCCTGTACATAAACAAACAAAAGAAAATGCGATTTTGTAATTTTCATGTGGGCTGCAAGAAGCAGCACGTATGAAAGTGACGCATTTCTAGGATTGTTAATGATGAGTAGGAAGGGACACCTTCCCACACATAAACAGTCTTCCCCTGCACGCAAACACCCTTGCACTCTGGTGCAAGGGTGCCTGTGTTGACGCAAAGTTGCTTAACTTGGCACCATCACAGGGGGAAACGCAAGGCTGCACCACTTTCTTGTAAGTGTGGTGCAGCCTTGCATTTCAGAAGTGGAGGAGAGAGGCGTTAAGCTCCACTTTCTAGTACATATCCCCCTCTATGTTAATTATATTTATTTTCTCACAACATGTTAATACGTTCATGTACAGTTATCATTGTTTCTTTCTTTGTTTACGTTTTAATATTATCTTTTAGAACACGCAGCATGCTATTACAATGCAGTATGAGGTCTCATGTTTTTCGACTCAGCCGGTTAACATGTCTTCATACAAAATGTATTGTGGTAATGATCTTTTAATAATGAGACTGGATAGAGGCAACTGTCATTTGACTTTTTCCGTCCATCAATACTTTTCCTAGAGTGAACAGCTAGCTTCAGGAAAAGCCCATCCAGAATCAGACAGGGCAGATTTACAAGCCCCTCGCGTCATTTTTGCACTGCTGTTGCATCACTTTTTGTGATTCAGCTGCGCTGTAAACAATGCGTCACGATGCAGCCATTTACAATGTAATGCATCTAGGGAGATGAGGCACGTTGTAAAGCCCTGCGTTATATTATACCTGCGTCAGGTATAATGTATGCAGGGTGGGCGTTCCTAGGCAGGAAAGTCTCGTAGAAGTGACACAGTGAAATCTACAAGATTTTACTGCGCCACTTCTAGGGCGCCACTGCGTCAAAACTTTACTGCTGCATGGAGCAGGCGTAAGAAGTGTCGAAGCACAATAAATATAGGCCTCCCCATGCATTGCTGGAGTTGCGTCATGCTGACACAACTCCAGCAATGTGTGACTTTTGTGCTAACAGATGCATCAGAATTTCTGACGCATCTGTCAATTCTTGTGCCATGGTGTGGTTTATTTTAAACATGAGGCATCCATGGTGGTGCACGGGTTTTGCACGCAGACGCAGGGAAACTAACGCATCTCTGCTCTAACGCAGAGATACGTCAGTTTCATGAACTTTTCTGCCCCTTCCTCTGTACTTAAAATTTGCAAACATCTGAGGGCAACCCTGCATTGAACAACCCCTGTGCCCTCGCAGGCGGTCGCTCCCTCCACGCTGCTCTGCCGCTCGCCTGCCTGCTGCCCTAGCTTCTGCCTGGCCACTACCTGATCGCTGCAGACCTCCGCTCACCTCCTCCGCTGCCCTCCGCATCTTCCACAGGTTCGCCTTCTGCCCTCAGCCTGCCGCCTCTGCCCCCGCTCCTCACCGACCCCGCTGCCCCGGTCACCTCCGTGCTTCCTGCCGCCACTGACCCGTAGCTCCGCCTCCCCTCCTCTCCCATTGGCATTGGTCCTCCCACCTCCCGCCTCCCCGCTGACCCTCCCTCCCGGCTCCTACTTATGACGCCCCCTCAGCGACCGCGCAGCGGACGCGCGCAGCGGGAGCGCCGATTGAGCGCCGAAGGTGCGCCTAAGGTAAGCCCGTCTGCGCCTGGGCCGCGCCCAGTGCCAGGACCCCTGGCCCACGCCGCCACCAGCCCACCCGCCTGACCTACGACGCCACCGAACTCAACGCCCTCAACGCCGGCCGACTCCCGGGCTGTTACCGAGCCAACCCGAGACGCACCCACGGACCCTTCTGCTGCAACGCCTGCAAGTTCACCTGCATCCGGACCTGCACCACTCCAGCAGTGCTCAAGATCTCGACGAGCAACAGCAGCCACCACCTGAAGTGCATCCTGCTCAACACCCGCTCCGTCCACAGACACGCCGTCGAGCTCTGGAACCTGCTTGACACAACGTCACCAGACATCGCCTTCCTCACGGAAACCTTGATGAAGGCCTCTTCAGCGCCCGACATAGCCATCGCCATCCCAGACGGCTACAAGATCATCCGGAGGGACCACATCAACCACACCGGAGGCGGCATCGCCATCGTCCACAGGAACACCATCCGCATTACGACCAACACCGACGACACCCTCGCAACCACCGAGCACCTGCACTTTCAGGTCCACATCAACCCCAAGACCACCCTCAGAGGCACCCTCATCTACAGACCCCCGGGACAACGCACACAATTCAGCGAAGACATCGCCGACTTCATCAGCCCGCACGCCCTCTGCTCCGCTGACTACATCCTCCTCGGGGACCTCAACTTCCACATGGAGAACAACAACGACCGCAACACCACCACCCTGCTGGACAACCTTGCCAACCTGGGACTCAAGCGACTGGTGACCACCCCCACCCACTACGCCGGACACACACTCGACCCCGTCTTCTCATCCAACAAGGACATCGCCTTCAGCCACGCCACCGGACTCCACTGGACGGACCACAGCTGCGTCCACTTCAGCTTCGCAAGGACCACGATCCACAACCACCAGCAACAGGCTGCACGCAGGAGCTGGAACAAGATCACAGCCGACCAGCTTGCGTCCTCCCCATGAGCATGAAGCCTCCCACCAGCACAACGAACCCTAGCCAGGCGGCCACCAACCTCACGAAGTGGATCAGCGACTGCGCAGACGAGCTCGCCCCCTGAGGACCCCCCCAGCAGACCCGGTAGCAAGAAAGCCCCATGGTTCACCGACGAACTCAAGAGCTCCAAGAAGAACGGCCGAGCCCTCGAGAGAACCTGGCGCAGAGACCCAACACCGGACAACATGACAGCCCTCAAGCTCGCCACCCGAAAACACCACCAACTCATCTGCGCCACCAAGAAAACTGCATTCAAGGAACGACTGGACAACAATGCACACAACAGCAAAGAACTCTTCAACATCGTCAAAGAGCTCTCCAACCCCAACGCCGGAAACAACGACATCACCCCTTCGCAAGACCTCTGCAACTCCCTCGCCTCCTACTTCCACAACAAGATCGCGGACATACACAACAGCTTCAGCACTCAACCGACGAACACCACGACCAAACCACCGCCCCCCACCACCACCCTCCGCGCCTGGACTCCGATCAGCACCGAAGACACCGTCCGCACGATGAACTCCATCCACTCCGGATCTCCGACCGACCCCTGCCCTCACCACGTCTTCAACAAGGCCGACGCTGTCATTGCACCCCACCAGCGGGACATCATCAACACCTCCTTCGACCACGCTACCTTCCCGGAGAGCTGGAAGCACGCCAAACTCAGCGCTCTACTCAAGAAGCCATCGGCTGACCCCACCGACCTTAAAAACTGCAGCCCCATCTCGCTGCTCCCGTTTCCTGCAAAAGTCATCGAGAAGACCGTCAACAAGCAGCTGGCCACCTTCCTCGAGACGAACGGATCCCTCGACCCCTTGCAGTCTGGCTTCCGGGCCAACCACAGCACCGAGACCGCCCTGATCGCAGTCACCGATGACATTCGAGCGCTGCTCGACAACGGAGAAACAGCGGCCCTCATCCTCCTCGACCTCTCCGCGGCCTTCGACACTGTCTGCCATCGTACCCTAGTACAACGCCTCAGCAACGTCGGAGTCCAGGAGAAGGCACTGGAGTGGATCATCTCCTTCCTCGCCGGAAGGACACAGAGAGTCCGCCTCCCTCCGTTCAGATCTGAAGCCACCGAAGTCATCTGCGGCGTCCCTCAAGGCTCCTCGCTCAGTCAAACCCTCTTCAACATCTACATGAGCCCCCTCGCAGACATCGCACGCCAGCACAACCTCAACATCATCTCCTACGCCGACGACACCCAGCTGATCTTCTCCCTTACTAACGACCCCGCCACCGCCAGAGCCAACCTTCACGAAGGGATGAAAGAGGTAGCCGAATGGATGAAGAACAGCCGCCTGAAACTGAACTCAGATAAGACGGAAGTCCTCATCCTGGGATCCTCACCCGCCGCTTGGGACGACTCCTGGTGGCCCCCCGCCCTAGGCAGCGCACCCAAACCAACAGACCACGCACGCAACCTGGGCTTCATCCTGGACTCCTCCTTCTCCATGACCAGACAAGTCAACGCCGTCTCCTCGTCGTGCTTCAACATCCTGCGCATGCTACGTAAGATCTTCCGGTGGATCCCCACCGAGACCAGGAAGACGGTCACCCAGGCCCTCGTCACCAGCCGTCTGGACTACGACAACACCCTCTACGCCGGAACCACCGCCAAACTCCAGAAGAGACTCCAGCGGATCCAGAACGCCTCAGCACAACTCATCCTGGACATACCCCGTTGCAGCCACATCTCCGGACACCTGAGAGACTTGCACTGGCTCCCGGTGAACAAGAGAATCACCTTCCGTCTCCTCACCCACGCACACAAAGCCCTACACAGCCAAGGCCCAGGATACCTCAACAGCCGCCTCAACTTCTACGCTCCCAAACGCCAGCTTCGATCGACCAGCCACGCCCTCACCGCCATCCCCCGCATCCGTAGAGCCACCACAGGGGGACGGTCCTTCTCCTACCTCGCCGCCAAGACATGGAACTCCCTCCCCACCCACCTCCGCCTGACCCAGGACCACCTCGCCTTCAGGAAGCAACTCAAGACCTGGTTGTTCGAGCAGTAGCAGATCCCCCTCCCCCAGCACCTTGAGACCCTCTGGGTAAGTAGTGTGCTATATAAATGCGATGATTGATTGATTGATTGATTGATTGATTGATTGAACAAAGTGACACTTTTAAAGCAAACGCAACAAAATATGCTTAGTATGAAGCCAATAAAGTTTACTGTAAAAGATTAAATGGGGCACAGTTTGCTCCGAGTTGAGGTTGCCAAAGGAAAACAAAGCAGGTAGTAGACTGTATCAGCCCTAAAACGAAACAAATTTGCCTTTTCTTATATGCCCATTTTCGAGTTAAAGTAAGGATCCATGTTATAATTCCTTCATAAATGTACATAATTATCTATATCAATACTACTATTATAAAGAGAGAACAGACACCTTTTGGCAAGGTAAACTCGGGAAGTACAGCGCCAATCCACACACCCAATACAGCTTTGGAAAGGGCAGTTGCAGCAGAAGGACATAGGCTATGCAAACGCCCACCATATACATTTAAAAGGTAAAAGAACCGTGCCAGCAAAGTAGTCCCTTGTGGGCGTGTCTGCATTGTGCTGTGGGTGTGTGCTGGGGGCGTGACAATCGCTGGGGGCATTCCGTCACAAGTGTTGTTTTTTCTTCCCAGGTTCTATACATTCCTGCTCCCTTTAAATAGTAATTCGGTGGAGGTCCCATTCTCTTAGAACCACCCCAAGCACAGTTATGGGCAAAAATACAACTAAAAGGCCCTGCAAAGCATTATGGGATAAGATTAGCATAATTTTTAGCATTCATGAAAGGGTTTCAATGTTTTTGAATTTTACTCATCAGGGACATCTTGGGACGACGAGGTGAACTGCAGCTTGATGTATAATATTTTAAATGCTGTTGCATTTGCCTCAGCAGGAACATCTAGGGACGGCGAGGTGAACTGCAGCTTGATGTATAATATTTTAAATGCTTATTGCATTTGCCTCATCAGGGACATCTAGGGACGACGAGTTAAACTGCAGCTTGATGGGTAATATTTTAAATGCTATTGCATTTGCCTCATCAGGGACATCTAGGGACCACGAGGTGAACTGCATTTTGATGTATAATATTTTAAATGCTATTGCATTTGCCTCATTAGGGACAACTAGGGACGACGAGGTGAACTGCAGCTCTTTGTAGAATTATTTGGATACTATAATATTCACTTCCCACTGCTAATCTCGTCCCATAATGCTTTGCAGGGGCTTGATCTCAAAATCATCACCTCTCTCACTGCATGCTAGAAGCTAATTTCACTTTTGTGAAATTACTATATGCATTTTAGCATGTAGAAATACTTGTTATTTTACCTTGAATATATGAGGTTTCTGTTTTAATAATTGGAAATCTGACGGAACAAAATATTGCGGATTTATTGTACCAAGTTCGCGCCAATTCCACCCACCCCTACTTTAAATACCCCTGCACCCCATAATCATAACCCACCCTTACTCTATAGAATACCCCAACATCCTTAAACACTAACCCATCTTAACCCTATAAATATACCCTGTACCCCAAAACCCAAACCTATTCCTAAATCCTATAAATACCCCTGTACCCCAAAAACCAAACCTAGCCCATAACCCTTAAAATACCCCTGTACCCCAAAACCCAAACCTACCCCTGAACCCTAAAAATACCCCTGTACCCCAAAACCCAAACCTACCGCTGAACCCTAAAATACCACTGTACCCCGAAACCCAAACCTAGCCCATAACCCTTAAAATACCCCTATACCCCAAAACCCAAACCTACCCCTGAACCCTACAAATACCCCTGTACCCCAAAACCCAAACCTAGCCCAGGACCCTAAAATACCCCTGTATCCCAAAACCCAAAACTAGCCCTGAACCCTAAAAATACCCCTGTACCCCAAAACCCAAACCTAGCCCAGAACCCTTAAAATACCCTTGTACCCCAAAACCCAAACCTACCCCTGAACCCTAAAAATACCCCTATACCCCAAAACCCAAACCTAGCCCTGAACCCTAGAAATACCCCTGTACCCCAGAACCCAAAACTATATCTGAACCCTTAAAATACCCAAACACCCCAAAACATATACCTCAGCACCCCAAAACATATACCCCTATACCCATACTTGCCTTATCCAAACATTTAAAAAAAAACCATGCTTTTATCATTCATACATTTACAACGAATTTTGTTGTAAATGCATGTGTGGTAAAAGTATATAAAATGTAATGCCACGCGTTATAATGGCATTGCGGAGTCATGGTACTTTCGTAATGAAAGTATGCGGAGTGATGGTATGCGGAAAGAAAGTTGCGGAATAATGGGTGTTTACCCTCCCCCGTAAGTACATTGGTGGCACGGCGGCTCACATCTCCAGCAACATACTCATATTTTTTCACCACCGTTTGGAAAAATGCACAGGTCTCTCTCATTGATGCCCAGCACCGACATACACTATTAGACACACCTACCACCACAAGTTCTAGAATTACGAACTTTAGAGATGGGGAGCTACGTTCGAATCTCGGCATCAGCTCAACATCCTGTGATTCCAGACAAATCGCTTTGTCTCCCCGTGCCTACCACAAATGAATGTGTTCTTCTGTAATGTAAATTGTGCTCATGCCATGTTGTCGAGGTCGCTCTATATAATATTGCAAGGAAAATAAAGTAGGGAAACTCGAGTTCACACACTACTGAACGCGCACTCTTAAGTGCATCAGCAGTGCACTGTGAATCGGAGCATTTCACAGGCCTGTCACAGATAAGAAATGCTATCAAAACGAAATCCTACGAAACAATATACTACTGGCCGGCAGCAATTCATACCCGGACAACGTCGGGACGGGCTGCTAGTCTATACTACTATTATAAAGAGAGAACTTGCAACTTTTGGCCAGGTAAACTCGGGAACCACAGCACCAATCACAACACCCAATACAGCGTTGGAAAGGGCAGTTGCAGCAGAAGGACATAGGCTATGCAGACGCCCACCATATACATTTAAAATGTAAAGGAACCGTGCCAGCAAAGTAGTCCCTTGTGGGCGTGTCTGCATTGTGCTGTGGGTGTGTGCTGGGGGCGTGACAATCGCTGGGGGCATTCCGTCACCAGTGTTGTTTTTTTTCCCCAGGTTCTATACATTCCTGCTCCCTTTAAATAGTAATTCAGTGGAGGTCCCATTGTCCGGGTATGAATTGCTGCTGGCCAGTAGTATATTGTTTCGTAGGATTTTCATTTTGATAGCATTTCTTATCTGTGACAGGCCTGTGAAACGCTCCGATTCACAGTGCACTGCTGATGCACTTAAGAGTGCGCGTTCAGTAGTGTGCAAACTCGAGTTTCCCTACTTTATTTTCCTTGCAATATTATATAGCGCGAACTCGACAACATGGCATGAGCACAATTTACATTACAGAAGAACACATTGATTTGTGGTAGGCACGGGGAGACAAAGCGATTTACCTGGAATCACAGGATGTTGAGCTGATGCCGAGATTCTAACGTAGCTCCCATCTGAGATCATCAGGGAGACTCTGGATGTCGGCGGGAGGGCCATGTTGGTCATGTTAGACCTATCGGCGGCCTTCGACACCGTCCCCCATAGGGCGCTCTTAGCGAGGCTGTATGACATCAGCCATAGGGGGACGGCGCTCAGGTGGTTCACATCCTTCCTGGAAGGCTGCCGCCAGATGGTCTGGTTTTCCCAGAGCTCTGCCGAGATGCCGCCACTGGGAGTTGGGGTTCCACAGGGTTCTGTGTTGAGCCCCACCTTGTTTAACATCTTTATGTCCCCTTTGGCGGCCTTGGTGGAAGCATATGGGGCCCAGATCGTCTCCTATGCCGACGACACGCAACTCCTCTTCACATGCGGAAAAGACCAGGAGTTTGATGGAGGGAGAATTCGGGACTGTCTTGCATTGGTCTTTGACTGGTTCCAACGGAACAGTCTAAGGGCCAACTCAAGCAAGTCCGAGGTTCTATTCTTCGGTTGCGTTGCCGATCCGGAGTGGCAGCACTGGTGGCCGTCCGACATGAGCCCTCCTGCACAGTCTTCCTTGGTGGCTAAAAATCTGGGTGTCAAGCTGGACAACCAGCTGTCGCTGAGAACACATATTCTGGGTCTGGCTGGCACCTGTTTCGGAATTTTGAAAATGCTCCGTAAATTCCTGCCCCTGCTGTCTGAGGAGCACAGGCGTATTACTGTGCAGGCTCTCGTTGGCTCTAGGCTAGACTATGCTAATGCCCTCTTTCTAGGCCTCCCTGATTACCTAGTTCAGCGCCTACAGGTGGTACAGAACTCTGCCGCCCGGGCTATTTTTGGCCTGCATAGACGAGCCCGAGCCTCCGGGCTGCTACAGGCGCTACACTGGCTGCCTATCCGGAAGCGGATCCAGTTCAAATCCCTGACTTTGATCCACAAAGCTCTGTTTGGATCAGGGGCTGGATACCTGCGGCGGAGACTGGCCTTTTATCGACCAGTCCGCTCCTTGCGTTCGGAAACCCTTTATAAAGCGGTGGTTCCTCGGGTGAGGAAGGCCCGTGCGGGAGGGCGCTCTTTCAGCTGCAAAGCTCCCCAGTTGTGGAACTCGCTACCTCTTTGGCTGCATAGCACTGCCAATTTGCTCCAGTTCAGGAAGAGCCTGAAGACCTGGCTTTTTAATCCTTAGGCTGTTCTTATTGTTTCTGTTTCAGTTCTTTTCTTATTCTTTTTGCTGTGTTGTGTTATTTTTATTCTGAGTTGCAGGTGGAAAGCGCCGGGACACTCTTTTCGAGTAGCCGTGCGCTATACAAGAGCGTTATAACATAACATAACATAACATCTCTAAAGTTCGCAATTCTAGAACTTGTGGTGGGAGGTGTGTCTAAAAGTGTATGTCGGTGCTGGGCATCAATGAGAGAGACCTGTGCATTTTTCCAATTGGTGGTGAAAAAATATGAGTATGTTGCTGGAGATGTAGGCCGCCGTGCCACCAATGTACTTACGGGGGAGGGTAAACACCCATTATTCCGCAAATTTCTTTCCGCATACCATCACTCTGCATACTTTCATTACGAAAGTACCATGACTCCGCAATGCCATTATAACACATAGCATTACATTTTATATGCTTTTACCACGCATACATTTACAACGAAATTTGTTGTAAATGCATGAATGGTAAAAGCATGTTTTTTTAAAATGTTTGGATAAGGCAAGTATGGGTATAGGGGTATATGTTTTGGGGTACTGAGGTATATGTTTTGGGGTGTTTGAGTATTTTAATGGTTCAGATATAGTTTTGGGTTATGGGGTACAGGGGTATTTTTAGGGTTCAGGGCTAGGTTTGGGTTTTGGGGTATAGGGGTATTTTTAGGGTTCAGGGGTAGGTTTGGGTTTTGGGGTACAGCGGTATTTTAAGGGTTCAGGGCTAGGTTTGGGTTTTGGGGTACAAGGGTATTTTTAGGGTTCAGGGCTAGGTTTGGGTTTTGGGATACAGGGGTATTTTAAGGTTCTGGGCTAGGTTTGGGTTTTGGGGTACATGGGTATTTTTAGGGTTCAGGGGTAGCTTTGGGTTTTGGGGTACAGGGGTATTTTAAGGGTTATAGGCTAGGTTTGGGTTTTGGGGTACAGGGGTATTTTTAGGGTTTAGGGGTAGGTTTGGGTTTTGAGGTACAGGGTATATTTATAGGGTTAAGATGGGTTAGTGTTTAAGGGTGTTGGGGTATTTTATAGAGTAAGGGTGGGTTATGATTATGGGGTGCAGGTGTATTTAAAGTAGGGGTGGGCGGAATTGGCGCGAACTTGGTACAATAAATCCGCAATATTTCGTTCCATCAGATTTCCAATTATTAAAACAGAAACCTAATATATTCAAGGTAAAATAACAAGTATTTCTACATGCTAAAATGCATATAGTCATTTCACAAAAGTGGAATTAGCTTCCAGCAAGCAGTGAGAGAGGTGATGATTTTGAGATCAAGCCCCTGCAAACCATTATGGGACGAGATTAGCAGTGGGAAGTGAATATTATAGTATCCAAATAATTCTACAAAGAGCTGCAGTTCACCTCGTTCTCCCCAGTTGACCCCAAGAGGCAAATGCAATCTCATTTAAAATATTATACATCAAGCTGCAGTTCACCTCATGGTCCCTAGATGTCCCTGATGAGGCAAATGCAATAGCGTTTAAAATATTACACATCAAGCTGCAGTTCACCTCATGTCCCTAGAAGTCCCTGATGATGCAAATGCAATAGCATTTAAAATATTATATATCAAATTGCAGTTCACCTCGCCGTCCCTAGATGTCCCTGATGAGGAAAACGCAATCGCATTTAAAATATTATACATCAAGCTGCAGTTCACCTCGTCGTCCCAAGATGTCCCTGATGAGTAAAATTCAAAAACATTGAAACCCTTTCATGAATGCTAAAAATTATGCTAAGCTCATCCCATAATGCTTTGCAGGGCCTTTTAGTTGGGTTTTTGCCCATAATTGTGCTTGGGGTGGTTCTAAGAGAATGGGACTTCCACTGAATTACTATTTAAAGGGAGCAGGAATGTATAGAACCTGGGAAGAAAAAACAACACTCGTGACGGAATGCCCCCAGCGATTGTCACGCCCCCATCACACACCCACAGCACAATGCAGACACGCCCACAAGGGACTACTTTGCTGGCACGGTTCTTTTACATTTTAAATGTATATGGTGGGCGTCTGCATAGCCTATGTCCTTCTGCTGCAACTGCCCTTTCCAATGCTGTATTGGGTGTTGTGATTGGTGCTGTGGTTCCCGAGTTTACCTGGCCAAAAGGTGCAAGTTCTCTCTTTATAATAGTAGTATAGATGAGATTGCATTTTCCACTTGGGGACAACTGGGGAGAGCGAGGTGAACTGCAGCTCTTTGTAGAATTATTTGGATACTATAATATTCACTTCCCACTCCTAATCTCGTCCCATAATGGTTTGCAGGGGCTTGATCTCAAAATCATCACCTCTCTCACTGCTTGCTGGAAGCTAATTTCACTTTTGTGAAATGACTATATATATTTTAGCATGTAGAAATACTTTTTATTTTACCTTGAATATATGAGGTTTCTGTTTTAATAATTGGAAATCTGAGGGAACGAAATATTGCGGATTTATTGAAACAAGTTCGCGCCAATTCCGCCCACCCCTACTTTAAATACACCTGCACCCCATAATCATAACCCACCCTTACTCTATAAAATACCCCAACACCCTTAAATACTAACCCATCTTAACCCTATAAATATACCCTGTACCCCAAAACCCAAACCTACCCCTAAACCCTAAAAATACCCCTGTACCCCAAAACCCAAACCTAGCCCATAACCCTTAAAATACCCCTGTACCCCAAAACCCAAAGCTACCCCTGAACCCTAAAAATACCCCTGTACCCCAAAACCCAAACCTAGCCCAGAACCTTAAAATACCACTGTATCCCAAAACCCAAACCTAGCCCTGAACCCTAAAAATACCCTTGTACCCCAAAACCCAAACCTAGCCCTGAACCCTTAAAATACCCCTGTACCCCAAAACCCAAACCTACCCCTGAACCCTAAAAATACCCCTGTACCCCAAAACCCAAACCTAGCCCTGAACCCTAAAAATACCCCTGTACCCCATAACTCAAAACTATATCTGAACCATAAAAATACTCAAACACCCCAAAACATATACCTCAGTACCCCAAAACATATACCCCTATACCCATACTTGCCTTATCCAAACATTTTTTAAAAACATGCTTTTACCATTCATGCGTTTACAACGAATTTCGTTGTAAATGTATGCGTTGTAAAAGCATATAAAATGTAATGCCATGCGTTATAATGGCATTGCGGAGTCATGGTACTTTCGTAATGAAAGTATGCAGAGTGATGGTATGCGGAAAGAAATTTGCGGAATAATGGGTGTTTACCCTCCCCCGTAAGTACATTGGTGGCACGGCGGCCCACATCTCCAGCAACATACTCATATTTTTTCACCACCAATTGGAAAAATGCACATGTCTCTCTCATTGATGCCCAGCACCGACATACACTTTTAGACACACCTCCCACCAAAAAGTTCTAGAATTGCGAACTTTAGAGATGGGGAGCTACGTTAGAATCTCGGCATCAGCTCAACATACTGTGATTCCAGGCAAATCTCTTTGTCCCCCCGTGCGTACCACAAATCAATGTGTTCTTCTGTGATGTAAATTGTGCTCATGCCATTTGTCGAGTTCGCGCTATATAATATTGCAAAGAAAATAAAGTAGGGAAACTCGAGTTCACACACTACTGAACGCGCACTCTTAAGTGCATCAGCAGTGCACTGTGAATCGGAGCGTTTCACAGGCCTGTCACAGATAAGAAATGCTATCAAAATGAAATCCTACGAAACAATATACTACTGGCCAGCAGCAATTCATACCCGGACAACGTCGGGACGGGCTGCTAGTCTATACTACTATTATAAAGAGAGAACTTGCACCTTTTGGCCAGGTAAACTCGGGAACCACAGCACCAATCACAACACCCAATACAGCATTGGAAAGGGCAGTTGCAGCAGAAGGACATAGGCTATGCAGACGCCCAGCATATACATTTAAAATGTAAAAGAACCGTGCCAGCAAAGTAGTCCCTTGTGGGCGTGTCTGCATTGTGCTGTGGGTGTGTGCTGGGGGGCGTGACAATCGCTGGGGGCATTCCGTCACGAGTGTTGTTTTTTCTTCCCAGGTTCTATACATTCCTGCTCCCTTTAAATAGTAATTCAGTGGAGGTCCCATTCTCTTAGAACCACCCCAAGCACAGTTATGGGCAAAAATACAACTAAAAGGCCCTGCAAAGCATTATGGGATAAGCTTAGCATAATTTTTAGCATTCATGAAAGGGTTTCAATGTTTTTGAATTTTACTCATCAGGGACATCTTGGGACGACGAGGTGAACTGCAGCTTGATGTATAATATTTTAAATGCTATTGCATTTGCCTCATCAGGGACATCTAGGGACGGTGAGGTGAACTGCAGCTTGATATATAATATTTTAAATGCTATTGCATTTGCATCATCAGGGAAATCTAGGGACATGAGATGAACTGCAGCTTGATCTATACTACTATTATAAAGAGAGAACTTGCACCTTTTGGCCAGGTAAACTCGGGAACCACAGCACCAATCACAACACCCAATGCAGCGTTGGAAAGGGCAGTTGCGACAGAAGGACATAGGCTATGCAGACGTCCACCATATACATTTAAAATGTAAAAGAACCGTTCCAGCAAAGTAGTCCCTTGTGGGTGTGTCTGCATTGTGCTGTGGGTGTGTGCTGGGGGCGTGACAATCGCTGGGGGCATTCCGTCACGAGTGTTGTTTTTTTGTTCCCAGGTTCTATACATTCCTGCTCCCTTTAAATAGTAATTCAGTGGAGGTCCTATTCTCTTAGAACCACCGCAAGCACAGTTATGGGCAAAAATACAACTAAAAGGCCCTGCAAAGCATTTTGGGATAAGCTTAGCATAATTTTTAGCATTCATGAAAGGGTTTCAATGTTTTTGAATTTTACTCATCAGGGACATCTTGGGACGACGAGGTGAACTGCAGCTTGATGTATAATATTTTAAATGCTATTGCATTTGCCTCATCAGGGACATCTAGGGACAGCGAGGTGAACTGCAGCTTGATATATAATATTTTAAATGCTATTGCATTTGCATCATCAGGGACATCTAGGCACATGAGGTGAACTGCAGCTTGATGTGTAATATTTTAAATGCTATTGCATTTGCCTCATCAGGGACATCTAGGGACCATGAGGTGAACTGCAGCTTGATGTATAATATTTTAAATGCTATTGCATTTGCCTCTTGGGGACAACTGGGGAGAACGAGGTGAACTGCAGCTCTTTGTAGAATTATTTGGATACTATAATATTCACTTCCCACTGCTAATCTCGTCCCATAATGGTTTGTAGGGGCTTGATCTCAAAATCATCCCCTCTCTCACTGCTTGCTGGAAGCTGATTTCACTTTTGTGAAATGACTAACAGCCTGAGTCATCAAGGTGAGTATTTGCTATTTCTTAATAGCGATTATTAAGGAATCGCTATTAAGGAATAGCAAAATGCTATTCACCAAGAAATCGCTAAATAAATTGCTATTTCTAATTATTCCTTAATTGCGATTAGCAAATTGCTAATCGCAATTAAGGAATATCTCCCCATTCATACATTTCAATGTGCGAGTCGCAATTAGCGATTTGCACATTGAAATTACGATTTCAAGGGTGCAGGGGTGTCCAGAGGACACCCTGTAGCACCCCTGAAATGTATGCTACATTGGTGTTGCGCACACACATGTCCCAAGGGCATGTGTGTGTGTAACATGAAACTTAGAAAAATGCATTTAAATGCATTTTTCTAAGTTTCCGCTATTTACCACAAGGTTTGACCTCGCGGTAAATAGCGGGAAATTTTTGCGAATTCGCAATTTAAAAATGTTTCAAGAATAGCATTTAAGGAATCTCTAATAGAGATTCCTAAAATGCTATTCCTCGCAAATATGCGATTTCTTAAATAGCGATTTTTGCATTTGGGAAGATGAATCCCAAATGCAAAAATACCGCTCGCAAAGGGCCAGATTCTCAGAATCTGGCCCTTTGCGACCGGATTTAACAATGATGAATCAGGCTGTATATGCAGTTTAGCATGTAGAAATACTTGTTATTTTACCTTGAATATATGAGGTTTCTGTTTTAATAATTGGAAATCTGACGGAAAAAAATATTGCGGATTTATTGTACCAAGTTCGCGCCAATTCCGCCCACCCCTACTTTAAATACCCCTGCACCCCATAATCATAACCCACCCTTACTCTATAAAATACCCCAACACCCTTAAACACTAACCCATCTTAACCCTATAAATATACCCTGTACCCCAAAACCAAAACCTATCCCTAAACCCTAAAAATACCCCTGTACCCCAAAACCAAAACCTAGCCCTGAACCCTATAAATACCCCTATACCTCAAAACCCAAACATACCCCTGAACTCTAAAAATACCCCTGTACCCTAAAACCCAAACCTACCGCTGAACCCTAAAATACCCCTGTACCCCAAAACCCAAACCTAGCCCATAACCCTTAAAATACCCCTGTACCCCAAAACCCAAACCTACCCCTGAACCCTAAAATACCCCTGAACCCTAAAATACCCCTGTACCCCAAAACCCAAACCTAGCCCATAACCCTTAAAATACCCCTGTACCCCAAACCCCAAACCTACCCCTGAACCCTAAAATACCCCTGTACCCCAAAACCCAAACCTAGCCCATAACCCTTAAAATGCTCCTGTACCCCAAACCCCAAACCTAGCCCTGAACCCTAAAAATACCCCTGTACCCCAAAACCCAAACCTAGCCCTGAACCCTTAAAATACCCCTGTACCCCAAAACCCAAACCTAGCCCTGAACCCTAAAAAAACCCCTGTACCCCATACCCCAAAACTATATCTGAACCATTAAAATACCCAAACAGCCCAAAACATATACCTCAGTACCCCAAAACATATACCCCTATACCCTTTTCATTTCATTTCATAAACTTTTATTCGATTATAAAAATTTGCATAATCATAAAAAGTACAATTTTATAAAAATCATCAGTTTATACAGAAATACACATGTTTATAAAACGATGCCCTTGCGAGTTTTTAGTGCTTTTTTTAAAAAAGTCGCTGTCATTTTAGCTTCGTGCGGGTTTGCCGGTGACTGAAGATAGGCAAGAGCTGGGTATGTGCTTCTAAGGCCACTTAAGCGAAGGAGAGGAAGGATCAATTTTTTTCTGGCTACTCTGTAGAATTTGCAGAACAATGTGACATGGACCGTTGATTGTTTAGAAACTCCGTCACACGGGCAACAGGTCATGATCCGAGACCAATTATACTGTTCTGGGAATGAAACCAGGCGGAAGAAGAGATCGAACCGAAACCTTGTCAATAGAAACTTTTCATAGTTCGAAAGAAAAAACGTCAGGTAGGGCTGTATCAGTTTCCCTGTTTGCAATAGACAGATCTTTCCATTTTGTGTTTTTACGATCTCTGCCTGATTGCGAAGTTCTCTTAGATGACCCATGCATAGTTCTTTAAGTTGTTTCTTTGAAATATCTTCTATTGAAGGTGGATCTAAAAAATATTGCTCCCGATCAAGATCTTGGAAAAATTTGGAGATGTAATTGAGCCAGGGAATTTTCCTCCAGTGGACTAGGCTGAGGCAGTCGGTAATGAGGGAACGCGTTATGTGGCTTTCTGGGTTGCACCATATACGGTGCCATAGGATGAGGGGCTGGCAACGTAGGGTGTCTGTCATAAATTCCATCCCTAGCTCCCGATGTGATGCTAGAATCGGAGAGCTTTGGGGAAGAGCCAGAACATACTTGATGAAGGCGTTCTCCGTTACCTGTAGTTGGTTAATACTTCCATGGCCCCAGATGCCTGCTCCGTAGCTAGCCACGCTGTGGCATTTTGCATAATACAGCGTTAGGAGTTCCGAAGGAGCTGGCTTGCCAAGTTTCCTGGAAAAGGCACATAGTGCTGATGTTGCTCGGCAAAAATTGAGGTTTCTGGCTTCGATGGCTTTGCGCCATGTCATTGAGTCATCTACAAGTATACCCAGGTAGGGATATACTGATGTTTTTTCCAGCTTGGTATTGTTTATGTGTATGGATTTTAGGGTTCCGTGTTTGGGTCCAATGGTCATTGTAAATGTTTTCTTTGTATTTACTTTTAGACCCAGAGAGTCCATGAATGTCACATATTTGTTCAACTGGCGCTGAAGTTGGTTGGCTGTTCGGGCCAGGCTGACCGAGTCGTCGGCATAGAGGAGGATGGGTATGGGGCGGCGTGCTATCTGTGGGAGGTCCTGACTCCCTGCCAACATAGCTTTTTCAATCCCATTGGTGTATAGATTGAATAAAAAGGGAGCCAGCACGCACCCTTGCCTTACACCTCTTGTGATTTTGAAGGGACGTGATAGTTCGCCACCAATGCCGTAACGCACTCGGCCTTCTGCGTTGGTGTATAGACCCCGAAGAAAGGCCAGTATAGATGGGTCTACTCCAAGATTGATCATGATATCCCACAGCTTAGCGTGCTGAACACAGTCAAAGGCCGCGCTTAGGTCTACATATACCAGGTAGATTTTTCCTTCTTTTGCGCGTGTGTATTTTCCGGCCAGAAGGGTCAGGTTTAAGGCCTGTTCTACCGTTCCGAGCCCCTTCTGGAAGCCATATTGCAGGTCTGTAAAGATGTTGTTTTCCTGGGCCCAAGATTGTAATCGGTCCAGGAGTAATCGACCTGCAATTTTACCTGTGGAGTCCAGAAGGGAGATCGGCCGGTAACACGCGGGATCGTTTCGGTCCCCTTTCTTAAATATTGGCACAAGGGTGGATGATGACCATGATGGGAGGAGACCGATTTCGGTAACTGCGGTCATTACCCGAGTTATTATTAGTGACCAATATTCGCTGTTGTATAAGAACAGGTCCATAGGTACCCCATCAGGGCCGGGAGCCTTACCAGTTTTTGATGCTTTAATTGCTTTTCTGACCTCACTAACGGTGAAGCGTAGATCGATAGGGAGAAAATTTTTCTCAGCTTCGTCCTCGCCTTCTATTTGAGGGATGTCTGTTGACTGGCCAAAGATTTTCGTGAAGTGGTAGACCCAGTCGTTCTCAGTTACTGCTACATCGAGATGATATGGATCGGTGTTGTTGTCTAAAAAAGGTGATCTAATAACCTGCCAAAAAGTGATACTATCCTTTTTTAGTGCACTCTCATGCAGTTGGCACCATAGATCTTTCTTTATCTGGTGCCTTCGATTTTCCCTAGCTTTATTGTACAGTTTCCTCCGAAGTGAGATTAATTGAACGTCTCTTGGTTTTTGTCGAAGGGCTTCTTTCAGGGATGTGAGGGCCTTTCTGCAATCTGAGTTGAACCATCTCTTTGTTTGGGGTTTTGGTTTGTTTGCCATATGTTTAAATAATTCGTCTCTTATTGCCCCTTGAATATTGTGAAAAGAGGCAATAATTAGTGCAGGGGAGGCCTCTGCGGACAAACAGTCCCTTTGCCAGGGGTACGTTTTTTCAAGTATCCTTTGCGAGGTAACTTCGGGGTCGACTTTCGCCCATTTGATAGCGTACCCGTTCTTCTTCTTAATCGCTATTGATTGTTGGTCAAGGGAGCTGGTTTTTATTTTGTGAGGGCATGCTTCTTCTATGATGAGCTCCACGCTTAGGGGATAGTGGTCACTAATCGGACTGGACCCTACTTTGTAGTTGTTTAGCGATCCTTTGCAGGTATTAGAAGCTAAGATAAAATCAATGGTAGACGCACAACCTCGCCCATGAAAGGTGGGTAAAAAATCCTGAGGCGGGACGACTAGTTCATTTACAAAGTCTAGGTCCAGAGTGAATATAGTTTCGTTGAACTTATTTCCGCTTTGAGTGTGTAAGAAGTGAGGAATGGGGTTTCCGGATTCCGATTGCAGGCCACAGATTCCACTTTTGTGGCTTGGGCATAGTGGATGGTTGAAATCGCCGCCCCAGATGAATTTCATTGTCGCGTTTAAGTTCGCGCTTTGTAGTGTGGATATGTGGGCCACCATTTCATCTAGGTAGGTACAGCAGTCCGAAGTGCCTGTGTTATTGTAATAGTTTATGAGTATGAATATGTTTCTCGATGCTGTGGTCTGGTGGGTAATTTGGATAATTTGAAAAATGGGTGTTTCTTTTGTTAGCTTTACCGTGACTGCTATGGTATTTGAAAAATAGATCATGAGCCCACCTTTTGGTCTTCCCATTGTGCTTGGCGTTGCTTTAGTAAAAAAAGTCTTATATCCCACTAGGTGGAGGGGGGATGTACGCCAGGTCTCTTGTAGGCACAAGATTTGGTGGCTGCCTGCTATTTCCAGCCATTGAGGGCATGCTATTTTTCCGGTTAGACCTGCGACGTTCCAGAAGGCTATGCCTATACTCATGGCCTCTTTGTCTATCGAGATAGTAGGTACTGTGTTAGGGTTGGTAGGGATTTCTGTGGCTAACACTTGCTCGTTGGGTGGTCTTCCACTCGTGGTCTGTTCTACGAGGGGAGTGCGGGTCGAAAGGTTGTTTAAATGGATCGTTGGTGTCTCTGAAATGTCATGCGGGTTTGGTGGAACTATCAAATGCTTGTCAGAGGCAGAGTGATGTAAGACATCTTCTGTGTGGTAACTGGGTTCGACCGTGAATGGTCAATCGACCATATCGAGGCACTCGAATCGGTTTTGGGTCGGGAAGCCCTGCCAACCTTCGTATGCCGAGTAAGGTCTGTCCTGCCAGTATGGAACCTGGCCATCGACATACCTTTCTCTTGGCCCCCCCCTATCTAGGTACTCACATGTGTAATCCCTCTGGTTCCATGGTGTTTGACGCCATGGGTCCTGGTTACGCTGGACTTTGGGGAAATGATGCCATTCCCAGGGTGGGAAGTTGTGATGTTGTTTGGCTGGGGGGTAAAAGTAAGAAAGGTGACGGGCATCTATTCCCCCTTTTTTCTCGAGTTGTGGCCAGGCACAGATGTAGTCTACCGTTGCAGGATCTCTGCATGTTACTATGATGCAGTCACCGCGTGTTGTTTTCTTTGTTTTTCCTATCCAAGCTACCCTGCGTGCTGACGTGATCCCTCCCGATAGGTGAGATTCGAGAGGTCTGTTTATGCTGAGCCACTGCATGGCCTTATTTTTAAGTGACCATGCAGTTTCTGGGGTGTCCTCTGCTAGCTCGGGTACTCCTGTTAAAACTATTGTAAAGGGAGTAGCTTCGGGAGGCAAATGGGCTGGACGTCTAACTGTGGGAAATTTTTTCGGAGTTGTTTCCGAAGTATTTTTAGTTACTTTTTGCGAAGGAGGTGATTTCGTGGGCTGGGGATCGGGTTTCTCTAGGGGGACTCTACTAGAGACTGCATTTTGTGTTGAACATGAGGTATGTGCGGTGACCTTGCCTATGGTTGCTGCTTGCTGTGCTTTATGTTGCGTTGGTTTCTCCTGCTGGGAATGGGGCGTATTTACAGTTGGTTTGGGTGTGGTGGACGGTGGATTTGAATTCTTCTGTACTATAGATGTTGCGTTTGGGATATTGACTGCTTTCTGTGTATGTTTTTGATTTGATTTTTTTGGTTGGTGTGAGATGTTTCGCTGGCCCTTTACGTCTATCCTGGTGTTTGTGTCTAGGAGAGTAGCCGATATTATTGTCAGTTGAGCTTCGAGGTTTCTGATGCTCAGCTGAATTGGCTTTAGATATTGATAGAGTAGATCTTTGGTGGTGGTGAGCACTTGTGAAGTAATTCTACAGGTCTTACATTGCTCTGATGCATTATTGTTAGAAATTGCCTTATGTGGGAGGATAGAATCGGGAATATACAATGTGGTATTAGAGGGTGGGGAGTTTGAATGGGTCGTGGATGAGCTGTGTGTTTTTCCACTAAGTGTTGGGCGGGGCTCCGATGTTACCCCATCCCTCTCGCTAAGCTGGGGCAAATTTTCGATGGTTTGGGTAATTCCTTGAGTTTGACATCCCTCTAAGTCGGGAGTTGCTTCCAGGTCTTCTGATGTTATCGAGGGGTCCGACTCAGAGTGCGTGACTGACAGGTCAACTACTGAAGGAACGGTGTTTAGTTCTGTGGTTAGTAGAGACACTGGGAGTGAGCTATTTTGGGAGGTCAGATTGATTGGGGATGCGGCACTCGCTATAGCGCCAAGTGATGAGCGCTTAGCATTTGCCGTCATAAGGTCCATTGAGACTCTCTTTTCTATTATAGCTATACTTTGGTTTATTGTATCGTTAACCCGTGATAGGAATAGATCGATAGGACCTGTGACTTGCGCTACCTCCTGTGCGTGCTTGGATTTAGGTTTGGAGGCACTTCTGGTTTTCGGTGGCATGCTTGCTTGATCCTGGGTCGTCGATGTTAGGGGAATGGCCCGGTCCGGTCTCTACCGGGCACTAACGGGCAACAACGGGCCCGCCCTTGGCCCGGGCTTCGCCCCGGGCTGCGTCCCGCGCAGCGGGTGCCGCGAGAAGTTATCGCGCTTCGCTGGGGGCGGGGCACTGGAAGGGGGCGCGGCTCTCACAGGAAGAGGACCAGCTGGAGATGGTGAATGCTGGTCCTCGCAGTCCTGGGGCCGGCGCCTCGTCCTCCTCTGCGGCCTCCCTCTCCCAGTCGCGCTGCGGGGCTTCAGGTGGTGAACTGAGCTACTCCTGTAGCGGAAAACGGCAGCTGGAGCAAAGAGTAAGTCCTTTGGCAATTGGGCTGTATCCACGAGTGGCACCCGCGCAGCGGGTGCCGCGAGAAGTTATCGCGCTTCGCTGGGGGCGGGGCACTGGAAGGGGGCGCGGCTCTCGCAGGAAGAGGACCAGCTGGAGATGGTGAATGCTGGTCCTCGCAGTCCTGGGGCCGGCGCCTCGTCCTCCTCTGCGGCCTCCCTCTCCCAGTCGCGCTGCGGGGCTTCAGGTGGTGAACTGAGCTACTCCTGTAGCGGAAAACGGCAGCTGGAGCAAAGAGTAAGTCCTTTGGCAATTGGGCTGTATCCACGAGTGGCCCCCCTATACCCATACTTGCCTTATCCAAACATTTTTTAAAAACATGCTTTTACCATTCATGCATTTACAACGAATTTCGTTGTGAATGTATGCGTGGTAAAAGCATATAAAATGTAATGCCATGCGTTATAATGGCATTGCATTTGCATCATCAGGGACATCTAGGGACCATGAGGTGAACTGCAGCTTGATGTGTAATATTTTAAATGCTATTGCATTTGCCTCATCAGGGACATCTAGGGACCATGAGGTGAACTGCAGCTTGATGTATAATATTTTAAATGCTATTGCATTTGCCTCTTGGGGACAACTGGGGAGAACGAGGTGAACTGCAGCTCATTGTAGTATTATTTGGATACTATAATATTCACTTCCCACTGCTAATCTCGTCCCATAATGGTTTGCAGGGGCTTGATCTCAAAATCATCACCTCTCTCACTGCTTGCTGGAAGCTGATTTCACTTTTGTGAAATAACTATATGCATTTTAGCATGTAGAAATACTTGTTATTTTACCTTGAATATATGAGGTTTCTGTTTTAATAATTGGAAATCTGACGGAACAAAATATTGCGGATTTATTGTACCAAGTTCGCGCCAATTCCGCCCACCCCTACTTTAAATACCCCTGCACCCCATAATCATAACCCACCCTTACTCTATAAAATACCCCAACACCCTTAAACACCAACCTATCTTAACCCTATAAATATACCCTGTACCCCACAACCCAAACCTATCCCTAAACCCTAAAAATACCCCTGTACCCCAAAACCAAAACCTAGCCCTGAACCCTATAAATACCCATGTACCTCAAACCCCAACCATACCCCTGAACCCTAAAAATACCCCTGTACCCCAAAACCCAAACCTACCCCTGAACCCTAAAATACCCCTGTACCCCAAAACCCAAATCTAGCCCATAACCCTTAAAATACCCCTGTACCCCAAAACCCAAACCTACCCCTGAACCCTAAAAATACCCCTGTACCCCAAAACCCAAACCTAGCCCAGAACCCTAAAAATACCCCTATACCCCAAACCCAAACCTAGCCCTGAACCCTAAAAATACCCCTGTACCCCATAACCCAAAACTATATCTGAACCATTAAAATACCCAAACACCCCAAAACATATACCTCAGTACCCCAAAACATATACCCCTATACCCATTCTTGCCTTATCCAAACATTTTTTAAAAACATGCTTTCACCATTCATGCATTTACAACGAATTTCTTTGTAAATGTATGCGTGGTAAAAGCATATAAAATGTAATACCATGCGTTACAATGGCATTGCGGAGTCATGGTACTTTCGTAATGAAAGTATGCAGAGTGATGGTATGCGTAAAGAAATTTGCGGAATAATGGGTGTTTACCCTCCCCCGTAAGTACATTGGTGGCACGGCGGCCCACATCTCCAGCAACATACTCATATTTTTTCACCACCAATTGGAAAAATGCACAGGTCTCTCTCATTGATGCCCAGCACCGACATACACTTTTAGACACACCTCCCACCACAAGTTCTAGAATTGCGAACTTTAGAGATGGGGAGCTACGTTAGAATCTCAGCATCAGGTCAACATCCTGTGATTCCAGGCAAATCGCTTTGGCTCCTCGTGCCTACCACAAATCTATGTGTTCTTCTGTAATGTAAATTGTGCTCATGCCATGTTGTCGAGTTTGCGCTATATAATATTGCAAGGAAAATAAAGTAGGGAAACTCGAGTTCACACACTACTGAACGCGCACTCTTCAGTGCATCAGCAGTGCACTTTGAATCGGAGCGTTTCACAGGCCTGTCACAGATAAGAAATGCTATCATAATGAAATCCTACGAAACAATATACTACTGGCCGGCAGCAATTCATACCCGGACAACGTCGGGACGGGCTGCTAGTACTATTATAAAGAGAGAACTTGCACCTTTTGGCCAGGTAAACTCGGGAACCACAGCGCCAATCTACACAGCCGATACATCTATGAAAATTTCAGGGTGTGTAGATGGACATGGGCTATATAAATAAAAAAAATTAAATTAAAAACATTAAGTTTGAAAACAAAGTAGTCCCCTGAAAGTAGCGCCGGCCGTGACCTAGCGCTGGCCGCGACGCGACGTGCGTGATGACGTGACGCGATGTGCATGATGACGACCAAGGAGGAGCGCGGTGCAGTGACGAGCGGCGTGCAGTGAGGAGAGGCGGCACAGGTAAGGAACGGGAAAGTTTTCCAGTGCGGCTGTGTAGTGAGGAGCGGCGGCACAGGTAAGGAAAGGGAAAGTTTTCGAGCTTTTCCTGCAGGGGGAGGCGTCCCAGGGGGGGTGAAATGTCAGAGCGGGAGTGAGTCGGGGCGGGAGAGGGGTGGGAGGGAGTCGGGCGGGAGGGGGGCCTGGTCCGTGTCCGTGCATGGGCATGCACGGACAATGTCGGGGAGGGCGAGGGCCTGGGCTCGCGGTTGGCCCTGAAGCCTCATTGCCCCTAGGCAACGCTGGGGCGGGCTGCTATTCTATACTACTATTATAAAGAGAGAACTTGCACCTTTAGGCAAGGTAAACTCGGGAACTACAGCGCCAATCTACACACCCAAGGCATCTTACAAAACCTCAGGGCAAGCAGAAGGACATAGGCTACATAAAAATAAAAATAAAACGTTTTTTAAAATATTAATACATTAAAAAAAGTAGTCCCTTGCAACTAGCGCCGGCCGCGACGTCTGCGTGAAGGGAGGAGCGGCGTTTACCAAAACCAGGAAGAGCAGACGACATGAGCGACGTCTGCGTGAGGGGAGGAGGGCCGTTGACCAGAACCAGGAAGAGCGGAGGACAACAGCGCCGGTAGGAGCTGCGAGAACCGGAGGAGCAGTGGCAGTGAGAGGTACGTTGCTGGGGCGGGAGGCGGGAGGGAGTCGGCGGGTGCACCGCGCGGGCTGCTACCTAATTTAAAACTAATGTTTATGGAGTCCGGGCGGGAAGCGGGAGGCGGGGCGGGGAAGCTGCTACTTAACTTAATTCGAGTCCGGGCGGGAGATAGGCGGGGGCGGGGCGGGAGGGAGTCGGCGGGTGCAACCCTCGAGAACATGCTGCCCCAGCCACCTTCTGCCCCGGGGTAAAAATGCAGCCCCCAGCCCCCTTCTGCCCCAGGCAACGCTGGCGTTATATTTAAAGGGTTGACCCAACGGAACGTTATATTTAAAGGGTTGACCCAACGGAACGTTATATTTAAAGGGTTGACCCAACGGGGCGTTATATTTAAAGGGTTGACCCAACGGAACGTTATATTTAGGTTGTTTTTAACATAAACTTTTCACTGTCAATTTTTCTTCACCTACACACAGAATGTTAGAGATCGAGACTCTATCATATACGGAGGACTATATCAACCAGCTCATCAAAGACAGATCCAACCAGTACTTATCATCTGATACACCTAATATTGATCACACATTGAATGACAAAATAGCACGTCTTGAGAGACTTGAAAAAAAGCTGATTAGGACACGTTTACACGGCCACTTGCTAACCAAGTACCTTCAATACAATATCATCCCGATTGGCCTACAGGTCAAGAATGAGCCGGCCATCTTCGTAGATGTGCCTAAGTTTAAAGAAGGTTTCAGTTTTGTAGCGAATAACTGCTCCCGACATTGGATGGTGTTGGGAGTTGAGACAGCAGCGCAACAAATCCAATTGTTAACTCAGGAGATTGCCGCACTCAAATCAGAAATCGCAGGTGATGAGGCATTGACTAATGCCAAGGACGCTCTTGAAAAAGTTGCCAAAACCCTAAAGGATTTTGAAACCAATACACAGCAGATGAAACTTGAAAAACTTGCTAAGGACATCAAAAACTACGACAAGAAGAACCCATACCTCTCGGAGGACTACTACAAGCAGGACTCCCAAGGACGCTTCACAGGAAGAGGGGGGGGTGGTTACCGCGGCCGTAGGACATTTACCACTTTTTCCGATTCATCGTACAGTGGTGACAGTGATAACGACCAAGCATCGGCCGGTTCGAGTTACGGCTACCCAGGTGGTTGGAATCAACTACAGGGACCTTTCCAGCAACAACAGCCTTTTTTAGGCGAGGGCCAAGGGAGACCACCTCGAGGCAGAGGGAATTGGCAGAGAGGCACACCAAGAGAGAAGTTCTCCAACAATTCGAATTGGGAGAAAGGCCGTGGACAGACTCAGAAGCAGGTCACCTTCACTCAAGAGAGTCACGGGGAGATAGCAACACGTCGCAAAGTCTACAGGTGGTAGTGAATCGACCAAGTCCGGTTGTCAACTTATCCTCCTATCCACTGAATGATCACGAGATCAATATACTCACTAAAGGACTATCTTTTGTGCCTACATCTTTTCCGAATCGGTTCTGTATCAAAACAGAACTAATGAAGTTTTTTCGTAAGATCAGATTGCGATACTTCTTCAGGAACAGTCCGTCTTCTCAATCCAACTCAGTGACTGGACTCCGAGTACCATCAACCTTTGTACCATCAGCAAGCACGATGACCAACCAAATCCTGGCTTATGAACACATGGTACTCAATGAGGTTGATAGAACATTATCAGTACACAAACACTCTAAATTGAATGTGAATCATGAAGAAAGACGAGCCCTGACCACTTTGAAAGACAACAAGGCGATAGTGATCAAACCAGCGGATAAGGGTGGAGCAATCGTGGTGCAAGATGTCAACAAATACAAAAGTGAGATCCTCAGACAATTGGGAGATGGAGTGAGCTATAAGCAACTACGCGGCGACCCCTCAAGAGAACTGTCAACAGAAATCCTGGCCGTGACTAAGCTGGGAAGAGAACAAGGATTTGTAAGTGACCTCGAATTTAAGTATCTGAATCAGAGTGACCCGAGACTTCCAACTATATATACCCTTCCCAAGATCCATGAAAACATGCAGGAACCCCCGGGATGTCCGATTGTCTCGGGATGTGGATCAATTTTGGAGCCCCTCTGCAAATACATCGATGTATTTTTGAAACCTATAGCTGAAGGAACATCAACGTATCTCAGAGATACGATGCAAACCATTAACTTGGTGGATGACATGGACTTCAATCCTGCAAACCAACTATTGGTGACTTGCGACATAGTTTATACAAGCATCCCTCAAACAGAAGCACTTGAGGTGATGACAAGAGCACTTGATGGTCGTACAGCACCTGTGAGAGTACCAACGGAGTTCATTATTGCCCTGCTGACCATTGCCATGAAGAAGAATTTCTTTATGTTTCAAGGGAAGTTCTACATCCAAACAAAAGGGGTTGCAATGGGGGCTGCGTTTGCACCAGATTTGGCTATCATCTATATGGCCCAATATGAGCAGCAACATGTGTTCAGCCTCACCAACCCTTACCGAGAGCACGTCACGATGTGGCGTCGCTACATCGATGACGTCCTGATGATCTGGACCGGGAGTAAAGAAATCCTTGATCGTTTCTACCTATGGCTGAACCAGCAGAATCAAGATATCCAGTTTACCATGCATTCTAACTGTGACAAGGTCGACTTTTTGGACATCACCATCTTTCACGAAGCAAACAAGTTGTCTACCACCCTATATCGAAAACCGGCAGAACGGAACTCCCTTTTACTGTACAATAGCCACCACCCGAGAGGTTTAAGAGACAATTTGCCGATGGTACAATTCCTGCGGATAAGACGCAATTGTTCTAAGAAAGATGATTATTTTACAGAGTCCGAAGATCTCAGCTCCCGATTATTGGAAAGAGGCTACCCCCGCAGACTGGTGAAAAGAGCCCAGAAACGAGCATGGTACAGTCCACGAGAGGAACTCCTCACACCACAAGATAAAAAGGAGGATCATATGGAGAGGATGATCTGTGTAACTACGTATTGCACACAAAGCAACAACATACGAAAAATAATCAACAAACACTGGCCATTGGTAGCTAATGACATTGGACAATCTCAACTACCGATGCATTCCTTCAAGAAATCGAAAAGTATCAGAGACCATGTGGTACGTTCCTTCCTCGAAACCCCTGAGCCTCCCACTATCCATGCTATGTGGAATTTACCTGCCATGGTTGGCAACTTTAAATGTGGCAGTTGCAAATCTTGCCCACTTTGCATACAAACCAAACAGTTCCAGTACAAACATTTCACAATAGACCTTCAAACGTTCACAAATTGCAATACCAACTGTGTAATATATTGCATCACATGCCCATGTGGCTTAGCATATATAGGACAAACACAGCAGAAGGTAAAAGCACGCATTCTCCAACGCCAAAGCAGAATTAGGTGTGAAGTGGCAGGAGCACCCTTGGTAGATCACTATAGAAGGGCAGGACACACTGTAGAAGAACTCCAATGGGTGGTACTAGAGAAAGTTTCCCTGGGCCCCAGGGGTGGCAATATCGCTTCTGTACTTAATGTTAGAGAAAGCAAATGGATGACCCGTTTGGATACTATTCGACAAGGACTAAATGAACAGGATACTAGTTATGCTCAACTGGCTTGTTTAAACTAAGGGGGTACTTACTAAGAGTGTGCCGTTGTAAACTTCTGAAGTTCCTTTTGTTTTCGAGCTGTTTTTATTTTTATTTTTCTGCAGGTCCAATACAGATGAACATCACCGTCTTCAATTGTAATGTGTATTCATGTATGTGTATTATATGATTAGCATTGTAAACAACTTGTTATTTAAGCCGTTAGTATGGCCTTGACTCTCCTATGTTATTTCGGAACCATGGGTTCATTACAGATGGCACGTTCAATAAGGTTTTTCCAAACAACACCCCCAACCCCCCCCACCCCCCTTTTTTCCCACATTTATTGAACTCCCTATAGTCGCTTACAATTTGTGAGTCACCCCTGGGCAACAAATTCAACTGTTATAGTGTTTTCAGAGAAGAGCTTATTTTCTACCGGCCCGCTCTTAAACGCTAAGTCTTTCTTCTATTGGCCTTGTTAAAGCACGGCAGCAGGCATCTAGCTGCTGCAGGGACACGTGTCCTTTCCTTTAAATAACAGCGAGATCCTCAGTTCCGACCTTTCCACACGAGGTGCGCATTGAATGATATTGCCTAGTAATCCGTGGTAAGTCTCCCGCCACTTTCTCCTGAATAGGTACAAAGGTTTCCCCTCGTATTATTGTAATTTTAAAGCCTGGCCCTCCGCTCATTACAGATTTGTGCTCGGATACCGGCCATAGTTCCAACAGCTCCTAGAGTGGGTCCACTCAACGGTTGAATATATCTAAGAGTATAAAGAGGACTTCCAGGGTCGTCCCCTCGGGTAATTTTCTCCCAATGTAATATTGTGTCTTAAAACTAAGATGTGACTTTTGAACCTAGATCCGACTTAACTTGTATGGACAGAGGATAAGACTATTTAACCCCTTAAGCTTGAATTTGTGGGTCAACCTCTTTTTTGTGTTCTGCTTGAGACACCCTTCATTATATGATTATAATTCTTTGTTGTTTTTAACCCGGCTGGGTAATGTTTGGATGCTATCCTCATCGTTGGCACATAATATGTACTTCACATTTGTGGGTGACGTGATTCCAAATTTTAATCTAGAACTCAATTGACAATAACCTAACTTTTGTAGGTTGACGCTCTCCTTGTTCTCCGGAGCCTTCGGGCCCTCCGCACGTTCGTAGCAGGGGCCACGTCTATTCAAGTGGCTTTTAGGTAATTATTTCGGACACAGGTAGCACTTTTCAATTGTCCGTAATGTCTTCCCCTGTCTAAAACATCACGTTTTTAATCACAGGTACCCGCCCAAACCCCTCACCACCCTGTCCCCACTGGTCCTGATGAAGACCCAGCAGTAGGGCAAGAATCAGCCTACAACCTTGGGGTCGAAACGTCGACATAACCCTACTGTCGCCTAGCCAATAACAACAGCTCATTTTTTGGTTGTGTTAATTTGTTGGTATAGGATTATGAATGTTGAGAGTAATTATTTGTTTTGCAATATGAATATGCCTCTGTGGTATCATTTCTAAAATGTATAAATGACCACCCACGATTTCTTTTGCAACTTGTCTATACCCGCACTACCTGCACTACCTTCCCCCCTGTCCCTCTTTCACCTTGCCCCCCTTTGGGCATCGAGGACACCTGCACTATTTTGAGAAATGTATGTGTAACCAATCTACAACCGAGGATGTGAATTAAAAACATCTCTCTGTAAATACAATACCGATTTTCTTGATTTTTTCAAAAGTAATTTCCTTTGTGTACGCAATTCTGTTCCAACTGGGACCCCCATGTATGCAACACCAGGCAACGCTGGGGCGGGCTGCTAGTAATATAATAAAGAGAGAGCCCAAACATTTGAGTCGGATAATCTCAGGAACCACAGCACCAATCACAACACCCAATACAGCATTGGAAAGGGCAGTTGCAGCAGAAGGACATAGGCTATGCAGACGCCCACCATATACATCTAAAAGGTAAAAGAACCATGCCAGCAAAGTAGTCCCTTGTGGGCGTGTCTGCATTTTGCTGTGGGTGTGTGCTGGGGGCGTGACAATCTCTGGGGGCATTCCATCACGAGTGTTGTTTTTTCTTCCCAGGTTCTATACATTCCTGCTTCCTTTAAATAGTAATTCAGTGGAGGTCCCATTCTCTTAGAACCACCCCAAGCACAGTTATGGGCAAAAATACAACTAAAAGGCCCTGCAAAGCATTATGGGATACGTTTAGCATAATTTTTAGCATTCATGAAAGGGTTTCAATGTTTTTGAATTTTACTCATCAGGGACATCTTGGGATGACGAGGTGAACTGCAGCTTGATGTATAATATTTTAAATCCTATTGCATTTGCCTCATCAGGGACATCTAGGGACGGCGAGGTGAACTGCAGCTTGATGTATAATATTTTAAATGCTATTGCATTTGCCTCATCAGGGACATCTAGGGACGACGAGATGACCTGCAGCTTGATGTGGAATATTTTAAATGCTATTGCATTTGCCTCATCAGGGACATCTAGGGACCATAAGGTGAACTGCAGCTTGATGTATAATAATTTTAACTGCTATTGCATTTGCCTGATCATGGACAACTGGGGACAACTGGGGACCTGAACTGCAGCTCTTTGTAGAATTATTTGGATACTATAATATTCACTTCCCACTGCTAATCTCGTCCCATAATGCTTTGCAGGGGCTTGATCTCAAATCATCACCTCTCTCACTGCTTGCTGGAAGCTAATTTCCCTTTTGTGAAATGACTATATGCATTTTAGCATATAGAAATACTTGTTATTTTACCTTGAATATATGAGGTTTCTGTTTTAATAATTGGAAATCTGACGGAACGAAATATTGCGGATTTATTGTACCAAGTTCGCGCCAATTCCACCCACCCCTACTTTAAATACCCCTGCACCCCATAATCATACCCCAACACCCTTAAAAACTAACCCATCTTAACCCTAGAAATATACCCTGTACCCCAAAACCCAAACCTATCCCTAAACCCTATAAATACCCCTGTACCTCAAAACCCAAACCTACCCCTGAACCCTAAAAATACTCCTGAACCCCAAAACCCAAACCTACCCCTGAACCCTAAAATACCACTGTACCCCAAAACCCAAACCTAGCCCATAACCCTTAAAATACCCCTGTACCCCAACACCCAAACCTACCACTGAACCCTAAAAATACTCCTGTACCCCAAAACCCAAACCTAGCCCTGAACCCTTAAAATACCTCTGTACCCCAAAATCCAAACCTACCCCTGAACCCTAAAAATACCCCTATACCCCAAAACCCAAACCTAGCCCTGAAACCTAAAAATACCCCTGTACCCCAGAACCCAAAACTTTATCTGAACCCTTAAAATACCCAAACACCCAAAACATATACCTCAGTACCCCCAAAACATATACCCCTATACCCATACTTGCCTTATCCAAACATTTAAAAAAACATGCTTTTATCATTCATGCATTTACAACGAATTTTGTTGTAAATGTATGCGTGGTAAAAGCATATAAAATGTAATGACACGCGTTATAATGGCATTGCGGAGTCATGGTACTTCCGTAATGAAAGTATGCGGAGTGATGGTATGCGGAAAGAAATTTGCGGAATAATGGGTGTTTACCCTCCCCCGTAAGTACATTGGTGGCACGGCGGCCCACATCTCCAGCAACATACTCATATTTTTTCACTACCGATTGGAAAGATGCACAGGTCTCTCTCACTGATGCCCAGCACCGACATACACTTTTAGACACACCTCCCACCACAAGTTCTAGAATTACGAACTTTAGAGATGGGGGGCTACGTTCGAATCTCGGCATCAGCTCAATATCCTGTGATTCCAGACAAATCGCTTTGTCTCCCCGTGCCTACCACAAATGAATGTTTTCTTCTGTAATGTAAATTGTGCTCATGCCATGTTGTCGAGTTCGCGCTATATAATATTGCAAGGAAAATAAAGGAGGGAAACACGAGTTCACACACTACTGAACGCACACTCTTAAGTGCATCAGCAGTGCACTGTGAATCGGAGCATTTCACAGGCCTGTCACAGATAATAAATGCTATCAAAACGAAATCCTACGAAACAATATACTACTGGCCGGCAGCAATTCATACCCGGACAACGTCAGGACGGGCTACAGTAATTCTACAACATGCGGTGCTTTTCCTGGACGTGACCTATTCTTTCGAAAAAGTGACTTCACAACACCTTTATCCTGACAGGTGAATAGTGGGGATTAAAACAGCTGCAGATGCCTAATATCTTTAATAAGTGATTTGACGTAGGCTAGCCAAGATATAGCAAGACCTTTGACTAACTAAAGACAGCCTATAACCAGGGCCGTTTCTACCATTAGGCAAGACTAGGCGGCCGCCTTGGGCGGCAAAAGGGTGAGGGCGGCAAAAAACATGAGATTGGGAATATCTACTGCATTCATTCTTCTAGCCTGGGTGACAGGGCGAGAGAGTGATGGTTGTTAAAGGGAGGGCCGGCATTTTTCAATTCTAGCCTAGGGAGGCAAAACGCCTAAAAACGGCGCTGCCTATAACAATATCCCAATTTAACCTCACCTCTGGGTTAACCCATCCTGAAATCCACAGTACAATTGAAGCTAGTTTAAACATTCTTCTAGGTAGGGCAAGGCAAGCTCGCCATGACAGATGCAATGAGAGCTGAGGAAGGTTGGTCCAGTAAGTTCCTACAAATTCAATTCTACTCTAGCTGAACGCGGCCGGCCACAGAATGGCCCCAATATTCTGTGCTGTAGCAGGCATAGGAGCCATAGATGGAGCTGAGGGGAGCTAGAGCTTAGCGCTCTATGGACCAGGGGAGACTCAAGACTGCACCTGCAGTGCTGGATACATTTACAGTACTGGCTGAGATGCGCCCCCCCCCCCATGACCCTCAGCTATCAATCATCACACCTAAGTAAGGGAAACTATAGACCCTGTGGCAGATTTACAATTACTGGCGCATCCCTGCATATTGGCAGGGATGCGCCAGTAATTGTGAACCGCAGCTCCGCCACATTTGATGCGCCGCATTTACAATGCGGTGCACCATGGGCGTAATAGCGGCGCATTGCTGGAGTTGCGTTGCAAGCGCGACGTAGCTCCAGCAATGATCAGGGGGGCCCTATGAGCACAATGCTGCACCAATCCTTACGCCTGCTTCAAGCAGGCGCAGGGTTTTGACGCAGCAAGGGCCCCAAAGTGACTGAGTGAAATCTTGTAGATTTCACTCAGCCACTTTTGGGAGGCGTTCCTGTGCCGGAACGCCTCCCCCTGCGATGGTACGCCTCTTATGGCGCAGGGCTTTACAACGTGACGCATCTGGGAGATGCATCATGTTGTAAATACCCTGCACCATGGTGCATCTTTTGCACCGATGCTGCGTCACAAAAGTGACGCAACGGCGGCGTAAAATCGGATGCAAGGGGCTTGTAAATCTGCCCCCTAGTCTAAACACTGTCCCCCCAACCCCCGCACAAGCTATATGATGCACCCTGTGTTTGCTAAGGACACATGCTATAATATGTGACTTACTGAAATGTATGATGAAATCCAGGTTTGCCATAAAAACATGAAGGAATCCACCAACCTTGGGAGTGCCATGAGGGTGCAGACGAGGAGGACTGCATCATCCGCATACAATAAGGCAGTGATGGCCACGCGGCCTATCTTTGGTATGTGCATTGTGGTATCCAGTATTGAAGGGGGCAAGCTATTAATGTAAAGGTTAGAGCACAGGGAAGCCATCACGCACCCTTGACAGGCATCCTTTTCTAAGCTAAAAAATTCTGTGAGCTCCCTTAAGATTGCCCTAGCTAGAACCAGTTTCCAACCATTCTCTGCTACCAAACCTGATGGCGCCTTCCCTCATTTATGTCATTAAAGCGCTTCTGATGAATCCGGAGTGGTGTTAATCCTCGAGGATTTTGTTGCTCATCAACTGGACCTAGTCCACGAATTTATAAAGTAAACTGTAAAGAACATTAGGCATTACAATGAAAACCGGACAAATTATATAATGAAAACATAAAGGTTTACTAAATGTTAAAATCATTGCAGAAGGCAAAATAAACAGTTAAAATAAATCAACAGGAGCAGATTCTATGTCAAAGAAAGAAACAGCGATGAGGAAAAAAACTAAAATAATCAAATTTATTCCCTTAGAAAACTTTTGAAGGACCCTAATGTGGTCGAAAATCAAATGCCGATCACTGCATATTACCCAATTTTTACTCAACAAAAAATTAAAACTTCATCATATTGGATTACTACACCAGTGTCCAAACAAAAAGTAATAGAAACTTCTACAATTCTGTCAGTAGTCTCTCCTGCCCCAGAAACATCAAAAAAAGAGAGGAGATCAAATAAAACCAGTCGATAACAAGCAAAGAAAAGGGCTACAAGAAGGTTTGCAAAATAGATGGGGGCAGATTTACAACTTCTGGCGCATCTCGCTAATCAGCAGAGATGCGCCAGAAGAGTTGGAACGCATCTGCCCACCCCCGCGCCACCACTGATGCACCGCATTTACAATGCAGCGCACTGTGGCGCTCGGATGGGCAGAAGTGTGACGCATCCCCAGCAGAAATGCAGCGCATTGGTCAATTTGCGTTGCAAGCCCAACGCAGCTCCAGCAAGGCTCGGGGGTGCCCTATCTCTAACATGCTGTGGCAGGGTTTTGACGTAGCATGTCCCTAAAAGTGACTGAGTGAAATCTTGTAGATTTCACTCAGCCACTTTTAGGAGGCGTTCCTGCACCGGAATGCCCCCCCTGCGCAGGAACGCCTTCTTGTGGCAATTATGAATCCGAAACCGGTCCCAGGATGCTTGTTTCTGATCCAGGGAAGATATGGCTTGGCAGTTCGGGCTGGACTGTTCACATGAGGCACAGGGTCAGACTGATTTGCATATGGCCATGTCTGAACTGGGGTGGCAGAGTGAGCTAAAGAATGGTGATGGATTAAACCCAGATCAGTTGACTGGGGTGAGTGTTTGATTTGCTCAAACGCTCCGTCCTTCATCCCCTTTTGTATTGTTCTTGTGGCACTGGGCTTTACAACGTGACGCATCTCCCAGATGCATCACATTGTAAGTACCCCGCATCATGGCGCTGGATTTGCACTGCCGCTGCTTCACAAAAGTGATGCAACGGCGGCGTAAAAGAGGTACATGGGGCTTGTAAATCCCAAGGTCTGGAAGACAAGGGGCCCGATTCACAGAATGAACTTAAGACTCAATCCTAAACTTACTACTATTTTGGTATTCACAGAATGCACTTACTACTTTTGGCATTCACAGAATGAACTTACTACTTTTGGTATTCACAGAAGTTAGGATTTTGTCTTAAATTAGTCTTAAAACAGACTTAAGACTGACTTAAGACAGACTTAAGACAGAATCCTAACTTCTGTGAATACCAAAAGTAGTTAGTTCATTCTGTGAATGCCAAAAGTAGTAAGTGCATTCTGTGAATACCAAAATAGTAGTAAGTTTAGGATTGAGGCTTAAGTTCATTCTGTGAATCGGGCCCCAGGTTTCCGAATATTTTACCCCTTGAACTTATGACTTCATAAAAAGAGGAAGGGCAGGAATCAAAACTAAGGGGCATATTATCAAGACAGGCGATACAATTATCGCCACTTTAGCTGCAGAAAACTGCAGCTAAAGCTGCGATAATGGGCTTGATAATATGCTCAATGGAATTCCAATTGAAGCACATGTTAGATGTGATGGACATCTAACATGAGCTTCAATTGGAATTCCATAGAGCATATTATCAAGCCCATTAATGCCGCTTTAGTGGCAGTTTTCTGCCTTCAAAGCGGCAATAATTTTATCGTCTGTCTTGATAATATGCCCCAAAATTTGGCAAAAAAGAAACAGATCTCTTCATTCAAAAAGCTAAGGGTAAATTCCATTCATCTTAATCCTACCGCCCCAAGTTTCATATCTATAACGAATGAAAGAGAGTCTCCGGCACAAAAGGACACCCAACTGCAGGACCTAATGATAGGGAAGACGTCCATTCATTCGCAGAAGATCCTACCATGCAGCTTGGAAATTACAGACCTATTCCCCTTGGGCGAAGACCCCCTAAACCAAGAGAGAATAACAAATCTACTTCAAAATAATAAAATTTGTAACTTTCCCAGAAAGAGCTAAAACCACAACAGCCGTCGTAGAATTTTGGTCTCCAGTAATACCAGGAATTATATTAAAAGAAAGCGAGACTCTACATAAATACGGATTCGACTTGGCCACAGTAAAAAAAAAATAATACTGATAAACCAGAAAAAATCATTACAATTGTAAATCAGCACTTCCACCAAAGACAAAGTGCACAAATAACCCTCTAAATTTCTGTAAAGAAATTATATCAGTTTCGATTAGGAACGGAGTAAGGAGAAGCTGGAACAAAAATACACAAAAGACGGAAAATACAACCAATGAAAATACATGGGCATAGATAGCGGAGGATCTAAACAGCAACAACAGGGACAGAAAAACAAGCACCCTTTTTAGCAATTGTTTGACCATCTCTTCCTGGAACATAGCTGGAAAAACCCAGGAGAAATTTGCAATAATTACGGAAGACAGACCTGGGATTGTGGTTTTACAAGAAACCTGGGCAACCACAACTTTTGACCACCTCGATTATTTCGTGTATGACATTCCAGCAGAACCGGTCATCCGAGGGCATGCAAAAGGAGGGATAGCAATTCTCCTTTCTGAAGAATATAACTGGGATGAAGAAATCATCCCAATGAGCTAAAAGAATATCCAATGTATCAAGATCAACTTTGGGACGAACCCTATGGAAACCTTGAATATCCTGCTCATTTTCAATGTCTATATTCCCCCTGAATCTTAAATGGATGCACTAGTGATAGAAATATTTGAGGGTCTCGAAAAGGTGGTAGAAGGCCAAGATTTCCCTTCTGTTTTCCTAACAGGTGTTTTCAATGGGCAAATATCTAAAGACCAATTAGAAAAATGGATGATTGGCGAAAAAGAAGAAGGCCTGGCAATACCTATTCCACAATTTCCTACAGTAAACCAAGCTGATAAAAGAGGGAAAATTCTATTATTGTCACTTTCCATGCTGAACGAAGTAATATTAAATGGCAATACAGAAGGAGATATTCCGGCTTTCTACACAAGAAAAGGCAACTTTAATACCTCAATTCGTGATTATTTGATTTGTAGTCTAGATCTGTTTGGATCAGCCCTACAATGAAACACTAAGGCGCATATTATCAAGGCCGACGATAAAATTGTCGCCGCTTTAGCGTCCATTTTCGGGCGCAAATCGGTGATAATTTTATCGTACTATCAGCAAGGACATGCTAACGCATGTTCCTATGCCTCTGTGCCGGTTTCCCTAAAGCCCATCTTTGCAACGCCAATGATATGCTAAACCAACGTGGAGAATGTCGCTAACAGACATTCCTGCAATTATCAAGCTAATTGCTAACCTTTGTAGTGACAAGAAAAGTAGCGCTAACCGAGCTTAGCGCAGGTTTGCTTACGCCTGCTTGTAAACTAACTAAGCCATAATAGTCTATGGGTGGTGGATCATAATGATGAGACCACCGTGCCCTATCATCAATGTATCGCCTAACGCTGTGCGATTATCGGTGCAGCTATCGCTGGATTTATTATTGCATTGGAAATAAGCGTTGCTGATAGCGCGCTATCTCTGCAATAAATCCCAGCGATAGCCGGCAATAATTATCCTCGCGCTAAGCGCACTTAGTGATAATTATCGCCGGCTGGTGCTGATATGCCCCTAAGTTTGAGATAGGACGTGATCATGCAATATTACACTTAACAACAGATTTAAGACTGAAACCAACATTTCCTGGCCACATCATGTATTTACAAAGTACAGTACTGGCAAACCAGGTCCAAGGGCAGCTGTTATGGAATTCTAGAACATATAACAAAATTATGCAAGTAATTGAGATGGCACAACCATTACAGACTATTCGCTCAATGAATCCAATAACAAATTTTGAGGTTGTCATCAATAAATCAAATTGAAGATTACATAAAAAAGGCAAGATCGTCAGCAGCAACAGGACCAGACCAAATCCCAATTAAGGTCCTTAAAATCAACCCTAAAGAGTGGAGCAAGTTTCTAGCTCGCCTCTTTTTCTACATATTTGAAACTGGGGAAATCCCAAAGTCCTGGAAGAAAAGCATTGTAATTTCAATCCATAAGAAGAGCTCCAAGCTGCTCCCCTGCAATTACCGGCAGATAGCTCTCCTTGACGCAACTGGGAAGATCGTTACGGCAACTGTTTTACATCATCTCAAAGAGTGGGCATTTTCAACTGGTTCCATTCCTATAAATCAAGCCGGGTTCAGAACAAAACACTTGGATACTGACAATATAGCAGTGCTACAAACGATAATGGATAAATATGTCGTCAATAAGTCTAAGGTTGTAAATGTGTGTGTCTTGTAAATGTGTGTGTCTTGCAAAGCGCACTGCTACCCGGAGGTGTCCTGGCGCTATAGACCGCTGGGGAACCCATCCTGGCTTTCCCTGTGAGATGTTCCCTCCTGGGTATCTCCAAGGTGAAACCAGGCATCCTCGGCGTTTGTGGGGGGCAGTTGTGGAGATGAGGCAAGCTAATGCCCAGAGTTGCCGAGTGTGATCCCTGGTTAGAGTTGGCACCGAGGCGAGAATTATCGAGTCCGCTGACCCTGGTTCACGACTCTGCCGCGTCGGGGATTGAACCCTGGTCCCGGGCCGTCCTCTGCTTCCCCGTCTGCCGCCTCTAACCAGTGAGCCACACCACTCCACTGTACGCAGTCTTCGTCGACTTTACGACTGCATTTGACAGGGTAGACAGAGCTATGCTCTGGAAAAAACTTCAAAGAATGAGAATTCCAGATAACCTCCTTCACTTAATAATATCATTATACTCAGGGACATTGGTGTCAAGTTCAAACAGGGAGGGAGAAGGGTCTCACCAGCCCAATACCTACACCTAACGGCCTGCAGCAAGGGTGGCTCCTAGCTCCCATGCTGTTCTATTTATATCTTAGTGACCTGCCGGAAAGTCTCAATCAGGTTAATAATTTTCTTCCTAAAATCGCTTCTTATAAAATCCGCACTATGATGTATGCAGACGATGTAGTCATCTTAGTTCTGACTCCATTTGGTCTGCAAAGGAATCTGCAGGCACTCGCAATATATACAGAAGAAAATTAATAAATACCTAATGTCACTAAAACAAAGGTCGTCCCGTTTACAGGAAGGAAACAATATGTTAAATATAACTGGTCTTTAGGGGAAACCGCTGTAAGTTGTAAAGGAATATACATACCTAGGGAGAATTTTTTTACAAGCTTTGCAAAACCTGCCCCACTTGAAAAACCTGGGCCATAAAGTTGATGTCCGCCTAGGGCCTTTCCAACGATTATATTCCTCCACTGTTCAATGGCACTTCTCTTCTCATCTACAAGTTTTTAGCTCTAAGATTCCATCAGTACTATCATATGCAATATTCCAATAAGTCAATGGAAATAACTTGACCTGAAAGAAGGGAAAGTCCTCCGGAAACTGACTAAAATGTCACAAGCTGTGCCGGTACAAGCTCTTTGTCTCATACTCTAATTAGTCAGTTCTTATGCAAGAGGAATCACTAACATAAATTATAAGATGGCCATATAATCTTGTTCATGCAGATCAAGGAACCCTACGATTCTTACTAAATATTGAGACATTCAAACAAGGATTGCCGAATTATGTATTTTGTAGAAATGTATCTATCACTTTTAAACTACCAAATGTTACTCTTGACTTGTTGAAATCATGGACTCCGGCACATCTGAAACTTTTCTAAAAACATTTAACACCAAGGTAAAGCATGGATCTTGATATCCAACATTGCCCCGAACTACCATTGTATAAACAATATGCGGAAACTATTGTATATAAAAAAACGCAGCAGTATATTTTTTTTAACTTAAACCATGGAGTCAGGCGAAGCATTATATTACTCTGTCTTGCGATACTGCCTTTAACATCATTTACCTTTAAGTGGTATCCAAAGGAAAAAGCCAATAGTCTCTGTGATCTATGTAAAGGGGTGTGCAAGACTTAGAACACATGTTATTCGTCTGCTCAAACTTGAATGTTGTAGAAGCTAGAAAGAGATTTTTATATCCCATCAGAACAAAATGTAAAATTAACTCAGTTCAGGACCTGATTTCTCTCTGTAAGGCACCGCCTAATGAATTTGTGTGTATTAAAATGTTTAAATTTTTTAAATCCTTTTTAATTTTGTACTAGAATGACAATTTTACTATCCAAATGTAATTTTAATCCTTAAATATTTGTTGTTCTCAGTTGAGAACTAAATCAAATAAACTTAAACTTGAATAGTGATCGCCCTTTTAGCTAAGAGTAGTGATGGGTCTATGATTTACACTATCTTTCACAGAGGCCTGCAAGATTTCCTTGGGTCCAAGATGTTTTTTGTTATGGTGATGTTGGTTATATTTGTAGAGAAGGATCAAAGGGCCATATTATCAAGAAAGGGCGATACATTATCGCCGCTTTTATCTGCTTGAAATATGCCCACGTGAATTCCCATAGAAGCCCGGGTTCTGGTGTTAACTTTGGCTGCTACAATGATCAAGCCCATTATCGCCCCTTTAGCTGTAGTTTCCTGCCGATAAAAGCGGCGATAATGTATCGCCCTTTCTTGATGATATGGCCCAAAATGTCTCACCTTTCTGACCTAAAATTTAGGAAATGTATTACATTAATAAGTTTGTGGAATAGTACCACAGGGGAACTCCTATACTGTTACCTGCCTTTGTAAACAGCCAAACTCCCTAGCAGTAAAGGTGCAAAGAAGGAGAGTCCTTTCTGTTTGTACTAATTATATATATTTCCTCAATATTCTTATTTTATATCTTTGTGTGCCAATTCTCGAAGGCGTGTAGGAGCGCGTAAGTAATTACTAACAGAGCACGTCTTTATATCCATTTGTGAAGAGGCCGCTTCCCAAAAAGAATCACAGAAAGCCATGGAGAAGGGTATTTGTAACTTAACCAGTTATGTACAGATTATTGAGTGCTTAATTAACCCCTTCACTGCGGCTGCTATTCTGCCGCAGTGCTAAGGGGGTGGGGGGGCCGCGCGGCGGTCCCGTGCTCGTTTCGGAACCTTTTCGCCACGGCACGCGGGTGAGCTGTGCTTGTGACGGAACGGTTCCGTCACGGCCCCGCCCGCCCTACAGAACGTTAGCGCAGGCGCAGCGAGAGGGCCGTGACGGAACCGTTCCGTCACCAGCACAGCCCACCCGAGGCTTGTGACGGAACGGTTCCGTCACGAGCATGGGAGGGGTTAAAGAGAACATGTAAATAAGAAAGCTGCAGAACCCCTCTCCCCCAACTCATTGATGTAGGTCTGCTCCATGCAGCTTGTAAAGTGCAGCCCTGTGGAATCCTCTTCTTGTGCTCTGAGCCACTGTCAGTGGATTCCAACAGCCCTTGTTGCAACATCTGTACCTCATGTTAGTAAACCTTTATTCAAGATTCTATGGCGACTCTTCCAGGACCGAAACTTCACAGATGACAACGATGAATTCAGGAGAATTTCGGAGCAGCTTCTGCACCAGGGTGTCTACACTCTACCAGTCCCACTTGACGCCATCAATTACGATATCACAACTTTTGACTTCATAACGCGTCTTTGAAAGTAAAGTCCCTCAACTTATATTCACAAGATATATGAGATCTTTCCGAAGAAAGATCCTCCAAAAATTGGTACAACCGTCATTCACCAATCATTCATTTCAAGCGAGCCAGGCACACACGGTTGGTTCCTTGACGTGAAAAGCCACTTGCAGAAACGGTTTGCAAACAATTCTAAGCCTTTCTTTTACTACAGTGACTCTGGCAGTTTGTATCCGTGAACAAAACTAAATATAACACGCAGACCCATACACAATACTTGTTTTAATTCAGTTTTACAAAAAGATTTCAATACGAAGGACGCTATCATGTCAGTTTTTTAAGTATGTAAATATAGCGCAAAGGATTGTGGGTAAAAGGATTCGCGCAAAGGATTGTGGGTAAGTGCATACCGTACTAGGGATTGTGGGTAAGAAGGCTGGTTCTTAAAGGTTTATTTTCGCAGCTGCTTTCCTGTCCTGGCGGCTGTTAATGTTAACACTTAACGCTGCACATTCTGGGGCTTATTTACAAGCCCCTTGCACCTCCGGTGGTTACTTTTAAAATGGGAAACAGTGATGTCCCGGCAACGCAAGAGGATTGTAAATAAGCCCCTGCGGGCTCCTGGCTAAAAGGCTTACATTGATGAAAAGTATCTACCTTAACCACGAGGCTTAATTACATACCCCTTGCACCACTTTCGAATCATTTTTAACATGGAAAAGTGACCCAAAAGTGGTGCAATGGGGGCAGATTTACAAGCCCCCTGCTTGACTAGTATGTCACTTTTTGTGATGTACTAGTGGCGCATTTCTCTGCTCCATATTTACAAGGACAGGAAAAGCCCCCCTGCGTGACTTTTCATGTCCTTTTTTCCCTGTCCTTGTAAATATGGCCCCTTTACACACAGCACTTTGCGTTGAAGGTGCGTTCCATGGGTGTTGCTGTGGGAACACCCATGGAATAAGACACATCTCCAGAATTACGAGAAATCGTAAATCTGGAAATGAGTGTAAGTGCTACTCCTCCGGCCTAGGGAGGCGCAACGAGGCGACATTTTTAAATTTCTCCTAGTTTTTTCCTCTTTCAATGCGTGCTGCATTCTACAGCACGCATTGAAAGAGGAAAATGCCTGTAGTGATTGTCTTTGTGCAGGAAGGTGTTGCTGCACAAAAACAATCTCCCCACGAAGCAAGCATCCTTGCACCATGGTGCAAGGGTGCCGGCGCATGACTGCAGTTTGTGCGCCAGCGCAGGGGGAAGAACAGAGATGCAACATATTGTAAATATGTTGCATGTCTGTGCTTTGAAAGTTACTCAGTGCGGCGCAGCCAAATGGCTTGCGGAATGCACTGAGTCACTTTCATTGTAAATCTGCCCCATGATATATTACCTGGGACAAGTTTTGGATAAACATAAAATGATACTCCTCTGATAATGTGATGGATCTTATATCGTTTTACAAGAGATTTCTGCTTTGTCAATGACTGATCATTATCTCCCCAGAACAGATTTACTAACATTTTGCACCGGAAACTGATGCAACATTATTAGCCTGAAAGTGATGCAAAACAGCGTCCACGGGTGGTACATGTGTTTTTAAAAATGTAATGCATTACCCGCATTGCTGCTGCAATGTCTTGGGCCCAAGGTCCATATGCTGGGAGGAATGACCACACGGACACAGAAGTAAGGTACTGGAACTGGCCCAGGGCACGTGCGCCCGCCCCTTATATTTGCAGGGTCACGTGACCTGTGACGCCTGTGATGGGTAGGTGTATGGTGTGGGGTGCAAACACAGGGAGACCACTAGAACGTGTCCAGCAGGACACCTCATCCCTCCCAAACTTTAATGAAAAAGTAGCAAGAGAAAAGTCCAACCTATGAAGAAAATCAAACAACAATACACAGCCCCCATGGGTCTCGTCAGGCCATTTGCTGGGCTGCCATGGGACCGTATGGACTGAGCGGGCCTCATGTAGGCCACGCGAAGATGCCACTGAGGAACTGCTAACAAGACCACAACCAAATCACTCATGTAGCCACAGAGGGTGTTGTCTTGTCTGTGTGCTCTCGCAGTCAGGACTCAGGTTGTATGTATTCCTTCCTCAGATGGTCTTTGGGTGAACAGTCTCCATCTGCGACCTCCATGCTTCCAGTGCCTGTCATGCAGCTGCTGCTGACGCATCTCTCCGGTTTGGATTCCCCTCTCACTGGAACTCCATTGAGGCCCATGCTCCCGGATTGCCACGTGACCACATGTGCTGTGTGGGCCTTTGTTAGGCTGTCTGAGGGGTCGCTGCAGAACTCCCAAAAGGGCCACTGCCAAGCCTCGTGTAGCCCCAAAGGTGGAAAGTCCAATGGTCGGGTATGCTCTTCTTCGGCAGGCTTCAGGTTTACACGGGCACACAGAAGGTTCTTGGGTGGCTAGCCTTGTTAAACTCCAGATGTCTTGAGCATTTGGATCCACTATTTTATTACGCCTACATTTTTAACCGCAACGTGCCTTTTAAATTAATTTTAACTTTGCTATTTGCACTAGAGTACTCACCTGTACTGCAATCCTTCACTCTGTGGTCCGCCACGGTGCTCCGATTGAGCTTAGAGAGTGCCCCGACTCTTCTCAGGATTATGCTGTGATGGTCTCCATCTTTGTGGTGGTGGTTGGTGGTCCATCTCGAAACTGCACTTCCAGGGGGGGGGGCATGTATTTCACATGGGAATTCGGAAGCGCAGCGGGTGCGCCGCCGGCGCCCTGAAAGCACGCCAAAGGCAAGCCCATCCACGCTTGTCCGCGCCAAGACCGCGCCAAGCACCAGGGATTCTGCTCAAATTTTCACTTGTTCCAGGGAACACCACCATTACTCAAGTGAAGAGCTGCGTAGGCTAAATAGTATTTCAGATAAACTGTTTATGCCTAGATTTTAGCAAACTAACTGTGAAAACATAAGAAAAATACCCTATTTGTGGCTTTGCATTCCAGCCTAACCTCGCACCACTGGTATCCTCCCCCTTCAACGTGCATTCAAAGTTAAATGCATCCAGCATAACTCGATGTGCTCTCATTAACTCCCGGTCTCTGCCCAAGCATAGGCTAGAAATCCCTGAGTTGAATGAGGGTCAACAACTAGACTTACTCTCTGTTAGAAATCGGATTTTTGGCAGGCTAGGGCATGCGCCAAAGCCAGGCAGAAACCACCACTCTAGTCGGGATAAGGGAGTTCCACTCCTAAAATAACCCCTACTCACCCCCTTGGTAGCTTGGCACGAGCAGTTAGCTTATCTTAGAGGCAGCGTGCATAGCATTTGCACATAACCAACAGTAATACAGTGTAAGGAATACAAAAGAACACCACACCAGTTTAGAAAAATATCCAATATTTTTATATACTTAAGAAAAGACCCAAAACAATAAAAATCCACAATACATTACTTAAAAAATCCACAGTTATCAAAATACGCTTTAAAAACAGTTCCTTGATGTCGATAGCTCCGTCTGGGACTATCACGGCGTCATGAGCTAACAAATCCAAACAGTTCGGGCTGACCGCGGCATCGCAGGCCAGCTATGGTGTCGGGAAGACCCGCAAACAGTACCTTTTAGAAATGCAGGGCATCGGCGACCTCTTGCTGAGCTTCCAAAAGCACGGCGTCCGCAGGTGTCGGTTCCCGAGGTCGGTGCAGGAGTCCTCGTGGCCCTCGAAGTCACAGGCGTTGCAGGTCGATCTCCTCTTTGATGGAGTCAGGAGCGCTGGCGTCTGCGGTGTCATGTGCTGTGGTGCGAAGTGCAGCGGTGCGGTGTGCGGTGCCCTCAGGTCACGGTGCAAGCAGCAGCACGGTGGCGGCATCAGCTGATGTCGCCGGTGAGACCAGGGTCAGGGTGCGAGATGAAGGCGGTGCTCTTCATGGTGCTGGCAGGTCACGGTGCAAGCAGCGGCGTCGTCGTTGCTGAAGCGCTGTTGTCGGCTGATGAACTGGAGTCGATGGTGCCGGCGTCTGTAGGCCAAGGCTGCGGTGCGGGATGAGGGCGGTGCGGCATGTAACTTTACGAGTGGTGCCCTCGAACCATGGTGCAGGCAGCGGTGTCGATTTTGGCATGGGGCGGCGGCGTTGGGGATACCAAGGTGTCATCGTGAAGCGAGGCAGTGCGGAGTGCGGTGCCCAGAGGTCGCGGTGCGAGCAACAGCTCGGTGGCGGCGTCAGATGGTGTCGTCAGTGAGACCAGGGTCACGTTGTGGCATTGCGGCGGTGCCCTCTGCAGTGCCCAGGCTTTGGCGTGAAGCGAGGCGGTGCGGAGTGTGGTGCCCACAGGTCACGGTGTGAGCAACGGATCGGTGGCGGCGTCAGCATGTGTCGTCGGTGAGACCAGGGTCACGGTGCGGCGGTGCCCTCTGCGGTGCCTTCAGGACACGGAGTCGGCAGCGGCATCATAGATGCCGTTGAGTTGCTTTTCCTCTGTTGCAGCACAAAACACACAGTCCCCAGTGCTGCGGGCAGAAGAGCTTGAAGTATTTGCAGATCCTGAGACTTTGTGAACAGGGGCAAGCTCTACCTCAAGCCCTTGGAGAGACTCACAAATTAGTTTGTAGAAAGTCCGGTCCATGCCTTTCACTGTCCAAGACAGAAGTAGCCACTGCAGGTCAGCCCAGCAAAGTACACAGAAAAGTGGTAGTTCCTCCTCACAGCTTCTCCAGCTCTTCTACTTGGCATTCTTCTTGATCCAGATGAGTTCTAAAGTTCAGGGGTCTGGGCTCCAGTATTTGTATCCAAAAATCATTTGATCCTCTAGGCAGAGGGTGTCTGTGCCCAGCCAGAACCAGTTGTGCCTTCTCTGGTGTGAATTCCTCCCAGGAGGTGGAGACGGCATTGTCAGAGGCAGACCAGGCCCTTTGAGGTGCAAGGAAATCTCCTCCCCTTCCCCCATCGCAGTCCAGGTCTATTCAGCCCTTTCCTGACCCTACCTAGACAATCTGGAGCCCTCTTGCTCCCCAGCCTTCTGTCATCCGAAACCCAAACAGGCAATCCACATTCCAGCAGAGGCACATGGGATGACTGAGCAAGAAAATACTTACTTTCTAAAAGTGATATTTTCAAACACAGAATGTAAAAATCACCTTCACTAAAAGATGTAGTTTAACATTCTGAGTTCAGGCATACTAAACTCAAATTTCTACCTTGTTCCCTGGGTCACTTTAGGATTATAAGATGTTAGAATCAAACGGCCTATTCTGGCCCATGAGAACAGACAGCCTTGCAATAGTCAAAAATTACATTGGCTGTTATTCACTATCAGGACATGCCGCACACACCCGGACATGTCCTACCTTTCACATACACTGCACCCTGCCCACAGGGGTACCTTGGGCCTTCCTTAGGGGTGATTGACACGTAAAAAAAGGGAAGGTTTAGGACCTGGCAAGTGTGTGCACTGGCCAAGTCGACATGACCGTTACCAACTGGGAGCAGACTCTGCAATGGCAGGTCTGAGTTACCTTTTTAAGGCTACTCACGTGGGTGGCACAATCAGTGCTGCAGGCCCTAACCCCCACAGACATGGTCACCAGATTCACTGCCCTTCTGGCAAAAATAAAAATAGCTATTACACAGGCAAAGTCATCAACTTCAGTAGCAAAAAAGGTGTGGTTCGACTCCGCCTGCACTAAAGCCAAAACAGATCTTGTAAATCCTTTAAATAAACTCCCCAGGGACTATCCCAAGATCCGTTCACTACGCTTAGAATATAAAATAGCCAGGAGGGTGAGAGAGAATGACTTAAAAACACAGGCGTGAGATGATCTTGAACAAGTAGCCAGCACGGGCAGTAGCAAAGCTTTCTGGGAAGTTGTGAATGCTCCTTATTTTAAATATATTAATGACCCTGTACTAGGTATTCACATAGACGAAGAGTCTTAGGTGAGACATTCCGAATAGAGATGTTTAGGTTATCCCCTCCTCCATTCATACAAACACCCTCCCCACCTAACACTCCTCAGGAAGGACTAGTCTTCAAAAGACCTGAGGTCCTAAGGACAGTAAAATCTTGTATCTCCGGTGAGGCACCAGGGCCAGACAGTGTGCCTATTGACCTCTTCCAAATTTATTGCGATACGTGGGTCCCCTTACTTACAAACACATTTAACTGCATTGTGTTAACAGGCCCACCGCCTTCGTGGAACCATAGTATAATAGTCCCGATTTATAAAAAAGGGGATAGGACCTCATCAAAGAATTACCGCCATATGTCCCTCCTCGATAACACCGCCAAATTAATGGGGAGGGCCCTATTGGCCAGACTGGAGGAGTGAGCAGAAACACATAATATAATCATGGAGGCACAATATTGGTTCGGAGAGGTATGGGTTCAGTCGACCAGTGCCTAAACCTTTCCCTAACTATAGAGAAGTACTCGAAAGCCAGAAATGGGAAACTATACATGGCCTTCATGGACCTAACATCAGCCTTTCAAACGGAGTTGAGTCCTCCCTGTCTGCTCTCTCTTTGGACGTGCCCAAATTTGATCAAACCCACTCCCAATTTTGGCATTCACTGATGATGCGGAGCTGATGGCAAGAACGGGTCTGGCCCTACAAAAACGAATTAAAGCTTACGCCATCTTTATGGCTTCCCTTGACCTAAAAGTAAATGAAACAAAATCTTTCATAATTGTGGCCGGAGCGACCAGAGGAGAGAAACTGCCCCAATTCCAGATGGCCGGCGATGAAATTAAGGTGGTGGACTCCTTTTTATACCTAGGAGTGCTCTTTGATAAGGATTATTCTTGGTCCAAACTAGTAACATCAAGAGCCCAGGGTATGCAAAGGAGCCTAAACGCATTTAAAAGATTTGCAAAAAAATTAGGTGGAAGCTCACTGGACGTAACTAAAAATATTTACAAAGCCAAAATAAAATCAGCCACAACATATGGAGCAGGCTTGTGGGGGATGGCCAATACTGGCCTGTTACAGCAAATGGAAGACTCCTTTTTTTAAAAACCATGTGTCCTTACCCCAATTGGCTTCAAATTATATTCTACATCTCGAATTAGGGCCACCTTTCTGAGCGACACCATAAGAATGGCCCGGCCCTCTTATGGCTATCCATTTGGCAAAGAACTACGGTTGACTTGACACAAACCATTATAAGAGAATGCTGCAACCTAGATTATTACAAAAGAATAGGGTGGCTAAATCATGTAGAAACTGTATTGAAGGCTATAGGGATGGAAAAACTCTTTCAGGACTCTGACTCATGTAAGGGGGTCACGAAGAAACTGTTAAAAGATCTGTATTCCCAAAGAATAGAATACGCCCACAGGGGAAAAAAACCGAAACAATCATTCTACTATTGCGTATGACTCGGTCCTATTAAACTAGGAGATGGTTTCCATTACTTAGCATGGATAGACAACGCCCAGCACAGATTTATTCTACTGTGCTTCAGGCTAAACATGATCCTGTTACTCCTGGGATATCCACAAAAGAAGCATAGGCTAGCAGATCTCGATCGCTGCCCCTATAACAACCTTGTGGCGCAGACAGATCTGCATATCCTACTAGTTTGTCAAAAATATTCTGAGTCAAGGAAATTTTTTATACTGCCAATTCTGAGGCATCATAATTTTAGGCAATGTCAGGTCGCAATGTATTTTTTAAAAGCCCTACGTGGCCCAATCGTCTGTTTCGGTGTTGCCTCATATCTATGGGCCTGCCTCAGGAAGAGGAAAAGGGTGGGCATAGTTTCAGCACCCTGTAACCATATGTTTTTTCTATTATAACCGATTTTTATTAACCCTGGGCATAGTTTGCGTATTAGCACTACACCTGCACGCAGTATACTTTGAACTAGCCGATGGCACTGTGTACATGTCTGCACTGTGAAATAATTGCACATGGCATCTTGAACAGTCCTAGTTAATATAAAATAAGTATCACTATCTTTGTATGATGTTTCAAAAACCTTTATTAGGTAGAAAAAGGCATATATACAGAGTTTGAGTCAAAAAACCTTTTTGTCACATTAATAGAGCCTAAAATACATATACAGAGTTGTATGGCGAAGAACTACAATATGTACATTGAGCGGCAGAAAACTTGTCAGTTTGTGTCCCAAGCGTGGCATGGCCCACCCTCAAAAAGTGAATAAAGATTTTATTTATCACCTATATAAATGCCAATCCTCATAGCCTGGTGGCAAGGCAAACTAAAACAGAAGTTGTGAACAATACACTATATATATATACATACATATATATATATATATACTAGCAGCCCTTCCCGACGTTGTCCGGGTATGAATTGCTGCTGGCCAGTAGTATATTGTTTCGTAGGATTTCATTTTGATAGCATTTCTTATCTGTGACAGGCCTGTGAAACGCTCCGATTCACAGTGCACTGCTGATGCACTTAAGAGTGCGCGTTCAGTAGTGTGTGAACTCGAGTTTCCCTACTTTATTTTCCTTGCAATATTATATAGCGCGAACTCGACAACATGGCATGAGCACAATTTACATTACAGAAGAACACATTCATTTGTGGTAGGCACGGGGAGACAAAGGGATTTGCCTGGAATCACAGGATGTTGAGCTGATGCCGAGATTCGAACTTGTGGTGGGAGGTGTGTCTAAAAGTGTATGTCGGTGCTGGGCATCAATGAGAGAGACCTGTGCATTTTTCCAATTGGTAGTGAAAAATATGAGTATGTTGCTGGAGATGTGGGCCGCCGTGCCACCAATGTACTTACGGGGGAGGGTAAACACCCATTATTCTGCAAATTTCTTTCCGCATACCATCACTCTGCATACTTTCATTAAGAAAGTACCATGACTCCGCAATGCCATTATAACGCATGGCATTACATTTTATATGCTTTTACCACGCATACATTTACAACAACATTCGTTGTAAATGCATGAATGGTAAAAGCATGTTTTTTAAAAATGTTTGGATAAGGCAAGTATGGGTATAGGGGTATATGTTTTGGGGTACTGAGGTATATGTTTTGGGGTGTTTGGGTATTTTAATGGTTCAGATATAGTTTTGGGTTATGGGGTACAGGGGTATTTTTAGGGTTCAGGGCTAGGTTTGGGTTTTGGGGTACAGGGGTATTTTTAGGGTTCAGGGCTAGGTTTGAGTTTTGGGGTAGAGGGGTATTTTAAGGGTTCAGGGCTAGGATTGGGTTTTGGGGTACAGGGGTATTTTTAGGGTTCAGGGCTAGGTTTGGGTTTTGGGATAAGTGGTATTTTAGGGTTCTGGGCTAGGTTTGGGTTTTGGGGTACAGGGGTATTTTTAGGGTTCAGGGGTAGGTTTGGGTTTTGGGGCACAGGGGTATTTTAAGGGTTATGGGCTAGGTTTGGGTTTTGGGGTAGAGGGGTATTTTAGGGTTCAGGGGTAGGTTTGGGTTTTGGGGTACAGGGGTATTTTTAGGATTCAGGGGTATGTTTGGGCTTTGAGGTACAGGGGTATTTATAGGGTTCAGGAGTAGGTTTGGTTTTTGGGGTACAGGGGTATTTTTAGGATTTAGGTATAGGGTTGGGTTTTGGGGTACAGGGTATATTTATAGGGTTACGATGGGTTAGTGTTTAAGGGTGTTGGGGTATTTAAAGGAATAAGGGTGGGTTTTGATTATGGGGTGCAGAGGTATTTAAAGGGAGCAGGGTGAACACCCGGAGCTGGAATGTGCAGAACCTGGGAAAAAAAACAATGAAATATTTAACACGACGCACGCCCCGCAGCCGCCCACACCCCCAGCACGGTATATGAGACATGGCATGAAGTGCATATTGTATAAACAACAGATGATGGACAGAATGCAGAACAATCTCATATGTTCACCCCAATACAGAGATCTGGGCCAAAATCCATAATTTATTTTGCACTCCACTTCTCCTCAGCCATGACCCTGTGCCTAAGAGAAACATTCTAGGACCTTTAAACAGCTAAGCCATGTCTTTTCTGGATCTGACTCACACATGCTAGGACCAATTTCTGGCTATCAACCGTTTTCAATTAGGATAGCTTGACTCTAGTGGTGTGGAGAGCATGGCACTCACGTCTGAGCATACCCATGCCACTCGGGGTGACAAATGCAAAAACAACAGTTGATGGACAGAATGCAGAACAATGTCATACATTCACCCCAGTACAGAGATCTGGCCCTAAATCCATCGTTGTTTTGCACTCCACACCACCCCAGTTCAGACATGGCCATATGCAAATCAGCCTTGACCCTGTGCCTCATGGGAACAGACCAGCCCAAAGGGTGGAACATACCACATGCCCCCAGCATTTGTCACGCCCCCACAGCACAACGCAGACACGCCCACAAGGGACTACTTTGCTGTCACGGTTCTTTAACTTTTTAAATGTATATGGTGGGCGTCTGCATAGCCTATGTCCTTCTGCTGCAACTGCCCTTTCCAACGCTGTATTGGGTGTTGTGATTGGTGCTGTGGTTCCTGAGATTACCCGCCTCAAAGGTTTGGGCTCTCTCTTTATTATATTAGTATGGATATATATATATATATATATATATATTTTAGCTACTGGCGGTCGCCAGTAGGTAGTTATAGTTAGGATTATTTTCAATAGAAAATCTCAACATTCTATTGTGAATAACTTTGGCGCCGGTTGAGGAATCTGCCTGAAAATTTCCTCAAATTTGCCTCGCGGCTTCCCGGTCCTTCCCTGAAAGTTTGGGGGGGATTTGTCAAGCGGAGGCCGAGAAAAAAGGGGGGTCCCAAAACGTGTTTTTCCCATGTTAATTTCCATAGGGCGGTCGACCTCACTTTTAGCCCGAACGGCTGAATGCCTTTGCTATGTCTCAAGATATGTGCTCCAGTGGATTTTGAGTAATTTAGGTTCAAAAAAATATATATATCTATAAGCGAGCCCCGGTACGCGCACCGGGGCGCTAACCAGCGCGCTACGCGAGTTCGCGCGCGGAAAGCTGATTGGCTCTCGGGTGTCTGTCAACATTCCAAACAGTCCGGAGCGGCCGCCATCTTATGTCTCGGTAGGATCGAGACACAAGAGGTGGCAAAAACAAAGGGGGAAATGACCATAAGGAGGCAGAGTAGACCCCCCTTGACCCCCTAGGTTTGATGTGGGGGCTATAAAAGGGCCCCGCGGGACAAAAAAAATTTTTGTTTTGATTTGCGCAGGGGGAGCGCCCAGGACGCGCATCGTGGAACGTTCCGGGGAGCGTACCATGGGGAAAAAAGAATGATAGAGTTTTTTAAAAATGTAGCCTTTTTTTATAAATTGGAGGTAGTTCTAAAAAGAACTGGTTTTTTTCTTCTTTTTGTTGTTTTATATTTTTTTTAATTTTTTTTGAACATTTTGTACTTTATTTGGCTTTTATGAACTATTTTATATTTTTTTTGTTATTTTTATGGGGAGAAACAAAAAACAGGGAATTGAAAATGGCTCAACTGGAGCAAAAAAAAACCATGAAAAAATTATGGATTTTTGGGGCATTTGTGGTTGTCACCAGCACGGTTGATGAGCGTTATGCTTTGCTCACCATAGGTGATGGTCTTACCACAAAAAATACAAGAGATCTTGTATTGCCCAAACTTTTGTTGAATGTTTGGGACCCGATGGAGTGGGTTGCTTTCGTTTGGAGGTGCTGGGTGAAGATTGGGGCGGGTTGCTGGCCATTTCTCTCACCTCTGCCGCAGCATAGTTGTTGGGATGCTTGCGCTGCATGTGCCGAATCATGGTGTTATTACCAAATGAATATTTCTTATTAGGGTTCCCCCTTGAAAGTTCAATGCCACAGATTTGGCAAGCCACCTTTGGCACATTCACTTTCTTCTTGGCCTCTGGGATGGAAAAAAACTCCCATACAATGTGCTGCTTTGGCCTGTATGGGGTATTGTCTTCTGGCAGCCACCTCCTCCCCTCCTCCTCCTCTAAAACTGCGCTTTCCGGGGCGCGCACGGGAGCGCTCCAGGGCAAAAAAAAGAAAAAAAAATACTATTATATAAATATACAATATAGGATTCATTATAAAAAATGTTACATTTCATAGGTTTGAGGCCCTATACATAGTTAGGAATTAACATTTAAAAACACCTATGAAATTCACTGAAAAAAACATAGGTTTCACACCAGTTATAGTTAGGAATTAGCATTTAAAAAACCTATTAAATTCACTGAAAAAACCATAGATTTCACACCAGTTATAGTTAGCTGGAAATTTTACTGACATAAAACCATAGAAATTCCAACGTTATAGTTAGTTGGACTCACTATAACAAGCGCGCCTGCAATGCACTGCTGATGACGTCACATATTACATCACTCATGACATCGTCAGTGACATCACTCATGACATCACTTATGATACCATCCTTGTGACAGAGTGACAGACCTCCTTTTAGTGTAATGTAACCCTTGAAACACATATTCAAAATAGAAACTAACATTTTCAAAAAAATGGAGATACCCATACCAGTTACAACAACCAATTCAGTAATTCTACCATCTATATACACATCCACTCATTTACCAACAGTTCTATATAGTCACTCATACATATACTCACTCATCATATGTAGTCATACATCTATACATCCAGTTATACACTGACAGTCATCCAAAAGTTACTCACACACATACTCACACATGCAAATAAATTATTGAACATCCATTTATTTGCATATAAAACTATACACACACTACCTCCTTACTTCTAAGGAAACTTACACAACTTACTCTCTTAAACAATCACTTATGTAAACACATAGGGCCCGATTCACAGAACTAACTTAAGACAAAATCCTAAACTTACTACTTTTGGTATTCACAGAAGTAAGGATTTTTTCTTAAGTTTGTCTTAAGACAGAATTAAGTTAGGATTTTGTCTTAAGTCTGTCTTAAGACACACTTAAGACAAAATCCTAACTTCTGTGAATACCAAAAGTAGTAAGTTTAGGATTTTGTCTTAAGTTAGTTCTGTGAATCAGCTCCATACTTATTTAAACAGGAACTCTTACAATCTCTTACTCTCACATATACTCACTTATATACCTCAAAACTCACATACACTAGATTAAAATATATGTCGTTACTAAAAAAGACAATAGTGAGACAGTCATTCACTCACTAACACACACATATACACACTCATCCACCCATACAGTCCTGCACATATGCTGTCTTCAAAACACATACAAACAGTGAGTCAGTCCCCAACCCATGCAGCTACTTATACACAAAGTGAAACACTGATACATATATTTCAATATTTAAAAGTTACTCGCTAATATATGTATTCAATAAAATACACTTAATAAGGCAGTTAACCAATCATTTTTTTTTTAAAAAACATCCATTTACACACTTATTTAACCATTTATTCTTCCATCAACCTTTACAAATACAAATATTAAACATATACATTTTTCAGAAAGACACACATTCACTGGCTGGTGTCATCAGTGATGTCATGAGTGATGTCACTGACGATGTCATGAGTGATGTAATATGTGACGTCATCAGCAGTGCATTGCAGGCGCGCTTGTTATTGCCCCGGTTACTTACCGGTAATCTTCATTACTCCGAGTATAGTCTTCCTCGCCACATGACTTACATAGTGAGCATAAGCTCCACGACAGAACCCTCCAAAGCAAAAAAAAAAAGGCCTCCCACTCCCTCCCAACATGGCCGACCAGTCCCACCTGACCTCTCTAAGAGGCGGGCCGGCCCAACCAACAGCCTGAACTACCAAGCAAACAATGAAGCCGATAGCTAGACAGGGAGGGGGGAGGGAACTCATGTGGCGAGGAAGACTATACTCGGAGTAATGAAGATCACCGGTAAGTAACCGGGGCATTACCTCCTCGTTAGTCTTCCTCGCCACATGACTTACATAGTGAGCAAATACCCAAGCCAACAAGGCTTCATTGACCACCATAAGAACAACCCCACACGGTGCTGCAGAGAAACCAACACAAGGTTGAATTAGAACAAATGAAAAGAAAACAGGGATCACAGGAAACCTGAAATCAAGACATAAAGGAAAAGTAGGCCAACCAGGAGCCGCAGCACCTGCACTCAGAACGGCCCCAGCGAAGTGCCCAGGGACAGCACCCCCCAAGACAATGCGATAGTGTACCCTGAACAAGGTGGGGGACGACCACGTCGACGCCCGACAAATCTCCACAGAGGAGACACCCATGAAGGGGGCCCAGGACACAGAGCCACTCCCCGTGGACCGACCCCGGACCCCCGCCGGAACCACCGAACCCAGCGAAGCATAGGAAAAAACGATAGCCTGTGTAAGCCAGCGACTCAAGTTGGAAAGAGAGGGCAAGTGGCCCGAACGAACCGGACCGAAAGACACAAACAGGCCATCCCACCGGGAAAGGGAAGACGTGTGCTCAAGAGAAGCCAAAACAGCACGCCAGACAACCAGCACGGACAAGAGAGGAACCTTGTCGGCAGGGAAAGGCGGTAAAGCCACCACCCGAGCCCGGGACACCAGGGAAGGAACCCCGGGAAGGAAACGGGGGACATGCCGGAGGAACAACCTGTCCGGCAAAACCCGCAAGAAGGGAGGGGAGCGGAGGCACGACCCCCGCACGCCCATCCGCCCAGCAAACACCACTGCCACCAGAAAAAAACCACCTAAAAGGTGAGGAACCGCAAAGCCACCGAGGCCAGGGGCTCAAAGGGCGGACCCTGAAGAGCTCGTAGAGCGAGAGAGAGAACCCAAGGGGGAGACAGGCAGAGCGTCCGAGGGCGACGGAGAAACCAACTCCGGAGCCAAGCGAGCCACCAGGGAAATCAGCCCGTCGAACACCGGACTGCGGAAGGCCCGCAAGGCAGCCCACTGGGCCCACAGGGAAGAAGGGGCCACGCCCAAGGAAAACCCCACAGCCAGGAAATCCAAGACCCGCAAGGGGTCCACGGAGGCGGGGTCAGCACCAAGCCGACCGCACCAACGCGAGAAGGAAGCCCAGTGCCGGGCACAGGAAGAGAATGTGGAAGACCTGCGGGAGCCCAGCAGCAAAACCACAACCCCAGAAGAACAACCCCGAGCAAGCAGCGTCATCCGCTCAAGAACCAGGCCTGCAGAAGGAGTCAGGCCAGCAGATAGAGCCGGCTCAACACCGACTCCGGGAGCGGGGGACCCAACCACGGAACGGGAGGAACGGGAATGGCCAGTAGGCCTGAACCGCCAGCTCGCAAAAGGAGAGGGTACCAGGGGCGGCGGACCCCGCCGGGAACCACCAGAAGCACCCCGGCCCTGCCCAAGCGAATCCAGCAGAGGACCCGAGGTATCCCTGGGAACGGGGGAGACGCGTACAGCCGACCGAAAAGGTCAAGCGAACGACAGGGCCTCCACCCGGACCCGGGAGGAGAGAGTAGAACCTGGGCAGGAGGGCCAAGTCCCCGTCCACGAACAGATCCACCGGAGGCAGACCGAGTCGAGGCACCGGGAGCCGAAACACCACCGGGGTCAGGGCGAGACAAGGCAACGAAGGAAAGAACCGACTCAGTCGATCCGCTTCCACATAGACGGACCCCGGGGGAAAGACAGCCCGAAGGGACAGGACCGGCGACACCTACACCACCAGGTCGACAGACCCGACCAAGACATGGGGACCTTGAAGCACAGGTGCAAAAGACGGCAGGCCAGGAGGACTGCCAGCAACACCCGAAGCACGAGGAGCTGCACGACTGCAGGAGATCCCAACGACCCCCAAACGACCCGGCGCCAAAGGACGCCCCCCCTGAAAAGAACCAGAGGGAAGCACCGGGCCCAGGCACACGACCCCCGAAGGAGGACAAGCCCGAGACGGGAACCGAAGGGACCACCGCACATAGAGCAGGGAGCCGACGGAGGAGAGACACCGCCTGACGTGAAGCCTCACCCATGAAAAAGACGAGGCCGAGATGTTTCACACGTCCAGACAGGGAACACCAAGACCCCCACCCGGCGAAGAAGATCCACCAGGCGGGCCAGGAGCACAGTTCCCACCCACGGGCCAGAAGGCAAGTCCAACGGAAGTACCCGCAACCGAGAGTGGGAACCCCCACTCGCAGGCCGGCCCCACAGGCCAACCCCTGGTCCCAGAAAAACCTACAGGCGAGACAAGGGAAGGAGTAGGTACCCTAACCCGTCGAGAAGGTGGGACCCCGCGGAAAGTCCGCAAGACCGGACACCGGCCAGCAAGCCCAAAGAGCCCAAGAACCGTGACAGCAACGTCCCAATATAGGCACTGAGGCGAGAATATCCGGTCAGGGGAATTAATGAGCCCGAGACCCACCGGGGCAGGAATCGAACCCTGGTCCCTGGCAAGAGCTCTGCATTGAGGTCTGCCTGCTCTAACCATTGAGCCACACTTCTCCCTTGATCGCGCCCCAGGAGCCGGGGGACAAATCCGTGCCTTAGCAGAGCTGCCCGAGGACGGCAGCCACTAGCTGTGGTGGCCGGAGGACGTAAACAAGCGGCCGGAGACGCCAATCCCTCCACATACCGGAAGGCGAACCCCTACAAAAATCACCGAATGAAAATTTCCCACCTTGGGAAACTACTACAGCACTGGCAGGAATCGAACCCAAGTCCGTGCGGGCAGACCCCACCAAAGGTATAAGCCTTACCTATGAGCCACAGCACCTTGGTCCCTGGACCCCAAGGGCGTCTGCACCACTCCGCGTGCCGCCGCGACCTGCCGCCTGTAAGTGCACCCTACAGCCCTGGCCGCTACACAGGTCGCACCTGGCAGAGCAATGCCCCACCCACAAGAGGCGGGAGGCACCCGGAGCCAACCCCAGCGCTGCAACCAGCCGCGGGTCCTAGGGAAGCCACAGAAATTCCCGTCAGGAGGCGGAAGCGACCAGCGCCGTGACCCGAGGCTGCAGAAAAAAAACACCCGGACCCGGCCAGCAGAGCCCCCGAGGACCCGCCGACCGACGAGGTAGGACCGAGCCCGCCCCCGCAGCCAGTAGATAGGAGCCGTATTACCGAAGAATGTCGGTATTTGCAAGCGCCTAAGCGACCCCGTCAGGCGAGGCACGTTACACGCAGGCAGACCCAAGTAACAGGGACATGGCCGGGAAGCGGCAAAGACCCCGGGGTCACACCCTGCGATGCGCCCCCTCGCTCTAAAGTTGCAAAAGCCCCACCAAGGACAAGCACAACAGGCCCCCATACAGAATGCAGTAGCCCCAGGGAAACGCGCCGCACTAACGCGTGCAGACATAAAGTGGAGGCCAGGCATCCTTAGCGTTGTGGAGTTGTAAAGTGTGACTCTATCATCGGAATAGGCACCGAGACGAGAATTATCAGGTCCGTTGAATTTTGAGCCCAAGGTCCGCCGAGGTGGGGAATTGAACCCTGGGCCCGGGCTAGACCTCTGCATCAGGGTCCGCCGCTCTAACCCTTGAGCCACACTTCACCACTGCTAGACAGCGTGAGCCCCAAGGACCCACGCCAGGCGTTTCAAAGGCAACCGGGGCCCCAGCATACACACAGGAGAACCCCCAGCGCCGGACCCAAAGCCCAACTAGTGGCAAGGGCCCGTCAGTAACGACCAGGGGAGACACGGGAATGCAGAAACACCCCACACCCCCGGCCGCCCCCCCCCTGTAAACCCTTGGCACGCTATAGCAGCACCTAACCGGCCCCACAGGACCGGGGGAAGGAAGAGGGGGGGGGATTTTTAGGCATAAGACACCAGGGACCGCTAGAGCAGGATCCTCAACCCTAAAACCCAAGGGCCAGCTCACGCCGGCCCATCTTACCTGAACAGCGCCTCTGGAGAGAATCGCGCAGAACAAAAAAAACAGGCTGTTGGTTGGGCCGGCCCGCCTCTTATAGAGGTCAGGTGGGACTTGTCGGCCATGTTGGGAGGGGGTGGGAGGCTTTTTTTGCTTTGGAGGGTTCTGTCGTGGAGCTTATGCTCACTATGTAAGTCATGTGGCGAGGAAGACTAACGAGGAGGTAATGTGAGTCCAACTAACTATAACGTTGGAATTTCTATGGTTTTATGTCAGTAAAATTTCCAGCTAACTATAACTGGTGTGAAACCTATGGTTTTTTCAGTGAATTTAATAGGTTTTTTAAATGCTAATTCCTAACTATAACTGGTGTGAAACCTATGTTTTTTTCAGTGAATATATATATATATATGTCTTAAGTGACCCAACCTTTCCAGTTTTTAATTTGCCACAAAGTGTTGGCTTCCTCAAGTCCCAAGGTGGCACGATCTATATGAGCATAAGTCATGACTTTATCAAGGAAAAGGTTTCTGCATGCCTTAGCATCCATGTCCTTATGTAGAAAAAGAAGCAGATTCCGTGCGTCCAACAATGCCTCCTTAGCACAGTTCAACAGTCTCCATGCAGTGGGGGGACGTTGTGCAGAAATGTCCTGTCCAAAAAAGAAGGGCATGGAAAGACAAGGTAGAAAGGGAGCGACCTTTGACCCTGCCTGCAGGTAGGTCGCCCCCCCCAGCCGCTACACTGTGCTCCTGCGAGGCCGTGACGCTGTCGCCTTGCTCCCGCTGCCTGCCTCGTGCTGAGTGAGTCCTTCTGGTCTCCTTGGTAACCTGCTCCTTCCTTGTTTCTCTGCTGCTGACCCTTGTGCCCTTGTGCCCCTTCCCTCGTGTGTGCTCCCTGTGCCCCTTCTCCCACTTATTGCCTGGTTTCACCCCCTTGTTTTCTGCCGTTTTTCCCATTTCTCCCTCCCTCTCCCTCCGTGCCATCTTCCCGCCGCTGCGTCTCTGCGGCCCCACCCCCGCTGTCCCATTCGCCACCCCGCTCCCACCTCCCAGCTGCTCCGCCCTCCCACAGCCCCTCTTACGGAGGCCGCGCAGCGGGCACGCCGCTGGCGCACCGAAGGTACGCCAAAGGCAAGCCCGTCTGCGCCCGTCCGCGCCTGGACCGCACCCAGCGCCAGAACCCCTGGACCAAGTGCCCCCGCAACGCCAGACTGCACTACGACTCCAGCACCCTCCACGCACTCAACATAGGACGAGACCAACCCTGCTACCGGGCCACCCCGAAACGCACCCAAGGGCCCTTCGCCTGCCGGAACTGCAGATTCACCAGCATCCAGCCCTCCAAACCACCAGCCAGAGAACCCAACCACCTCCGCTGCATCCTCCTCAACACCCGCTCCGCTCGCAAGCACGCCATCGAACTCTGGAACCTCCTACGTCGCCTTCCTGACGGAAACCTGGCTGAACGCCACCTCAGCACCAGACATCGCCATAGCCATCCCACAGGGCTACAAGATCTCCCGCAGTCTTAAGGTCTGGCAGACTTTTTCCTACATACTTTGTCCCTACTGAGCTTTTCCATTCGAGAATTCCACAAAAAAGTAAAAATCATTTTCTGAATTTTCTGCAAAGTGCGGTGCTGAGGAGGAAACACCATAGCAATGTATAGCAATAAGGGGAACAAAACAGCTTTAATTACCAACACCTTCCCTTATAGTGTGAGCTTTCGCAAAGACCACAGAGAAGGCTTTTTCAATAGTTTAGTCTGAAGTTCCTTCCAATTTTGTTCCTCATACCCTTGGCCCCCAAAATATACTCCTAGAATTTTCGTGGGTTCTGTGGTCACAGTTCCTTGTAAATGCGCCAGCCGATCCCAGGGTCCTGTGGTCAAGCCTACACTCTTGTCCATGATTAAACATAACCCTGAAACTCCTTGAAAAAGAGAGGCTTGTAAAAGAGTTCTGTGCACAGAGGCCTGAATAGTACATAATACTGTCACATCATCCATGTATGCTACGACTTTATTCTGGACCCCAGAACGCCCAGGTACAAAAACCCCTTTTACCAATCTGTCCTTTCTAAGTTTGCACAAGAAAGGTTCCAACGCACAAACAAAAGGGATGGGAGATATTGGACACCCCTGACGTACCCCAGTGCAAATGGGAAATCCAGCGGTGTAAAAGCTGTCGATACTCACTTGCCTGCGCGCTCCCTGGTAAAGGGTCTGTATCATTTTAATAAAAGTAGGAGGAACATTCATTGTTTTTAAAACCAGAAAAAGAAAATCATGAAAAACTTTATCAAAAGCCTTGTGAAAATCCAGGCTGAAAACAACCAGGGGTAGCGCCCTATCTTCATTGTACCAGAGTGCATCTCGTAAAGTAACAAGGCTATCCACAATAGTGCGCCTTCTGAAAGCGCAAGCTTGATCTGGCTGTACACAAGCATGCATGACTGCTCGAAGGCAGCGTGCAAGTACCTTAGCTATCAATTTGGAATCGACATTCAGGAGCGTGATTGGTCTCCAATTATTGAGGGAGGTTTCATCCCCTTTCTTATACAAGAGGGAGATCACCCCAGCGGAGAAATCTGCAGAAAAAAGGTTATTAGAAAAACCTGTGTTCATTATTGCCATGTAATCAACACACAACAGGGTCCAACATTTTCAGTAAAACTCCCAAGTGAGCCCATCCAGTCCAGGGCGAGAACCTCTGGGAGAGGACTGTAGTGCCAACAGAAAGTCTTCTCCATCAAAAGGCTGTTCCAGGAGGTCAATCTGGGTCGCATTGAGACCACCCTCCAGCCCTTAACAATATTCCTCATGGTCCTAAAAAGAAGAAGGGTGTTGTGGGGCAGCGTATAAGCATGAATAAAAATCAAATGCTATTTGTTGGCAATGTTCAACACCTTGCATGATATCCCCTTTTCCTTACGCAACCTTGTCAGTAATTTGTGTGAGGATTTAGCTTTTTTAAAGAAAAAGGATGTGCATTTTTCATTCTCCTGATAGTATTGAACTTGAGAGTGAAATATCATGGCTCTATTTTTACGTTTCATCCAATCATTCATATCTATTGTGACTAATCGGATGTCTTCCTTAATGTCTTTGCCTGCCTCTCACAATTGTTTGAGAAGAATAAAGTGTCGATGTAGTTTCTGAAAATCGTCCCATTCAGCCAGTGCTTAATTTGTAAAATATGAAGTTAAGGTGCTCACAGTCTTTAACGAGGCCCCACCCACTTCCCCAGCTCCGCCTACTCCCTCTCGTGGCCCCACCCACATCCCTTTATTGGCTCCACCCACATCTACAAGCCTCAACACATCGGAGTCACCTCCTCCCTTATTGAGTTCCGCAAGAAGATGAAGGGCTGGCCTTTCACAAAAGCAACTCAGGCAGAAGGAAGAAATAAAAAGAAGGTGAAAGGAAGAAATGAAGGGATAGAGGGAGAAACACAGCATGTATGTTTGTAAAGCACATATTCAGTAGAGGAGGCCTTGACACCAAATTAAAAATGTTGTTATCCAGCTCAATTGCACTAATTTTATCTAAAGACTAGCAGCCTGTCCCGTGGTTGTCCGGGTATGAATTGCTGCCGGCCAGTAGTATATTGTTTCGTAGGATTTCATTTTGATAGCATTTCTTATCTGTGACAGGCCTGTGAAACGCTACGATTCACAGTGCACTGCTGATGCACTTAAGAGTGCGCGTTCAGTAGTGTGTGAACTCGAGTTTCGCTACTTTATTTTCCTTGCAATATTATATAGCGCGAACTCGACAACATGGCATGAGCACAATTTACATTACAGAAGAACACAGTGATTTGTGGTAGGCACGGGGAGACAAAGCGATTTGCCTGGAATCACAGGATGTTGAGCTGATGCCGAGATTGTAACGTAGCTCCCCATCTCTAAAGTTCACAATTCTAGAACTTGTGGTGGGAGGTGTGTCTAAAAGTGTATGTCGGTGCTGGGCATCAATGAGAGAGACCTGTGCATTTTTCCAATTGGTGGTGAAAAAATATGAGTATGTTGCTGGAGATGTGGGCCGCCGTGCCACCAATGTACTTACGGGGGAGGGTAAACACCCATTATTCCGCAAATTTCTTTCCGCATACCATCACTCTGCATACTTTCATTACGAAAGTACCATGACTCCGCAATGCCATTATAACGCATGGCATTACATTTTGTATGCTTTTACCACGCATACATTTACAACGAAATTCGTTGTAAATGCATGAATGGTAAAAGCATGTTTTTTAAAAATGTTTGGATAAGGCAAGTATGGGTATAGGGGTATATGTTTTGGGGTACTGAGGTATATGTTTTGGGGTGTTTGGGTATTTTAATGGTTCAGATATAGTTTTGGGTTATGGGATACAGGGGTATTTTTAGGGTTCAGGGCTAGGTTTGGGTTTTGGGTGTATAGGGGTATTTTAAGGGTTCAGGGCTAGGTTTGGGGTTTGGGGTACAGGGGTATTTTAGGGTTCTGGGATAGGTTTGGGTTTTGGGGTACAGGGATATTTTTAGGGTTCAGGGGTAGGTTTGGGTTTTGGGGTACAGGGGTATTTTAAGGGTTATGGGCTAGGTTTGGGTTTTGGGGTACAGGGGTATTTTTAGGGTTTAGGGATAGGTTTGGGTTTTGGGGTACAGGGTATATTTAACGGGTTAAGATGGGTTAGTGTTTAAGGGTGTTGGGGTATTTTATAGAATAAGGGTGGGTTATGATTATGGGGTGCAGGGGTATTTAAAGTAGGGGTGGGCAGAATTGGCGCAAACTTGGTACAATAAATCCGCAATATTTTGTTCCGTCAGATTTCCAATTGTTAAAACAGAAACCTCATATATTCAAGGTAAAGTATTTCTACATGCTAAAATGCATATAGTCATTTCACAAAAGTGAAATTAGCTTCCAGCAAGCAGTGAGAGAGGTGATGATTTTGAGACCAAGCCCCTGCAAAGCATTATGGGACGAGATTAGCAGTGGGAAGTGAATATTATAGTATCCAAATAATTCTACAAAGAGCTGCAATTCACCTTGTTCTCCCCAGTTGTCCGCAAGAGGCAAATGCAATAGCATTTTAAATATTATACATCAAGCTGCAGTTCACCTCATGGTCCCTAGATGTCCCTGATGAGGCAAATGCAATAGCATTTAAAATATTTCACATCAAGCTGCAGTTCACCCCATGTCCCTAAATGTCCTTGATGATGCAAATGCAATAGCATTTAAAATATTATATATCAAGCTGCAGTTCACCTCGCCGTCCCTAGATGTCCCTGATGAGGCAAATGCAATAGCATTTAAAATATTATACATCACGCTGCAGTTCACCTCGTCGTCCCAAGATGTCCCTGATCAGTAAAATTCCAAAACATTGAAACCCTTTCATGAATGCTAAAAATGATGCTAAGCTTATCCCATAATGCTTTGCAGGGCCTTTAGTCGTATTTTTGCCCATAACTGTGCTTGGGGTGGTTCTAAGAGAATGGAACCTCCACTAAATTACTATTTAAAGGGAGCAGGAATGTATAGAACCTGGGAAGAAAAAACAACACTCGTGACGGAATGCCCCCAGCGATTGTCACGCCCCAGCACACACCCACAGCACAATGCAGACACGCCCACAAGGGACTACTTTGCTGGCAAGATTCTTTTACATTTTAAATGTATGTGGTGGGTGTCTGCAAAGCCTATGTCCTTCTGCTGCAACTGCCCTTTCCAACGCTGTATTGGGTGTTGTGATTGGTGCTGTGGTTCCCGAGTTTACCAGGCCAAAAGGTGCAAGTTCTCTCTTTATAATAGTAGTATAGATGAAAGACTAAGTGGCCACACCAAGATTTCAATTTATGACCCTGAGATAGAACACAGATTCCTGGAGTAGATATAAACATATGTGCAAGAAGGAAAACATTAAAATGGAGAGTGAGGGAGGAGGAGAGGTCTGAAGGCAAAGATAGATGCAGTAGACAATGTGAAAAGAAATGTGGGGCCCGATTCACAGAACTAACTTAAGACAAAATCCTAAACTTACTACTTTTGGTATTCACAGAAGTTAGGATTTTGTCTTAAGTTTGTCTTAAGACAAACTTAAGACAGACTTAAGACAAACTCCTAACTTAAGTCTGTCTTAAGTCTGTCTTAAGACAAACTTAAGACAAAAACCTAACTTCTGTGAATACCAAAAGTAGTAAGTTTAGGATTTTGTCTTAAGTTAGTTCTGTGAATCGGGCCCGTGGAGAGCAGAGCTTGGGATTGCAAGATTGGAGTGGAACGTGATGAGAAGGAAAACTGAAAATAGGAGAAAGGCAAGGGAAGAAAAGTGTACAGTGGGGAGCGTGTGAGAGTACAGTGGAAGGGCAAGATGGAAAGGTGGAACAATGAAAAGCATTTAATGAGGGGAGGTGGCAATTGAGAGAAAACGCAGATGTAGGCAGAAAGTGAAGTAAGATTGGAGAGAAGTGAAGGAGTCAGGTATGAAGGGGAGGAAGAATACTGAGATAGAGCAAGCAAAGAGTACACCTCTGCTTAATTAAATACTATCAGCCCGTCCCGACGTTGTCCGGGTATGAATTGCTGCCGGCCAGTAGTATATTGTTTTGTAGGATTTAGTTTTGATAGCATTTCTTATCTGTGACAGGCCTGTGAAACACTCCGATTCACAGTGCACTCGTGATGCACTTAAAAGTGCGCCTTCAGTAGTGTGTGAACTTGAGTTTCCCTACTTTATTTTTCCTTGCAATATTATATAGCGCGAACTCGATAACATGGCATGAGCACAATTTACATTACAGAAGAACACATTCATTTGTGGTAGGCACGGGGAGACAAAGCGGTTTGCCTGGAACCACAGGATGTTGAGCTGATGTCGAGATTCGAACGTAGCTCCCCAGCTCTAAAGTTCGCAATTCTAGAACTTGTGGCGGGAGTTGTGTCTAAAAGTGTATGTCAGTGCTGGCCATCAATGAGAGAGACCTGTGTATTTTTTCAAATGGGCGGTGAAAAAATATGAGTATGTTGCTGGAGATGTGGGCCGCTGTGCCACCAATGTACTTACTGGGGGAGGGTAAACACCCATTATTCCGCAACTTTCTTTCCGCATACCATCACTCCTCATACTTTCATTAAGAAAGTACCATGACTTCGCAATGCCATTATAACGCATGGCATTGCATTTTGTATGCTTTTACCACGCATACATTTACAACGAAATTCGTTGTAAATGCATGAATGGTAAAAGCATGTTTTTTTAAAATGTTTGGATAAGGTAAGTATGGGTATAGGGGTATATGTTTTGGGGTACTGAGGTATATGCTTTGGGGTGTTTGGGTATTTTAAGGGTTCAGATATAGTTTTGGGTTATGGGGTACAGGGGTAGTTTTAGGGTTTAGGGATAGGTATGGGTTTTGGGGTACAGGGGTATTTTTAGGGTTCAGGGCTAGGTTTGGGTTTTGGGGTATAGGGGTATTTTTAGGGTTTAGGGGTAGTTTTGGGTTTTGGGGTACAGGGGTATTTTAAGGGTTCAGGGCTAGGTTTGGGTTTTGGGGTACTAGGGTGTTTTTAGGGTTCATGGCTAGGTTTGGGTTTTGGGGTACAGGGGTATTTTAGGGTTCAGGGGTAGGTTTGGGTTTTGGGGTACAGGAGTATTTTTAGGGTTCAGGGATAGGTTTGGGTTTTCGGGTACAGGGGTATTTTTAGGGTTCAGGGGTAGGTTTGGGTTTTGAGGTACAGGGGTATTTTAAGGGTTCAGGGCTAGGTTTGGGTTTTGGGGTACAGGGGTATTTTAGAGTTCAGGGGTAGGTTTGGGTTTTGGGGTACAGTGGTATTTTAGGGTTCAGGGCTAGGTTTGTGTTTTGGGGTACAAGGGTATTTTTAGGGTTCAGGGGTAGGTTTGGGTTTTGAGGTACAGGGGTATTTCAAGGGTTCAGGGCTAGGTTTGGGTTTTGGGGTACAGGGGTATTTTAGAGTTCAGGGGTAGGTTTGTGTTTTGGGGTACAAGGGTATTTTTAGGGTTCAGGGGTAGGTTTGGATTTTGAGGTACAGGGGTATTTATAGGGTTCAGGGCTAGGTTTGGGTTTTGGGGTACAGGGGTATTTTTAGGGTTTAGGGATAGGTTTGGGTTTTGGGGTACAGGGTATATGTATAGGGTTAAGATGGGTTAGTGTTTAAGGGTGTTGGGGTATTTTAAGGAGTAAGGGTGGGTTATGATTATGGGGTGCAGGGGTTTTCAAAGGGAGCAGGGTGGGATTAGCACATGATATGAGAGATGGCATGAAGGGCGGAACGTACCACACGCCCCCATCGTTTGTCACGCCCCCAGCACACGCCCACAGCACAACGCAGACATGCCCACAAGGGACTACTTTGCTAGCACAGTTCATTTACCTTTTAAATGTATATGGTGGGCATCTGCATAGCCTATGTCCTTCTGCTGTAACTGCCCTTCCCAACGCTGTATTGGGTGTTGTGATTGATGCTGTGGTTCCTGAGATTACCCGCCTCAAAGGTTTGGGCTCTCTCTTTATTATATTAGTACTAGCAGCCCGTCCTGACCTTGTTCGGGAGCAATCAGGCATAAGGGCCCCCATCCGCCCTGGCCCCCGCCCGCCCCGACATTGTCCGTGGGACTCCCGGAGTAGCAGCCCGTCCCGACCTTGGCTTCAGGGCCCCCGCCCGTCCCGACATTGTCCGTGGGTTCCCCGGAGCCTTACCTCATCCGCCGCACCTCCCTGCGCTCCTGAGTTCACCGGTCTGCCGCTCCTTGCCGCTCCTCCCCTCTCCTCCCCGCCTGCCCGCGCTCCTCTCCGCTCCTCCCAGCCTGTCCGCCGCTCCTCACTGCTCCTCCCCACCTGTTCACCGCTCCTCCCCGCGCTCATGTCCGCCGCTCCTCCTCGTGCTCCTGGACGTCGCTCCTTCCCGCGCTCCTGATGTCAGCACGCACGTCGCGGCCGGCGCTACTTCCATGGGACTACTTTTTTTTTTTCCTCGTAAATTTTTTAAATAACGTCTATTTTTTAAATTCATATAGCCTATGTCCATCTGCACACCCTGACAATTTCAACGATGTATCGGGTGTGTGGATTGGCGCTGTGGTTCCCGAGTTCACCCGCCTCAAACGTTCAAAGTTCTTCCTTTATAATAGTAGTATAGATATCAGATATGGATATGGATATGGATACAGTCATTAATTATGTAAAGTTTGGAGGTGACAGGAGTGTATCATTCTTGGCCTGTCTCATCAAAGCACAGCAGTGTTGTCCAAGACACACAATAGTGATTCTTTAACTGTGTTAAGATTTATGCCATAAAAAGATGTTTTGCTATGTCACAATAGTAATTCCTGATAAAACATAATAAAGTGTCAGTTATACCATTCAGATTTCTCGTTGATGGAGAACCACACATGCTTCAAACAAATTGTTTCAGACTGTAAGTCGCAAAATCCCACTGCCACCTATTTTCAAATGAAGTCAGACATTCAACTCCATTCAGACAGGCTTCCACACATACTTTTTAACTAATAAAGCACACAATTCAACTGAGACTGCCACCAGTGCTATAGGAGTTCATTATTTAATCTCCAAAATCCAGGACCCTTTTGAGGCCGGCCTGGTGTTGTGAACCAAACTATATTGTGATCTGAGAAAAGTACATGTGTAAGGCAGCATTTATCCGCACTCTAGGCAGGAGCGTGCATTACCATGGTCCGCCTCCCACGTGAAGCCGCTTCCAGGAGGATGGTGTTTCCTATAAGTGTCATAGAAATCCAGATCATGAATTAGAGACAACAAAAGTTTAGATGTGAAATCCAGTGTGCAAGCAGCCTGAGTACCCTGCCTATCTTTGACATGCAAGATGCAGTTAAAATCTCCCACTAGGAGGGTTGGTGTGGCACCTGAAAGAAAAGGTTTTATGATGTGAAACAACTGCCCCCCCCCCCCCCCCCCGTTTTAGTGGCCGGAGCATATACAGCACATCATTCTAAAGGGAGTCCATCCATTAATATTGACAGCAAAAGAGCCCTCGCTGGCCACAGGATTGTTTCCTCTATTATTTGCCAATGTTTATTTTAAAAAAGAATCACAATACCATCATTCTTGTTGGCGCCCCCAGACCATGCTGAGGGCCCATAGGGCCAGTATTGCTGAAAGGAGAAATACTTTGGTTGATAAGAGTGCCAAAATTCCTGTAAACAAATAACTTCATAAATGGTATGCCTAAAATAATCAAGGACTGTCCTCCCACGCAATTCCTTCCCCAAACCTCTCACATTACAAGAGGCTAGGGATATGGCCATGATGAATAAAGGAAAACAAACCGCCATAAAAACACTGCTTAAGTGAGAGCTTTTTCCCCCACAACAACACATGCAGACTTAGATCCTTCATCATTACTCTGGAGAGTGGATGCCGAAAACAGGGCCTCCAAATCTGGCGTCCTCTCCAAGTCAAGAACTGGACTGTCAGTAATTTCTAGCACCTGGGCAACTTCTTGAAATGCCTCCTCTGAATCAGAGAGGCTGAGCAAGGGGTCAAACCTTCCCCCTCCAGAAAAATTATCCAGAGAGGAAATGCGACGCTTAGAGCGGATAGAAGGAGGGGAGTCCACTACGTGTTGGGAGGTGCAGGATTTTCGCTTATTCATGGCATAAGTTGTCCACCCACTGTGATCCATCTCCTTTGGTTGATTTTTGATCACACCAGATGGGGCCACTTGCAAAACAGGGGATTCTGCTACTTTTTTCACCATTTTGACTTTACGCTGCGGTTTAGGAGGTGGTGGCACTGTGGGAGAAATGATAGAAAAAACTGTTTCAGGCACCTCTGTAGGTGAAATTTCAGACGTTGAGGGTACCTGATCAACACCTGGAGTAGGAACCACAACTGATTGTGTCTTGGACAAACCTGCGTGCCACGCCTTCGTATACAAAGCCTCCTGTTTAAGGCGCAGGGTTTCAGCACGCTCCTTCTCCTCATCTGCTGTCTGCAGGGACTGTAAGTCTATGTCTGAAGGGTCCACCCCATATGCCTCATCATTTTCCACCACATCTCCCTCAGCAGTCTCCTGAGCCACCCCGCATATCCTGATTTCTATGCCATCAATGAGTCCTAAAATCTCAGAGTCAGTAACATCCTGAACCGCAATGTTGTTGCTGCAACATGCAGGGCAGATGAAAGAGGCAGAGAACCCTGCACACTAGCAGCAGAAGCGTAGGAAAGCTTCCCTTTAGAGCAGGTTTTAAACAGATGATCAGAACCGCCACATAGGTTAAATTTTTTAGGAACTACACAGTCTTGGGCTTTGTGATCCGCGCCCCCACAATTCCTGCAAATCATGCCAGAGCACTGTTCCTTAGCGTGTCCAAATTGCTGGCAGAGTCTTCAGAAAAGGGGCTGTCCAGAATACACTAAGAACTCCTTATTTGCCCCCAAAGAGAAAGCCTGATGAGGGTGCACCAGGCCAACTACACCAGCCGGATCCTCCTTAAGCGTGACTATATACTTTCATTTTCCATTCCAGATCCCGCAGATGTTTTTAATTTTTTTCCCACCACTGATGTTACTGCAATAACTATTTAAAAACACCTCAATCAATCTGTGATCAGTATAGGGGTTGTACATATGCACTACCAGAATGACCTCCATTGGGGCAGACATGGAAGTAACAAGGAATCCACAAAAAGGCTGGGTGTTTTTGCGATGTGCCACACATGCCAAAAAATCTTTACAAATAGAATCACTGGAGAAAGTTACATCAAAAATGCCTCGGCTAGAAAATCCTGGATATATTCAATAGCACGCTCACCTTTTCCCACCACAACAACTTCAACGAAGACAACCAACCCTCACCAACCACCCCCGATACCCTGAAACCAGCGATCAACAACTGGACAGCCCTCACCGCCGAAGTCTAATCCCCCCTCAGTTGATACAGAGACTGATACAGATTACACCCAGGAATCATGCCAGCGCGCTAAGAAACGCAAGCAATCTATTTCCCCCATTACTCCATCTCCCTTCACTATTGACCCTTCTAGTATAGTCCATCCTAGATCGTTTGAGTGGTCCCCAGCCATGGCGGTAGCGGAATATATGCAGACCAATCTCGTAAAAGCATTGATAAGGAAGTTAGATCCCGACTTAGATCAGAATGCCCCCATCCAGACCTTCCAAACAAATTTGCCCTGACTCCAGAAATAGACACCTCTATGCAAACCTTTCTCAAGAAATATCGGAAAGATCCCAAAAAAGGTATAGATAGAGCTCTGAGAGCCTGCCAAGATAAGTTACTTGATGTCTCGGGTCCACTGGCAAAGATATTGGAATGGGCACTTCAAGCACAAGAAATGGGTGCAGCTATCCACCCGGAAGTCCTAGCTGGATGGGCTCAAAGAGCAATTTGCCTCCATGGCAATGCGAACTGTGTATTTTCTTCAGAGACACGCAAGTCGGTTTTTGAGGATTGACCTGCAACTGGCGGAACTGGCCTCAGTCGAGCTGGGCCCATTAGCTGAGGGTCAACTCTTTGGCAAATGGTTTGTGAAGGATATCACAACATTTGTAAGCATCTTCATATCCCTGGACAAATTTCAGTCTTCCCTCAAAAGAGTATTCCATCCCCTCTCTGGTAGGGCCGGTCGTGGCAGAGAAAGTTCGACTGGCCGCTACAACCAGCAAGGTCCTCAACTTGGTTTCGTCCCCAGACGCAGAGGCTATACTCAAGAACCAGATCAGGCCGGATTCTACCCCACTAGATCAATGATCTTCTGCGGCCATTACAACAGAAAGATCAATTGAGGTTTCAGAAACAATGACACCCAATCTTCAGGTAACAATTCCTCCTTTTCTCTCTTCGATTCCCTTTGCCCTGTTGTGCACAACTGGGCAAAGATCCCTTCAGATGCATGGATCATGAACACTGTTCGAGGGTATCAAATAGAGTTGGTCTGTGTTCCTACCCAACAGGCTCCTCCTCTCCTCTCCTCTCCTCCTACAAGAGCAGTCTTTTATAGACTCAGAGCTACTAGAACCTTTGAGAAAGCAGGCTATTCCTGCAGGGACCTTCATGTCGGAAGGCATATGCAGCAATGTCTTCTTGGTGCAAAAGAAAGGAGGAGGCCAGAGATTAGTGTTAAATCTCATGGAATTCAAACCCTTTAGTAATTTACAGACATTTCCAGATGAAAACGGCTGGATGGTACTCTTAGACCTAAAAGATGCCTATCTGACAGTCCCAATTTTTCCTTCGCATCAACGATACCTCCAATTTCTATGGAAAGGACAGTGGGTCCGATACCAATCCCTCCCCTTCGGCCTCTCATCAGCTCCCTAGATGTTCACCAAGTTGTTGAAACCGGTGGTGACTCATCTTCGGGAGATGGGAGTTCGCATGATCGTCTACCTAGATTACATGCTTCTGTTGGCACAGGATCAGAATCAGCTATGCACACATCTGCAGTGGACCATGCCGCTATCACAAAAAATCCATGACAACCCACTCCCAACAGGTGGACTTCCTGGGTTTTCAGATCAACTCAATAATGGCACAATTGCTCCTCCCTGCAATCAAGATCTATCCATCAAGAGGGAAATCCTAAAAAAACATTGTCAAGACAGATGGTTTCTTTGAGGTCCCTGGCAAGGATGGTTTGCCTTCTGGCATCCTCGATATTCCCTGGTCCTCTCCAATACAGAGCGTTGCAACGTCTCAAGATTAATTATCTTCAACAAAATGTCAGTTATGATCACTTGATTACCCTGTCACCCAAAGCTCAAGATGAACTGCAATGGTGGTTAGCACACATGGAAGCTTGGGATGGCAAGGCCATTTTCGGTGCGTCTCCAGATGTAGTTAATGAATCAGATGCCAGTCATTGGGGGTGGGGCGCAAGATGTGGAGAATTAGCTACCGGCGGCTGCTGGTCAGCAGAGGAACTGAAACTGCACATCAGTTGTCTAGAGTTGTTGGCAGGCTCATTTGCCGTCAAGTCGATCTCCCCAATAAAGAGCAATTGTTACATCATTCTACGGATTGACAATATGCCAACTGTGAGGTACATAAATCGCCTAGGAGGGACGAGATCCTGTCTGCTAACCAACATTGCTCGAGAGTTCTGGCATTTCTGCCTAGTGCAGAAGATCACGATAATGGTGGAATACATCCCCGGCAAGGACAATCTAGTGGAAAATTGGAATTCCAGGTTCCTGACAGAACTCCATCCTGCCTTGTTTCAAAAGTTCATGAATATTCGAGGCCCTTGTCGGATGAACCTGTTTGCCTCTCGTCTCAACACCCAACTTCCATGGTGATGGGAACGGATACTTTCTTCATCATTGGGGAATTATGCTTTTCCTCCCTTTGCATTGATCCTAAGAGAAGCGGCTCAGGTCCGTCGTCATTCAGCATCATTGGTGCTAGTCACACCTCTGTGAAGATACAATCGTGGTTTCCGACTTGGATCTGCCCATTCAACTTTCTGTTTTTCCGCAGTTACTCCTGGACCCAGTGAACTCCCTTCATTTATTGGTCCTCCAAAATCAACTGATACTCCTGGTTTGGATGTTCTCAGGAGATATGAACAAATTGAAGGCCTTTCATTGGTGGCTGCCGAGTTTATACAACAGGTTTAGGTTCCTTCCTCCTGTAAAGCATATTCTGCAACAAGCAAACGCTGGATGGGTTGGTGCCTTCAATGGAAGGTGGATCCCTTGGGATCAAAGTTGAAAAAGATTTTAAACTGTTTGTCAGAATGTGTGGAATCAGGATTTATCATTAAAGCAAATCTCAGCTAAGCTTACCATGCTGTTATGTCTCATTACTTGCCGTACAGTATCTGATGTACATGCGTTAGATCTAGCAGGGAGGGTATTCTCTCCTCAAGGGGTATAATTCATTATTTCTAGAAGAACTAAATTAGTGTCTCGTTCTGTTGATTATCCTGCCTTTCCTCATAATGATGTGGTGAAATATTAAAAATGTTATGAAGAACGTACCTGATCTCACAGAACCGATCCTTTAGGACCATTGCTATTATCAATTCAGAAGCCTTTAAGCCCAGTAATTGGCGGCCACATTGGCTTGTTGGGTACAGTGGGTTACGATTGAGGCTGTTATAGATGTATCTGTGTATGGCGCTCATTCTGCGAGAGGCATTATGGCCTCTAAGGCTTTTATTATGGGATCCATATTAGAGGATATTCTTAAGGCAGCGGACTGGTCATCCGATTCAATGTTTAAATTTTTTGATTACAAACCAATAGTGCATGTTTCTTCTGTGGTTGGTGGTCAGCTTTGAACCAGCATAATCTGAGTCTCTGGTCCTGCCACAGAATACAAAAATTTCAAGCGTTTGCAACAAGAATTTTATATTCTATTAAGGACACAGAGGCAAGGATTATCCCACCCACTGGGACAGGTAAGGGTTGTGTTGCAACTGTCATGATGTCAAATGTTGTATTTAAACATGTTTTTCTTCCCTCCCTTGAATACCAAACTTATTTAGTTCTTTGGTTTTCAAACTTATTTCTGATTTCAGGAACTGATTCCAAACAGAAGTGACTATATGGAATACCTTCAGGCTACAGGCTCTGCTCTGTTTATGGATAAAGTTCTCTCTTCCGAGACCTGGTATTTAGATTAATTGCTCTCCGTTGAGAACTGGAACTGTCTCCTGTTTTGACTTGCACTAAAGAAAAGACTGCTTGTTGCAAAGAAAGAGGCAGTAAGATGGTGCCCTGCTATTTTGTAAGACTCTGGACTGTTCAGATTGGTTAATGTAAGAGGCGTGGTTCAATGCCTCATGGGACATAAAGGGCCTCATTTATGAGAAATGGCACATCACTGCATGAAAGCAGCGATGCGTCACTTCTCAGTGAGCACTCCTTGTGACATACCTGATGCGTCATATTTAATGTATGACGCATCATGTCGCAAGGAGTTACAGATACGTCAGTATTTCTGACGTATCTGTAAGCGCAAAAGTGACGCATTGCTGGAGTGTGTCACAAAAGTGACGCAACTCCAGCAATGCGTCCTTTCACATGTGGCAAGCTATCGCTAATGATATGCAAAGTGGGCATACCCAACCTGTTAGCGACTGAAAGCAGTCACTAACACAGCTATCGCCTATTAGCAAGGCAGGCTAAGCATGAATACCGCTAAAACCTAACACCTGCTCAGACCACTTCTTAACCTGTATATCCAATGGGAGGTGGATATTCAGGTTAAGACCCTATTAGCCCTAATGCCTGAATATCACTGGATTTCCAGCGATATTCACGCATTGAGCCGCTATCGCCGGATATTTTATTGCTTTTGCGATAAATGTTGCTAATAGCACGTTATCTCGACGATAATATCCGGCGATGTGCGGCGATAAAAAAAAATTGCACTAGGCTCAATTAGCGATAAATATCACTATTTGTTGCTAATATGCCCCGTGGTGTTGTGACATCCACGTTAACAATTCCAAATGCGTATTGGATGATGGGATTCACACCTCCTGCCACTGTTCGTTCTAGCGATAGAACCTGAGACAGTTCACGGGCTCCTTTGGTCAGTAATGGCAGTAATGTTCTATCAGAACAACCCCAAATAGTAAAAGTTGGCTGCCACCCTTTGACATCCATGTTTGTGTCTTGTGAGGCACCTCAGGGTTTAGTCATATGTACATTGAACCAAGGGATCTGTGTGCTGAGGTTGAAGAGCGTTGTTAGACCAGAATGCTGACAGCCCACAAGTGTACTCTAGAACCTCTTCAATACAGGACATCACCACTTTACAATCAGTGCTCTCTAGCTACAAATACGGGCAACAAATACCTATTTTCAACTCAACACAGAACATCTTACCTGTTCGCTCCCTTACAATGATCATACAAGGTTCTATGTCTGATACACCCAATATATGATTCCTTATAAATAGAGTCTCAAAATAAGGAAACTTCCAACTTCAGGTTTTGAAGGAAATTAAACATTTCTGACATCTGACCAACTTAACTCTGTGGTTCATACTTTTTTCCATTCCATTTACTGAGTTTTGCAGACAAACAACACAAAGAAGCACAATGCGGTTGTCGTCCTTTCATGCACATATGTTGCTCTGGATCACAACTGTTAGGATGGTGGTGCACTATAGAATTACTCATGGTGTTTAACACTGGCAACACATTGAACAAGTAATGTACCCCCCTTGACACTTTACAAGGAGATATTAGTGGACATTTCTAAGAATACTGCCAGCTAGGGGACACAGTAGACCGCGTCCAGTGGGGCGATACAGTAAACTTTGGGTGGTAATATTCGAGCGATAGGGCTGGATACAGTGGGATCAGATGCATTAAAGCTGTCTAAATAACTGCATGCAGGTCATGGCTCATTGGAGTTGTATAGGATCACAGGGGTGTGATTCAAGATTGCGATTAGGTCTTCCCAGGAACCCTGGGGGAGTTGGAGGAGGGGATATGTTCCAAAAGGTGAGCTTGAATCTCTGATGTGTGGGAAAGCTAGTATCCATGGCAGGGTGTGGTTGATTTACTCCTCATAGTGACCACCCTTTTAGCTTAGAGTAGTGACAGGTCTATAAATCTGGAGCTTAGTTTGGCCACTCTGGGCCCGATTCACAGAATGAACTTAAGACTCAATCCTAAACTTACTACTATTTTGGTATTCACAGAATGCACTTACGTCTTTTGACATTCACAGAATGCACTTACTAGTTTTGGTATTCACAGAAGTTAGGATTTTGTCTTAAGTTTATCTTAAAATAAACTTAAGACTGACCTAAGTTAGGATTTTGTCTTAAGTCTGTATTAAGTTTGTCTTAAGACAAACTTAAGACAAAATCCTAACTTCTGTGAATACCAAAAGTAGTAAGTTCATTCTGTGAATACCAAAAGTAGTAAGTGCATTCTGCGAATGCCAAAAGTAGTAAGTGCATTCTGTGAATAAGAGTAGTAAGTTTAGGATTGAGTCTTACGTTCATTCTGTGAATCGGGCCCTTTGGGTCTAGTCAGGGAACATACCCAACAAGCATCCCTCCATGGAATGGAAATCCTCGAGTCAAAGTTATGGACCCTGTGCATGTTGTGAGATTAATCAAGGAGTCTGCATTAATCTTTGGTAGGGATTGGAGTAGCAGAAGGAGTTTGGTTAAACAATTCAGAACAAGTCTGTAAAATATTGGCTGTCACAGCTTGTCATCGAAATGGAAATGAATGTAGGGGCATATTACCAAGGCAGGCGAAATGACATTATCGCCGCTTTAGCGGCCGTTTTCGGTCGCTAAGCTGCGATCATTTCATCGCCCTATTAGCAAGCTGTCGCTAACATCAGTTAGCGACAGCTTTTAGGCGATAGCGAGCGGTTTGGGGCCCGCTTTGCATGTCAGCGATATTTATCGCTAATGACATGTGAAGTGGGTGTACCCAAACTGTTAGCGACTGAAAACAGTCGCTAACATCGCTATCGCCTATTATCAATGCAAGCGCGAATATCTCCAAAAACTAACGCCTGCTCAGACCAGTTCTTAGCCATTATATCCAATGGCAGGTGGATATAATGGCTAAGACCCTGTTAGCGATAATGCGGGAATATCGCTGTATTCTCAGTGATATTCACGGATTTCGGCGCTATGGAAATATTATCGCTTTAGAGATAAACGTTGCTAATAGCACATTATCTCAGCGATAATATCCGAAGATGCGCGGCGATAAAAAAATAGCAGCTAAACCTACTTAGCGATAAATATCACTAGTTGTTGGTAATATGCTCCATAGTTCTTCTCTTGAGAGGCCATAGTGGTGATGGAGCTCAGATTTCACCTATAAAATGTATGCATTATTATATGACAAAAAGCTGCTGACAGCATTTCTAAAATGGCACGCAGATTTTGGCGCAAGCAAAATGAAAACATGACATAAGGCCTAGTCAAATGTATTCTTTTTTGAGTGGCATATTTAGTGCATGAAAAGTGAAAACATGAATCAGATGCTTTTAAAGGGGTAACACTTTTGGTGCCTACAAGTGAAAATATGAAAAAAGGCCAGGTCAGAGTGCTTTCATATAAAAACATGCTCAATTAATTAAACAGCCATGTTTAAATGTGATTAATCGATATGTAATCTTACTATAGAATGCACATTAATTTAGAAAATATATGAGTATTTATAAAATAGCATCACATTGTACTTAATTAACATGTATTTTTTTTTTGCAAGTGTAGAAATGTACTGAAATGTGTTTTTACAGGGTAGAAAAAACGTGATCTCAGTTTGCTTTAGTGGACTCAGCTTACTGCAGTTTTGCCCTTGAAGATTAGAATGGAATGCACTCCTCTTCCCTACCAACTTGCAATGAAAGGGCTTTCCTAATATATCACGCCTTCCTGTTTCCGCTTCGACCTTCACTATGTTGCATATTTTTTGTAGCCTGTTTAAACAGTGGAGTGAAGAGAAAAACTCACAATTAATACTTTTTTGTCACTGAAAATTGTAATTATTTTTTAAGTATAAGGATGTGAAGTCATCTAGCACAAGACTAAAATTTGAACAGGAACACGCCTTATTAATGACTATCCAGTCACCCCATGGGGAGACGATATGTTTTGAAATTCTAATTGGACCAGCTACAAGGCCCAAGCATGTGAACATTTGCCTGAAATATGGCTTACAAGTAGGAGGGGTGGCTTTTGCTCATTTTTGCTGAGGGTCAGGCCCAGCTTCTGTGCTGGACACAGAGACAGGGGAAGAGTGAGAAGGAGGCGCTGCGTCTGTGTCTTTTGCAGCTCATGAGACAGAGAGACAGACCAGCACAGCGAGGCAGAGAGGGAGCTGAGAGGATCAGAACAGGTTTAGATTTTAGGTGCTAAACTTTAAATTTCATGCTTTGACTAATTGCTTTTGAAAAAATGTATTTGTCTTATGCATTTATTTCTCTTTAGGGGAGATTTTTGCTATTATTAATTATTGATTAGCCTTGAAAAAACTCACTCTTTTCTTAGAAATTCTTTAAGAGTTTCTGACTGACAATTTTGCGCCACATTTCCTTCCTACATGGGAAGCTTTGTATGCGGAATGTAATATGTTCTGTATTAATGCTAATTTTCCTATTTTCTCAATTCTGTAACCTGATGGATATTTGACTAATGAATAAAGAATCAGAGAAAAAACTTCACTTTTAATTTAGAAAATAAAACCCTTCAAAATACTCACCAACTCTCTTCATTGGCTTAAATAATAATTGTATTTTGATTTTTTATGTTAATGTAAAGTCTCCTGAAGGTAATATACAGTGTCAAGGGCCCAACACCTTTTCAGCGGTAAATAGAATTAGATGAGGTTTTGCATTGAGAAATGACCATGAAATTAACACTGGATCAGTGGCTAAAGCCAACGGGGTCACACTTCTCGTCCATTGCATCTTCCTAGTGTGTCTTGTCATCTACTCCTTGAAATTTCAGTCAAACCAAAACCAATATGTCTGATTGCTCTGCTTCCTGTCAGGGAGACTTCACAATGACTTTGGAGAAAGATGCGGCAATGCATGTTGTCATATTTATGCTTCTTCTGATTTAGGTCCATGTGTCCAAGCCTTCCCACATCAAGGATTTTTATATTCATTGATAATTTGCAATATTGACTGTAGCACTATTCTGTTATTTATGATGGGGAGACTGTTAAGAAGGACACTGGATAATTCAATTAAAGAAATCCTTTAATCAGTTGAAGAGCTCGACAAACATCTGGCAGCTTCATCCACAAGCAATAACTGTCTCACTTGCACACATACATTCTAAAATGACCACACTGTATTCTACATGACCTAGTAACATATTCTAAGTGACATAGTACAATTCTACACAGCGAACTAGTAGTAGGAGATAAGAACACAACACATCTCCCTTTTATCCAAATAATACAATAAAAAAATTAAAATAAAAAAAATAAAAAAAAAGAAATATCATAACCATCAATGAAGTAGAAATGTTGTTAAACAATTTATACAATGTAATTATTTGTTACTAACAATGTAATCCTTCAACCATGAAGGAGCCATCCTCCTCCTCGACGAATGACGAAGAGCTTCTCATTCATCATTCCTAGAAGAATTACAATAATCAGAACTTTCATGTGTAGAAGAAGTATTGAACTCATTAACCTCATTATCCTGTTCCAGATTGTAATGTTCAGAATTTTCCTCATTATCTTGAATTTTAGATGAGGCACTCAATGAACACTCAACGCCGAAATCATCTGGCATCCAGTTGTGATTAATTAAGGGCTCTGAAACACTGGATCGGGACTCTGAAACAATAGGTTTATACTTTGCAATTCTAGATAAATTCCAAACTTTACCTTCTTCAACTTTTACCGCATTAAGTAACACTTCTACCACCTGAGTTGGTTTATAAAATGCTGATTCCCCTTTACGAACCCAACCAGGTTTTTTAATTCACATCCAATCAACAACATTAATTGGAACATCCTTGGTACCATGTCTTTTGTCATAATACAATTTGCTTTTATTGTGCATAAGTTCCATACGTGAACAAACATCATCTACTGACCAAGGTTGTACACTGTTAGGAAATAACCAAGTGGGAATAGCTTTTGTCCTAGGGGTTCCTTCCTTTCATAAGGACAAAAGGTGAAAAACCTGTAGATTCATGGACAGTGACACAGTAATTCCATATAGTTTTTCCTATTTGAGTAATCCAGTCAAGATTATTTTTAAGAGATAATTGAATTTAATTTTTTAAAACCCTATTAAACCTCTCCACCATTCAGTTTCCACCTGGATTATAAAGGGAAGTTGTTTATGTAAAATCCCCATTTTTTTAAATAAGATTTTGCCTTTGAAGAAAGAAATTGTACTCCATAGTCTGAGAGTAAACAAGAAGGAATGCCTTCGTAGGTAAATGTCTCATCTAAAAACTGTAAAACAGAATCAGTGTCCGCATTTTCCACCCTCTTAACAACAGGCCACCTTGAAAATAAATCAGTAATGATAATGAGAAAACATTGAGTTCCATCAGTATTGCTAATAGGCCCCATAATGTCAATTGCAATGGTTTCCGACGGATTTTTAGATAATAACCCCTTGGACATTGGTGGGCGTAATGTATGCAAAGATTTATCAGCTGAAGAGCAACAATTACAATCTCGCACCAGTTTATCAATTTGAGAATCACAACCAGGCCACCAAAATAACCTTTTAACGATAGCTTTGGTTCTGATAATACCCGGATGTCCTTCATGACATAACTCAATGATGCATTTTCGCAATTTCTCAGGAGGAATTATTCTTTCACCTCTTAATAAGGTATTGTTAAAAAGAGATAACTCTGATCTTACCTCCCAAAATGGTCTACTAGAGTCATCCAATAATTCTCTTTTTTAGGCCACCCATTTATGACAAATGAAGATACAGACTTGAGAAGAAGATGATTCTCATATTCTTTTTCTCATTCTTTTCTATCAATAGCTGAAAAACCTTCATCATGAACGAAAGCAATTTGTAATTCATTCCATTCGTTACCCTCACACTCTTCAAGCATAACAGGCATTCTAGATAAAAAATCAGCCACAACATTGTTTTTACCTGGGACATAAATTACATTATAGATGAAATTTTACATCCTCAATGATATTCTGTCCAGTCTGGCTGAAGCAGTGATTGCGCCTTTTGTTAAAATCTTTACCAAAGGTTTGTGGTCACAACGAAGGGTACACCTCTTACCCCAAATAAAAGATTTGAAATGTTCTAACGCTCAAGCACATGCGAGCGCTTCCTTCTCTATAATAGGATATTTTTTATTTGCATGGTGACAAAGATTTAGAACAATAAGCAATTATGCATTATTTACCTTCATTGTTTATCTGCGACAAGACTGCACCAAGTCCCTTATTGCTGGCAGCAGTAGTGATGATACTGACAAGTGAAGGATCAAAACTATGTAAAGCAGAAGCTTTAGCAATGGCTTGTTTGATGATTTTATAATCATCATTACAGGCCAGTGACCAATTGAAGGTACAATTTTTTTTTTTAAAGTTGTCGAATATTGTACGTTTTTTTCTGCAAAATTAGGTACATATTTGGAACAAAACTCAGCCATACCTAAAAAAGAACGCACTTCATCCTTAGAAGTAGGAAAAGGTGCCTCAGAAATGGCCGACACCAATGAGGGTTTAGGTTTAGCACCATTCTCATCTATAACATGGCCTAAGTAGGTGACACTCCTCTGGGCGAACTTACATTTTGAGTGTTCCACAGTGAGGCCTTTCTCCTGTAAAATACCCAAAACCTTCCTCAACCTCAACAAATGTTCTTCCTCATCCCTTCCAGAAGCAAGAATGTCATCTTGAAAAAACATGGCCACATGTTCCTTACTAAATAAATGAAACATCAACCGGTGGAATACCGCAGCCGCGGAAGCTAACTCAAAGGACATCCATTTATATTGGAAACATCCAAAAGGGGTGATAAATGATGTCAACTTCAAAGAATCAGGTGATAAGGAAATTTGATGATAAGCGGAGGACAGATCTATGGTGGGAAACCATTTGGCACTGTTCAAGCTTGAAACTATCTCGTTTATTTTAGGCAATAGAAATTTATCCACCACTATGTTGTTATTTAATTGTCTTAAATCTACACAGAGTCGAATCTTCCCATTACTATGTCTCGCCACGACAATCGGAGAAATCCAATTGGAGGCTTCAATTGGTTCAATAATACCAGCTGCGACTAACTTGTCTAGTTCCTAGGATACTTCATCTCTCACTAAAATAGGGATATTACTACATTTGTGTACCTTAGGAGAATAATCATCTGTTATAATAATTTTATGTTCAAATCCTTTTAAGTTACCCAAGTCTTTGCTGAAAACTTTAGGAAATTGTTTCAGAATATTGTTACCAAGTCCATTGCTCTCATCAACTACTAAAACGTGTTCCTTACTATTAGGATCCAATATGATATGTAGTTGTTTCTGATCATACCAACCTAAAACAGGTGGTCCTTTTTTCGCAACGTATAGTTTTCCTCTACATTCTCTACTTTAAAACCTGAAAAGAAACCAGCGATAACCAATCAGATCGATAGTTTCACCTACATAACCCTCCGGATGGATATCAGGTTCCAATAATCGACTACCTACCTTCTGTAAGAAGGAAGATTCCCAAAGTTCCTCATAGATAATAGTGTTAAGGAAACCCGAGTCGGCATAAATATTAATCTGTACACCTCCTATTTCCATGAGACATATGGGCTTGTTGATGCACGACTCACCTTTGATATTCAAAACTAACTTGTTATGTACATTCATCACTACTTCTTCCTCTTCTCCTGTTTCATTCATGCCAGTATTATCACCATTCTCATCATTTCCATTATTTACAAACTTTATACTTGTTTTGCTTGCAGGCTTTAGTAAAATGACCTTTCAATCCACAATTGGTGCACTTAGCCTTAATTGAAGGGCAAAACTGACTATCAGCTAAGTGTTGCAAACTGCCGTACCTATAACATTTTAGTTTACGCCCCGTATTAGAGTTGGATTTGTTGTAAGAAATCCTCATGCTACTATTATCCTTAAAAGTTTTCTTCTTATAATTGACATTTACCATACCAACAATATCTGAGGAAGTATTATCTTGCTTAAGGACATTTGCAAACCTACCCGAAATTTCAGCTTTACGTACAATAGCAATGATATCATCCAGGGAGGAATCCCCATTAATCCAAAGCCTATCCTGAATAGAAGGGTTAAAGGCATGCATAACTATTTGGTCTCTAATGAAATCCTCCTGAAGAACCCAAATTTACAGTCAAGTGCTAGCTTTTCTAATTCAGCAAGATAGAGATCAATACTTTCATCCTTATGTTGTTTCCTAGAAAATAAATTGTATCTAGTAACCCCTATACACACTTTAGGGGCAAAGTATGTATATAAATAAAGTAAGGCTAAATTATATACATTTAAATCACCATTAAAGCAAGCTTTAGTCATGTTCTCATATACTTTTAGTCCAACCGGGCCCAATGAATGTAAAAGTAGTCTTCTCTTTTGAACCGCTGACATTTTTCCTTCTTCATCAAGTGCATCAATATAATTGACAAAGTAAGGTTTCTATTGAAGCCACTTCAATTGAGGTTCTGATCCTGAAACCCAAAATGGGTGAGGAGGGTTTATATTGTAGGATTGATGACTCATGGTGCAGTGTTAAATTATTAGGGGCCGATTCACAGAACTAACAAGACAAAATCCTAAACTTACTACTTTTGGTATTCACGGAAGTTAGGATTTTGTCTTAAGTTTGTCTTAAGACAAACTTAAGACAGACTTAAGACAAAATCCAAACTTAAGTCTGTCTTAAGTCTGTCTTAAGTTTGTCTTAAGACAAACTTAAGACAAAATCCTAACGTCTGTGAATACCAAAAGTAGTAAGTTTAGGATTTTTTCTTAAGTTAGTTCTGTGAATTGGGCCCTCAGTTCAGAAGTAACAAAAATGTAATTTGAAGGAAGTATTTTTTAAAGTTTATTCCTTACCCGAGAAGAAAAAAACAACTTTGTAGATCCTCACAAATGTTTTAGCTTATGAAGGAAATATGAACAAATGAAAAATAATAGTTCGCTGCCAAATGCAATCAATTTTACTTTCCTTAAAGAATATCCTAATTTTAAGACTTTCGGTATTTCCAGAAGGCATTTAGGAGTCCTAAATTTAGGAGTCCTAACTTTACTACTCCTAAACTGAGAAATATCCTAACTTTAGGACTTTCAGTATTCACAGAAGGCATTTAGGAGTCCTAAAGTTAGGACTCCTAACTTCTGTGAATACCGAAATGAGTAAGTGTCTTCTGTGAATACCAAAAGGAGTAAGTGCCTTCTGTGAATACCAAAATGGTAGTAAGTTTAGGATTTTGTCTTAGGTTAGTTCTGTGAATCGGGCCCACAGTGCCTTGATATCACTTGCATATTTCCTAACTTGGTTAGTCCCCTCACTTCTTTTTTTAGGACTTGTGACCTGGTTATAAAGGTGGTTAAAACCCTATCAATTAATTAACAGTTTCATTAAAAACATATCTGCACCGTACACCGGTTCTGTCATATATGCCCTAAAGTCAAGTTCGTACTACAAAATAACAGAAAAAAATAAACTGAAGATGATCGGTCATCAGTCGTAAAGGATCATCAACCGCAAGACATTTCCAACTACTCCCAAGAGTTAGTGCAGAGGACCTGAAATCCTGTCTAACAAATGCGCCTTGGAAGCAATGTGATGTGTATACTTTGAATTCCCAAAATACAAAGGCCCTGTTATACTAAGGCTTTACTCCACTGAAAATTCATGCACAGTGAGGCATTAGAATTTACTTTCAAGAGAAAAGGGTATTTTGAGATGGAAAATGACATTTTCACTGGTTTGTGTCAAGTGGGTTACTGGGGATATGGACCGGGATGCCCGCCATCCCCTCTACCACAAATCCCAATGGTAGGAGACAGACACAGTTTGAACTTTTAGAAGGCAGGGGGGCCTCACGACCCCCCCGGCCGTATTTATTAAAATATGAAACAAAATTTAAAACTTTAAATTAAAATGTTTCATTTAACATGTACAAAATTAAACTTTCATTACATTTGATGAAGACAGGTATCCAGGCTAACCTTAACAAATCTCTAATACAAAGATTTCCTAGCCGAGTCTAACATCATGACAACATACATTGTATATGAATTTTGTACATTCTATCGTTAGGGGCCAACGGCAAGGTCTTAACCGGTGTCAGATCCCTATCACCAAATTCCCGCCCTCTCGTGAGAGTAGCGCATGCGCAGAGGACTTTACCCTCATAGCCAACCGCAACTTCCCTTGTCATGGGGGCCCCCTTCCACTCGGTGCCATCTTAAGGTCGTCCGAGTTCCCGTGCGGGGTAACCATAAGAAGGACAGCGTGGACTCCCCCCCTTTCCCCGCACTCTCTACCGCCGTAGCGGATATCCGGCCCCCGGGAAGTTCCTGGGAGGGGAATATAGCCGTCTCCCCCTGGGATGGGCCTATGGCCGTCTCCCCCTGGGATGGGCCTATGGCCGTCTCCCCCAGGGTGATCCCATCCGTAATGGGTTCCGCCCCATGGGAGGGGCCAATGGCCACCTCCCCCTGGGCGCTCCCATTCATAATGGGTGGCGCCCCCACTACGGACCTTGAAATCACTGCTCACCGATCATGACCTTACCGCCACAAGGCCAGGTAGTTAACCGACTATCTGGCCTCCCCCACAACCTCCTATAGGTCATGTGTCCTCAGTCCCACTAGCCATGCTAGGATGTCTCCCAACCATATGTCATTCCCCACCATGGATAGGTGCACCCCATCGTCTGCATAACACTGGTCCCCCCAGACGCACCCATGAGGTATACTTTGAAGATGATCAGATCAAAACAATTTCTCCATTTTATTGTTGATCCTCCTCACAGAATGGTTCAAAGCTGCCGTGGACCATCCCCCCCTCCATACATTCCTCGGTCTCATGTGCGACCAAGCTATCGTGCACCCTGGGATTGTTTTAGCCAACCAGCTAACTGTTGATAGAATGTATTCTATTAAGGCCTGTCTGCCCAATCTCACCAAGTCATTGCCCCCAATGTGCACTATGACTACTGATGGCGGTGACCTGTGCCGCCCTAACAATTCCGTGACAAAACTTTGCAGTTGGTCAATGGCCAAACCGCCCTTCCCATGGAATGTCACCTTGAAACCATACCCTTCAGGTGTGTGGATCGCATCACCTGCCCTGAATATGTCTCCAGCCCGTCTCACGTATGAGTGGCCCACGAACCAGACCACTCGCCTCTCATTCCTTATCCCACAGGTTGTGGTCCGTTGGTACTGGGCCGATCCCAATTTCCGCCCGCGTCACAGGCTAGTGAAACTGTAATCCAAACAAAAGACAACAAGCGTGAGTGCACTTCTTCAGCAAATCACAACATGTGCAACCGCACGTACCGTTTAAAACAGTTCGATGACCATTGCCCCAACTGTTTGACATTGTCTGCATGCAGACCCCCGGCCGTTGCCTCTGTAGCGGCCCCTATCCTGAACGAATGAGTTCCAAAATCACCCGGGTCCATGCCCGCAGCTGCGATCGTGATCGCCAGCACCCTCTGAAACTGAAACTTCGTCAACGGGGTGCCGTCCACATGCCGTAGCAAGGCTCCCCCCCACGTCGCCCCCCTCTGTTTTAGGTAGGCTTTAACGTGCATTACTGGACAACAAGGGCTACCTGGAGCACGCCCTAGTACAATGCTACTCCCCTGGGCTTCCTGGTCTGCCTTTGACCTCACGATTGTGATGTACAGGGAATCCCCTCTCACCTGTATGCAGTCTATACACAGACCCCCCTTGGTATCTCTTTTGTTGGCGGCCACTAGCTCGCCCACCCGAAGGGCCCCGTAGAATGCCAGTGCAAACGCTGCCCGGAAAAGGACTACCTCACCCGGTGAGGAGCATGTCTCCTCCAGTTTAATCAGTAAGGTGGTCAACCTGTCAAATCCTATCGGGTGCCTGGTATCCCTTCTTGGCCCCTCTAGGCAGCGCCAACCACGCAGCGCCTTTCTGACTACAAAGGAGTTTGTTGGGTCCCTGATCCCTTGGAGCTGAGCCATGAATGATACGGCGGCCTTATACCGACTAGCGGTCGCCGCCGACCGGCCCTCCACATGGAGTGCCACCAAAAATTGGGCAAAGGACCCCTCCTGCCCCCATCTATGCTCCCATGCAGGGCCCAAAAAAGCGCAGTATGAGCGGAACGCCCCTTCGTAAACTCTCCTTGTCTTGGGCACTAGGATAGGATAGGATGTGGATTTATACTGCGCGAATTGCTGCCCGGAGGCGTCCAAGCGCTAAGAGAAAACCAGAAACCCACGAGAGGGCCTGTAACGGAGGCTAGGATAAAGTTTAGTGGGGCAAATTGAAAAGGAGGGTCTTCAGCTGTTTGCGAAACTCAGAGAGATTAGGGTTGGATCTGAGATGCAGTTGGAGGGAGTTCCAGGCCCTAGCTGCACTATGGGAAAACGTCCTGCCACCAGCTCTAGACCTTTTTATTCTAGGGGCCATTGCTAGGAAGGTCTGACTGGAGCGGAGGCTTCTGCTAGGAGTGTAGTGGCTGATTAGATCACGAGTAATCCTAGGACCTGTGTTCCAAAAGGCCTGATGTGCTATACACATAGCCTTGAACAGGACTCTCTGGCGTACCGGTAGCCAGTGAAGGCTTACCAGCCCAGGCCTCACTGATTGTCTGCGAGGGAGATCGAGCAGTATACGTGCTGCGCAATTCTGCACAGTCTGGAGCCTGCGCAGAGTGTACTCTGGGGCGCCGAGGTAGAGCACATTGTTGAAGTCAAGGCGTGACTGTATTAACCCCTGTATGGCCACCTGTTTGGCTTCCATGGGGAGGAGGGGGAAGATTTTCTTTAACATCCTCATGATGCCAAAACAGGTGGCTGAGAGTTTTGTGGCCTGCACGTTAAATGATAGGGATCTGTCTAACCAGACTGCGAGACTCTTAATATTGTTTTTAGGGGTAGGAGGGGGACCTAGACAGGGCGGCCACAGAGAGGCGGGAAGGCAGAGATCTGGAGGGCCTAGGAGCATCAGCTCCGTTTTGTCCCCGTTCAGTTTGAGGGAAGATAAGGACATCCAGATCTTCACCTCTTCTAGGCATTCTCTAAGCCCACCTGGTGCAGGCAGGTTGGCTTCCTGCGCCAGTGAGACCACCAGCTGCGTGTCGTCCGCATACGAGATGATCTTAACCCCAAAAGGACGGACGACCTCAGCCAGTGGCCTCATGTACAAGTTAAAAAGAGCGGGGCTTAGAGAGGAGCCTTGGGGGACTCCGCATTTCAGAGGTCTGCTTGTGGACACGGACTCACCCTCAAAGACTCGGAAAGATCTGTCCTCTAGGAAGGACTTAAACCATGACCAGGCTTTGTCCTTGATCCCGGTCCGGGACATACGGCACAGCAAGGTGTCGTGGCTGACCGTGTCAAATGCCGCGCTGAGATCAAGGAGGGTCACTGCCACTGATCTTCCTTGATCCAAGATTTTTCTGGCTTCCTCGGTGACCATGAGGAGGGCGGTCTCAGTCCCGTGTTTCGGTCTGAAGCCCGTCTGGGTGGGGTCTAGTAAGTGGTGGTCTTCTAAGAAGTTGACCAGCTGTTGATTTATATATTTTTCTAGGATCTTACTCACCCATGGGAGCAGGGAAATTGGTCGGTAATTACCCAGGTCAGTCGGGTCTAGATTAGGTTTTTTCAATAATGATCTGACCATAGCCTGCTTCCAGCTGGTCGGGACAGTGCCAGAGGTAATGGAAGCATTTAAAACCTCCCTGATTGTGGTCAGAGTGATCTGAGAGGCTGCCATTATTATATCTGGCAGGGCTGGGTCGTCAGTGGATCTGGTTTTAACTTTCCGCGCTAGGGATTCAAGGGTAGCAAGATCCAGAGGAGGAAAGTGAGTCAAAGTGGATTGAGGTTGACAAGAGGGGGGAGCTGTGGGGTCATTGGGTTGGACTGAGGGGGTGAGATTTTTTTTTTTAAGGGGGAAAGCTGAGTAAATGGTGTTTACTTTCTGGTGGAAGAACTCAGCGACGTTATTACAGTGGGTGGTGGATTTTTCTGCCTGCAGGCTGGGGGGGGTTTCATTAATTTTTTTACGATTTGAAAAATTTCATTAGGCTTTGACTTAGCAAGCAGAATTCTATTGGAAAAGTATGTAGCCTGGGCCGCTTTTACTTGGGCTTTATATTCGCTGATGGATTCTCGGTAGCGGGTTCTATTGTCTACCGAGTAATCTGAGCGCCAACGTCTTTCCAATTGCCTGCATAGACGTTTCTTGTCCCTGAGAGCCTGCGTGTACCACGGGGCAGATTTGTGGGAGCGCTTCAGCGTGATTTTCTTTTTTGGAAGTGTGGCGTCTAAGGTTTGAGTAATCCAGTTAACGTATGCCTGGTTGGCTAGGCCAGGATCATCGTTGGTGAGAGGAGGATTACTAGCAAGTTTGCTAGACCAGTTGGCAACTGCTAGGTGGGACCAGGCTCGCATAAACCTCGTGGTAGGTACAGTTGGTGAGGGCTTACGCGCTGTCCAGCTGATGGGGACCAGGAAGTGGTCTGTCCAAGGCAGAGAAATTGGTGGACTGGTTAGAAGATCAGAGCAGTTGCTGAAAACAGGGTCCAGCAAATGACCCTTCACGTGGGTGGGAGTAGTCACACGTTGGGTAAGTTGCAGTGCTGCAACATCGTCTGCCAAGGTAGAGGCTATGTGGTCTGAAGAGGAATCGAAGTGAAAATTAAAATCGCCTAGCAAGGTAAAATTGGATGTAGTGCTGACTCGTTCGGCCACACTTAAGGGTTGACTTTCATGGAACTGCTTCGGGGGGGCCGGGGGGGCGGTAGATAAGAGTGCCTGAGAAGCAGCTGTTAGGTGAGAGTTCAATGTTAAAGGCAAGGCTCTCACAGTCCGGGATGATTTCAGGGACAGCTCGGCAAAAAAACTGTTCCTTATGAATAATTGCCAAGCCTCCTCCTCTCCCTTTAGGTCGGTCTTGCCGAACAATTTGGAAGCCTGGCGGAAGAGCGTCTACGACAGCGGGGTCGGATTCAGAGGTGAGCCAGGTTTCTGTTAGAAACAGTATGTCTGGCGTGTATTTCTCTATTAAGAGCGCAATTTCGGCTCTATGTTTTGGTAGGGAACGACAGTTCAATAAGAACATGCGAAAGTCATGCATGAGTTCAGTAGTTTGTTTGGGTTTAAGGCGTTGAGAACAATCGGGGTAGACTTGAGGCAAGGCGTCAGCTTGATGAATGTGCCGAATGCAGATACCGGCAGACGGCTAAGGCTATGAAGGGTTTCTGCGCTGTAGTATACGGGATCTGTTGGCCGAGGTGCAGGGGGGCTGGCCCTAAGCCCGGACTCGGCGCGGACGAGCACAGACAAGCTTGCCTTATGCGCGCCTTCGGCGCGCAATCGACGCGCCCGCTGCGCTCGTCCGCTGCGCTTCCGGTAAACGCACATGATTATGGGGCAGGGAGGGGGCGTGGCTAGACTGGCAAGACTGGCTGCCACGAGGTTTTGTAGTCCGGGGAGCGGATCCGCCATGGTGCTTCTCGAAATGGCGCTGCCACTAGCTCCGCTGAGGGTAAACACTCCCTGAATGCCTGCATCTTGAAACGAGAGAGCGCATCAGCAGCGTTATTCAGCACTCCCGGTACATGCTTCGCCTTGAATTGCACATTTAGCCTCAAGCATTTTAATACCATTTCCTTCAACAAACGCAGTATCCACTTGCAGGGTGCTGCCTGCTAGTTAATGCATTCTACTACAGTCATGTTATCCGACCAGAATATCACCGAGTGATTTCGGAATTCTTCAAGCCATGCCACCAATGCTACCCAGATCGGGAATAACTCAAGAAAACCAATGTTGCTCGTCAGGCCACTTGTCGCCCACCATGCCGGCCATTTCTGGGCCGACCATCGGTTACCCAGGATTGCGCCAAACCCCACACTACCCGCAGAATCCGTCCACAGACCCAATTCTGCCGATGAGGCCGGGGCTTTGCTCCAGACAACCCGGCCATTGAAATCCGCCAGAAATGCCAGCCAAATGAGCATGTCCTGGCGAACCTCGGTCGACAGTCTCTTGCGAGGATGCCCTTCCTTGAGGCCCACCTTGGCCTGGGCGATGGATCGCGAGAACGGGCGAGCCATCGGTATCACCCTCAGAGCAAAATGTAGCTGCCCTACCGTTTGTTGTAGCTGATGCAGCGTCACTTTGTCATTCCTAAGAAATTGAACTAAGGAAGCCCTGAATTTTGTGATTTTTTCCGCCGGCAGCCGGAAGCAACCCTCCACGGAGTCTTGTTCAATACCCAGAAACTCCAATGAGGTAGTTGGCCCCACTGTCTTACCTGGTGCCAACGGTACCCCAAATTCCCTCATGAGCCCACAAAATTCTTGTAGTGCCACTGCACAGTCATGCGAGCCAGCCGGGCCGAGGAACAGGAAATCATCAAGATAATGCATCACATGTCGGTGCCCCGATACCCTTGAAAATGCCCACTCCAGAAACGAGCTAAACATTTCAAAGTATGCACAAGAAATTGAACAACCCATTGGCATGCACATATCCATGTAGTACCTTCCCTGGAATGTGAAACCCAACAAACGCTGATCCTCAGGATGAACTGGTAGTAATCTAAATGCGGATTCAATGTCCGATTTAGCCAACAATGCCCCAAGGCCTAGGTGATTCAACATGACTACTGCGTCATCGAACGATGCATACTTCACACTGCACATACCTGAATCGATTGCCTCATTCAAAGAGGCTCCCCTTGGTGCCGACAGATTATGAATGAGCCTGAACTCGCCCGGCTCCTTCTTGGGAACTACCCCTAATGGAGAACACACAAAATTGGCAACTGGTAATTCATTAAACGGTCCGGCAACCCGTCCCAAGCGTACCTCTTTCTCAATTTTGGTAGCGACCACAGTCGGGTTGTGTGTAACGGACAATTGGTTTCTGCATGAGGGGGCCCCCCGAAAATCGCCCACCGGAATCCTGAAGCCATAAGAGAAGCCATTCCGCAGGATCCCAGCGGACACATGATCAGGGTATTTGCTCAGCCAAGGGGTCATAGCCAAAATTTCCACGGGCGATTGCTTAACCATACGCGCCACCGTGTCAATCCTGCTTGGTACCCCCTTTTTCTCCGGTAACCTTGCCTCTGGATCGGCAGCTAGTTTCGGGGTGGGAGGTGTTACCACAACTTGCGCAGGCATGCTTAAACCTGCAAGTTCCCTGAGTCCTATTACACGTTCCTTTGTTAAAGCCCCAACATACCCCTTGCCTGTTCCCATTCCCACCCGATCTCGACTGGGAATCACCCCCGTTGGCTGATTGAAAGGGCTGCGGCTGTCTCTGGTGAGAAGGCCTGAAACCATTCACACTCGGCCCTGCGGCCGCCGCCGCGCCCGGCGTGAACTGTGCATGCCACGATACAGAGTCCATACAATCCCAAGTCAGGGATTCGTCAAACTCTTTCGCTTTCTTAGCGCCAAGACGCCCAAGGGCATATGCTGCGCTTTACAAGTTTGAAAAATGAATAAATAAATAAATAAATAAATGATACATCGTATCCTCTCCATGCATCTCCCCCATACTTCTCAAGGAAGCCTGTGATCCTGCTCTGGTAGCAAGCCAAGACTCCCAACAATCCTGGCGTTCGTTCGCCCATAATCGACACAAACACAAAGAAAACTCTGACCCAGTTCATCACAGACTCCTCTACCCGGAATTCCGCCATTTTGCCCTCCATTCACTCGGGTGTAACCATTGCTTCTGTGACTTGGCGTACTCCCATTCCCGATTGTCCGTCAACAAGGAAAACATATTAATATATTTGTTAGCCCAAATCATTTCCTTCGTTGCTATTGGGACATGTTGCGCCAAGTGTTCCCGCCTTGAAGGCATAGCGCCCTCCCCCTATAACGGGAGTGGCCTCTTACCATTTTCCGCTGTGCCTCTGCTCGTGTCCGTCGCCTTCTTCGGGTCCTCACCCGCGACCGTATTCGCCACCTGCAGAGGAATAGAAGGCACATTTCCTGCCCCGGAGCCCCTGGCTTGCCGGAGCTGGTTTATAATCAGCCTAGCCTCCTCTGCTGAATCTTCCGCATCCGCGTTTCCCCCCGCTCCCTTCTTTAACCATGGCAATACCGCTGCAAGATGGATCGCTAGTTCGTGGGGTACATGTTTGTTCTCTGGCGGTGTGATAATCACCGGGATCGGTAATCCCCCTTCCGGTGTGGGCACCGGGCTGTCAGCTGGGGACGCTGGGACCACCGGAACCTCCATAGGGACTGGGGCCTCGCTAGGACCCCTTTTCTTTCTCATCTTCTTCCCCTTATTCCCCCCCGGAGTAACGTTCGGCAAGGCCGGCCCCACAACCCTCTTTGGTCTCCCTGAGGGCCCTGCCTGGGCCTCTACCTTCTTCTGGAGGGCCGCTACGCTGCGGCCCAGTTCATCCATTTTACCAAACTTTCTGTCCATCGCCGACACTCGGTTCACCAGTGTGCGGAGCATTCGTTCCGTCTCGGAGCTCTTTTCACTCTTCTTTCCCGGCATATCCTCGATCTGTCCTTCTCTATGCCGAATTCCAGCAGCTCCTCGAATCCCAGATACGCCTTGCCAACTGAAAGAGAAAGACAACGATTATCACGTTAAAAAAACTGCTGCTTGTTCCCTTGAGGGCTCAGGAGCGACGAGTGGTGCAGCCTTCAGAGCGCAGGAACAAGAGGCCGCCTACCTGAACCCCGCGCCTTTTTATCCTGCAGCGAGTAGGCGTGGGCGGTGTCCTCCTCCCGCCCAAAAGTGTTTGGATTTCCGGGCGGGCGTTAGGACAACCCTCTTAGGCGGCGGGGGCATGTTCCGACCGCGCCACTTTGGGCATACCGGCCGGGGACACGCCCCCCGCCTGCAAAGGTTTCCCGTGCGGGCGGGACACCCGGCCATAAGTTCGGGGTGACCGAATGGTCTCCCCTTTCCAATTCCTTAGGCAAACCAATGTAAACAGCCATAGGTTTGGGCACAAAGCCCGATCTACAGAGAATGCCAGATTGGGCTTTGTATCAAAATTTAAAACCTCCTTGAAGCAGGCATTAAAAAGATGAATGTGTTGGGGGCGGAGCCAGACTGGCGGCCAAGATGGTCGCCCGGGCTCCCGGCTCCGCCGGCCCTCTTCCCCCGCCGCCTGATCCTATCGACCATCCCGCTCAGCTCCGGTGTTCCCGTGTGTCGGAGGAGGCGCTGAGTAGATGCGTCCGACTCCGAGGAATTTCCGTGTCCTGAGGGCGGAGATACGGACCTTCGTGATTCTGGCCTGCACAAGCTTTTAAGCCGGGACCTCGCGTGATTCCACCACTGCCCGATAGTGCAACAACAGCGGCCGCAAGGACTCGGCAGGTGCCGGTCAACCGCTATGAAGGTCAGCCTGCCCCCGAGAGCTTGCCCCCAGCGCTCGCCCCATGGACCTTGAGGACGAGAAATATGCCGTCCTTCATCGCTGATCTGGTGTCCGCCCTCCCCTCCCCCCCGACGGACTTGGTTGCCTAACAGCTGCTCTTTGCTCCCCTGCTGGAACCCGGTTTGGCTCGCAACGCGCTGCTCACACTCCGCGCCCCATTTGATCGATGTAGGCTGCGGCGTAACACCATTGTGGCACCTTTTTGGACTGCAGGGGCTCGTATGTGCTCCTCCGCCACAAAGTGGGGATGACACCCTCATTGTGTACCAACGTGGGGGAACTGATGACACCATGCCTGTTTCCACACCTAGGGCGGGCGGCCCTGGAGCTTGTCGACACGGCGTTCATGCTGGGGGTCCCTCCGGTGAGCGGCGCTTGTATAAGATATACCTGCAAATGGCGTTGGCAGCGCGCACTGTAGATCTAGGGGAGTGGATCGGATACCCCTCGTGCGCTGAAAGGGCAGGATCGGATATGGACTGCTACGGGGGCTACCCGGTGCTCTTGGAATGGAAAGATGACCTGACACCGGTGTCCTCTTTGCGAGACTTTGTTTATGTGGCCCCAGCTATACCTTGCTGTACAGGCGCTGCGGCGGGAACTTGATTTGACTCTATCGGAGGCAAGAGAGGAAAGTTTGCACATGTGGGACTCCTTGTCTGTTCCTACTTGATTGCTCCATGGACACTTGATTTCAGGGGTACATTGTTTATTAGGAGCAACCACCAGCAGTGTTTCACCATTCTCCCTCTCGTGCGCCTCTCCTGGCGACGTATTTTGCTGTTAGATCCGGAAACTACGAAATGGCTGTTCTTGCTGCGTCACACATTGTTCTCCGGACCGCGAGCGGCTAAAATGACGGCGGATGACTTTTGATTGTACAGTTTCCTGAGACATTGCAAGGTTACCTATTCCTTTCCGATCTGGCCTGCCAGTTCACCGTGGTCTTCTGAATGCCTGATCCCGCTTCACAATGTCTGGGTCATGTTTCTGATTAGGGTTAAATATGTTTACGTGAAACAGTGGTACTTTGGTTCCTTTGTAGCAACACGGGGGGACTTCCATCTTACTCAGGAAACTTGAGGAGCTGGGCTGTAATTGCGATCATGGTTATGCTTGTGTCTTTGATGCTTTATTGTCAACTCCTGTATCATTGCAATGACACGAGGCGGCGGGGGTGGCGGGATTTGGTGCCGGGGGCCTGTGCTGGGGACCCTCCATGTTCTCTTCTTCTCCTACCGTGGGGTTTTAGTTTACTTCTTCCTTTTCCCTTTCCTTATTTTTGTGTGGATTACTGTTTCTTTTTCCCTTCTTATATCTCTTCCTTCTATATTTCGGGTTTAATCACTGGGCGACAGGCACGCTGCTAGGGGGGTAGGCCGTAGCCGTATGCAGGGGTGCAGGGTGGGGGGGGGGTATTTTTGTTTTTTCCTTTTCTGTTCTATGGCCTTCCTTTTCTTGTTAAATTTTGGTTTCTCTTTACTTTCTTCCTCTTCTTCTTCTCTTTGCGGGGGCTGTTTAGAGGTAACTCTCTGTGTGATTTCCTAGTCCAAGAATAGGGGTGTATGTTTTTCAATGCTTTACGATACGGCGGGCAGACACTATTTAGGTGGGGAAATGTAATGCTTATTGTATATCCTGATTCAACGCACTGATGCCAATATCCTGCCTACGGTGGTCCTGACTGTGAATATCCTGTATTATGTGTAACCCTTGCTTTGGTATGGTCTAATTGTGCGGCATCAGATCCTGCTCTTTCCTAACTCCTTTAAAAAGAAAAAAAACCAAACCTTCTTTCATCCTGTCGCCAAGTTGGTACTAAGCTTTCCTGAGTTACACCATAGATTTTGGGAGGCGTACTCTTGCATTTCTCCTGTTTTATATTGTTTGCTTCGATCACCTCAATATTTATGGTCAACTGTGATGGTTGGTAGACTCTGAATGTAACGGTTTAATGTACCAATAAAGGTTTACCAAAAAAAAAAAAAAAAAAAAGATGAATGTGTTAATTTCGACAACTCCCATGCATTGCATTGCTTTGCATTACTTAGCGCCAGGGGGTCATTGCACGGGTGGTGCATTGGCATTCCCATACAACCACTCATGATTTTAAACGCAAAATCCTAACTACCAAAAAAATATATACTCGGTTTTGAGTCAAAAAATAATGCCCATTTCAAATAGGTGCTATAAAGAAGAAATGCTTGTATTTCTCCTTTCTTTTCCCACTTTGCATGGGTGCTGCACTGTACAGCATACTAAAAAGTGGGAAAAGAGTTAAAGTTAGTCTAAGCTTAATATTTTGTGCTGGAAGGGTATCCTTCCAGTACAAAATCTGTGCAAGACTTACGCAGACACCCTTGTACTATGGTGCAAAGGAGTGTGTGTGGATTTGGCTGCCTGATTGAGCAGCGGCGGTAGGGTGAGAGAAGGGGAGTGCCTAATCTCTGTAAATATAGCTCTCTCATGCTCTCTCCTTCTCATGCAGTGCAGTGTTTTTGGCTGCTGCGTTGCCGTTCGTCAGAATTTAGTAAACCTGGGCCCGAGAGACCATGAAGAAGGCACCTGTCCAAGGTTGGTGGTGCATCTACCGTAGCATCATGAAACTCAAGTAATTGTGAAGCATAACGTAGCAGTATCCCTGGAGATGATTTGAACTGATTGAGGAATGTGAGGCCCAAATAATATCTACCAAGAGTGATAAAATGCAAGAGATAATATCATTGGATACATCTGTTTGTTTTGCATAGGTACACGTGTCCATTCTAGGGCACCCACTGTCAACCCTAAACTACCTGCAACTAGGATCTTCCCATCTCACAACACTCAGAATTCCAGGACCTATGTGTTGGCAGAAGGACCAGCTGTCATTAAACATATGCAACAGGTAACAGCTGGAAAATGTCATCAATATACATAAAATTCTAGGTACCTTACTTTGTGTTCCACAAATTTGAATCTGAAATCATTAAAGAAGTTCCAACAAATGATAAATTGCTAAAGTCCAGCTTGCATCATAAACCACATACGTGATTCCGTTTGGTTCAGTCCATGAACAAATATGGGATTTAATTACTGATGTTTCACCATATAAAATCAAAACAAATGTGGGTATCGCTGCAGAGCTAAAGAAAATGAGGGCAGAACCGTAGTAGGTGTTTCATATGAAAATGCTAATGCTCAGAGTTTATGCTGCTCGCTTAAAACTGCATTTTGAATCCTTTCTCTGTATTGTTCTGAGATTGTGTGCGCTAGGACCCTTGTGGTTCTGGACGGAACCAACAAGGAATTAGGGGGCATATTACCAACAAGTAGCGATATTTAGGCTTAGCGATGATTTTTTTATCGCTGCCTGTCGCTGGATATGTCAGCGGAGAAAGCGGAGAAAACATCCTATTAGCAATGTTTTTCTCCATTGTGCTAAAATATCCAGCGATAGCGGCGAAATGCGTGAATATCGCTGAGAAAACAGCCATATTCACACATTAGCGACAAAATGGTCTTAGCCATGTTATCCACCTCCCATTGGATAACATGGCAAAGAACTGGTCTGGGAAGGTGTTAGTATTTGGAGTTATTCGCCCTTAGCGTGAATATTTCCAATGCTACACCTGCCTTGCTAATAGGCGATAGCAACGTTAATGACTGCTTTCAGTCGCTAACTGGTTGGGTACGTCCACTTTTCATGTCATTAGAAATAAACATCGCTGAAAACGGCCGCTAAATCGTCAATAATAGCCTATCGCCCCCCTTGGTAATATGCCCCTAGGTAACTTGCTGGGAGGTGTTAAGGTGTGGTTATTAACGGTTACAACAGATTGAGAGTGCAGTGAGCGATCCGATGCTGAGGAAAAAAGCTGTCTATTACAGAGCTCTGCATATGGCGCATTCATTTGCTTGCTTCCGGGCTGTGGAGGACACTATTCTCTCCTGTCTGTCTGCACAGCTTTATGGTGAGACTCATACTCTTGATTACTGTGCTGTGATCTTCCAGACAATATTCCCCTGGTCAAGGAAAACAAATGCTGGAAATCAAATCAACTTCAGGAATTTAGTGCAATTCAACACAGTCTTCGAGAGACAAATCTACCTCTGCTTCCTTGCTTACTATTTGGGGATTTGTATCCTGGAACATAGATAGGCTGGCCAAGCACCTTGAACATAGCAAATTTAGGAATTCCATGGACAGTTTAAATTTACTCATGTTCCAGGAAACATTGATACTTAAGGGGCAAGATTCTATGGTTAGGTGCTCATTCCTTGCCCTGTATGATGGGGAAGGGCATTTAGAATCCCTAGTTAGATCATTAGCCTGATTGAGGAACAATTGATTCAAATTAACAGTGAATATCATTCCATAGCATAAAAAGGGCCTCATTTATGAGGCCCCTTGCGCCGTCGGACTGTCACTTTACATGACGTTCCGTGGCGCAGGAGCCTGCTCCATATTTACAAGGCAGCATTAAGCCACTTTTTTTGGCTTAATGCTGACTTGTAAATATTGTCCCCATTAATGCAGTTATCTGCTTTAAAGGGGCGTGCAATGGGTGTTGCTGGTGGCTTTTTGACACTGCCCCAGATTTCTGAGAAATCTTAAATCTGAGGCAGAGGCAAAAACTTAAGCCTCCCAAAGGGAGGCACAAGGAGGACAAATATCTTTATTTCTCCTCGTTTTTCTGTTTTCTATGTGTGTTGCATTCAGCAGCCCATTGTCCACCAGCACAGGGGACACGGACAGGAATGAGCCATATATATATATATATAGAATGCCTAGTCTGTCTGGCCATAAATTGTCCAGCAGCCTTTATAATCTGGACAATTCTTAAATGTCTCTGGGTGAGGTTTATGGTCTGATTTTCCTTCAACAGAAGGTCACACCTGAGAAGGATATATTTGTTCCCTCTCCTGGCAAGTCATGTATTTGGCTGAGGGATTTCAGTGCAAAAATCCCCTTCCCTTAGAGTGGATAGATACAGTGAGAGAATTTGGGGGGTAGTCATTAACCCCTTGTATGTTCATGACGAGCTGAGCTCGTCATGCATACAGATCTCGGGTGCCCATGAAGAGCTCAGCTCGTCATGAGCCCCACCCATGGGGGGAGTGCTGGTGCTCCCCCCGTGGGTGCCCCGATCAAATCCTTTTTTTACATGAAGTCAGGGGAAGACCTTCCCCCGCCTCCCCGCCCCCCCCCCCTCGCCCGCCTCATTAACTCGTGCGCTGACGTCATTGGAGGTTCCCTTTCTCCTCCGATGCGCAGGGAAGCCATTTGCTTCCTGTGCCTCGGAGGAGAAACAAGGTAAGTTTGGCGGCTGGGGTGGGGGGATTGCAACTAAAGAGGCAATGGGTTTTCCTTTCCCTTGATGCCTCTTTTGAGCATTCCTGCTGCACGATTGTGAGATCATGCAGCAGGAATGCCCACTAGACACCAGGGATTTTCTTTTTTGGGGGGAAATTGGCAGTTTCTTCGTTCGGGGAGCAGCCCCTTGGGCAAGGGTCGTTCCCCCTTTTGGGGGCAATTTCTTCTGCTTTGTTTGCCACCCGGGGGTGGGCAGAAATTCGTAATTTTAAATTGGACTCACCATGAAGCGGCAATGAACAGGGGAGTGGCCCATTGGGCAAGGGTCGCTCCCCCTTTTGGGGTCAATTTCTTTGGCTTTGTCTGCCCCCCGGGGGGGGGGGTAGAATTTAATTCAATTTGATAGAATCGTCACACTGGGGCAATGAGCAGGGGAGTGGCCCCTTGGGCAAGGGTCATTCTCTTTTTGGGAGCCATTTTGTGTAGCCCTAATATTTTTTTGTTCTGGGGCAATTTTCTGGGCTTTTTGTGCCCCCGGGGGGAGGGGGGGCAGAATTTCATTAATTTTGCTAAACTCATCGCAGTGGGGCAATGAGCAGGGGAGTGGCCCCTTGGGCAAGGCTCACTCTCCTTTTGAGGACCATTTTGAATGGCCCTAATGTGTTTTTTTGTTTTGGGGAGTGACCCCCTTAGACAAGGGTCGCTCTCCTTTTGGGGGCAAGTTGGTAGCCATTTTTTAAATTAGTTTGGATGTGCTGGTGAGTGGCCCCTTCGGCAAGAGTCACTTCCCTTGGGGGCCATTTTAGGTAGCCCACAATGTTTTTTTTGTGTAGGGGTGCGACCACCTAAGACAAGGGTCACTCCCCTCTTGTGGGCAATCAGGAAGGCAAGCTTTTTTTAAATTTTAGGATAGGCTGGGGAGTGGCCCCTTGAGCAAGGGTCACTCGCCTTGGGGGCCATTTTAGGAAGCCCACATTTTTTGTTTTGGGTAGCTACCCCCTAGGTAAGGGTCGCTCCCTTTTGGGGGCCATCCTTTTTGCTTTGTTTGGCACCCTTTGGGGGGGGGAGATTAATATTTTAAAAAATGTATTTGACACATTGTGACGAGTGAGTAAATGTAGTGGGGAGTGGCCCCTCGGGCGATGGCCAGTACCCTTTTTAGGTGCATATATTTTGCCATGCCATTTTGGTATGCCCATGATGTTAGTTTAGCACCCAGGTCAGACATGGCCATATGCAAATTATTCTGACCCTATGCCTCATGGGAACAGTCCAGCGCGAACTGCCAAGCCATATCTTCCCGGGTCTGGAAATACCCATAATGGGACTGTTTACTGGCTAGTCAGCCGTTATCAGCTAGGTTTGCTTGAGTCCAGTGGCAAAGTGAGCAAGGGATCCACGTCTGCCAACTTAGGGCAATCAAAGCGCACAGGGTCAGTCTGATTTGTATATGGCCATGTCTGAACTGGGGTGGTGAAGTGAGCTAAACAATGATGATGGATTAAACCAAGATCAGTTGACTAGGGGAGTGTGTTAGATTTGCTCAAGCGCTCCGTCCATCATCCACTTTGATATCACCTTGAAGGGCAGTTATGCTGGTTTTTTTTGTAGGGCTACTAGGGCACCGGGGTTTATTTTTATGTTTGGGATCCACCCCTTGGACATGGGTCATTCCCCTTTATGGGAGGATGATTGTAGCCTTTTCTGCCCTCTTTGAGTGGCAGAGTAGCAGTATGTGTTTAGTCCCATCTGTCCCCAAGGGGGGCAGAAGCCACTAAACACCAGAGTTTTTAAAATTTAGATTTTGGTGGGGGTGGCCTCACTGGCAAGGGTTTGCACCCCTTTTGATTTTATACTGTTAGGCCCACCTACCCCTTAGCTTGACAGGTGGACTAGTGCATTTTTTGAATATGTGATTCTAATGTTTTTTCTTCTTTTTAAATCTAGTGTAAAGCTTTTGCGTCCTGCTTGCGGTTTCGACAGTGGTTGTTCTGCAGTTTTGTGTAGTTGCATTTTTCAGGTAATACAATTTTTTTTGTTGTATGTACTCTAAATGAGTAATATTGCAATGTATGAATTATTTTTGTAAGTGGTGTCATCGTGGCATTTAGTTACTGTTTTGAGCATGAAAATCTTTGTGATGTGTTTTGCATTGTCTTATGTGTATTTTTGTTTTCTCTTTCTTTTTTAGTGGAATATTGTTGGTCCATACTGTGTCTGTGAAGAGTACGTGGTGGTGAGTTTAGCTGCTTCTGGCAAGTGAGTGGTTATGTTTTGCAGTGTATAGATATTTTTGATAAATGGTGAATTTTGTTCATTGCTTATTTTACATAGTGATTGTTGTTGTTGACTTGTGTGACAAGTTACTTTTATTAGTAATCATTATGGCTAGCCGTGGAATGACTGCTCAGCAGGTGGTTGGTATGCTTCTTGAGTCTTCCTCTGAGCTGGATTATGACACTGACAGTGCGTCTGAGGGAGAGGAGGGAGAGGAAGATTCTGGCACTGAGTTTTCTCTCCACACGGAATCATCGGATGATGAAGGTACTCTCAGTGCAGGTGAAGGGCCTGTTTTAGAGGAGGACACTACTGTGCCGATGGTGCAAGAGGCATCTGGATTGCAGCTGAGGCTGCTAGTCTTCCTACTGGAAGTGCTGGAGTCTGGGTTGATCCTAACATGGTACAGCCAGTGTTGCCTTCCTTTAGCGGTGATGCAGGATGTAGAGTGGATTGTGAAAACTTTTTGCCTACACAGTATTTTCAGTTATTTATGGATGATGTGGTGATATTGTTGAGCAGACTAATTTGTATGCTGAACAGATTTTTAAGGGTCAACAGTGACAAACTTAGGCCCCACTCTAGAGCTACCCGGTGGACTCCCACAAATCTGGAAGAGCTGAAGAAGTTTTTGGGTTTGACTTTAATGATGGGTTTGGTAAGGAAGCCGAACCTGGCTTCATATTGGTCTACCAGTCCCTTGATGGCAACAGCCATATTTCCAGCTGTTATGACTCGTGATCAGTATTTAATTTTGCTACGCATGTTGCATTTTGTGGATAATTCTTTGGCGTTGCCACGTAGGCACCCTGACTGTGACCGTCTTTTTAAGATTCGGCCTGTTCTTGATCACTTTGTCGATTTTCGGAGATTTACATTCCTGGGAAAGAAACATCTATTGATGAGTCTTTGGTTTTGTTCAAGGACCGGTTGGTTTTTAGGCAGAACATCCCTAGCAAGAGGGCACGCTATGGAATTAAACTATATATGTTGTCTGAGAGTAAGACAGGGTATGTTTTTAATTTTCGTTTGTACACTGGTAGAGATTCCACTATTGACCCCCCTGGATGTCCGTCCACTTTTGGAGTGTCAGAGTAAATTGTGTGGGATCTTGCTAGAAGACTGTTTAGCAGAGGCCACCATTTGTACCTTGATAACTTCTACACTGATGTGCAATTGTTTAAGGAATTGTTTAAAGTGGACACTTTTGCATGTGGCACAATCCTCTCTAACCGCAAAGTTTTTCCGAAGGAGCTTGTTTGCAAGAAACTTCAGAGGGGTCAGTGCAGTGCCTTACGTTGGGCCCGATTCACAGAATGAACTTAAGACTCAATCCTAAACGTACTACTATTTTGGTATTCACAGAATGCACTTACTACTTTTGGCATTCACAGAATGAACTTAAGACTCAATCCTAAACTTACTACTATTTTGGTATTCACAGAATGCACTTACTACTTTTGGCATTAACAGAATGAACTTACTACTTTTGGTATTCACAAAAGTTAGGATTTTGTCTTAAGTCTGTCTTAAGTCTGTCTTAAGACTAACTTAAGACAAAATCCTAACTTCTGTGAATACCAAAAGTAGTAAGTTCATTCTGTGAATGCCAAAAGTAGTAAGTGCATTCTGTGAATACCAAAATCGTAGTAAATTTAGGATTGAGTCTTAAGTTCATTCTGTGAATCGGGCCCTTAATGAGCATAAAGCTTGCCCACAAAAACAATTTTGTTGGAGATTTTACCAGCAAACATCTTTGGGGGTATATTTTTCATGCAAAAAGATATGTTTTCAGTGCCTGCCTAGAATAACATGCTTTTTTGTGTGTTTTCACGTTCCGTGTTTTTTAACCACACGCCCTAGACTAAGTTGACTAGCGCAAGTGAAGGACAGAAGAAAACTCAAGCAGACCCCAGAATTCTGACCGTGCATGCAGAAAGAACGCGAAGAAGGTTAGGTCGACAGTGGGATGAATGGATAAATTGAATGAAAGTAGATGGAAGGCAGAGGTGAAGGATGGATCTCCCCTGGGTTGACTGGTGGGCAAATGCATGGATTGGTGGGTGAGTAGATGACTCAAAGAATGTATGAGTGCCGTGGGGCATGAATGGGTGAGTTGTTGGATAAATAGTGTATATGAAAATGTGTAAATGTATCAGTAAATGCACGTGTGAATGGGTGGGTGAATAGGTAGGTGGAGTGATGGATGTGTAAGTAATGGGTAAGTTTGTACGTGGAGGGGTAGGTGAACTGATAGGGGGCATATTATCAAGAACAGAGTTAAAATGATCTCCACTTTAGCGGCAGAAAACTGCTGCTAAAGCGGCGATAACGGGCTTGATAATATGCGCTTGAGAATTCCAATAGAAGCCCAGGTTAACACCAGAACATGGGCTTCTATGGGAATTCACAAGGGCATATTATCAAGCCCATTATCACTGCTTTACCAGCAATTTCAATTCTTTATTTGTGTTTTGGAACTCATAAGAGATCCACATAAAAGAAATACAACATATATTTGTGCATACACAAACTTTGCATAAAACGAGATAAAAAAGCAAATACTGACAAGCATTTGATTCCCAAGCCCTCTAATAAATATCTAGAAAACATTTTAAAAAGTTAAATATATTAAAGAAGAACATTTCATTGGGCGGATTGTACAAAGCATTTAAAAAAGAGCTCGCCGTCAAGAGACCCAATTTTAAACATATATGTCTAAACCACTTTCTACGTGATATCCGCAAGGCTGGGCATATAAAGAGGACATGTACAATATCCTGGGTGGACATATTGCAAAGGTGACAAATTGCAGGGGACCCATACCATTTAGATGTTAAATTATTTAGAGGGAGGAGGTCCCGCCTCAAGAGGACCCAAAAACGCTGTATACCGTGAGGTATATTCCAAGAAACGTCCGGTTGCATTTTCTTATATAAGCAGGAGTCAAGAAATGGAGAGGGGCCTTTTTTGCAAGAATTGCCTCCCTGTCTAGGCTAAAACTCAGTTTCCAAGTGGCCAGTTTTAAAACAGCCTTCAACTGGCCTGGGGACAATGTGAATAAAGTTAGTTCGTCTAATTGCAGGTATTCAACCGCCTTTCTAAAATTCCTCACAATTCTAGAGTGTTCTTTTAAGGATCCCAACAATTCTTTTTTCATAAGACTCCGCGTGGTCCCTGAGTCCCCCCGGGCCAGGCACGACACCCAGCAAACGATCCCTGCTAAAGCCTGCACCCAACTACTGCGGATTCCAAACTCTAATCTAAGGGCAGCCGCTGTGCAGGCAGTATTAACTGAGGCTAATTGCCGAGGGATTTTTCCCTCTACAGTATGCAGAAAACTCCATTGCCCCAAATCAATTTGTTCAACACCATAGAGCAGGGATGCTGAAATCTTTGCGCGAAAAACCTCTAGCAAATAAGGGAAATGTCTTTTCCCTGTTGCGCAATAAAAAGCACTTCGAGAATTGTTAGCAACATGATCCTTATTGCTCAAATTGGCAGATATTATCTTCCCTAAGAACACATAGGAATTCACCACCTCCAGCCTATGTCCTCCCACCGTCCACCAAAAGTTCTCATATTTCGTCTTTCTCCTACCAGCCATACACATGATTTTACTTTTTGCTACGTTTATTTTCAGGTGATGATGTTCTGCATATGCGTAAAGTGCTTGTAGACGATTATTCAAACCTTTCGGTGTTAAATCCAATATCAGGATATCGTCCGCATATAGCATACAGACAATCGGAGAGCCCCCTAGTACTGGGGCATTACCATCACTTGAAGACAAAAACGAAGGTAAGTCAGAAATGTATAGGGAGAATAGTAATGACGCTAATAGACATCCTTGTTTCAATCCATTTGCAGTGGGTATCGCCTGGGATAGCCCTCTTTCGCCACCCAATAAAACCCTGCACCAGGTATCAGAATGGAGATCCCTAACTAAATCCAAGAGCAGTGAGGGCATTCCGAGGGAGGATAGCTTCCTCCACAGCAGGGGGCGATCGACTTTGTCGAATGCTGTGGAGAAATCTATGAACGCAGCATAAACTCTTCTGCCTCGGGCCCCTATGTATTTATCCGAAATTATCTGCAAGGCGGATAAATTATCCATTGTGCTGTGCCCCTTACGGAAACCCGTCTGCTCCAATGGCAGCAACTGATCCCCATCTACCCAGTCAGAACTTAGTGTTAAAAGACATTTCGCAAATACTTTCCCTATAGCGTCAAGCAAAACTATTTGTCGATAATTTTGGGGCACATTCCTGTCCCCCTTCTTGAACAGGGGTACCAGTATACTCCCCCTCCAAGAGGGGAGAATAGTTCTATGTAGGATGCAAAATCTATATACTGGAAATAGGATCTTGCTCCATGATTCGGCATCCTGTTTTAACACCGAAACTGGGAGCTCATCAGGGCCCATGGCGCCGGAAGAGCGCAAATCCTTTATGGCTGATTCGATGATCTTTTCAGAGAGCGGCTCAAACAACGGTCCGACATCGCCCAACCTTCTGTCGTCTTCAACAGGCCCATTACCAGCATATAATTGCGCAACATAACCCACCCAAACTTTCTCGAAAATAGGAGGAGGAAGGGACCTGATTCTTGTTCCACAACCCTCACCAATGAGAGACCAAAATAGTCTTACATTCCCTCTATTTACAGCCTCCCTTAACTTTATCCATAAGGAATCTTCCCTCTCTTTTTTAATTTTTAACTTTACTCTACTTCTCCTTCTCCTTAGTAAGGTTATTTTACTAGACCTTTCTGTGGACCTATTCAAGTATTGTTCCCTAACCAGTGTGTTTATTTCTTTATTAAGCAAGCGTAGGGAACTGGGAACAGGACTCGTATTTCCGTGCAAATTAGATTTTCTTGCGACCAGGGCTACCTCCCTCATAAACCCCGCAAAATACGATATTTCCGACCCTTTCCAACTAGGGAGTTCTTTTACAGTTTTATCCAGTACAATGGACAAGCCCCTTAGGGCCCTTGTATTCCAGAAACATCTCCCTGTTTTACCACCGAAACTAACCAGGTCACCATCAAGCGACCATGGATCCGTTTTAGGTGGATTTATATTAACAGTTAGGGTTATCACATTGTGATTGCTGTTTAGGGTTTTGGTGACTATCAGATCTTTTAGAAGATAAAAAGAATCATTATCCACAGCCACATAGTCCAAAATGGACTCACCCTGATTTGCTTTGTGAGTGAAACTTGCTGGAATGTCAGAGGGAAGCCTACAGTTTACGATGATCCCCTCCAGTTCAGCCAGTTCTTCCAGAAACAATTTCCCTCTCTTATCTGTTTTGATGTTACCAGGGAAAAGAGCCTGTGGAATATGTAATGATTCCTCTTTATATTTGTTTCTGAACAGAGCTAGACTCGAATTAGAGACCTTACAATTAAAGTCACCCACTAAAATTATGTGGGTTGCAGGTACTTTGGCCTTGATACTCTTTATGTAAGAAAAGACCTGTTTCACAATTACATTATAGCAAGCATCTGGGGGATGTAAACATTTATCAGCGTAATAGATTTGGCCGCCTCAACCTCAGCATGACCAAGCAATGTTACCACCTGAAAAAGGTTACTTGAATCCAAATAGTGGCAGAAGTTCCACTTAATCCGATTAGATAAGAGACATGCAATACCCCCTTTGGCATGACCTCTCCTGGAAGGAATGGCTCCACCTTCCAAAGAAATATAGCTCCCTCCAACAGGAGTTCTATCCACACACCAAGTCTCTTGGAGACAAATCACGCTAGCATCAAAAGAGTGAAGGAACTGAAGTTTATCTGGGCTATTTTTTACACCTGCGGCATTCCATGATAATATCTTTAAGTCACAACTAAAGATGAGAAAGGGAAATCATGTTGTCTGTTGTCCTACTAGAAAGGACACCAGGTAACCAATTCCATTGAGCGCTCTCCTCAACTATATTTCTGAGGGAAATAACAGGAGGGGGATTTACACTGGACACAAGACGTGTATTTTTAGAGACACAAATTTTTAGGTCGTCAAAATCAGCCAGACCACCCGGTCGACTAAGGGGAGACAAAAAGCTTCCCCCTGCTAATGTGCCATTCCGTGAGCCCCCCAAGAAGGGAATAACATCAATCCCTTGACTTTGAAAGAACTCAGACTGCTTCACAACGAGATTAGCAATGAGCTTAGAATACAATTTCACCCTAGTCAATATTCCAGTTTCCAATCTCCGGATTGTTACCAGGTCAATGTCATTTGAATTAATCAGTTTCAGGTATTCCAACTCCTCAAAACTTTTAAGGAGAAGGGCCCTATTTAAAGTCAAATCAGTGTCAAACAACGGGAGGAAATCCAAAGTAACTGTGTCAACGCTTTTCTCTTCAATGACAACTTGGGAACTTTTAGAAACCTCTTCCCTTCCCGCTATACCAAAACATTTTTTTATACAAGGGATAAAATTGGTAGGAGCACCAGAGACTGGTTTAATTAATTCTAGGATAGGGGCCAACATACAAGGCTTCCCCTCATCAGCATTAGGGACTCCCAGATTGGAAACCACACATCTAGATGAAAAATCGCCATGCCCTACCGGTATCTCCCTATCCAACACCGAGGGAATTTTTTCCTCAAGTGAAAGAATTTCTTCATGGTTCCCTTCCGAATTGGACGAGGAGATATCACCTCTAACATCCTGCTTCTCAAAATGAATCCTTCTATGCCTCTTTCTTCCAAATCTGCGAGTGGGTTTCCTCTTTTTACCTTTAATCTTTTTTGGGACTGCCAATTTACCATTTTTTTCCTTATCCTTCGCCTCCAGGGTAAAAATAGGAAAGAAATCTTTATCTACCCTTGAATGGGGCCGAATTACAGTTTCCTTATCTGGGACCGAGGGAACCAGAACAGAGGAAGAAACTTAATTTATCTTGAGCATAGGCACCTCCACTACTTTTATTTCCAAGTCAGGAATTGCTACACAGTTTCCTGAAGGGGGGCTCAATAACAAAGATTTCACCTTTCCAACAATGGGGAGAGTTTTTCCAACAGGATTAATTTGATCTGAAGTTATAGGAATAACAGGGGACATTTTTCCCTCTACCAAATCTACATTCATTCCGGCCCTAAACAGCCCTAAATCAACAGTCCCTCCAGTTTGCTTGACAGAGGCTTTATTCAGTAAAACCTTCAATATCTCGTTGACCATTTCTAAGACACAGTCCGATCCCCCTACAAATTTTTCTAATAGAGATAAAATTGAAGAAAGTAGCCGTTCTAAGGAGAATAGAGTGTCAGAGACGGGTTTATCTGGTTTGGTTGCGGGAATGGGAGTAATACCGGTAAGGTTCATCTCAGGGCTCATAGAGATGTTAGAATGAGAACTCATGCATTGAGATTGAATACAGGGTGTGCTGCTAAACAAATGAAGCCCAGAGGGGACAGCAGCCAGCGGAGTCTTAGGAGGGTCACAGATCTGCCTAGATTCCTCCGTCATATATCTCCTACATAATTTCATATCAGAATCTGTCAGTATATTATCCCCACTCCTTACTACCTTCATCTGAGTTGAGTAGAACCGTTAACATCATATAAACATGTATCCCTAGAGGTCCGAATAGATTTGTGCAATTCAGCACTCACTATTTTAGGACACAACTCTACAATAACATCAGTAGTAAGAGATACAGATTTACTTGGGATCTTAGTTGATAACAAATTCTCAACAACCCCAGTTCCCCCTGCAGATCCCTCTCTTAAATTATCATCGACCATTAATAGCGATTTGCGTACATCAGTATTGCCTTTCCCCAAAGGAAATTCCAAGCACACCTCTACTGCGTTTTTTTTTTCCTTAGCCCTTTCCCACAAATTAAATAGTTGGCATTTTCCTTTCAGCTGTGATGCATGAATATTCTTGTTGCGGAGAGGGTTGAATTTAGTTTTGGTACAGGTCCTTCCTACCAACACTCTCCCTGACCGCAGTTTTCTAGCAGTCATAGCGTGAAATGGAAGTTAATATAGGTAAATTTAAGCAGAGGAACAGTATATACGCGGGGAAATGGTATTGACAAAATGCAAAAGGTACTAGTAAAACATATGACACATATAGAGGAAAGTAAAAAGCTGATAATAAAGTCTATGCAATTGCAAACATTGACACAGCAATATTATGCAAATAGAGAGCAGGGTACCAAATATATATAGAGGGACAAATTATAAATTTGTAAAAAATAAATATAAATAGGCCCAGCCCGGCCTGCTTCGGTCTCTGAGGGTCCGCCCTTTGTCCAGCCCTCGTCCCGCACGCGTCCCGCTGACGCGGGATTTCTATACCCAGATTAAATACACAGATAAGGAGGAGGCGGGAAGGTGACCAGGTGCAGGCGATCAGCGCCGCACGGAATCCTGGTCCTCGCAGTCCCGCCTGGCTCTTGCGGGGGTAGAAGATGGGGCTGGCAGCGCCTGTAACGACAATGGCAACCTCAATGCAAAGTCCCCTTCAGGTGGCGGCACGAGCGGCTCCCGCGAAGCGGGGGCCGCGAGGTGTTGCGCGGTGTCCAACACAGGAGGCACAGGAGGCAGCAAGAGGCAGCAAGCAAAGTCCAGATCTGCCGATAAGTACAGCAACAGACCGGGCAGACAAAGAAGATTCTCTTTTTCCTGCCGCTAAAGCGGTGATAATTTTAACGCCGTTTCTTGATAATATGCCTCTAGATGTTTAGGAGCCAGTTTATGGTCTGGTTTTCCGGTTTACTTTTTACTGTTCATTTCTCTGTTCAATTATAGCCTATAGCAAGCACGAATGCATGCTTTCTCACATGTGTTCTGACAACATCTGACAGCGCCTAAGTGTACCAGATCAGTGCCTGTGATTTACATTGCATCTATGTATGTCAAAGTGCACCCCCTGGAAAACCAGGTAACAGAGGGGCATATTAGCAAGGCGGGATATGAAATGATTGCCGCTTTTGCAGCCGTTTTCGGCCGAAAAGCGGCGATAATTTAATCGCCTTATCAGCAAAGACACGCTTTCGCGTGTTTTGATGATTTTGCGCCCTTTTCCACAACACCCAGCTTTGCATCTCTAATGAGATACAAAATGGGCGTTCCAGGGCAAAATAATAGGAGAAATGTCGCTAAGCAACATTTCTCCTATTATCAAGCTGCACGCTCACAATCAGAGCGTTAGGAAAAGTAGCGCTAACCACAGTTAACGTTACAGGGCATATTACCAACAAGTAGCGATATTTATCGCTAAATAGGCTTAGCGACGATTTTCTTAGCGCGGCCTATCGCTGGATATGTTAGTGGAGAAAACATGCTATTAGCAACGTTTTTCTCCATTGTGCTAAAATATCCAGCGATAGCGGTGAAATTCGTGAATATCGCTGAGAACACAGCGATAATCATGCATTAGCGACGAAATGCTCTTAGCCATGTTATCCACCTCCCATTGGATAACATGGCTAAGAACTGGTCTGAGCAGGTGTTAGTTTTTGGCAATAGAGGTAATATTTCCATTGCTATGCCTGCCTTGCTAATTGGCGATAGCGACGTTAGCTAACTGCTTTCAGTCGCTAACTGGTCGGGTACGCCCACTTTGCATGTCATTAGCGATAAATATCGCTGACATGCAAAGCGGGCCACAAACCGCTCGCTATCGCCTAAAAGCTGTCGCTAACATCATTTAGCGACAGCGTGCTAATAGAGTGATAGAAATATCGCCGCTTAGCGGCCGAAAACAGCCGCTAAATCAGCGATAATTGCCTATCGCCCCCCTTGGTAATATGCCCCTACTTTCCTTAGACCTGCTTATGACCTGTACTTAGCCATGTAATCCAATGGGAGGTGGATTACATGGCTAAGATTGCCCTGCCCTATCAGCAAGGTGATCGCCATTTTCAATGGAATATCGCTGGAGGAAAACCAGCGATATTCCATTGAAAACGGCGATAATCCCCGCTATCGCTGGGATTTTTATCTCCATGGCGTTAAGCGTTGTTAATACAACACTAACATGGAGGTTATTGCCCACGATAGCGGGCGATAAATTTCCTCACGCTAGCAGCGGTCAGCGATAATTATCACTGCCGCTTGCTAATATGCCCCAGAGTTCAGCCACTGTGTCGTGATTTCAAATGTACCATATTCACGCACAACTACAAAAGTCCCACATTGAGGACTGTGCTGTAAACAACATTGTGGAACTTGAGAGTGCACGTCTGCTTTAGAGAACCAGCGACACAGCGTGTTATTTAAAGCGCTCCATTCCAAAGAACACCGTGTTACAGCATGCAGCGCTATGGCGCTTGAGATATACCTAAATAAAGAAGCACAAGGCCACTAAAAGGAAACATATGAAGGAAACCCAACTCAAATGTGCTCTTTTTGTCCACTGGGATGTACGGAAAGGCACAGGCTGGCGGTCCTTGACTTAAATGTGGGGCCCACCGGTATTCATACAAGAAGATGGCATGTTCCGTGAGAAGGTAGCTTGTTGACTGCATGGTGAAACATGTTATTTCGGGCACATCAGCACACATGGTGCTAAAAGAGGAAATGTCATACCTCGGTGTAAACGTTGCCACTTGTTTGAGAAATGGCAGTCACTATACCTTGTCAGCAAGTATTGCTTAAAGGCGATTTCAGATGTGCATTTTACAGAACAAGCCTTTTTTTGTGGGTAGTTCTTCCATTTTATAATCTTGACACAGAGGTTCCTGCTTGGTAAAGTGATGGAAGGCAGCTGTAAAGGGCGCCATCACATTAATTCGATTCTTATCTTTCCCAAGAGCAAATATTACCTTTCTCTGCTTGTTTCTAAAGCAAGCACTTAAGTTCTGTGCCGCTAAGAAGCTTCCTCCTCCAAGGTCTGTTCTTTCCAGGGGGAGAAGCAGGGCAGGAGTCGGAGGTACACTCGGGTGGACGGCGTCCACCCACTATTTTCACAGGTTTGACGCCGCCACCCTCCCAAGAAGTTGGGGCCCACTGTAAAAATATGCTGAATTCGTCCCGGTGTAATTTGCAAACACCTGGGACACATTCATCAGCGCGTGCACGTTGTCTACTTTCGATAAGCAACAACGTGCAGGGGGGAGGGGGCTTTCCTGTAACTGATTCCCGCTGGGCCCATAACAAAGGCCGAGTCTGAGGGGCTATTAGGCCTCCTTTTGTTCAAAGTCTCCTGGCTGGTGAAGGAATTGAAATATTATATAAAGGGACTATACTTACCAATAGCCCATATACCTTATCTCTGTATAAGAAATCAGTTGGCAAAGGAGAAGGTTCAATCGTTTATTCTGCAAATACAAGCCCTGACAGGGGAGCCTCAGTCTACACGACCCTCGGAGGTGCGCAGAGGAGACTGACGACTCACAAGAGGTACAAAGCATATATACGTTTCACACACAGTACATGAACACCTTACTTGGAAAGATATAACTCGTCAGTGAGCCAACCGGAAAACCCATATTAGGCACAATTGATTGCTAGCATAAGGCCTAAGCTATTCCGGGGGCAGGTCAGTAAAGGGCCTTCCTTTCTATCTGTGGCTCGGGGAGTGCGAGAACGGGATCTGCTAGAGTGTGCGCATCCCACAAGAAAGGCAGGTGGGACCTTGGGCTTCTCTGGGCTACAGACTAACGAGCAAAGTAAAACCGCTGAACCATCCATTGTGGTTTCGGGCAGAAAGTGTGATCACGTGATTTCAAAGAAACTGTGCTTGAAACCAAGAAACGAAACAACATGGCTCTGGTCTCACCAATAGGCTTGAGTAGGCCTGAAGTGAACCATTTCTGACTTACAATAATATAAATATGAATAACGTAAATGCTAATGTGCGGTTATACTGTTATATTGTATACAAGATGGTACACAAGCTTTCACTAACTTTGGTCATCATACCTCCGTTTTTTTTCTTTTTACTTCCACCATACATTATTTTTCTCTTTCTCTCACAGGATCTCATACTTGCTGCTGTTCTAAATTGATTTGTGTGTCAGTCTGGGCAGGTGTTGTACGGAATACCCAGACCCTTTGCTGTGGTTTGCCAAAGAAATGTGTTGTGTTTTTATGTATTCATCATCCCAACTACTGATAGCAAAGGGGCAAAGGGCATGTGTACTCTGTTAATGCCCTTTAAATTATGTGATTTTCGTCCTACTTACATGTACACATATAGTGACATTTGCCCCATGTAAGGGGAAATAATAAAAAACTGTAATCAAACAAATATGAAATGACTTCACACGATGAATATCACAAACCACTGATTCTCTCTCCCTCCCACCCTCCCTCCCCCGCCTGTCGCGTCCATGTTCCGTTATCAGGTGTTTTGATCAACTATCTCTGCCTCTTGTGAGTCTCCGTAGCTCCGGGGGGAGGAGGGTCAATCCGGGCCTCAGTCCCTGTATTCCTGCACACTTTTTCCGATTCCGAGTAACCACAGGCCTGTTTTATTTATTTTTCTGAGTTGTCGAGGGGCCTTCTTTTTCCCTGTTTATTTATTTATTTGTAGCCCGTCCCGAAGTTGTCCGGGAGCAAAAGGCTGCTTCTGGGCCCCCGGCCGCCCGACGTTAAGGCTGCTTCAGGGCCCCCTGCAATACTGACACCCGTCACAAATGGTCTGCTCCTTTCCGTGCTCCAGGAAGTCCCTTACCTCGCGTCCCCACTGTCGCCGCTGCTCTCTTCTGTGCTCCTCCCGCCGAACGCCGCATTAGCTGTATTCCTCGTGCTGCTGATGATGTCAGCACGTTCGTGCACACGGCCGGCGCTACTTCCAAGGGACTATTTTTTTTGTAAGTTATATTTTTTAAAGAACGTATATTTTTGGGGGTTATATAGCCTATGTCACTCTGCAGACCCTGCCAATTCCAATGATGTATTGGGTGTTTGGATTGGCGCTGTGGTTCCCGAGTTTACCCGCCTCAAAGGTTCCCAGTTCTTACTTTATAATAGTAGTATAGATAGTAGGCCAACAATATGTGTTCATTGAATTTATATCCCATCAGACGGCCCTTTTGGCCTATTATAGCCAATATAACTACAAATTATTCTACGGACACCCCTTCATCTATCTGCATAAGATCGGAGACCTCTTTCTGAATCATTTGCTTCTGAACTTTATCTTGTCGAGAGATGTGCAAGGCAGACGTTATTTTGGCAGCACAAAAAGAACAACAAGCTGGGCCACAATGGAGACACAAACAGCAAGTGAATATGACCCCAAAGGCTCCAGCAAGTATTATGAATATTTTCCAATCCCAGGTAGACAAAACACTCCAAAACCATCCACTAAGGGACCATGTACCATTATCTACATGTGCCTCACTAGCTAACCGGTGCAGTTTCTGAATTGCAAGGTGTATGGTAGGGGCCGAATCAGGAATAAAAAAAACAACAAGAACTGCCGATCACGCAGCAAGCTCCACCCCTATCTGCTAGGATGACGTCAAGAACCATCCGGTTCTGAAGCGAAACGAGCCTCGTAGCCTGAAGCTCAACAGCAATGTTAGTCAGGATACCAGCTGTAGTTTGGGCCACGTTTTCTACTATTCTCGACAGGCGCCGTATACTACGGCTATTAAAAATCGGTCCCCAAAAGGGACTGAGACCCTTAGAAATATCTTCGAACTGTTGTAGGGAGGTGTCAGTCTGATCAGTGCCATCGGCATCCAAACTCCTAATGTTTTTAATGGATTCTATATCCCGTCTGACTAGTTGATGTGTGTTATGGTAATTGGACGGGGCAATATAGACTGGGGGATAAAGGAATGATAAGTAACACCTTCCTGCCCATCCCCTAGGAAGCCAAGTGTTTGCATTTTCTCTGCATACAAAATATACATCTGGGGGAGTAATCAAAGGGGGAGTACTAAATGTGTGCAAGCTGTAGGTGTAATTACACCGGCTGTGTCCTACCTTGATATGCCCCCGACCCTGTATGCAAAAGGGGGAAGTGGAGTTTATGATGGGAATCGGTAAAGCTTTATCGTTAGTGAAATTTTGTTCTTTAAAATGTTGAAAGTACACAGTAGAGTTGAAGAATTCAAAATCTTGCATTTCCTCTCGTAACCAGGTAGCATTTTCGTTTTCGGTATATACATTCATGCAAGCATTTGGGTCCAAGGATCCCTCTCCATCATTACCCCTATCATCAAATCCTTGGTGTATTTCTATGTACTTTAGGGTAGCCTCATAGTCTTTTTCAGTATATATCTCTTGTTCAGCCACATAATGGGAATACATTAATGACATTATTTGAAACCAATCTTCACAACTAGCTAAATGGAACAAGGACAGAGAAATGAATAGTTCATGCTGATGCATGACAGATGGAAGTAACCCACAGACCCAGCAAGTCGTCTTATTGGTGGTACTGTGGGTCTTATGCAACAGTTCAATAAAAACATTTTTAGTATAAGTTTCTCGGTGTCTGGCCTTATGTGGAGGTAATGAATAAAAGAGGTGCTCTTCTGGAGCAGGGCTAGTTCCTAGCAAATTCTGTACAGGGTGTTGAAATTCTAAATACGCAAACACACTCATCATAATTATTGTAATTATAACAATAAAAGCAACAAATGCCACCTTCACTCTGGTGGGCCATCCGGAAAAGGATTGCATATTATTTACATATCGCCGAGGGGCAAGTGGTTTTTCATCTTCCATGGCAAATCGAGCAAAAGGAAACATACTCTCTATAAGTCCAAAAGTTAACTCAGGTCCTCTCTGTGAGTCCAAACCTAATCTTTGCATCCACAAAACACGCTCACCACCGGAGGGTTCTTCTTCCCTATTTAGGGATCTTCTCCCTGTGTCCGTCAGAGCCTCACAGGCAGACTCTTGTTGCTCATATAGAAAAGAAAAAATGTTGTTCCTCCAGAGGTACGACCACGGCCCTTAACTCAGTCTTTCTTTCTGAACAGATCTATTTAACACAGTGTTCCAACCTCTCAACGAGTTCAGTCCAGTGTCTCGCTCAGTACCCCAGTGAAACAAATTCAAACTTCTCAACTCAAGTCTCGTTCTAGCTCCTACTAGAAGAAACTTGGGTACTGCGCTGTTTTCGGGGCCGCAGGTCATATTTACAACGGCCAGGTTGCTCCTGGTCAATAAACAATTCCGTTGTTTGTGCATATGATTCATTCAAAGCCTCAGGTGCCCTGGAAACAACAGCTTCCTCAGGTCGAGCTGTCGTGCTTTCAACTGCAGGCAACACCTCACTCTGTTGCCCGGTTTCTTGGGCGTCGGAAAAGGGCACAAAGCTTTGGATCTGTTCTGCTTCCTGGCTTGGAACTCCTTGTCGGTTCCGTAGATCAAATGGCAAAGGCAGCGGCAGGCTCTTCAGGTGGCTAACATGGATCCAGTGTTTACGAACATGCACCTTCACCGCCGATTTGGTGACCAGGAGGATTTGGAAGGGTTCTGTCCACCTTGGCTCTAAACTCTATTTCCGCTGGAAGTTCCTCACGAGGACCCACTGTCCTGGTTCCAGACGATGTTCAGGACCCTCCGGTAGTGGCTGCAATGTGTCTGCTACCTGTTGGTGAATAGAACGCAAATATTTAGTCAAAGCATACAGGTAGTCTGTCATCAAAGGGTAATCAATATCCCTAAAGGACGTGGGTCTAGGGACTTCCCATATATTGGCGGGACGGCCAAAAATCACTTCATAAGGAGACAACCCTGTTCTAGTGTGCGGGGTTGTTCTAAGGGACAGTAATGCCAATGGAAGTGCGTCGGGCCATTTTCAGTTTTAATGTGCCGTTGTATTTTTCCACCAGACCCGCTGACTGAGGGTGTCTGGCGGCATGAAATTTCTGTCTTATCTGCAACCCCTCACAAACACTCTGTACTAATAAAGCATTAAAATGGGGCCCGTTGTCCGAACAGATAATTCGGGGCAAACAAAACCGGGGCAAGTATTCCTTAATTAGAGCCTTGGCAGTTGCAGTCGCTGTTGCTTCTTTAGTAGTAAAAATCGCCGCAGCTCAGCTGTAAATTTTTGTCTCTAGCCAATCAATAGCGATAATTATCGCTATTGCTTGGCCATATGCCCCTACATTTGATGACGGCTACCTTCTCTGGTAGAGTTAAGGCAAACAATAATTGATCAATTAGAGGTCCATGCTGAATCTTCTGACCATGTGTTGTAAAGAATCCCCTCTCCCGCCATAACCTCCCGAAACTATGAGCAACACCAAAGGCATACTGGCTGTCAGTAAAGATGTTTACTCTCAGCCCTTTACTCAACTCACACGCTCTTAACAGGGATATTGGTTCAGCTGGTGAACAACCTTTACAACGTAACTTTTAGAACCCACTACCATTACAACGCGGTCATTACAACGCAAACCCTTACAACGCATTGCGCTGGGGGCGATCTAGGATAGAGAATAAGTTTAATTTACTATCCAACACCTTCCCTAGTGTCCACGGGGACTGGTGTTGGAATAGTAAATTAAACTTTTCACTATCCAGCACCCCAAAGCGCTATGTGTTGTAATGGATTGCAATGGCAGGCGTTGTAATAGCCTGCGTTGTAACTTCATACATCCGTTCAGCTGCCTGTGCTGAGTGATGAGAAACTCTTGCAGTTTCCACCACAGTTTTTAGTGTCGTAATAGCATAAGCAGCTGTTGCAGAACCATCTGGTAGCTTGAAACAAGAGCCATCCACATACAACTCCCCTTGAGGGTCAGGTAAAGGAATGTCAGTAAGATCAACGCGCCCTTTTGTTTCCTCCTCTGTTGTAAATATACAGTCACGGACATCATTTTTTTTATCATTCGAAGGGAGAGGTAACAATGTGGCTGGGTTCAGGGTGGCACATCTTTTGATCGTTATATGTGGGGCGAACAAGGTTAATTCATATCCTGTCAATCGAGCACTCGTAAGGTGTTGGGTTTTGGTCCTGTTTAACAGGATGTCCACTGCATGCGGTACCATAACTGTGAGGTCTGTGTTTAAAACTATTCCTTCTGATTGCCGGATGGCCACCGCTAATGCGGCCGTGGCCCTCAGGCAATTTGGGAGGGCTCGTGCAACATGATCCAGAACTGAGGAAAAGAATGCACAGGGTCTTTGCTTTCCGGCAAAACCCTGCGTTAACAGTGGAAGTGAGCAACCGTCCACCTCGTGCACATAGAGTGTAAAAGGCTTTCGGTAGTATGGGGTGTCCAACACTGGTGCAGAACAAAGAGCAGACTTTAAAGAATCAAAGGCTTCTTGACATTCATCCGTCCAGGGTAGGGGTTCATGCACATCTTTGGTTGTCAAGTACAACAAGGGTTTAGAGAGGAGTGAATAGTTAGGGATCCACTGGCGACAGTAAGAGGTTATGCCAAGAAAGGCACGAACATCACGTTGAGTACAAGGTACAGACATGTTAGTAATCACAGATATTCGCTCCGGGGTCAATCTTCTCCCCGCTTTCTTCAGTAAGTGGCCAAGGTATGTCACTTCCTGTCGACAATATTGGAATTTAGAAAGGGACACTTTATTCCCTTTATTAGCCAAATGATTTAGTAATTTAACTGTGGCATCTTTGCAACCCTCCTCTGCATCGGAGGCCACCAAGATGTCGTCCACATATTGGATGATCGCATTCCCTGCTGGCAAAGTTAATTCATCCAGGACGGCTTTTAAGGCTTGACTATAAATACTGAGGCTTTCAGTATAGCCTTGGGGAGCACGCATAAATCTAAAGCTTCGGCCAGCCAATGAGAATCCGAAGATATGTCTGCTATCTGGATGAATCGGGATGCTAAAGAACGCATTCTTCAGATCAATTACTGAAAAATACCGTGCGGTAGGCGCGATCATCGTCAAAATGGCAGTGATATCGGGTACCACAGGGTATTGGGGAATTACGATTTTGTTGACCTCCCGGAGGTCAATCACAAAACGATATGTGTTTTTGTAGTGAGGGGCACCATCAATCGGAGTTTTCTTCAAAATCAGCAAAATCGGACTGTTACAGACATTCGCAGCCGTCTCCTCCACCACCCCTTTCTGAATAAGGTCTCGAATAATGCTTAACATAGCTTGTTCACCTTCGGGCGAAATCTTATGCTGTGGAATGCGAGGCAGCAGCGTATTTGGTTTCAAGGTTATTGACACAGGGGCTATTCTTAACAGACCAACATCAGTGTCTCCTGTGGCCCACAGTGTCTGGGGAATCGTGGAAAACTCGGGAGGAAGACTTTCATTCTTAGTGAAATACTGAGCTGCATTCGAGGGTGGTGTCTGTATTGTTAAATAGCCACCATCAGGGGAGCAATAAATTTGTGCATTTAATCTTTTAAGAATATCCAAACCCAAAATGTTCTCTCCACAATTCTGAGTCAAAAGAAAAGGCGAATGTATAGAAATAGGGCCTATAGTGAGAGGTAAGGGTTTAGACACGGGGCTAACCACAGGTATTCCAGAGAATCCTACAGATACATTGTTTTGGCCAGACAGAGCAGCCCCTGGGACCAACGTGTGGGCAACTGAGCTATTCATTGCCCCCGTATCCACTAGAAATTTTCCCGATGTTCCCAACAGTTCCCCTTGTACATAAGGTCCCTCCTGGTCAATTGGTACTGAAAAGTGGCCCCCGCTCTGTCCTTGGCTGTCTCATGCATAATTCGGTCCGTCATATCCATCATCCCCATAATTATCGTTGTAGTACTGTCGTGTTTGGGGATTGTCAAAGTAATTCTTTTGGGACTCATCATTTCTTATTTCCTCACGTCTGATACTATTCCGGTCCATATTTCCTCGACCCTTCCCTCGCCCTCTATTGGGACCATTCCTTGCCTGTAACAGAGGACATTCTGCCCTCCAGTGCCCTTCCTGTTTGCAATAGGAAGATTGATTGATTCCAATGTTCGGTGGACCTCCCCTACCTCTTCCTGCCAAGCCACCCCTTTGCATCGTGCCACGTCCTCCGCGTCCTGTGTTCTGTCCTCTGCTAACTTGTTGTAACAAAACTCTGGTCTTCAATTCTTTCGCCTTCTTTTCTGACTTATCTTTACTTTCATTTTCCCTGTGTTCGTAGTATTGAGCCATACTGAGAATTACTGACGGGGTGACGGTAGTCCATGTACTTTCAGCTGCTTGGAGGCGTGACATAACTTCCGGTATTAGGTTAGTCACAAACCTGTTCACGAACAACCGCACCCCACCCTCCGTGGAAAGGTCTTGCCCACTAAAATCTATGAAGACTTTCTCAAATCTAGTAAAGAAATCCGACACACTTTCATCCTTCTTCTGTCTACAAGCTGTTAGTTTGTCCCAATCAACATTTCTAGGGGGGGAGGAGAGTCTGCATATAAGTAATAATCCTGGCTGGCACTGCTAGAATTTCATCCCTAGGCTTCTCTCCTGGTTTTCGTTCCTTATCCCAATTTTATAATTGATCCCATGTACCAACCAATTCAGGAATATGATCCGTGTCATGTACCTGCCGCCAAATATCTACTGGAGTTAAAAGGCCAAAGAACAGTTCGATGTCTGGTATTGTCATGATAGCGGAATTGGCAGCCTCTGTTAACTCTTTATAGTATGCAGTGGGATTTTTATGGGGATCTGGGAGCTGAGCTTTCAAAGTGAGGACCTCGCTTCGTTTCCAAGGGGTATAAACCCATTGTTGTTGAAGCCGAGCATCCACGCGAGCCCTATTCACTACATTATTACCATCTTTCAACTCGGGTAGTTCTGGAAAGAAGAGAGAGTGTACCTCTCTCATGGGGTGCTGTGTTCCCCAGTCCGCACATTTCCGGTGCATTCGTTCACGATATTTCACCAAAGTAGCTACGTTTTGATACACCTCAACAATCTGTAAGTGAAATTTAAAAGCTCGGTCTCTAATATCACACAATATTTGTGGAGGCAGTCCTTCTTCGAAACACTGCTCCCATAAATCTATTAATCGGATTGCCATATTTTCTAACGCCAATTGCTTGCCGACTGGTTCGAAATCCTTCATAGTGCTCCAAATGTCTTCTAAGGTATAGATGGGATTCCGCATCCATTGAGATGCCTGAATCACTATAGCTTTTCTTTCTTTTGTACCCAATAACGACCTAGTATAGACTCGCTGATCACTCAAGTCAGGTCTAAGGCGTTTGGGTGTAGTATCTGGACTAGCCATATATCGAGGATCTATGGCAGTCGGAACCGGAGGGGAGAGGAATACCGAATGCAAGGGGGAAGGAGCAGCCGTGTCCGGCTGCAAGGATGTCAGGGGGGAGGTAGTTGGTCGAAGAGTAGGAGGGGGCAATAACGCGCTTTGTACTATTCTGTCAGCAGGGGCCGTAGCGGCCGTTCCTGTCAGAACAATTCGGTCTGTGCGTACCAAAGGTACCGCTGGATACAGTCCTTGCGGAGCATAAGGAGGGGGTGGTCGGGCTTCTAGTAGATCTTCTATCTCATCACCGTTATCTGGTCGGGTTACATAGCTTTTATCTGTTTCTAAACGGAACTGTCTATCCATTTGTGTGATGTTTTCCTCAACTTTTCCTTTATCATAAGCTATGGCTTTCTGGGTGACGGTCTATCCTGATTTAAGCTTCCCCAATTTCTCCTCTCGTATCCATCGTCGTTTTGCCTCCTTCAACCAAAGGTTCAAGGAGTCAAACATTGACTGGCGGCTTTTCTTCATGAATAATTTATTTTGAATATAATTAATTTTCTTTTCATCAAATGACCCTGTTAATGGCCATTGCAAGTCCGAATTATCCTTTGTATATTTGTTCCAAATTGTATTAAACAAAATCGGTGTAAGACCGTGTTTTACATACATATCAAAACTGGGGCTGCCTTTGGGAGGGACAGGCTGTCTTTCTTCTAGCCTGGTATTTCGCCGACAGCAGCACCCAAAACATATTTTACTAAAACAAGGCATGATTTCAGTTTTGCACACACTTCTCTCGCATATACCACAAAGTTCATTCACTTTCGGACGCGTCCTTTTCACCACTCACGCTCTCGTATTCTCCTATGTTTACGCCATAAAGTGCTGTAAAGCATTCGCAAGGCAACAAGTTTTCAATACTGGCCAGGTATTTTATGCAAATGACATGTCTTTCAAATACGAACAGAGCCCGTCAACTCCTGTTCGGGAAATCGATTCAACAGAATTCCGGACTAACAAATACAATTACCAAAGAAACAGTCCCTGGACTGTTTTGAGATTACCTGGTAGGCAAACCACAAACCCTCTTACAGGCCATCCCATGGTCCTGTTCTGGTTGGGCCGGGCATCTGGGTACAAAGCTCCAGAACCCTAGCTTGCCCAGTTGCTCCCAGGGCTTTCCGAAGAGGATTCAACCGAGCGAGTAACTTCGTACACCGCTAAGGCACCAGGGGTTATCTCAAGTTTCACCAAATAAGTCTGTGAGGTATGTACCCATGCAGCCCCTTCGCCGCAACGTCAGATCCCCAGATTTCCACGTGGTCCGGCTTCCCCGGCCACCAACAAAAACAGTTAACCGCTACCAAAAGAACACTTCTTCCAAGTGCTTCTTATCAAATACAATCAAAGTTCACTCACCTGGTGCACTCAGGTCGATTGCGAATTCTCCACTGCCGACTCCTAGACAGACCGGCACAGTCTGTCCTTTTTTGGGTTAAGCCCGTAGGACTCCGGCGTAGGTTCTTCAGCAGCTGGGAGGGATACTGGGCTCGAGACTGGAATTTCTTGCTTTCGTACTACCAAACGGGTGTTTTAAATCAGGAATCGCGTCCTGTCCACCCACTCGGCCAGAACTCCTCCCTTTGTCCCTTCTACTCCTGTTTACAGGAGGGGACGACCCTATCGCGGAGTCCCGGCGGAGTCGCCAAATGAAGGAACCAAAATATTACATAAAGGGACTATACTTACCAATAGCCCATATACCTTATCTCTGTATAAGAAATCAGTCGGCAATGGAGAAGGTTCAATCGTTTATTCTGCAAATACAAGCCCTGACAGGGGAGCCTCTGTCTACACGACCCTCGGTGGTGCGCATAGGAGACTGACGGCTCACAAGAGGTACAAAGCATATATACGTTGCACACACAGTACATGAACACCTTACTTGGAAAGATATAACTCATCAGTGAGCCAACTGGAAAACCCATATAAGGCACAATTGATTGCTAGCATAAGGCCTAAGGTATTCCGGGGGCAGGTCAGTAAAGGGCCTTCCTTTCTATCTGTGGCTCGGGGAGTGCGAAAACGGGATCTGCTAGAATGTGCGCATCCCACAAGAAAGGCAGGTGTGACCTTGGGCTTCTCTGGGCTACAGACTAACGAGCAAAGTAAAACCGCTGAACCATCCATTATGGTTTCATGCAGAAAGTGTGATCACGTGATTTCAAAGAAACTGTGCTTGAAACCAATAAACGAAACAACATGGTTCTGGTCTCACCAATAGGCTTGAGTAGGCCTGAAGTGAACCATTTCTGACTTACAATAATATATTATGAATAACGTAAATGCTAATGTGCGGTTATACGGTTATATTGTATATAGTAGGCCAACAATATGTGTTCATTGAATTTATATCCCATCACTGGCAGCAGTCAGGAGCCTCACACCTAGAAGCAAATGCAGCAGAGGGGAGACAAAGGCCCACACCTTGTTAGCACTTCACACATACTTAACATAGGAGAAACAAAGGCTCACACCTTGTTAGCACTTCACACATACTTAAGAGAGGCAGATTTTCACTATGTTCAGACTCTGTTTAAGTCCATATGCATGCACTCTAAGAGCATCACGGGTGTTGGCCTTTCCCAGTATGCACACAAAATAAATGTAATTTATATAGTGCTTATTACCCTTGAAATAATTTAAGCACCACTATTAGGCGTTGGAATCAGATAAATACCACAATTTTACTTTTTAAAACACTATGGGTAGAGGACATTTACACTGATAAAAGACAACAATGTTTTATCTGTAGCTTACAAAAGTGTGAATCTTCTGCCTAAATCAGGAGGGTTTCCCTATATACTCAAAATGTGCTCCAATGTACTCATGATATATATATATGTGAGGGCTTAAGTTCTGATGTCACTTCTTATGATGTCAATTCCTGTGATGTCACGTGCCGCAATGTCACACTCAGCGATGCCTCGCACCGTGATGCCACTTGCATTCTGATTAGCTAGGTTAGTCCTCCCATCTCTTTTTTAGGTCTCGGGTAGAGTAAGACTGGGTACATGCGTAGTCGAGCTGGCGAGATTTAATGAGATTCAGTACGTTTCACTAGCGAGGTTAAGCCCCGCCCCTCTTCTCCATTGGCTGGCGTCACTGTTCATGCTAAATGGTGGCTAGCTATTGGAGAAGAGTTCCTAGTGACGTTCTTCTTTTTCTTTAAGTCCCGTCCTTTTCAGATTGGGTTATGTTATGTTATGTTATATGTGCTTCTATAGCGTTCAGCTGCCCCAGCAAAGGGGCGTCCCGGGGCTTTCACTCACACAGACCAAACCCGGGAGCCCAAAGAGCAGGTCGATAACAAGACTATTGCAGTGGAAAAAGTGCACTCTCCTGAAGGCCATCAGGCCGTCCATGCCTCGAATCTCCAGTGGTAGAGAATTCCAAAGTTTTGCCGCTAAGTAGCGGAAAGAGCGACCCCTTGCTCTGGAGCGCTTTACACAAGGGACAGTAACTAAATGCTGCCCAAAAGAGCGCAACACACGAGATGGTACATAGGGATTCAGAATGTTACAAAGCAGGCTGGGTGAAGCAAATTTAAGTATCTTAAATGCAAGACACAGAGTCTTAAACTTAATACGTTCTGCCACAGGCAACCAATGCAGCTTCCGGATAATCTTGGAGATAGAGCAACACTGAGGAAGCCCTAACAGAACTCTGGCCGCCATGTTTTGAGTGCGTTGAAGTCGAACAATCTCGGCTTGATTGGCGCCCAAGAGCAGGGAGCTGGCATAGTCCAATCGAGATAAAATCATTGATTGGATAATCAATTGACGTTTAGCGGGCTCAAAGAACTTTAGAAGAGGTCTAAGCCCCAGTAGGAGACCGAAACATGTGTTGGAGACTTTTTTGTATGAGACCGAAAACTAAGGGAAGAGTCCATTCACACCCCTATTTATTTATTTATTTATTTATTTATTTATTTTTGATATTTGTAAAGCGCATCGTTTACCCGTAGGCGTCTTGGCGCTAATAAACCATTTATCTGTGACTGACAACATAGGAGTATGATACTCATTGGGCAAATAGCCAGGTCTTTAAGAGCTTGCGGAATTGGAGAAGAGAGGGGCTGGCCCTGATGTTCGGGGGAAGCATGTTCCAAAGCCTTGGGGCGGCCACTAGAAAGCGCCGGTCGCCCCAGGTGACAGTTTTCGTACGGGGAATGACCAGTTGGTTGAGGGTGGCTGATCGTAGAGCTCTATTCGGTTTGTATTGTTGCAATTGCTCCTTCAAGAAGTGGGGACCTTGATTGTTAAGTGCTTTGAACACAATACAAAGCGACTTGAAGTGGATTCTGTTTCGCACCGTGAGCCAGTGAAGGTTCTTTATATCGTTGGATATGGATTCATATTTTGTTTTACCCGCAAGCAAGCGGGCGGCTGCATTCTGAATGGTCTGCAGTTTGGTAATTACTCTGGACTGAGCATTAAGGAAAAGACCATTGCAATAGTCCAGAGACGAAAGGACAAGAGTGGAGATCAGGGTTTTGATGGCTGATTCAGGAAGAAAAGGCCGTATTTTCCTTATCATCTTTAACTTCATATGTGCCACAGACACAGTTCTGTTAGCATGATCCATGAAGTTAAGACCCTCGTCAAAGATGATACCGAGGTTCCTGACTTTCGCAGTTGGGATGGGAGGAGTACCGAAAGCCTCTGTTCTTGACTTCAACCTTCTGCTCGGGAGTCTTACCCAGCACCCTAGGCCACCAATGTTCACCTCACAGACCAGCGTTCTTACCAACTATCAGAACCTCAGTTTTACTAGTGTTTAACTGTAGGTAATTAGAGGTCATCCATTCGGACACAGCCATCAAACCATCTCTAAATTTAGAGGCATACATAGTAGATTCCTCTGACAGTGCTACCACCAGCTGCGTGTCGTCCGCATACGAGACAATGGCAAGATCCCATTGCTTGGCGACCGCAGCAAGTGGCTGAACATATAGATTGAATAAAGTGCTCAGGGTAGAGCCGCAAGGAACCCCTTGTTCAATAGGGTGAGTGTCAGATAGGTAACCCGAAAGGATCTCCCAGACAAAAAAGAATGGAACCATTCCAGGTTCCTTGACTTACTGCTGGTATAAAAGGTTTCTTATCTTCATTATGGGTCCAGGTGGCCCCATAAAGAAGATAAGGAACCTTTTATGTCAGCAGGAAAGTCAGTCTGAAAGGGACGGGGCTGTGTCATGGCGAGCGCTTGTTAGGTCTTGACCCCATGGTAGAAGGGATTGTCTGTGGGAAAAACCAAAATATTGAGAAGCAGTGTCGCTTACCAGATATCACTAACACGTCGGTGTTGCAGCATGGAGCTGCTGGTGACTTCCTGGACCCCTGCTACAGTCACTGTGGCTCATGCATTCATCCTTCCAGAGGCGCTAGGTTTGGCCTTGTGTATTTGTCTACTCAAGTATAGCAATCTATGTGGCTCATGCATTCATCCTTCCAGAGGCGCTAGGTTTGGCCTTTTGTATTTGTCTACTCAAATATAGCAAGCTCGTACTAAAAATGGGAAAGCAAGTGTTTAGTTTATTGTTAAAGAACTAAAATATATATTAAGAAATAATGATAATAAGTGGCGCTATCGGTGCGAGAGACCATCCACACGTAAGAAGAAAAAGCTTAGGTATTAGGCAGCTTCACATGTGCGTGTGTACACGTGTGTGCGTGTAAACGTGTGTGAGTGTACAGCGCATGGGGGCTCGTATGGAGGTGTAGGAGAGTGACATTATTTGAACATTGCAGAAGCAAACGCTGTGAATTAAGGGGCAGATTTATGATAATTGGCGCATCCCCAGGGATGCGCCAGTTATCGTGTGCTGCAGCTCCGCCACCCATGGTGCGCCGCATTTACAATGCGGCGCACCATGGGGCACAAACGGCACAGATGCGTCACACATCTGTGCCGTAAAAGTGACGCATTGCTGGAGTTGTGTCGCAAGCGCGACGCAGCTCCAGCAAGGCTCGGGGGTGCCCTATCTGACCAATGCTGCGTCAAGCCTTACGCCTGCTTCAAGCAGGCGCAGGGTTTTGACGCAGCATTGGCCTAAAAGTGACTGAGTGAAATCTTATAGATTTCACTCAGCCACTTTTGCGAGGCGCACCTGCCCCGGAACGCCCACCCTGCGCCGGGCTTTACAACGTGACGCATCTGCCTAGATGAGTCACGTTGTAAATCGGTCGTAGGGATGCGCCACGTTTACGCCACAGTTGCGTGACGCAAACGTGGCGCATTCACAACATAAATCTGCCCCTTAGTGTTAAGAAAACCACGGACCCTGAAATTAAAACCAGTGTAGAAGCAACACAGTGGGGGAAAAGCAAAACAAAACGGGGTGCAGGTAGTAGCGAAATGGACAGGCATGTGGGAGGGGAATAAGCCACAAGGACAGAGGGTAGAAAGAGAAGAAGCAACACGGACCGTGGGCGGAGGGAGGGAGTACTGGGGGGGGGGTGTAGAAAAATAGTTAAACAAGGAAAGAAAGTGATCCACGGAAGGAACGCACAATCTGTACAAATACCGTGACGCAATGAGGTGAAAATAACTCCTCAGCAGATAATCCCACAGAGGAGAGTCTCCGGCTACAGACACGAAGGGTGATCTGCAAAATAAAAAGAAAAAGAGGATGAATGAAAATATGAACTCTGTGTCTCCGTTTACACAAAATGCCTGTCCTTTCATTCACGCGCTGCAATCATTCTTGCCAAAGAGGGGACAGTGCAGAGTGTTAAGGCTCTGTCGGTTCCAAGGCAAACATGGGGTCTTCTGTGCAGCATACCCAGTGTCCTCCCTTCCCAGGGAATCCTTTCCCGAGGTGTGAACAACACATCAAGCCAACACTGCCTGCCATATGCGCTCAATGACTACCGCAAAAGATTCTAGATTTCACTTTAAGGCACTATCAGACTGCTTGCAAAGAGACTGGGGCCCGATATTCAAGAGGGTGCAATGGCAATCCTGCAAAAAGACAGAGCGGTTTGGGAGTTCTGGCCTTGGGTGCAGAGTATACCACCTGTAATTTGTGTTCTCTATTAGGGTTCTTCACAGCCATTCTAGGCTCATATACTGTCACATTGATGGACAGTGGCTTAATGACCCTTGCCTGACACTGGGGGGGGGGGGGATATTCTCAAGAAAGTGTGATAATCGTCGCAAAATTAGCTTAATGCAACTTTGCACATTGCAGTCTATCGCGACAAAATTACACTGTGTTAACGTGGTATTCTCATCCCGGTGGCACCATGCAATAGTCTCACGATAACGTGCCAAATGACCTCGTAAAAATTAACGCAATGCTGAAAAAACACAAAACACAAATGCGATAAAAGTTGCGATGTGATCAATCGCGATGTAAAAATCAGTGATAACAAGCGACACAGGAGGAGCTGGATGAGCTGGAGGAAATGGTGGCCACCGTCATCAGTGTGGAGACGGTGCAAGGAGTTGGGAGTTTGGACACACCTCGTCATGACCTGACCCAACAGCATCATGGTGAGTAACGACCTAGTCCGGGGGGAGATGGGCACAATGGCACACATGCACAATCTTGTGTAGCACACTTGTAACAACCGGATTCTCAGACCAGATAGAATCAGCTCACCAGAGCACCACCAACCCAGCCGAAACACAACCACCTCCCTCCTCAGGACCCATCTATCCAGGCACCTGGGTACCTACCTGAGGATGGGGAACTCGCAATATACAAGCTCATATCATCAGAAACACCACTAAATCTATAGGGTTTACTAGGAATACTCACTGATTACTAAGGACGTCCATGCCCTACACCACTCTCATACCTCATAGTCTCGCGACCACATGGGCCCAGACTAATCTACCCTGGGGCAGTTCTGATTATTTACCATTACACACTGGTTACACCCAGTGCTCGCTCAAGATAGGCACTGTATCCCCCCAGTGCTCTCATTATTTCATCCAGGGCCCAAGCCACAATCCTGTGGGTATACACACTGACCACAATCAGTGCTCTCACTAATGCCACTCTCTCTCTAGCAGCAATCTCACTACAGAACGTGTCCCTCCGGTGCTCTCGCAAGCCACAATCCTGTGGGTATAACGCCGCATCCCAACGACGATCACTTTCCTATGAATACCTTCAGCTCTCTCTCTCTCTATGTTGGGAAGTTTCTCTCACTATTCACTAGAGGTTCACTACTACAATAATATTATGGAATGGCCGAATTACTTAGTGTATAACTTATTCTCCTAGCTCAAGGGCTCCTCTCTCTCCCTAATTATTCAGTGGCTACTTACCTGATCAGTGGTAGCATCTGTTCTGGCTGTAACACCTGACTAGAAGAAAAGGTTACCTGCACGATAAGAACAAAAGACACACACTGTATGCAAAAGTTATTCCCTGATTTAAGCGCTCCTATTTCCTTTTGATCCATCAGTTACTATACAGCATCTGATTAGAGGAAAGGTTAGCTTTATCATAAGAACAACACATGCACACTGGTTCACTAAGAACTGGGGTATCTTTATTACAATATCAATAAAATGGGAATAGACACATACACAGATCTGCGGGGTCTCTGTAAAGCTTTATTACTATACTACATCCACATGTAACTAACAGGAACTGTAAATAGACTGCACACCGCTGAAAGAAAAAGGATTAGCAATACAATAGGGGGGCTATAGCCTAGGAAATAAAAGACAAGATTAAGGTGTAAGTGTAAAGCAAACTAGTTCAGAATACCTCAGCCTATTAGAAGGAATGTTTCTCTCTCTCTCTGGTGGAATCAGGGCTCTCTCTCTCTCCCTCCGTCACCACAGCTTCACTCCTCTGGCTCAACTGCTCCAGCTGGCAGCTTCAACTCCTCCATCTGACTGGTAACTGCTTTAATGCATTCTGATAAACTGGCCTCTCCAGCTGATAGTTCCAACTTCGTTCCCCAGGGACACTTCTTGATTAGATTCAGCTCTGGCCGGTTCTCTCCGGTTCGCTTAGGACAAACAACACCTTATAACTAAAACATTACCTTTTCCCTGCAAGCATCTCAGTTCTGCAGGGACAGAAAGCAAAATGGAGTCTCTCTAGTTCTGGGCCTTGTAGGCCTGAGAAGGATGAAATAACACTTAGCTCTGTCAGAGTACCTACACAAACCATACCAATATGTAATATAAAGTTAGGACTACAGGATCCACCCTCTACTATAGGTAGGATGATGAAAGGACACATAATTATGTCAAAGCCAATAGGCAATAGATGGATTAGAGTCAAGAATAAGGGATCTATCATCATATTAAGCAGCTATCCTCTAGTTTATGCTTCTAGGTCTGGAAAAAAGGGCTTAAAAGGGCCAACACAAGGTAAGAATACAGATTCAAGATGTTAGCAAGCTTAAAGTCATCATCACTCAGAAATAGAGCCAAAAACCATGCCAGAACAACACTGCACACCCACAATGATTGTGGAACATGTTCCTGATACCCTTAGCACACTGCAGCACACATAGAAACACCAAGTAGGCCCCGGTACACTATGTGCACAAAGGGGCCCCCTCCCTATCATTAATCTCACAACTTACCCATGCAAATGTGCTGAATCCAGCAAAGAAGCAGCTTTGTGAGCCACACTGATAATGCAAGTGACAGTGCACGACCAATTGCATGGCTGCAGTTAAAATCCATGACATGGTGCACGACACGACACTGAGGTGCTCCAGTGTGGATCACATCCTCAAAGAAGCAGGTCACACTCTGACACACCCACATGCACATTCAACCCCTGATGTCAACAACACATCTGCAGACAAACAATACACAAGAGCACAAAAACCGTCCAAGAGCACAAAAAATTACCCAAGTCGCCAACATCTCTGCACCGTAAAAGCACACAAGTCAAAGGCACGCTGCCTCAAAGGGATAAGAGGCTGCTAATGTGAGCTGCAGGGGCGACCCTCCCACAAAGCAGGACACACCCAAAGCAATCACAGCACATTAACATTTCCGAAAATGTGGTACTAGGTGCAACACTTTCACTACAGAACAGAGGACACAACTGGTGCCGCTTGTGCGTAGGAAGTGGCCATTCACATCTGGCATAGCAGGAAACTATGAGATGACAATGTACGAGTACAACCTCACATCCGTCATGCAGTCGAAATGTCTTCCATCAAACAGCAAGCTCCACAAAAACAGTCACAATGTACATTGTCATGCAGTCTGTATGAACACATGTACAATGCGTCAACATACATGGGACACACTGTTAACCTGCATCTCCCCTTTACATTGCAGATAGACAATCAACACCTCTTGCAGAGCAGACCAGACATCTCTTCAGTGAAGATGAAGAGGACCCCCTAGCCATTTGCTCTGACACCCTCCAATGGCTCATGGCAGCCTCCGTACCCCACCCCCAGGAGCAGTGCAGCTCAGCTGCATCGAGGTGACCCACCCCCTGCACAAACAACACAGCAGGAAGCACCCACCACCATTTCAACACCGTGTGCTAGACTGCCAGAAGGAGCTGGCTGAACAGGTGCGACTGGGTTTCAACCTCATGGCAGCCAAACTAGATGCCAAACATGGGCGTATAAGTCCCATCAGGGACCACTTAAGTCACTAATGGACACCCACAGTCCGGTCCATGCTCTACATCAATCCTTGGCTGACCTCGCTGGAGCCATTACTTGGATACAAGAACGGTCTAGTCAGACAGGCCCCAGCGATGGCAGCACGGAGTTGGCACAGATGCGGAGGACAATGGAGAACAGGGAGCGGATACAGTCTGGAAGGATGGCTGCCACGGCTGAACATCAGCGAGATGTAGCTGGGATCTTCCATGCCCTGCAGATCATCATCATGCCATTGCTGCCACAGATGCTGTCCCAGATGACTGCTGCAGGAACATCGACACATACATCTCCGCCCCCTGATGTGTCAGTGGCACACAGTAATGCAGTCCTACCACATCTGCCCCCTGATCTGTCAGTGGCACAGTGATGCAGCCATACCACCTCCGCCCCCTGATGTGTCAGTGGCACACAGTGATACAGCCATGACACCACCACACACACCTGACTTAGAAGACATATCAGAGGACTAAGATGTGAATGGTAATGACTCTGTGTGCAAAAGGAGGTTGTTGCATTCATCCCCGCCATATGGCCTGTTCCTTCTTGGTTCAGCCCTCTGCATCATGCCCTGGAACAACACCTTCCACTGTCCCCCAAAACACCCTGCGACATTCACCTGAACCCCGACATGGACTGGCATATCTGCTCTGGTTACTAATGACACTACAATCAGGCTGCAGACTGAACTCTTCCGATTAACTTATCCATACTAATATAATAAAGAGTGAGCCCAAACCTTTGAGGCGGGTAATCTCAGTAACCACAGCACCAAACGCAACACCCAATACAGCGTTGGAAAGGGCAGTTGCAGCAGAAGGACATAGGCTATGCAGACGTCCACCATATACATTTAAAAGGTAAAAGAACCGTGCCAGCAAAGTAGTCCCTTGTGGACGTGTCTGCGTTGTCCTGTGGGTGTGTGCTGGGGGCGTGTGGTACGTTCCGCCCTTCATGCCATTTCTCATATCGTGTGCTAATCCCACCCTGCTCCCTTTAAATACCTCTGCACCCCATAATCATAACCCACCCTTACTCCTTAAAATACCCCAACACCCTTAAACACTAACCCATCTTAACCCTATAAATATACCCTGTACCCAAATACCCAAACCTACCCCTAAACCCTAAAAATACCCCTATACCCCAAAACCCAAACTTAGCCCTGAACCCTATAAATACCCCTATACCCCAAAACCCAAACCTAGCCCTGAACCCTAAAAATACCCCTGTACCTCAAAACCCACAACCTACCCCTGAACCCTAAAAATACCCCTGTACCCCAAAACCCAAACCTAGCCCTGAACCCTAAAAATACCACAGAACCCCTAAACCCAAACCTACCCCTGAACCCTAAAATACCCCTGTACCCCAAAACTCAAACTTAGCCCTGAACCCTTAAAATACCCCTGTACCCCAAAACCCAAACCTACCCCTGAACCCTAAAAATAACCCTGTACCCCAAAACCCAAAACTACCCCTGAACCCCATATTCCAAAACTATATCTGAACCCTTAAAATACCAAAACACCCCAAAACATATACCCCTATACCCATACTTACCTTATCCAAACATTTTTAAAAAGCATGCTTTTACCATTCATGCATTTACAACGTGGTAAAAGCATACAAAATGTAATGCCATGCGTTATAATGGCATTGCGGAGTCATGGGGCCTCATTTATGAGAAACTAGCAGCCCGTCACCTTGTAAATATGGCGCAACAAGGCACATTTTTTACACCACTGGTGCGTCACAAAAAGTGACGCACCTGCGGCGTAAAAGTGACGCACAGTCTCATAAATGAGGCCCATGGTACTTTCGTAATGAAAGTATGCGGAGTGATGGTATGCGGAAAGAAAGTTTCGGAATAATGGGTGTTTACCCTCTCCCAGTAAGTACATTGGTGGCACGGCGACCCACATCTCCAGCAACATACTCATATTTTTTCACCACCCATTTGAAAAATGCACAGGTCACTCTCATTGATGGCCAGCACAGACATACACTTTTAGACACACCTCCCGCCACAAGTTCTAGAATTGTGAACTTTAGAGCTGGGGAGCTATGTTCGAATCTCGGCATCAGCTCAACATCCTGTGATTCCAAGCAAGTCACTTTGTCTCCCCGTGCCTACCACAAATGAATGTGTTCTTTTGTAATATAGATTGTGCTCATGCCATGTTGTCGAGTTCGCGCAATATAATATTGCAAGGAAAAATAAAGTAGGGAAACTCGAGTTTACACACTACTGAACGCGCACTCTTAAGTGCATCAGCAGTGCACTGTGAATCGGAGCGTTTCACAGGCCTGTCAAAGATAAGAAATGCTATCAAAAGGAAATCCTACAAAACAATATACTACTGGCCGGCAGCAATACATACCCGTACAACGTCGGGACAGGCTGCTAGTTATTCCATAAAGGACTCTGGTTGTCCCTCCACTGGGCAACCATGTAATGTGGGGTTTACATGGCCATATACTGCTCCAGCTCCGACACTCAACAGAATGTGAATAAAACATTCCAAAACACACAGATGTGTCATGTCTATGTTCAATCAAGTATAAAATTAGGTATGAATGTTGGGATATTGATTGCACAAAAAGGTACACCCTTGGAAATGACATCAATGCGCATGTTTGAGCCTGAACCACATGGCCAATTAGATGACTGTGAAGGTGCGAACTAGCTGTGGCCTCATTGCTCATGAACAACAATCTCGCAACCCCCCAACATAGCCCCACGTCCATGTATTATATAGGGGGTGTATGTAAAAATGTCAAATTCTGTAGCACGCCCAAAGTAGTGCCCCCAGTACATGTGACAACAGAACATCTCTTTGCATACCCCCTCACACTCAACTGTGTGGACAGAGCCTGTTGTTGTGATGGATCACATTGATCCACAAGGCAAGAAGTTGGACACCATACTCACATTGCTGAACACACTTAAGAGCACAGGTTTAGCAGAAAACATCCAAACCACAATGTCTGACTCACAGAGGTGGAGCTGGCAATAGGGACTCACCCCTAAGTGAAATGCATCAGTCAGTCCCTCCCTGTCTACGGACAATGCTCATTGAGGCACACGATTTGTCATTCTAATCAACACTCAGCACAGTTGAACACTAGTGAAGCTGCGTAGACTTTATTAGCATGTGCATGTCAGTACGGGCAAGACAAGGGCCACAACATGCAGACCAATGCTTCAGACACTAACAGGCAGCATAGGAACATGGAGAGGTACAAGACATGGGGAGTTAAAATTGAACACCAATCATTACGGATGGCAACGGTATCAGCCCACCTTGCCTTGCTGGACAAGTCATGTGATGTTTGGCGTATGCTCATTGCCCTGTGTCAGGGGACAAGACTCACAGTTCATGAGATCTGCATTTTGCTGTACCACCGGACTGCGCTGACTGTCTGCTCTGAATGTGAGCGCAGCTTCCTGGGCAATCAGCTCCAAGAGTACGTTGTTGTCGAGTTCAACGAACATGAGGACAAGCCAATCCATTAACTGGTCCGGACAGGTGTGCTCCATCCACGCCATTTCACCAATTCGCAACACAGACCAATAGGGGAGCGCCTCGATGTGGTCACTGCACATGAGCAATTGTGCAATCTCCCATGCCCAACTGCCAGCACATATGCCAGATATCAAGGCATCCCACATACAGGTATCACGGTTACACTCCCGGTCATGGGCCAACAGGGGGCGCACACACAAGTCATAATCTAGTTCAGCTACTGTTGTTTTGATAGGCAGACATCCATGGGCCACTCGAATGTGCATGATCAACAGTGGAACCAGGGTTGGACGCAGGTGACGTAGGCAAGACGGAAGCTCAGGCGGTAACTGATGCTCAACACTGCCCGTGGCTTGCCCTCAACAAATGCAACATACGTGCACAGTACAGTTCCACGTGACAGGGGTTGTGCATGTGCCCATTATGTCCTACCATTGCGTTGGTGGCTCTTGTAGTACCGGCACTCTTCTGACCTGCGGCAGTTATGTGGATGACATGCCACAGCTCGGAGCAATTAGTCGTATGGGTGTTTTGGAATTATGGATTTTTGGGTAAGTAAGTGTCAAGGGCATCCCATGCAGGGGTACCTCCAGCAATGACTTCTGTGTGTGGGGTGTGGATATGTTGGTCTTTCAGCTGTGCGTGGTGTGGGAGTTATCATCATCTGCAATGGTATCTCTCTCAATGGGTGCCAGCAGCATCCCAGCCCAAGGTCGGAGGTGCAGATGTCCTTCCGCCTTCTAAAATTGAGAAAAAGGAGTTTTTATCCTTGATTGTTAGTCTGACTACTGCTTGCATTCTGGAAATGGGATGTGGCTTTCGCGCTGCAATTGAGGCAAGGCCGTAGGCTCATGGTGCACCAATTGCAATACACACATAACAGTTGGCAGGTATGTGCCAAGAGCCCGGGTGGCCTTGTGCTCATTGAACAATCTCCCTCTCTCTCTTTCTCTCTCTCCCTCTCTTTCCCTCTCTCCCTCGCTCTCCCTCTCTCCTTCTCTCTCTCTCTCTTTCTCTCCCTCCTTCTCTCTGTCTCTCTGTCCTTTGATGAGCGCATGACACACCTCCTTATCTTTAATTTTATCTTGCAGGCTGTGACTTATTGATTGTCCAGGGAAGACTGGCCATGACTCTTCTGAAAATTTGTTTTGAGTTACATTTGGATTTAATATTTTGTTTGGAAATTCACAGATGAATGAATGATTCTCCTTTTTCTGACAACACATAAATGTGAATTGTTGTAATTGTGCGACAGCAAGCGAATTGTTTTGTGCATGATTTTGTTAAGGAGAGGTGATATGTCTTTGTCTGGGCGGGCGGGGGTGCCCGTGGTAGGGCCCTGGGGGGGAGGGGCCTGTGTGTTGTGGCTCTCTGGGGGCTACAAGATGCCTGATCAGTAGCTCCATGGAACCTGTTCTTCTTCATGTGTGGCTCTAGGCTGGGCTCCCTTTTATGGTGCAGGTTGTTGTCCAACTTAACACCAGGTATGAGCAGGTGTTAAATCCCTGCTGCTAACGCGCCTTATCGTATGTTTTGTGATCTTATTACCGATCTGGCTGGTCATTGAGAATGTTGCGAAGTGGTGTTGTCTCGGCTTTATGCACAAGAACGCCAACTCACCATATCATTAGTGTTAGTTGCCAGTGTCATCTGTTGCGATCATTTTTGCGGATGCTATTGTTAGAGCGTAATGCTATTCTGAAATTTGTTGGGGTACATCATAATCACAGATAGTCCGCACCCTCATATATATTCTGCGTGATATTCATTTTGTTTAGTAGAGCGTTGCGTATTTTGGATTGTGTATTAATAGAGTGTTAGAAATCGCTTCCTTTAGGCCAAAAGAAATGTATTGTTGTTTATTCGAACATTGCTTCTCTTGATATATTGCAATTAGTAAATGAAAAGGTTATGTGATCAGTAGTAAGCGATATTAAATGCAAGGATAGTATTTTAAATGTTGCTTAAATGGTTTAGTTCATGTATAATGTGATGTGTTAGGTTTAAACGTGCACCATATTAAAAGTCTGCACGTATAGGTTTGCTAATCATATGAAATGTAACCGAACAATGCATAGAAATGCAACGTATTAACCTGAGTATACATAATGTGTAAGGCCTAATTGCATTTCATTTTAGAGAAAGGCCTATTTGTTCTTATGTTATCTGGATATTGTAGGCTGAAATGTATTTTCCCTTCTTGTAGAATAGTCAGCAGTTTTCTGCAAATGGAAAGTTTTCTCGTTAACATGCTTCAGTTGCAGGTGCAAGGACACCCGGCGTGTTAGGCAGAATAACCCTTTGTTTTAGGAGTTAGGATCGTAGGAGAAGTAGCAATGGGAGTGTACAGGAATGCAGATATGATACTTTCAGCGGAGAAGGTGCCTGGGACCCAAGGTCGAACAAACGTGCTTGGATGAAGTCAGAGTTCCAGTGGAAACTTACGGGGAAAGAAGGCCTGTCCGAAGAGGTGTGGAAAAGGCGTGTTCTACTATTTTGTGATTTTGTATTAGGGACAGTGCCCCAGAGGGAGGAGCAGTTGAGGACTAGAGGGGAAGCTAGAAGGAGCATCTTAGAATGAGCTCTGTAGCTTTGGCTTCTTACCTATGCAAAGTGAGCGCACTTCCAAGGAAGTCTTCACTACTGACACCTTTTTCTCTCTTGCTTGAGGATTGTGCTAAGTAGGGATGTCACCTTAGTGGTAGTGTAGGGATAGAATAATTGTTTTCCTTTCTAGGTTAATGAATACCAAATTAGAGATTGGATCAGTCATTGTGTGATTGATGCTTTTCGAACTAACTATTCTTTGTATTCTGAGTTGGATGAGAATCCTTCATAGCATGTTTGTATTAGTGCCCATCTATTTTCTCAACCTCGTGATAAGGTGTCTGTATGTTCAGATATTTTTGGCTTTGTAATAAACCCTGAAAATGTTATCTCAGAGTTAGTGGTCTTTTAGAGTTCCAAATTGACTTTTGTTTGATTATGTGCTTTGATTGGATTTTCTCCCCTTCAAACTATTCAGCAGATAAAAAGTTCCTTGTGACCTGAGAGGATCCTTAGGGATGGTAAGATAAGATAAGAAACCGGCTTTATCAGTTGGTAGCAGAGTAGGAGGGTTATCTCTCATAGTAAGGGGAGAACTAGATCAGGGTAAGAGATTACTGAGCCCCATAGAACCCAAGTGTTGATGATCCAGTGGATCGTGGCCAGAGGAGGATGGCGTTCGATGGAAACCTACGGAGAGTAACGGTGTGGCAGTAGTGGCAATTTGTGGTAGCGTGAGTATAAACAGGTTGAATGTGTGTTGGTTAGATTGCTGTGTTGTTCTGATTGTGTGTTGTCTTGTGGAGTTGGAATGATAGTCGTGTGATTGTGAGTACTGGACTGTGAGCACGCCCAGTCCAGGAGATCTTAGGCCCGACGAGTAGCCTGAGAAGTGGTGGTGTAGAAGACAACCAGAGTTGAAATGTTGACCATTGAGAGCGGAGTCGTGAGTCTTCATCGATTACCCCACCCGAGATAGGGGGAGCGAATGTGTGAGTGAGTGAGTAACCAATGCTGGTCATGGGTTGCTGTATGTGGAACATCGAGTGTTTGAAGCCTATCAGTTGAGGAGATTGTCTGGTCATTTTGCGGACAGACGATTGCCAGATTTGAGGTCAACAATTTCGAGAGTCTTTCCAGTCGTTGGTGGACAGACAGTCAGAGAAGTGATCGTCCAGTCGTTTCGTGGACAGATGGTTACTTCAGAGTGTGAAAGGGATGCGTGTGAGAGTGAGAAGCGAATTGTGAAGGAGGAGAACTGCTGCTTGTGGGGGAAGAGTGACGTCAGTAGGAGCTGCGCTGTGATAGGTCGGTTGGTGTGAAGCCGCGCTGGTATTGGTGGATTGACATCAGGAAGTGAAAACAGAAAATATTGTGCGCGAACAAAGTTGGTTTCATCATGAAATGTTTTAAAGTTTCATGAGATATGTGTAGAGGTGATAGACAAGTGGTGGCTCGAGGAGGAAAAGAAGCCCCTCCCGGGGATACGCCAGCACATTACATGGCTAAGAATGTGGTATTGCATACTATAATTTGGCTTGAAAATTGGCATAAAATGGCGCAAGGAGAGGGAGAATTGACTTTCCCACATTATGGTACCTTTAGGTTGGATGTGTTGTACCAATTAAAATCTGTGATGTCTTCTTTGCAACCACTACCCAGACCAACCCAATTTGTAGCATTACATACATAGATTAGAGCAGCGTATGACAGGAAAAGAGACAGATGTCATGAAAGGGTGAAAAGCTCGATCAGGGAACTTCAAGATGCGAGGTGGGATGCACTGGAGAAAAGATGGAGAGTGGAAACGATCGAGGGGGACAGACTGTACCCATTTATAATAAAGGATGGGCAAGCGAAAAGTGTTGAAGAAGTGATACTGATGACGGCTTTTTTGATAGATTGCTATCAGAAAGACCACCCCCATGTAATTCAGAATTGGAGGAAGGGAAGTTGACACAAGTATGGGGAACTGGTGGATTGCAAACTCAGTCAAATGTGAGTAGTAGGAAAAATTTCATCAGGACTGGAAGAGATCAGAATGCAATCACCAGTAGTTACAGAGGCTACAGGAGTTATGAGGTTACCGGATGCTCTGTCAGTGCCGGTCACAATAGGACCTATAGTGTCAGTATATGACCCTGACCAAGAGAGAGATGAAAGTTTAGTATAGTCAACATCTAGAAAAGGGACTAGTACCAGAGGAAATGGCACAGCGAGTGACATATTGGCGAAGGTAAGGGTTTTGCACCAGAAACGGAGTCAAAGAAAGCTTCAAAGTTATCCAATAATGTCCATTATTCTTTAAATTTGTTTAAATTCAACCACAGCCAACGCGTTTCGTTCTATTGGAACTTCGTCAGGGCTCAAATGTCACAATTTAGGCTCAAAATGGTCCTGTACCAGTAGAGTCAAATTCGTAAAAGGCCTCTGTAACGCTGAATAAATAGAATCATGCAGAAAATCCCCACATGGACAGAGAGTATCAAGTGGCTTAAGATACCGGCCCACACTCTTCCGTATTAATCTGGAGGACATTTTTGGATACTTTTAAAGCTTTCCTGTGACTCCGTTTCTGGTGCACCGTCCTTACCTTCATGAATTAGTCTGATCTTCAGTGGAGTGAAAGTGCAGCAAGCTCAGGACGGGTGTGCACAGACAAAGGACTTACTTTTTTACTTTGAAATAGAGGTTCTGACCTTGGTCAGCCGCATTGATCCTTTGTAACAATACAGCGAGTGACATAGTACAGACTCCGAGACCGATTGAGTCAAATTCATCCTTGCCAGCCACCGCAGATTCCTCTAGAATAATGGTGGACATGGTAACAGCCAGACCAAGGTCTCTAGCTGTGTCGAGATCAGATCTAAGAATGTGGGTACCGCCCGTGAGGAACCAGAATGATAGGATGCCAGGAGATTGGGATCGGGATAACTCAGGAAATCGACCAATCCTTAGGAACATAGCCAAAGAGAGCCGATGTATGAAACAGAGTTGTGAGACTAGTGAATCGAGTGGCACGTCTATTCGAGAGATGTTGAGAGGTGCCATGAGGGCAGGGATGTTAGATGTGGTAAGGCTGAAAGCGGAGGTAGATTACATAATTAGCGGAAATTTACCCTTGGAAAGGCTATGTTATGTTATGTTAAGTGTCATTTGTAGTGCGCGCTAACACCGAGGCTTCATGGCGCTTTAAGACTGAGTTAGTGAGGGGGAAACATGAGTGAACGCTGTTATTAACCAAGGGGTGGGAAGAGGTGAGTTTTGAGAGATTTTCTGAATTGCAGGAGGGAGGGGCTGGATTTGATAGAAAGAGGGAGGAGATTCCAGAGGACGGGAGCTAGGTGGGAGAAATGACGACCACCGAATTTCTTGGTTTTGGCTTTGGGGGTGACTAGCAGCTGGCGGTGGACTGATCGGAGGTTGTGCGTAGGTCGATAAAGGGTGATGAGGGATTTGAGGAATGCAGGGCTGGTGCCGTGAAGGGCCTTGAAAGTGAGACAGGCCACCTTAAAAGCTGTCCTTTGACCGATTGGTAGCCAATGCAGGCTGTGAAGTAGAGGTTTTGCCGATTGCCATCTAGGTGTGTTATGAATGAGATGGGCCGCTTGGTTCTGAACAACCTGGAGACGGTGCAGTAGAGATTGTGGGAGACCATGATAAAGGGAATTGGAGAAGTCCAAGTGGGAGAGTACTAGAGAAATGACAACCTGTGTGAGTGCGGCGGGCGGAAGTAGTTGACGAACTTTGCGGATCTTCTGGAGCAGGTACATGCAGGAAGAGATAACCGCGCCCACTTGAGCTTTGAGGGATAGTTCGGTGTCGATAATCACACCCAAGCTCTTCATTGATTTAACCGGGATTGGGGGGGGGGGCCTAGCTCAGAGGGCCAGAACTGTGGACCCCAGTGGGCATGGCTGAGTCCGGGGAGAAGGAGCTCGGTTTTCCCGGGATTTAGCCTTAGTTGATTCAAGTTCATCCATTGTTGGATGTGGATCATGACAGTGTGAAAAGTATTGATAGCGTGGGGTGAATTAAGAGGGAGGACAATCTGCAGATCGTCGGCATAGTTATAGACATTGATGTCCCATTTCTGAAGTGAGTGGATCAAGGGCCGGAGGTATAGGTTGAATAGGAGTGGGGGGAGGGACGAGCCCTGAGGGACTCCGCAGGTCGTGGGGGTTTTGGTTCCAGTATAGGGGCCCAGACGGACGGCCTGTGTTCTTCCAGTCAAGAAGGACTCTACCCATTTAAGGGCAGTGCCCTGGATTCCTGCCTGTCCGACACGGTGGAGAAGGATGTTGTGGTCCACCGTGTCGAATGTGGCCGACAGGTCCAGGAGCATGAGGGCTTGGGGGGTCCCTGCGTCCGCATTACTCCTAAGTGTATCCAGAACTGCCAGAATGATGGCCTTAGTAGAGTGGGCAGGTCTGAAGCCAGCTTGGTTGGGCTCAAGGTGGCAGGAGGATTCGATGAAGTTAGACAGGCATCGGGTGACATGGGCCTCCATTAGTTTGGAGAAGTAGGGAAGAAGGGAGATGGGGCGATAATTGGATGGTTCCGCGGGGTCGGAGCCAGGTTTTTTGAGAAGGGGCACTAGGATTGCCTCTTTGAAAGAGCTAGGAACGATACCACAGCTGAGTGAACCATTCAGCAGGGTAAGGATGCAATCAGGTAGGTTTAGGCAGATGTTCTGTAAGACAGATGGTGGACAGCAGTCGTAAGGGGAGCCAGATTTAACACGCGTAGTAAGTTCCGCTAGTGAAGTAGGGTTCAGGGCCGTGAAGGTGGTGAAAGTCCGGGGGTTATTAGAGGAAGTGTCCAGAAAGTGTGACTGGGGAGGGAGGGGGATAGAGTTTTTTTTTATTTTTAAGATTTTTTCCCACGAAAAAGAGGTTAAGAGAATCGCATGTCTCTTGAGTGGGGGTCTGGGCTGGGAGGGTTCTGTCGTCGGTGGTGAGTTCGTTCATGACTTTGAACACATCCTTAGATTTGTTAACCGCAGACGAAATCCTGTTGGAGAAATGTGCCGATTTTGCTAGGGTAATAGCGGTTTTGTATTCTTTGCGTGCGGCCAGGTAAGACAACCTGGCTAAGTTAGAATAATCACGTCGCCAGGTGTGTTCTAGCTGGCGCATTTTTAATTTATGATGCTTGAGGTCATCAGAGAACCACCTGTGGAAGTTGGGATGTCTAGTGCGGGGGAATTTGGTGAGGGGGCAAACTGGTCACTGGCTGACCTCAACCAAGAAGTGATGTCGTTTTCTATAGCGTCGTTGTTGTCAATGGGATTGACGACTGGGCAGGTGTCTGTTAGGGTGGTAAGAAAGCCCTGGGAATCGTAAGCGCTCCATTTCCGGCAAGAGCCACCAGCCATCAAAGGAGCAGGAGTCCGGTCAGCGAGCGTGATGGAAGTGTCGACAAAGTGATGATCTGACCAGACGCAAGGAGATATTGCTGGCTGGGACAGAGCCAGATTGCAGGTCCAGATCTGGTCCAGAATATGGCCCTTGGAGTGAGTAGGTTTGGTGACCTGTTGAGTGAGATTTAGGCTATTGAGAGACTCAAAGAGCTCAGTAGCATGGGGACCGGCATTGGTGTCGTTGAACCAACAGTTCAAGTCGCCGAAGAGGGCGAAGCTGGAGTGTTGCGTTAGTAGGTTGGACAACTGTTCGCTTATGGTGGTAGAAAAATATGGCATAGGATGTAGTGGCCTGTATAAGAGAAGGAAAGTAAAAGCGCCAGTGGCGGTTTCCAGGCTGACAAGCAAGTTGTCCACCTCTGGGAGGGGGAGGGAGTAAGAGGAAGTAGAGTTCAAGCGCTTGGATATGATAGCTGCCACTCCACCCCGGGCCTGTCGCCGGGCCGATCGGCGTGGAGGATGTAGTAGTCAGAGGGGAGGGCCGCCAGGATATGTGGGAGAGATTCTGATGTTAACCAAGTTTCCGTTAGCAGGAGTATGTCAGGTTTGTTATTAGACAACAGGATGTAAATGTCCTCGCAGTGTTTTACTAAAGAGCGGGTGTTCAGGTTTAGCACCCTGACAGAGGTGGAGTTCGTGGTCGATGTAACTATGGGAGTGCATCCGTGAGAGGAGGGTAAGGCAGTAGAGAGTAGGCCGGCAGTGTGTATGCGGCTATGGGAATTTGGAGACACCGGGGGGGCTGAGTGCTGTAGGTCCTTGAGAGCTTGTTCGGAATATGAGATGGGATGGCCGGCATGGTTTGCCCTAAGGCCCGGCCTGGCGCGGACGGGCACAGATGGGCTTTCCCTTTGCGCGTCCGAGAGGTGCACATTATTTAGAGGTCTGGGAGGACGGCGGTGGGGGCGTGGCCTCAAAAGGGGGCGGGGCCTGCGGCCTCGCCGAAATGGCGACTGAAAGAATTTGTTGTCTCGGGGGGCCTCGGCAGCGCTAGGTCCACTGCGTGGCGCTGAAGCAGGAGCAGAGTAAGTGACACGTGCAGGCAAGTGATAGGAAGATAAATCATAGAGTTAAAAGCAAGTTTTAAAAAACGCTCTCAGCTTCCGCCTCAAGAGCTCTGTTCAATCTTTATGAACTTTATGAACAAGATGAGCTGCTCTTTGTAGCGAAGGATGTGACTCGAAAAGCAAAGCTAGCCCATGAGAAACTGGCAGATCTAGCGAGAAGGTATGAGGTGGATCTGTCCAAAACCAAGTCATTACAGGGAAGTCATAGGTTGCAGTACAGTGACCAAGAGTTAGAAGAGAAAGGAGTCACTGGGTTGAGGACTCACCTCCGAGAATTGATTATAGGGATGCAAGCATGGATTATGCTTCATAGATGGGAGGAAAGGTGGTCCAAAAAGAAGAATACCAGAAAGAGCATGGGAGAGACGCCGCCTCCATGAGGGGGGGGTGATGGGAGTAGAGATGTATCCTTTACGAGAAGTGCAGAATGGAGGGTACCTGCATGTGCTTTGGAGTAGATGTGATTTGACAGAGTTTACAAATGATTTTCCTCGGCTGAGGGAAAAGCCAGTAGAGTGGTACAAACAGGTTGATCGGTTTGTCAAAATCTCAAAGGAGTTGTGGATTGATTTGAACACATTGTTCGATATTGTAGTACCAGGAGTGTTGTGTGGCGTTTAGAGCTCTGAATGAATTTTCCTGATTCATGCCCTTATATAGGTACAATTCACATTGCCCTTATGCAGGCATAGAAATCAATCTCTTATTTAGGCATAGACCATGCAACCCAAATACAGGCATGGCTACTTCCACCCGTATCAAACGTCACAATAATTTCTTGGAAAATCGGCTTAAGCAGTCAGGGAACTTCCCCTTGCTTGAATGTTGATTTATCCAAGAACTCATGTACTTTGCAAAGAACAGCTATTCCCTAGGTGTTCTTTCCTGACGTTCATATGCCCGACTTTACGTCAAACTGTGGCATTCCTAAACACCTTCAAGGTATAAATATACCTTCACTTGCTATAGCAAACTACGGTGGTTGGGAGCAGTTCGACTATCTACTTGCCCGACGCAGCTCGGTATGCCAAGCGCCGAAGGAAGCCGACTCTCCAGCTGACGCACTGATCAAGAGGCTGCCTTTCTCCTGATGAGAATCCAGCTAGAGAAACCTTTGGTAGATTCTTGGCAAAGAAAACAGAAAACTAAAACCTATGCTACACAATACTTACTTCTTCTACTTCTACTTACTAGACTTAGGTTAGGTACATAGGGGTAGGCGTATTTTAGAAGCACCAGTTGAATATTTAGTCTATGTTATTTATGTATATATTTTTATATGGCTTAGAAACCATACAATGCTCTTGCAACATTATTTCATATTTCCGTTTACGCTGTACGCATTGTACTTTGCAGTCTGCCTAACGATTGTAGCAGTTCACTTCTCTTGCATGAGAAAGAAGACTGTTCAATAAACCTTTTATTGAAAATTCCCGTCTCTCTATTTCTCTGCAACTCTGTAGAAACAAAGCAGGCACGATTGGCTGAGTGAAATACTTATCTATTGTTCCCGCGACTCTGAGAGATATATTCTTATTCTTGGGAAACAAAGTTGTCATGTTTATGCGGTTTTCAGAAAATAATCCCTTCTTGTGAATTCGAGAAAGTTTCTAGTGACCTCTGAGCTAGCTGGCACTCACTATTAAGTTTAGTATGTTCGACAGAGACCTAATCGACCTCAGTCCTACATCAAATCTATAGGATATATTATTCCAATGCGCAGAGCCTATTGGGAATATAGGAACTACACTACAGGAGATTTGTGGGCTGCTTGTAAGGTTGCAGTCAAATGGCCGACTTCAGGAAGAGACAGGGATCCTGTTACAAATGCTCCATCACCTATAGTCATGAAAAAGTTTGAACAGGTAATCACAGGACTAAATCTGAAGGTATCACCTCAAGACATTGATTGGGTCAAGATAGATCGAACTGTTCAAGAACCAAAAGAGACTGTGCATTAGTATTATGAAAGGCTCTTGCAAGCCTATAAACAGTACAGTGGGTTGGACACCTTAGATCCTAAAGATATGGGACAGTTTGTTTTGAAATTTGTTTTGGGTTTGAGACCAGAGGTTCACCTCATGATTCAGCAACATTTGAGTTGCTGGCAGAACAAGCCAGTGGACGAAATTCTGAGGTATGCCAGGTACTGTAGTGATGAAATAGACCCGAAGCACAGGAAGTTGAAGGACAAGCTGATGCTGGTTCAAATGCAAACAGCTGACAAGGGATATCAGGGACAGTCTGGGGGAGGGACACTAGGCAGAAGACGGAAATAACCAAGGAGGGAATCAGAATGTGCAAGGGCAGGGAAAAGGGAATCCGGTAGACCCCCAAGACAGGAATGGATATGGCGACACTGAAAAGGACCACTGCGTGTCATCTTTGTCACCAGATCCGGCATTGGAAACGTGAGTGTTCTTTGAACCCAGCAAATCAGGTGCAGCAGGAGGTAGAGATAGCAGAGGTACTTGTACCTGAAGTGGTGAATATCACGGTGAGACCGAGATCGAAGAAAGGGGGGATGTTGGGTCCACATGTACAAGTTCCCCAGCAACCTAGAGTCCAACAGGGAATTCGGACCTAACAGCAGATGCCTCTCTTTGAGGGGTATGTCGAATACAGCCCAGACCGGTTGGCATGACTGTGCCTGGGAGGGGAGGAAGACTTCTCTCTTGGGGAAGTCTTGGAGGTAGACCAGAGGGGACCGTTTGTATAGGCGGATATTGACGGTCATCCTACCACCTTTTTGGTGACACTGGTGCCTCCCGGTCTAATTTGCGATCTGCAGTAGCTCCCAACCTACTCCTCTCGGGAAAATCAATCCAAGTTGTAGGGGTGGCAAACAAGAGAATGACTAACCCATTGACTGAGTGGATTCCTGTTAGAATAGTAATCGTCCCAGAACGACACCAATTTGTGTTGTGAGGAAGTGATCTATTGTGCAAACTGAACTGCACCATCCATTGTACGTGGAAAGGAGTCGAAGTACAGATGAGGGATGAGGATGCTACATTTAAGGTTGCACATCAGCACTTGTGTTTAGAAATGTACCCTGCGCTGACAGTGGAAGAACTTCCACTTGATATGAGAGACTCTGTCTCACTTGAAGTGTGGGACTTCAATGGAGAGGGAATTGGACTGATCAAAGGAGTTGAGCCAGTAAAGAGCCAGGTTAAGCAAGATGTTGAGTTCCCTAGGACACCCCAGTACAATTTGTCATCTGAGACTATTGCAGGGATCAAGCAGGGAATTATGAAGGTGATAATGGGTAGCCGATGTAATTCACCAATCAGGGGACTACAGAAGCCGAGCGGAAAGTTCAGGATCATGCAAGACCTGCGAAAGGTCAACACAATAGTTATTCCCGGTTGTCCAGTGTTACCGAATCCATCAGTGATATTGTTTCAGATCCCATGTGAAGCTGAGTGGTTTACTGTGATTGACTTGTGCCAAGCATTCTTTTCGATACTTCTCCACGAAGAAAGCCAGTTGCTTTCAGGCTGGAAAATCGGGTATTAACATGTCATATCCCTTTAGGGTATACAGAGTCCATCGATCTTTAATCAGATCTTAAAGAAGAATTTTGAGAGTCTCGTATTGCCACAGAACTCAGTTCTTGTGCAGTATATGGACGATCTCCTAATAGCATCAGAAACCGAGGATGCTTGCAGGATTGATACAATTGCCTTACTGAACTATCTAGCAGAGAATGGACACACATGTCTCCAAACAAGCTATAGTATTGTATGAGTTAGGTTCAGTATTTGGGTCATCGTATTGAGAAAGGCAAGAGGAAGGTGTCACCAGACCGAATTGAGGCAATTATGAATATGCCCTCACCGACCACTTAGAGAGAAGTCAGAATGTTTCTGGGAATGCTTGGGTACTGTTGCCAATGGATTCCCAACTTCTCTTTGCAAGCAAAGCCTTTGCAAAGGTTGACGCACAAATATGTGAGTGATCCGGTACCATGGGACCATGACTGCCTAGTGGCATTTTTTAAATTGAGAGAGAGCACGTGTCGTGCTTCGGCATTGGGTATGCCTGATTACAACAAGGCGTTCTCACTGTTCTGTTGCGCATCGTCAGTGTTGACTCAAAGTCATGGAGGTGTCTGTAAACCATTTCTCAGCTACCTTAAATCCAATAGCTTCTGCGTTGCACGGATGTCTCAAATCTGTTGCTGCAACAGGTGTCAGCATTGCAAGATGTGAAAGTGTTGTGATGGGTCATCCTTTGACAGTGTATTTGCCGCACTCTGTTGAATTGTTAATGACCAGGACCAAGACGCAGCACCTGACCAACAATAGGTTAACGCAATATGAGTAAGTCATACTTGCTGCAGAGAATCTATACTACTATTATAAAGAGAGTACAGACACCTTTTGGCAAGGTAAACTCGGGAACTACAGCGTCAATCCACACACCCAATACAGCGTTGGAAAGGGCAGTTGCAGCAGAAGGACATAGGCTATGCAGACGCCCACCATATACATTTAAAAGGCAAAAGAACCGTGCCAGCAAAGTAGTCCCTTGTGGGCGTGTCTGCATTGTGCTGTGGGTGTGTGCTGGGGGCGTGACAATCGCTGGGGGCATTCCGTCACAAGTGTTGTTTTTTCTAACCAGGTTCTATACATTCTTGCTCCCTTTAAATAGTAATTCAGTGGAGGTCCCATTCTCTTAGAACCACCCTAAGCACAGTTATGGGCAAAAATACAACTAAAAGGCCCTGCAAAGCATTATGGGATAAGATTAGCATAATTTTTAGCATTCATGAAAGGGTTTCAATGTTTTTGAATTTTACTCATCAGGGACATCTTGGGACGACGAGGTGAACTGCAGCTTGATGTATAATATTTTAAATGCTATTGCATTTGCCTCCTCAGGGACATCTAGGGACGGGGAGGTGAACTGCAGCTTGATGTATAATATTTTAAATGCTTATTGCATTTGCCTCATCAGGGACATCTAGGGACGGCGATTTGAACTGAAGCTTGATGTGTAATATTTTAAATGCTATTGCATTTGCCTCATCAGGGACATCTAGGGACGGCGAGGTGAACTGCAGCTTGATGTATAATATTTTATATGCTTATTGCATTTGCCTCATCAGGGACATCTAGGGATGACGAGGTGAACTGCAGCTTGATGTGTAATATTTTAAATGCTATTGCATTTGCCTCATCAGGAACAACTAGGGACGACGAGGTGAACTGCAGCTCTTTGTAGAATTATTTGGATACTATAATATTCACTTCCCACTGCTAGTCCCATAATGCTTTGCAGGGGCTTGATCTCAAAATCATCACCTCTCTCACTGCTTGCTGGAAGCTAATTTCACTTTTGTGAAATGACTATATGCATTTTAGCATGTAGAAATACTTGTTATTTTACCTTGAATATATGAGGTTTCTGTTTTAATAATTGAAAATCTGACGGAACGAAATATTGCGGATTTATTGTACCAAGTTCGCGCCAATTCCGCCCACCCCTACTTTAAATACCCCTGCACCCCATAATCATAACCCACCCTTACCCTATAAAATACCCCAACACCCTTAAACACTAACCCATCTTAACCCTATCAATATACCCTGTACCCCAAAACCCAAACCTATCCCTAAACCCTATAAATACCCCTGTACCTCAAAACCCAAACCTACCCCTGAACCCTAAAAATACCCCTGTACCCCAAAACCCAAACCTACCCCTGAACCCTAAAATACCACTGCACCCCAAAACCCAAACCTAGCCCATAACCCTTAAAATACCCCTGTACCCCAAAACCGAAACCTACCCCTGAATCCTAAAAATACCCCTGTACCCCAAAACCCAAACCTAGCCCAGAACCCTAAAATACCCCTTTATCCCAAAACCCAAACCTAGCCCTGAACCCTAAAAATACCCCTGTACCCCAAAACTCAAACCTAGCCCTGAACCCTTAAAATACCCCTTAACCCCAAAACCCAAACCTACCCCTGAACCCTAAAAATACCCCTATACCCCAAAACCCAAACCTAGCCCTGAACCCTAAAAATACCCCTGTACCCCAGAACCCAAAACTATATCTGAACCCTTAAAATACCCAAAGACCCCAAAACATATACCTCAGTACCCCAAAACATATACCCCTATACCCATACTTGCCTTATCCAAACATTTTTAAAAAAACATGCTTTTATCATTCATGCATTTACAACGAATTTCGTTGTAAATGTATGCGTGGTAAAAGCATATAAAATGTAATGCAACGCGTTATAATGGCATTGCAGAGTCATGGTACTTTCGTAATGAAAGTATGTGGAGTGATGGTATGCGGAAAGAAAGTTGCGGAATAATGGGTGTTACCCTCCCCGTAAGTACATTGGTGGCACGGCGGCTCACATCTCCAGCAACATACTCATATTTTTTCACCACCGATTGGAAAAATGCACAGGTCTATCTCATTGATGCCCAGCACCGACATACACTTTTAGACACACCTCCCACCACAAGTACTAGAATTACGAACTTTAGAGATGGGGAGCTACGTTCGAATCTCGGCATCAGCTCAACATCCTGTGATTCCAGACAAATCGCTTTGTCTCCCCGTGCCTACCACAAATGAATGTGTTCTTCTGTAATGTAAATTGTGCTCATGCCATGTTGTCGAGTTTGCGCTATATAATATTGCAAGGAAAATTTAGTAGGGAAACTCGAGTTCACACTCTATTGAACACGCACTCTTAAGTGCATCAGCAGTGCACTGTGAATCGGAGCATTTCACAGGCCTGTCACAGATAAGAAATGCTATCAAATCAAAATCCTACAAAACAATATACTACTGGCCGGCAGCAATTCATACCCGGACAACGTCGGGACGGGCTGCTAGTGTGACAATAAAAAGGTGTTCTGTCGTGAATCCTGCTACATTGATGCCAGTACCAAATACCGATGAAGATTGTGAGGATCTTGACTGTCTCGATGTAACTGAACTATGCACCAAGTCGAGACCTGACATTGTTTATGAACCTCTGCCTGACCCTGATGAAATTTTATTTGTTGATGGTTCATGCTTAAGAGACAATGTTGGTCAGTGGAGAGCAGCGTTTGCTGTATGTACCATTACAGGAGTGGTTGAGGCTGCTTGTCTAGAAGGAGTACATTCTACACAGGTAGCTGAAATCATTGCTTTGACTCGTGTCTGTGTGGCGGCTGATCAGATCCAAATTACTATCTACACTACACTGATAGTTAGTATGGGTTAGGTGTGGTTCACGACTTCGGGGAGTTATGGTCACAGAGGGGATTCATGACATCATCTGGTTCTCCTATCAAAAATGGGGAGTATGTAAGACATCTAATAGAGGTATTACAGTGTCCAAAATTAATTTGTGTGTGAAGTGCGCAGCATATGGGAGGGGGACGGAGTTTGTCTCATTGGGAAACAACTATGCCGACGAAGTCCCTCGTTTTTTGCAGAACAAGGGTGTATATTCACAGGAGATTACACAGGAGAGAGCCAAGAGAGAACCGAGCTCAACATGATGTTAGCCATGGCAGACACTTGGAAGGAACTCAAGAGACTGCAGGATGGGGTTTGAGAGCAAGAGCCAAATGGATGAATCGGATCAGGGTGTGAGAAAGGAGATGTTGATGTTTGGGTTTCAAGTGACGGGCGAGCAGTGTTACCAGAAAACCTATTGAACCCGATGGCGAGACAGATTTGTGGTTCAGTGCATTTCGGAAGAGGTGCAATGGAGCGAGTGTTTAGACAGATGTGGTACAATCCACGATTTTGCGCGGTTACTGAAGCAGTGTTTCAAAGGTGTGTTACTTGTCAACAGATGAATGCTGGAAAGAAAATTGTGGTCACTTTGAGTCATATTGGAAGGTCGGGAGGACCCTTCAATAGAATGCAGTTGGTTTTTATTGAGATGCAGCGGTGTAATGGGTTGAGGTACATTTTGATGGTGGTGTGTGTTTTCTCACGATGGGGGGAAGCATATCCGACACGAAGATGTGTCACTCTCACAGTAGCTAAGCTATTATTGAGGGAGCTGATCCTGAGGTTCGGTTTTCCAACCTCTTTTGATTTGAGCAGAGGAACACGCTTCCACAGCGAGGTCATGAAATTGCTTTGTGCCACTTTGAATGTTGACCAGAGACTGCATTGCAGCTATCGACCAGAGGCTTCTGGGATTGTGGAACATATTAATGGGACTTTGAAAGCCCGGATGGCAAAAGTGTGTTCGTCGACATCTTTGAAATTGCCAGATGCTTTGCCTCTTGTGTTAATCAGTATCCGCAGTGTCCCAGACAGGAGGACTGGGTTATCTCCTCATGAGATCTTGATGGGGAGGGTAATGCGATTTCCAGCAGTGCCAGCTACAGCTTTGATAAACATCACTGATGACTTAATTCTTGACTATTGCAAGGGACTAGCTGGTGTGGTCTGTCCTGTGTCCCAGCAGGTGCAGGCAGCAGCTGTTCCAGCCTCGAGTGATCTGTGCCATGACTTGTGCCCAGTGGACTGGGTATTGGTCCGTAAGCACATGAGGAAGAATTGTCTGGAGGTCCGCTGGAAAGGCCAAGTGATACTGATCACGAACACAGCAGTGAAGTGTGGAGGATTGCAAAACTGTGTGCATGCCTCCCATACTCGCAGAGTTCCAACACCCTTGGTAGAAACAGCACCCCTCCCGACTGAAAATCCAGCTGATGTGGCAGGGCCACAAGAGAGGACAAGTCAAGCTGTGAGGGTTGCTGACGTAGCTGGTTGTACACCAGAACGAGCTGAAGAGGGTTACATCAATCAGAACCCTAACATTGACTCGGATGAAGGAAGTGTCACTGTAGGTGGCACAGAATCAAATTCAGTAGAAGAAGGAAGTATTGCACAGGGTATACAGGGAGAAAGCGGGAGAGTCAGCAGAACAGAAGAGGTTTGGCCTGAGAGACAGAGGAGACTGAATCCGAGGTTGGCTCCTGAAAGAGAACTTGCCCCTGTGTCCGGGAACTCTGAATCAGAAGAGACCGAAGAAGGGCAAGCTCGAGGAGGTCTGAGAAGATCAAGACTAATGAGAGTGCCTTGTCAGAGATACTCTACCCCGGAGTGGACGTAAGTTGTGACTGATGCCAGGAGTGGTGAGTTCCAGGAGGTTGAGCTCCATGACAGTGATCAACAACAGTCCGAATGTGAAAATCGATGTGGTACTGTTGGTTCCAGTACTTGAAATTGAAGGAGTGCTGGCAATCACGGTTCCAAATCCTCCAGTTTTGAGCATTTGATTTTGCACAGATTAACCTTTCCTACATTTGGTTATGAGGCTCCATCTCACAAAGTGATAATTCTTCACCTTGAACTCTTGCAACATGTTCTAGATATAATTGGAGCTGATATTATTTTGGACTGAAGGTGAACCTTTGTTATAAATAAGTTGAAAAAGAAGATAACCTAGACCCGAGTGGAAGAAGAAGAAATTTAGGGACTTTCTGTAGAGGTAGGAGGCGGGCTGGGTAAGTCTTTCGAACTGTGGGCCCGATTCACAGAACTAACTTAAGACAACATCTTAAACTTACTACTTTTGGTATTCACAGAAGTTAGGATTTTGTCTTAAATCTGTCTTAAGACAAAATCCTAACTTCTGTGAATACCAAAAGCAGTAAGATTAGGATTTTGTCTTAAGTTAGGTCTGTGAATCGGGCCCTGTGTAAATACGGAACTAAAGTACTGTAAATGGATTTTCCAGTTTTCCAGAGTGTTGTTTGGACTGATCTGAACTTCGCTTGAAAAGAGAGGAAGAGACTCTAAAGACTGAGTACTGAACAACTCGATAAAGACCCTGGAGGCTGGATATCCGAACCGTTGGTCTAAATATATGATAGGTACACTCTTAAGAGGAGTGATTATTTCAATCATAGGAGTGATTATAGTGTCAATAGTTGTACCACACAAGGTAGAAGATGTAGTTGTGGGGGGAACTCCTACACCTAGTACTTTAACCAAGAAAGAGGGTTTCATGGGAGCTGAAAAAGCAATGCGAGCTCAAAATAGTTGTAGATTGCATGTAGATTTATCAAAAGGTGATTTTAGGCTTAATGCTTATGCCAAGCTGCTATATGAATATGTTGAGGCAATGGATGCGAAGGATTGCTATGTGTGTATGCAGTTTCCTGCCTCCGGGGATGAGGGTATTAAGTGTCACCATCTTCCATTGACCTATGGGATTTTGTGTAGTTTGTTGCTTAGCGCCGGGAAACCCATTGTGGGTAGCTGTGCGCATTATAAGTTTAATAAAATAAAAATAAATATGTGTGTTTTATGGACGTAGTCATTATGAGAATTTCTTTTCCAATTATGATGTAGTGCTTTCAGATGTTCTAGCTTTTAAGCACTTGAATAAGTATGATTATTACAAGCAGGATGATAGGCTTGGGAAGTATTTCATACCGACTTCAAAGTTAGATACGTCATATGCCCACAGACACAATTTAACATGTTCACTAACTGATGTACAGAAGAAATTTATAGGTCAGGTAGAAGATAGATATAGACAACTAACACAGACACGCCATACTGGGGAAAGTCCAGTAGATTGGACCGAGGAGGAGAGAACTCACAGAGCAAAGGGAAGCTATGGCCCTATAGCTTTGGATATGGAACAGAAGGGGAAGTTGTGTGTGAAATGTGTGCAGACCTATTATGATAAGGTCTATGTGGGACAGAGTGTATGTGATCACGTTTTCACTATGGAAGAGTCTGCGAAGAACTTTCTGCAAGGATCGGTACAAGTGATACCAACCGCATATTATGTGTGTGGGAAAAATGTGTATGTGAGATTGCTTGTGAATTGGTATGCTTCATGTTATTTGGGTATTATCTTCCCAAAGATCTATCATGCAGAGGATCTGGAACTTTTGGAAGGTGAAAAATATCAGAGAGATGTGAGTGCAGGAGCAGTGATTGGAGATATCTTTGGTGCAATGATACCAAGTTTGGGAGTGACCCTGAATGATGTGAAGATTTTGTCCATACGCAGCAGGTACATCATACATCAGCAATACCCACAGATACTGCTGATAAAGCAATTTTCCATGCTAAAATGCATATAACAAATTCAGAAAAAGTGATCTTTTGAATGAAAATTTTAGGCAATGAGAGAGTTGATGATTTTGGAATCCCCACTAACCTAGGGGGAGGACCAATCAGATGCCTTGAACGCAAAGAGCATAAACACAAAGCACATCTTGATGAACGATTCGGTGTGGGTCCCATCCTCTTAGGACCACCCCAAGCATAATTAATGGCTAAAAAACAATCCCAACCAAAGGCCCTGCAATGCATTATAGGACGAGATTAGCAGTGGGCAGTGAATATTATAGTAACCAATCTATACTACTATTATTAAGATAGAACTTGCACCTTTTGGCCAGGTAAACTCGGGAACCACAGCACCAATCACAACACCCAATACAGCGTTGGAAAGGGCAGTTGCAGCAGAAGGACATAGGCTATGCAGACGCCCACCATATACATTTTAAATGTAAAGGAACCGTGCCAGCAAAGTAGTCCCTTGTGGGCGTGTCTGCATTGTGCTGTGGGTGTGTGCTGGGGGCGTGACAATCGCTGGGGGCATTCCGTCACAAGTGTTGTTTTTTCTTCCCAGGTTCTATACATTCCTGCTCCCTTTAAATAGTAATTCAGTGGAGGTCCCATTCTCTTAGAACCACCGCAAGCACAGTTATGGGCAAAAATAAAACCAAAAGGCCCTGAAAAGCATTATGGGATAAGCTTAGCATAATTTTTAGCATTCATGAAAGGGTTTCAATGTTTTTCCATTTTACTCATCAGGGACTTCTTGGGACGACGAGGTGAACTGCAACTTGATGTATAATATTTTAAATGCTATTGCATTTGCCTCATCAGGGACATCTAGGGACGGCGAGGCGAACTGCAGCGTTATATATTATATTTTAAATGCTATTGCATTTGCATCATCAGGGACATCTAGGGACCATGATGTGAACTGCAGCTTGATGTGTAATATTTTAAATGCTATTGCATTTGCCTCATCAGGGACATCTAGGGACCATGAGGTGAACTGCAGCTTGATGTATAATATTTTAAATGCTATTGCATTTGCCTCTTGGGGACAACTGGGGAGAACGAGGTGAACTGCAGCTCATTGTAGTATTATTTGGATACTATAATATTCACTTCCCACTGCTAATCTCGTCCCATAATGGTTTGCAGGGGCTTGATCTCAAAATCATCACCTCTCTCACTGCTTGCTGGAAGCTAATTTCACTTTTGTGAAATAACTATATGCATTTTAGCATGTAGAAATACTTGTTATTTTACCTTGAATATATGAGGTTTCTGTTTTAATAATTGGAAATCTGACGGAACAAAATATTGCGGATTTATTGTACCAAGTTCGCGCCAATTCCGCCCACCCCTACTTTAAATACCCCTGCACCCCATAATCATAACCCACCCTTACTCTATAAAATACCCCAACACCCTTAAACACCAACCTATCTTAACCCTATAAATATACCCTGTACCCCAAAACCCAAACCTATCCCTAAACCCTAAAAATGTCCCTGTACCCCAAAACCAAAACCTAGCCCTGAACCCTATAAATACCCCTGTACATCAAACCCCAACCATACCCCTGGACCCTAAAAATACCCCTGTACCCCAAAACCAAAACCTACCCCTGAACCCTAAAATACCCCTGTACCCCAAAACCCAAACCTAGCCCTGAACCCTTAAAATACCCCTGTACCCCAAAACCCAAACCTACCCCTGAACCCTAAAAATACCCCTGTACCCCAAAACCCAAACCTAGCCCAGAACCCTAAAATACCACTGTATCCCAAAACCCAAACCTAGCCCTGAACCCTCAAAATACCCCTGTACCCCAAAACCCAAACCTCGCCCTGAACCCTTAAAATACCCCCTGTACCCCAAAACCCAAACCTACCCCATAACCCTAAAGATACCCCTATACCCCAAAACCCAAACCTAGCCCTGAACCCTAAAAATACCCCTGTACCCCATAACCCAAAACTATATCTGAACCATTAAAATACCCAAACACCCCAAAACATATACCTCAGTACCCCAAAACATATACCCCTATACCCATACTTGCCTTATCCAAACATTTTTTTAAAACATGCTTTTACCATTCATGCATTTACAACGAATTTCTTTGTAAATGTATGCGTGGTAAAAGCATATAAAATGTAATACCATGCGTTACAATGGTATTGCGGAGTCATGGTACTTTCGTAATGAAAGTATGCAGAGTGATGGTATGCGGAAAGAAATTTGCGGAATAATGGGTGTTTACCCTCCCCCGTAAGTACATTGGTGGCACGGCGGCCCACATCTCCAGCAACATACTCATATTTTTTCACTACCAATTGGAAAAATGCACAGGTCTCTCTCATTGATGCCCAGCACCGACATACACTTTTAGACACACCTCCCACCACAAGTTCTAGAATTGCAAACTTTAGAGATGGGGAGCTACGTTAGACTCTCAGCATCAGCTCAACATCCTGTGATTCCAGGCAAATCGGTTTGGCTCCCCGTGCCTACCACAAATCAATGTGTTCTTCTGTAATGTAAATTGTGCTCATGCCATGTTGTCGAGTTCGCGCTATATAATATTGCAAGGAAATTAAAGTAGGGAACCTCGAGTTCACACACTACTGAACTCGCACTCTTAAGTGCATCAGCAGTGCACTTTGAATCGGAGCGTTTCACAGGCCTGTCACAGATAAGAAATGCTATCATAATGAAATCCTACGAAACAATACACTACTGGCCGGCAGCAATTCATACCCGGACACCGTCGGGACGGGCTGCTAGTATCAAAATAATTCTACAAAGAGCTGCAGTTCAACTAGCCGTTACTAGATGTCCCTCACGAGTCAAATGCAAATGCATTGAAATTATTCTTACATCAAGCTGCAGTTCTACTAGTCGTTACTAGGTGTCCCTCACGATTCAAATACAAAAGCATTGAAACCCTTTCATGAAGCTTTTGGATTTGACTCAAAGTAGTCCAGGCAAATACAAACATAATTGTGCATTATCGGAACAAGAAGAGATTTGTGATAAATACGCCAAATGTTATGGTAAATGGGCAGCTCGCAAAAGTACCTTCCCCACACCCTATCAATGGTGGCGCTGGATTAAACACCAAACACGGATTCTCTTCCAAACACAGGGACGGGTATTGCACAAGTTAGAGTGGCAGGATTTTCTTAAGTTACAAAAAAGACGTATTTTATTGCAACAATTGGGTGACGCAGGAAAAGATGTAAAAGACAACGTCAGATCACTTGAGACAGCAATGAATGCATGGCTTACAAAGAAAAGCATAACTAAAATTTTTCATTCTAGGGTGAAACATTATCATGAAGATGAAAAGTGTACAGCATTCTTTTTTCGCAAAGCAGCAACATCTCATAAACTACTAACTACGCTTTTAAATGACAAAGGTGATAGAGTGACTGGGGTAGAACAATGCAAACAAGTGGCCTACACATTCTATTCAGCCTTATATGCCTCTCCAAGCACTCCTCCTTCCAAAGAAGACAGAGTTATACTGTGAAGCACTTCCAGAACGTCTTACTGATGAACAAATTACGTTTTTGGGGGAACCTTCTGATGGAGAAGACTTTCTCGCAGCTTTTGGAGCTGCGCCCAGGGGCTCTAGTCCTGGTTTGGATTGGTTACCGTGGGAGTTTTATAAAAGGTTTTGGGGTGTGCTTTGTAAAGATTTTATGGACATGATTGTACATAGTTTTGAGCATGATACATTTACCACAGATATTTCTACAGGACTCATCACCCTCCTTTATGAGAAAGGAGATGAAACATCTCTTCAGAACTGGTGCCCAATTTCTTTGCTCAACGTGGATTACAAGCTGGTTTAAAGTGTTAGCACGTAGGTTCCGCTCTGTACTGCAAACTAGTATCCATCAAGCCCAAACATGTGCAATAAGGGGAAGCACTGTTGTTGACAGTCTTACGATCATTCGAGATGTTCTACATTACAATCTGGACAGAAACATCCCTTTGGGAATATTGAGTTTGGATTTTTGCAAAGCATTCAATAGTGTTTCACATGATTTACTTTTTGCAGTGTTGTCCCATTTGCAGGTACCCCCCAATATCATGCAAACGTTACATATATTATACAAACAAGCAAGCAACATAGTGAGTATCAATGGTTTTCATACCGAGGCCTTTCAGATACATAAGGGGGTACGACAAGGCTGCCCTTTGTCTCCCGCATTTTTTGTGTGCGCTTTGAAACCGTTCTTCTGTAAATTGCATAGTGATAAGGTAATTAGGTGGGCATTTGTACCCGGTGGTTCAGCCTCACAGGCCAAAGTAGTAGCATACATGGACGATGTTACAGTCCTAAGCACCATTGCAGCACCAGCATGCACAGCTCTTTTGCACGCTTCATTATTTTCACCTGTTTCAGGTCTTGCACTCAATATGGAAGAAAGTGTGTGTGTAACAGCTGGCCCCTGGGACCGGTTAGAAAATCTGCCTGTGACTACCACCACGGAACCTACGAAGATTTTGGTCCTTTATTTTGCGTCACAAGGGCATATTCAAAAGAACTGGGCAATACTGCATGACAAAATACTAAAGAAAATATCTACGTGGTCTACACGTAAACTCACATTGGAAGGCAAAGTATTAGTTATTTAAGCTGTATCATTTCCATTATTACTTTACAAAGCAATCAGTTTTCCTCCCTCCCCACAGGTGTTGCAGAAATGTGAAAAAGTGCTTTTTGCCTGTTTATGGGGGTCTAAAATGGAATAATTAAGTAGAGAAAAAACCTGTAAGCATTGGAGAAATGGGGGGAAAGGTCTTCCAGATCTCAAGACTTTCTTGTATTCTAAATTATTTATTCATACTATTTCTAGAACAGAAGAAGATGCTTCAACCACTGCTAGCTGTTTTACTCGTTATTTTACAGTTACTATGTTGCAAATGTTTGGACTTTTTACCCCCTCCAATTTGCGGCCCGTCTCAAACTGTTCCTCCTTTCTATGTGGCCCTACAGACATTTCTGCGCACAATAGTCAAGTCAAGTCAAGTCAAAGAATTTATATAGCGCACTACATACCCAGAGGGTTTCAAGGCGCTTAGGGAAGGGAGGAGGATTACTTGTCAAATATCCACATTTTAAGTTGCTTTCTGAATGCTAGGTGGTTCTGGGTAAGGCGAAGGTAAGTGGGGAGTGAGTTCCATGTTTTAGCCGCAAGGTATGAGAAGGATCTTCCTCCCATAGTGGTCTTGTTGATGCGGGGTACAGTGGCGAGGGCTTGGCTGGAAGAGCGTAGTTGGCGGGAGGGGGTGTAGAAGGACAGTCGAGAGTTGAGGCATTCTGGTCCAATGTCGTAGAGTGATTTGTGTGCGTGGGTCAGCAGTCGGAAAGTGATCCTCTTATTGACGGGCAGCCAGTGGAGGTCTTTCAGGTGGCCAGAGATGTGTTCGTTACGCGGGATGTCTAGTATGATCCTGGCTGAGGCGTTTTGGATTCGTTGGAGTTTCTTCTGGATTTTAGCGGTTGTACCTGCGTAGAGGGTGTTTCCGTAGTCCAGTCGGCTCATGACCAGAGCATGGGTGACTGTTTTTCTGGTTTCGGTGGGGATCCAGCGAAATGTTTTTTTGAGCATGCGAAGAATGTTGAAGCAGGATGAGGATACGGCACTGACTTGTCTGTTCATTGAGAGTGAAGAATCCAGGATAACGCCTAGGTTCCGTGTGTGGTCTGTCGGGATGGGAGCTTTTCCAAGGGCTGCTGGCCACCAAGAGTCGTCCCATGCAGAGGGGGATGTACCTAAGATGAGGACTTCTGTTTTATCTGAGTTCAGCTTCAGACGGCTGTGTTTCATCCATTCGGCAACTTCTTTCATTCCTTCGTGTAGGTTGGTTTTGGCGGTGCTGGGGTCATTGGTGAGAGAAAGGATCAGTTGAGTGTCATCTGCGTAGGAGATGATGTTGAGATTGTGTTGGCGAGCGATGGCCGCAAGGGGGCTCATGTATACGTTGAAGAGGGTGGGACTGAGTGAGGATCCTTGTGGTACACCACAGATGACTTCAGTGGCCTCGGACTTGAATGGTGGAAGGCGGACTCTCTGTGTTCTTCCGGTGAGGAACGAGGTGATCCATTCCAATGCTTTTCCTTGTATTCCGATGTTTCTGAGGCGTTGTAAAAGGGTGCTGTGGCAGACTGTGTCGAAGGCTGCAGAGAGGTCGAGGAGGATGAGGGCGACTGTGTCTCCATTGTCCAGTAGAGTTCGAATGTCGTCTGTTGCTGCGATGAGGGCGGTCTCCGTGCTGTGTTTTGCTCGGAAGCCAGATTGTGAGGAGTCGAGGGATTTGTTGGCTTCGAGGAAAGCGGCGAGTTGGTTGTTGACAGCTTTCTCGATGACTTTGGCCGGGAAAGGAAGGAGCGATATGGGGCGGTAATTTTTGAGTTCGTTGGGGTCCGCTGTGGGTTTTTTCAGAAGGGCGGTGAGTTCAGCGTGTTTCCAGCTCTCCGGGAAGGTGGCGGAGTTGAAGGAGCAGTGGATGACGTCTCGGAGGTGCGGTGCTATGACGGAGTCAGCTTTGTTGAAGATGTGGTGAGGACATGGGTCTGTGGGGGATCCTGAGTGGATGGAGTTCATCAGGCGGATGGTGTCCTCAGTGGAGATTGGATTCCATTCGTTGGGGGTGTTCAAGGGGGGAGAATGTCCAGCATATGGTTGGGTGGGTTGGTCTCCGGGTTGGTTGTCGAAGCTGTTGTGGATGTCTGCGATTTTGTTGTGGAAGAATAAAGCCAGGGAGTCGCAGAGGGCTTGAGAGGGGGTGATGTCGTTGGAGTTGGCCGAGGGGTTGGTGAATTCCTTGACGATGTTGAAAAGTTCCTTGCTGTTGTGGGCGTTGTTGTCTAGTCGATCCTTGAATGCTGTTTTCTTGGCTTTTCGGATTAGTTGGTGGTGTGTGCGGGTGGCGTTTTTGAGGGCGTCCTTGGTGCTAGTGGTTGGGTCTTTTTTCCAGGCCTTCTCAAGGGAGCGGCAGAGTTTCTTGGACTTCTTAAGATCATCGTTGAACCATGAGGCCTTCTTGCTGCGAGGTTTGCTTTGGCGTTTTTTCAGTGGTGCTAGGATGTCGGTGGTGTTGGATAACCATAGGGTGAAGTTGGCGGCGGCTTGGTCTGGGTTAGAAGAGTGGGCTGGGGTGTTTAGAAGGAGCGATGAGGAGATCTGGTCGATGGTGATTTTGTTCCAATTTCTTTTAACTGATCTTACCAGAGATATTTGTAAAGACTCTAAACGCTTGAAAAATGCTTTATTTTGTAGAGAAAAACCAGTCATTATAGGGTCCCTTTCCGTAAAGCATTCACGTGCGGTTTGGTGTATGGTAGGACACTGTGGGCCCGATTCACAGAACTAACTTAAGACAGAATCCTAAACTTACTACTTTTGGTATTCACAGAAGTTAGGATTTTGTCTTAAGTTTGTCTTAAGACAGACTTAAGACTGACTTAAGACAGACTTAAGTTAGGATTTTGTCTTAAGTTTGTCTTAATACAGACTTAAGACTGACTTAAGACAGACTTAAGTTAGGATTTTGTCTTAAGTCTGTCTTAAGTCTGTCTTAAGACAAACTTAAGACAAAATCCTAACTTCTGTGAATACCAAAAGTAGCAAGTTTAGGATTTTGTCTTAAGTTAGTTCTGTGAATCGGGCCCAGAGATCTTGTCACAGCCACAAGGACATCGCCTGGATGAGTGCCCCTGGATGCCTCCCGGTAAAGACATTTCAGCATTGTATGAGGCCTCGCTCCCTCCGCAAAGTGCCCAAGACCAACCTGTGCCAATGAAGAGACAGTCTATCATTTGCTTTGGGGTTGCCAGTATGTACAAGACTTCTGGACATTGCTTCAGCCTTTCTTGCTTCACATTGCGAACATTTCCACTCTGACTTTTGAGACTATCTTTGTATGGCTGGACATTGCCTACTTCCCGCTATCCGACCTGAAGTCTGGAGACTTATTAACGGTGGGAAAGAATCCCTTTGGGAAGCAAGGAACCTTCTGTTCTATTTGCATAAGCCCTTTGATCCCAAAACGTGCAGAACTCTTTGCCTTGCAAAATTAAACACTTATGTGGCTGCAGATCGTGAACTTTTGGGGGATGAACGGGCTTTGGCCACATGGCAAGTGCCTAAATGGAAATAATGGGTTACTTGAAATTCTTGATGGTTTCTCTGTTGTACATGACCCCTGCCACCGGGGAATAAGGATTGGCACTTATATAGGTTTTTTATGACAACATAATCTGTATCTAGGAGCGTCTGAGCTTTTATCTGTAACTCATGATCATATTGTAAAAAATGTCTTTTTCCTGTACATGTGCCTTTATAAAACACAATAAAGGTTTTCAAAACAGAACATAAAGATACCCGGTCCTTGAAGGGCAGATTGATTGAGGTGTTTTTAAATTGTTATTGCAATAACATCAGGGGTGGGCAAAATATAAAAAAACATCATTGGGATCTGGAATGGAAAACGATATAGTCATGCTTAAGGAGGATCCGGCTGGTGTAGGAGGCCTGGCAAACCCCCCACAGACTTTCACGCTGGGTGTGAATAAGGGGTTCTTAGTGTATTCAGGACAGCCTCTTTTCTGCAGATTCTGCCAGCAATTTGGACATGCTAAGGAACAGTGCTCTGGCATGATTTGCAGGAATTTTGGGGGCGCGGATCATAAAGCCCAAGACTGTGTAGTTCCTAAAAAATGTAACCTATGTGGCGGTACTAATCATCTGTTTGAAACCTGCCCTAAAGGAAAGTTTTCCTACGCTTCTGCTGCTAGTGTGCAGGGTCCCCCGCCTCTTTCATCTGCCCCGCATGTTGCAGCAACTACTTCTGATGCGGTTCAGGATGTTACTGACTCTGAGATCTTAGGACTCATTGATGGCAGAGAAATTAGGAGATGCGGGTTGCTCAGGAGACTGCTGAGAGGGATGTGGAGGAGAATGATGAGGCATATGGGGTGGACCCTTCAGACCCATAGACTTACAGTCCCTATAGACAGAAGATGAGGAGAAGGAGCATGCTGAAACCCTATGCCTTAAACAAGAGGCTTTGGATAGGAAGGCGCGGCACGCAGGTTTTTCCCAGACAGAATCAGTTGTGGTTCCTACTCCAGGTGTTGATCAGGTACCCTCAACATCTGCAATTTCACTTACAGAGGTTCCTGAAACTGTTTTTTCTGTAATTTCTCCCACAGTGCCACCACCTCCTAAACTGCAGCGTAAAGTCAAAATGGTGGAAAAAGTAGCAGAATCCCCTGTTTTGCAAGTGGCCCCAGCTGGTGTGATCAAAAATCAACCAAAGGAGATGGATCACAGTGGGTGGACCACTTATAGCACGAATAAGTGAAAATCCCGCACCACCCAACAAGTAGTGGACTCCTCTCCTTCTATCCACTCTAAGCGTCACATTTCTTCTCTGGATCGTTTTTCTGGAGGGGAAAGGTTTGACCCCTTGCTCAGCCTCTCTGATTTAGAGGAGGCATTTCAGGAAGTTGCCCAGGTGCTAGAAATTACTGGCAGTTCAGTTCTTGACTTGGAGAGTACGCCAGATTTGGAGGCCCTGCTTTCGGCATCAACTCTCCAGAGTAATGGTGAGGGATCTAAGTCTGCATGTGATGTTGTGGGGGGAAAAGCTATCACTTAAACAGTGTTTTTTTGACAGTTTGTTTTCCTTTATCCATCATGGCCATATCCCTCGCCTCTTGTAATGTGAGAGGTTTGGCAACAGAATTGCGTAGGAGGACAGTCCTTGATAACTTTAGCAATACCACTTATGTTATTTGTTTACAGGAATGTTGGCTCTCTTATCAACCAAAGTATTTCTCCCTTCAGCAATACTGGCCCTATGGGCCCTCAGCATGGTCTGGGGGTGCCAACAAGAATGATGGTATTGTGATTCTTTTTAAAAACAAACATTGGCAAATAATAGAGGAGAAAATCCTGTGGCCAGGGAGAGCTCTTTTGCTGTCAATTTTAATGGATGGCCGCCCTTTGAAATGATGTGCTGTATATGCTCCAGCCACTAAGCCGGAGAGGGAACAGTTGTTTCACATCATAAAACCTTTTCTTTCAGGTGCCATGCCAACCCTCCTAGTGGGAGATTTTAACTGCATCTTGCTTGTCAAAGATAGACAGGGTGCACAGGCTGCTTACACACTCAATGTCACTTCTAAAATGTTGTTGTCTCTTCTTCATGATCTGGATTTCTGTGACACTTATAGGAAACACCATCCTCCTGGTAGCGGCTTCACGTGGGAGGCAGATCACGGTAATGCCCGTTCCCGCCTAGATTTTGTTTTTGCATCAAAAACATTGAGTGCGGATAAATGCTGCCTTACACATGTACCTTTCTTTGAACACAATATTTTGGCAGTTTGGTTCACAACACCAGGCCGGCCTCAAAGGGGTCCTGGATTTTGGAGATTAAATAATGAACTCATTAGTGATGAGATCATTTGTGAGAAATATGTTCTACGATATCATGCACGGGCAAAGCAACAAATAGATTTCCAAACAAGTACAAATGGTGGTGTTGGGTGAAACATCGAGCCAAGGCCAGCTCAAATGAAGGCTGAATGGGACGATTTTCAGAAACTACATCGATGCCTTATTCTTCTCAAACAATTGGGAGAGGCAGGCAAAGACGTTAAGGAAGACATCCGATTAGTCACGATAGATATGAATGATTGGATGAAACGTAAAAATAGAGCCACGATATTTCACTCTCGAGTTCAATACTATCAGGAGAATGAAAGATGCACATCCTTTTTCTTTAAAAAAGCTAAATCCTAACACAAATTACTGACAAGGTTGCGTAATGAAAAGGGGGATATCATGCAAGCTGTTGAACATTGCCAACAAATAGCATTTGATTTTTATTCACGCTTATACGCTGCCCCACAAAACCCTTCTTCTTTGCAAGTCCTTGAGGAATATTGTTCAGGGCTGGAGGGTGGTCTCAATGCGACCCAGATTGACCCCCTGGAACAGCCTTTTGATGGAGAAGATGGCACTACAGTCCTCTCCCAGAGGTTCTAGCCCTGGACTGGATGGGCTCACTTGGGAGCTTTACTGAACATTTTCGGCCCTGTTGTGTGTTGATTACATGGCAATGATTTATGCAGGTTTTTCTAATAACTTTTTTCTGCAGATTTCTCCGCTGGGGTGATTTCTCTCTTGTATAAGAAAGGGGATGAAACATCCCTGAATAATTGGAGACCAATCACGCTCCTGAATGTCGATTCCAAATTGATAGCTAAGGTACTTGCACGCCGCCTTCGAGCAGTCATGCATGCTTGTGTTCAGCCAGATCAGGCTTGCGCTTTCAGAAGGCGCACTATTGTGGATAGCCTTGTTACTTTACGAGATGCACTCTGGTACAATGAAGAAAGGGCGCTACCTCTGGGTGTTCTCAGCCTGGATTTTCACAAGGCTTTTGATAAAGATTTTCATGATTTTATTTTTCTGGTTTTAAAAACAATGAATGTTCCTCCTACTTTTATTAAAATGATACAGACCCTTTACCAGGGAGCTCGCAGCCAAGTGAGTATCAACGGCTTTTACACCGCTGCATTTCCCATTTGCACTGGGGTACGTCAGGGGTGTCCAATGTCTCCCATCCTTTTTGTTTGTGCGTTGGAACCTTTCTTGTGCAAACTTAGAAAGGACAAATTGGTCAAAGGGGTTTTTGTACCTGGGAGTTCTGGGGTCCGGAATAAAGTCGTAGCATACATGGATGACGTGACGGTATTATGTACTACTCCGACCTCTGTGCACAGAACTCTTTTACAAACCTCTCTTTTTCAGGACGTTTCAGGGTTATGTTCAAACATGGACAAGAGTGTCTGCTTGACCACAGGTCTATGGGATCGGCTGGTGCATTTACCCATAACAGTGACCACAGAACCCACGAAAAGTCTAGGAGTATACTTTAGGGGCTATGGGTATAAAGAACAAAATTGGAAGGAACTTCAGACTAAACTATTGAAAACGCATTTTCTGTGGTCTTTGCGAAAGATCACACTAGAAGGGAAGGTGTTGGTAATTAAAGCTGTTTTGTTCCCTTTGTTGCTATACCATGCTATGGTGTTTCCTCCTCAGCACCGCAGAATATTCAGAAAAGGATTTTTACTTTCTTGTGGAATTCTCAAATGGAAAAGCTCATTAGGGACAAAGTATGTAGAACTTGGAAAGATGGAGGGAAATGTTTGCCAGACCATAAGACTTTTTTGTTGTCTAAAGTGTTATGCAATGTTGTATCACGCACAGATTAAGCTATGATTTCAGTACCTGGCTTGATTACACAATATTTTGTGTGGGAAATGCTACAACGTTTTGGCCTCTATACCCATTCTAACCTTTCACCTTTGGCCCAAGTTAACACCATACTATAAGGGGCTTTACTCCTTTTTTCAGACTTTGGACACTGAAACTTGTGACAGAGATGCATGTATTCACCCTACCTAACTGAAAAATGAGCTCCGGAAACAAGAGCAGCTGATCCTGCTGGGCATCCTGTCAGAGCCACAGTCGTTGCGAGTATAGAAGATGGTGGGCCACAGAGACATTACCCACAGTCAACGGGACTTCACTTGGATGGCTGCGCATTGATGCGTCCCTGTGAAAGTTTTTCAGCGTCAGCGAGGTTTGGCCCCCACAGCATGTTGCCCACTCATGAGATGCGGAAATGAAGAAACTGTTTTCCATTTGCTATGGGGTTCCCTTCATGCCAAGGCCTTCTGGACTTTACTTCAGCCCTTTCTTTTGAACATTGGAGGCATTTCTACCTTGTCTTTCCATGCCCTTCTTTATGGACAAGACATTTCTGCACAACGTCCCCCCACCGTGTGGAGACTGTGGAATTCCCTGCACCCCATAATCATAACCCACCCTTACTCCTTAAAATACCCCAACACCCTTAAACACTAACCCATCTTAACCCTATAAATATACCCTGTACCCCAAAATCCAAACCTACCCCTAAACCCTAAAAATACCCCTGTACCCCAAACCCCAAACCTAGCCCTGAACCCTCTAAATACCCATGTACCTCAAAACCCAAACCTAACCCCGAACCCTAGAAATACCCCTGTACCCCAGAACCCAAACCTAGCCCTGAACCCTAAAAATACCCCTGTACCCCAAACCCCAAACCTAGCCCTGAACCCTAAAAATAACCCTGTACCCCAAAACCCAAACCTAGCCCTGAACCCTTAAAATACCCTTGTACCCCAAAACCTAAACTAACCCCTGAACCCTAAAAATACCCCTGTACCCCAAAACCCAAACCTAGCCCTGAACCCTAAAAATACCCCTTTACCCCAAAATCCATACCTATCTCTAAACCCTAAAACTACCCCTGTACCCCATAACCCAAAACTATATCTGAACCCTTAAAATACCCAAACACCCCAAAACATATACCTCAGTACCCCAAAATATATACCCCTACCTTATCCAAACATTAAAAAAAACATGCTTTTACCATTGTAAATGTATGCGTGGTAAAAGCATATAAAATGTAATGCCATGCGTTATAATGGCTTTGCGGAGTCATGGGGCCTCATTTATGAGGCTGTGCGTCACTTTTACGCCGCTGGTGCGTCTTTTTTTGTGACGCACCAGTGGCGTAAACAATGCGCCTTGTTGCGCCATATTTAAAAAGTGACGCATCTAGGTAGATGTGTCATTTTGTAAACCCCTGCACCACATTATACCTGCGCCAGGTATAATGTATGCAAGGAGGGCGTATTGACGCAAGAATGGGTCGTAAAAGTGACGAAGTGAAATCTATGAGATTTCACTGCACCACTTCTAGGACGCAAATGAGTCTATATCTTACGCCTGCCTCACAGCAGGCGTAAGACTTATGCAGGCCCTTTCACATGGGGATTGCCCCATGTGAAAGGACACATTGCTGGAGTTGTGTCACTTTTATGACACACTCCAGCAATGCGTCACTTTTGCGTCTACAGATACGTCAGAAATACTGACGTATCTGTAACTCCTTGCGACATGAAGCGTCATACAGTAATTATGACGCATCTATCATGACGCAAGGAGGGGGCACTGAGAAGTGACGCATCGCTGCTTTCACGCATCGATGCGTCACTTCTCATAAATGAGGGCCCCGGTACTTTGGTAATGAAAGTATGCGGAGTGATGGTATGCGGAAAGTAAGTTGCTGAATATTGGGTGTTTACCCTTCCCCGGTAAGTACATTGGTGGCACGGCGGCCCACATCTCAAGCAACATACTCATATTTTTTCACCACCCATTTGAAAAATGCCCAGGTCTCTCTCATTGATGGCCAGCACCGACATAAGCTTTTAGACACACCTCCCGCCACAAGTTCTAGAATTGCGAACTTTAGAGCTGGGGAGCTACGTTCGAATCTCGGCATCAGCTCAACATCCTGTGATTCCAGGCAAATCACTTTGTCTCCCCGTGCCTACCACAAATTAATGTGTTCTTCTGTAATGTAAATTGTGCTCATGCCATGTTGTCGAGTTCGCGCTATAATATTGCAAGGAAAAATAAAGTAGGGAAACTCGAGTTCACACACTACTGAATGCGCACTCTTAAGTGCATCAGCAGTGCACTGTGAATCGGAGCGTTTCACAGGCCTGTCAGATAAGAAATGCTATCAAAACGAAATCCTTCAAAACAATATACTACTGGCCGGCAGCAATTCATACCCGGACAACGTCAGGACGGGCTGCTAGTAATGAGTTAAACCTAACTTCGTCATCCTTTTTGCAATGAGGCCCCCATATTTCCGCTCCATAGAGCGAGGCTGATTGGGCTTTATATTTAAATACCTCCAAGGCAGGAGAAACTGCTTTTGAAGCGCTGGCCCCATATTTTTTCAGAATTTTGGAGCAGAATAATCCTATTCTTTTCCAATTGAGGCTTCCAGGACAATTTAGTGTCCAGTGTAATCCCTAGATAATTAAAAGTTTGCACATGTTCTAATTTTTGATTTTTAAATACTAAGTTCTTCTCAAATGATTTATGTGGATTTATTGACATGTATTTAGTTTTGCTAGAATTGATTTCGAGGCCTTTCATAGTACAATATTTATAAAAAGAGTCCACTAAATGTTGCAGTCCCTTAGGGGTTTGCGAAATTAAGATGGTATCGTCAGCAAATAATAATGCTGGGACCAATTCACCCCCCAACTGTGGAGAATCCTTTTAACAGCTTTCCAAGTATTTTGGAATATCATTTACATACAATGAGAAGAGCGTGGGTGCCAGTACACACCCCTGTCGTACACCCCTTCTGATTGGTATTGCCTTGGTTAGTGCCCCCCTAGGCACCCATCTTACTTTAGCGAAATTACCTTCGTGGAGCCTAATTAATTGTACAAGTAGTTCACCCGGCACCCCAGAGCGTTTTAACGAGTCCCACAATAGATACCGGTGTTCAAGGTCAATTGCTGCCTTTAAATATAGAAATAGTTAACAAAAGAATGCCAATACTGTATGCTTTGGTTAGTTTGATTTTGAGCGAGACATACAAATTAAACAATATCTTTCGTTACACTTATTTTGTCTGAATCAATCTCATTTATTTATAACTAGCAGCCCGCCCTGACTTTGTCCGGGAGCAATCAGGCTTCCCCGACCCCCGCCCGCCCCAACATTGTCCAGCAGCCTGTGCCCCCACCGCGATCATTAGTTCCCTTTGTTATTTGGGGCTCTTGGTATTGAGCACAGTGTACTTTTCTTTTAGAGCAATGTGACATTGCTGCTGTTTGGCTCTATCCATGACGTGACCCCCGCCCGCCCCGACATTGTCCAGCAGCCCGGGCCCCCGCCCGCCCCGACATTGTCCAGCAGCCCGGGCCCCCGCCCGCCCCGTCCCCCGCCTGCCCCGTCCCCCACCTGCCCCGACCCCTGCCTGCCCCGACCCCCGCCTGCCCCGACATTGTCCGTGGGTCCCCCGGAGCCTTACCTCGGCTGCCGCTCCTCCCCCGCGCTCCTTAGTTCACCACTCCACCGCTCCTCCCGCCTGTCCGCTGCTCCTCACCGCCTGTCCGACGCTCCTCACCGCTCCTCCCCCTCGCCATGTCCGCCGCTCCTCCTCGCGCTCCTGGACACCGCTCCTCCCCGCGCTCCTGACGTCAGCACGCAGGTCGTGGCCGGCGCTACTTCGAAGGGACTACTTTTTTTATGTACATTTTTTAAATAACGCATATTTGTATAGTTTATATAGCCTATGTCCATCTGCACACCCTGACGATTACAATGATGTATCGGGTGTGTGGATTGGCGCTATGGTTCCCGAGTTTACTCGCCTCAAAGGTTCAAAGTTCTTACTTTATATTAGTAGTATAGATTACTTTTACTTCATTATTTTGGTTATAATTTCACCAATTTTTTATTTTTCGAACACCATCTGTACAAAACATATACAACATTACACAAAATATTCATAAAACATTATCCACAAAGCATTTCTATTCATATTGTCTATCCATTTATTCTCCAAATATTCACTCTCATACATACACAAGCATCACACCTTATTTACACTGGAATTATACTATTCACAGTATGCCAAATGGCTCAAAAATACGGTCTACGTGTTTCGAACTCGTGCTGTTTAAAGAGTTCTCATCAGGACCAAGGCTGTGAAAAGAAAAGAAAAACCTTTCTTTAAAAGTTTGTTCGGGTAAAACTAGCTCGCTCTGCCACCCTTCCAAATCTTCCCCTTTCCTCCATAAGTTAAAGCCTGTATGGTAACTTTATTCCAAATAACCGACGCTGGACCATCTAATTTGGAACCCTGTTGAGATCACTCTTATCATTCAAAGCAAGGAAAATTAAACTGCTTTAACAGTTTATCGTGTTTTTTCTTACTTGAATTGGCCTAAGTCGCCGTGCGTGTAATGTCAAAACCAGCTTGACCCTGTGAGGAAGGATACAGATAGCTGCGGTCAGGCCAAAGCGTATCTAATACATTTTGTTTTAAAGCAGATTTGCAGTCAATGGACTTACTTGTGAAGCCTCCAGCTGGCACAATGTATAGATTTATGGGCGAATTCAATCAACTATCTGAAAAATAGAGTGAGAACCTTGGTCACATTTTTGTTTTTTGAAAAAAGACGATATCTTCGTTTATTCAAAACAACCCATGTGGAGGAGTGTGGCTCAATGGTTAGAGCGGCAGACCCTGATGCAGAGTTCTGGTCCGGGACCAGGGTTCAATTCCCGCCTCGGCGGGTCTTGGGCTCATAATTCCTCGGACCTGATTTCTCGCCTCGGTGCCTATTCTAATCATGGGTCCCACGCTGCAACTCTGGGCAATAGCTTGCTTAACCTCCACACCGGCCCCAACAGCGCTGTGGATGCCTGGCTTCACCCTGGGGGTGCCCAGGAGTGGACACTTCACAGGGAAAGCCAGGAGGGGTTCCACAGCGGTATGTGTAATAGCGCCAGGAAACCGCTTGGTGACAGTGTGCTCTACAAATACCTTGACATTGACATTGACAGAAGAACACATTCATTTGTGGTAGGCACGGGGGGACAAAGTATTTGCCTGGAATTACAAGATGTTGAGCTGATGCCAAGATTCGAACGTAGCTCCCCAGCTCTAAAGTTCGCAGTTCTAGAACTTGTGGTGGGAGGTGTGTCTAAAAGTGTATGTCGGTGCTGGCCATCAATGAGAGAGACCTGGGCATTTTTCAAATGGGTGGTGAAAAAATATGAGTATGTTGCTGGAGATGTGGGCCGCCGTGTCACCAATGTACTTACCGGGGAAGGGTAAACACCCAATATTCAGCAACTTTCTTTCCGCCTATCATCACTCCGCATACTTTCATTACGAAAGTACCAGAGCCCTCATTTATGAAAAGTAACGCATCGATGCGGGAAAGCAGCGATGCGTCACTTCTCAGTGCGCCCTCCTTGCGACATGATAGATGCGTCATAATTACTGTATGACGCATCATGTCACAAGGAGTTACAGATACATCAGTATTTTTGACGTATCTGTAGACGCAAAAGTGACGCATTGCTGGAGTGTGTCATAAAAGTGACACAACTCCAGCAATTTGTCCTTTCACATGGGCAATCCCCATGTGAAAGGGCCTGCATCAGTCTTACGCCTGCTGTGAGGCAGGCGTAAGATATAGACTCATTTGCGTCCTAGAAGTGGTGCAGTGAAATCTCATAGATTTCAATTCGTCACTTCTACGACCCATTCTTGCGTCAATACGCCCCCCCTTGCATACATTATACCGGGCGCAGGTATAATGTGGCGCAGGGGTTTACAAAGTGACGCATCTACCTAGATGCGTCACTTTTTAAATATGGCGCAACAAGGTGCATTGTTTACGCCACTGGTGCGTCACAAAAAATGACGCACCGGCGGCGTAAAAGTGGCGCACAGCCTCATAAATGAGGCCCCATGACTCCGCAATGCCATTATAACGCGTGGCATTACGTTTTATATGCCTTTACCACGCATACATTTACAATGGGGTGCAGGGGTATTTAAAGGGAGCAGGGTGGGATTAGCACACAATATGAGACATGGCATGAACGTACCACACGACCCCAGCGTTTGTCACGCCCCTAGCACACGCCCACAGCACAACGCAGACACGCCCACAAGGGACTGTTTTGCTGGCACGGTTCTTTTACCTTTTAAGTGTATATGGTGGGCGTCTGCATAGCCTATGTCCTTCTGCTGCAACTGCCCTTTCCAATGTTGTATTGGGTGTTGTGATTGGTGCTGTGATTCCTGAGATTACCCGCCTCAAAGGTTTGGGCTCTCTCTTTATTATATTAGTATAGATATAGATTACTTATAATCGGGGTTAAGGCATCTACCAAGGTGTTATGGAGGTCTAATGCTGGAATTTTTCCTAATATGAAATTAAAAAAGGGTGTGATAGTATCAGCGAAGGTACTATAAATATTTATCATAGATTGGTTGTTACCTAGAATATAGGGCCACTTTACTGATCGCCTATTATTACTTATTATAAACTCATCCTCAGCTATGCCATTTCCTCCTTCACCCACTGAGGTAGATAAAAAAAGTTGCAGTTTTAGTGTCAGCTGTAAAGGATGATAGTCGCTCTCGGTTCTAGGATAAATTTTACGGTCAAGAACATATTGCCAAAACTCTATTGATACCAGTATATAATCTATCTTACTCCGCGAGCTGCCTCGACAGAATGTATATGCATTTGGCCTATCCGAGGGTAAACGCCCATTACATGCTCTCAGGTCATGGCCCGTTGTAAGCTTCAAAATTTGAGCCACTGCTACAGTAGCTCCCTGTTGCTTTCTATAGCCGGAATGTTACTTAATGTTAAAATCGCCACCAACAATTATCCTCGGCTTAGGCTCTAATGCATCTACAAAGGAGTCAAGGTGCTCTACTACTAATGATTCTTTATTAGCAGAGCGTGGCTTTTTAAGCCCACCAGATCATGCGACTGTATGTACAATGGAACAATATAAATTTAGAGGGTGATCCTTATCCATATTAGGAGGCCCCCCGATGGCCTGCCCCTTACAGACGGGCCAGCGTCAATGCTAAACATCTTAAAAGTCCACTCTGTGAGGGGTTTTCAGTGACCAAGTCTCCCGTAGGAGAATTATGTCACTCTGTTCTATGTATTCCTTACATATCATGTCAGTTAAATTCCTGTTTAGCCCTACTACATTCCAGGAGGTGAGCGTCACTTCCAAGTTCTTACTTAATTCTATAGTTGAGTGTTGTTCGGGCCCCATATTCTCATTCAGCACAGTTAGTATATTGATGTCCATAGGGTGGTCTGAATGTAACTTCGAACAAGGAACTTGGGGAATCAACACAAGCTCTACTCCCCCCTGCCTGAGTAACTCATTTATCCCCACCATAGAAGTACTCTGCGAGACATCTGTACTCTGTGCATATAAGGTTTGTCGAAGTTCTACAGGGGAATTTGCCTGGGGAATTGCTGAAATAATTGCTCTGTCTAGTCAGTCTAAATCATCTTGGGACGATAGTCCTTCAAATCTGTTTGAAAGTAGACCACATTATTATTAATATTCCCAACGGATGGTTTATAGAAGTAACCTAGAGGGAGGGTACTGATACAAGTATTTTGAAGCGAAGTCTCGTCACGAACATCTAATATACTCCTGACCATCTGAGGGCGTCTGAAATTTATCACCACACAGTCTCCTCTTATGTTCTTTGCAGATTCACCCAACCACCCTTCTATTCGAACCATAAGAATATCTTCAGTGTTTAGTGGATGGAATTGTTTACATTTTGTTAACCAATCCACTGTTTTATTCCGTAAATTGGACCAAGTTTCTTTCTGTTCTCTTCTTAGGGCGGGGACTCCAGCTAGCACTAGTACATAAGGGCAAGATGCGGGAGGTAGCTGTAAGACATCAGTATTAGGTATTAGGTCTGTGCCTTTTGGGCTACGTATTACTGTCCTATCAGAATGGGTGTCTGATCTATCGGGGGCTATTTGTACGTGCGGTCTACTTATTGAGCTCCCTTGAATTCTGTGGATGCTCCGTAGCCCACCCTCAGTATACCCCTCCTTATAGTGTACTGTGTTATTGAAGTTTACCTAGGGAACATTGCCCCTACTACTTATTTTATCCTTGCCAGAGGGGTCCAACCCTCCACTTGTGATTGTGGTTGCGGTTAAATTTGTATTTTGGGTCCTCCCTCCTGGACGATTGGACAGATGGGGACATCACTCTAATTCGAAGGCCCTATTATAATATTTAACTGCTCTATCTTATTGCCTAGCAGGCTTAGATTCACACTCATACACTCCTCTAACTCAGTCAGCCTTGCTTTAAACCCAGATTCTAGGGACATTTTTATTGTTTGCTCTAGCCTTCCAACAATTTCCTCTATTTGCGGAATATGCGGGGCGTAGTCTACCTCGGTCTGTGTACTTACTGAATTTTTTAATACCGTTTGAAATTCTAGATTACGATCTCATTTTGTCAGTCGGGCTATCCCCCCAGCTTTCTTCACCTTTGAATTCCTCATAATAGGGTTAGCTTCTTTTTTGCCCGTTGTTCTTGTCCCTTATTCCCAATAAGCGGTCTTTGTTTTCGTAACCTAGATGTCATACCGGGACTAGTTACGCTATTCATATCATCATGTGCCGCTACTGGGGAGATGTCGGGAGTATTAGATAGCCGTGACTCATTTAGGACCGTTATTGTAGGACTCAACTGAATTGTATGCAGGATGTCTATAGGTTTTGGGGAACACAACAACCTGCTTGTAGACGAGTTTGCAGGTTCAAGGGATAGACTCCTTTCTACTAATTGTATTTCGTGATTCAATAGTGATTGTGCTCTAATGATGAAGGCATCCAATGTGGCAACAGGGCTTTTACGTTTACTCATGATTTTATCTATGAATGCTGAGCGTTACAAATATAAAGATGGCCTGGTGAACAATTAATAGATCACACACCCTCAAGGCAGAAGTTTACTTGAGGAATTAGGCTTACCACACAAAATATCAATGTCCAAATATTAGGGGGGTGTCCCAGTCCAGTCTCTGCCGGTCCCTGATGGGCACAGAAGGGCCCGCCCTAGGTCCGAGCTTCGTCCACGCTTCATCTTGCGCACGTCCCGTGCCGCGGGGTGAGAGGCAGCGCTATAAGTAGTCCTCCCCAGAGTGTGGCCGGTAGCTGGGTCTCCATTGCGTGCCCTCGGGACCCTCAGTCCTCCAAGAGATCCTCTGTTTATTCCAACACTGTCCCTCCATGAAGGTAGGCGAATTTTGGCAGCAAAGATGCAAGCAGAAAGGCGCCCCAAATAATTTATTTTGCTACACTTGTATAGCTGTACACACCCACCACATAAATAGGTTTTCAGCACTTTGAAGATGACACCAGTTTAAAATACAGCAGAGTAAGCTGTGGTGGGACTGGACTTCGGCAACCAGCTCAGTGACACTACCTGTGCTTCTGATTGTAGTGGTGAGAAAATAGATGTGGGCGAGCCACTGAAAGATTACGCCAGTTTTGTGCTGGATGACCTTTATTGTAGCTTCTACCAGCCATCCCTGCTCTAAGCAAGCCACCAAGAATTAAAGTCAAATTATTAGCCTTTACTGTAAACTGGTGAGATAAACAAATTCTTATCGGGTGGCTAAGGTGAAACTACCCAACATGGAATCAATCTAAGCTTCCTCACCTGACCAAATTATGTGATTCTAGGCAAAGACTTTGCTTCACCATGCCAAATCTTTCTTTATTATCTCATATCAGAATTCCTTCAAATATGTGAGCTTAGAATGTGTGCTGTACAAAAAGCTAATGTGTTTGATTGAATAGACTGTAATGCTGCTCCAAACACAATAAGACTACACGGCACTCTTAAAATGGCCCGCAAATGCCTCTCTCTTCTTCCCCCTCTGGCCAAAAGGGTTCTGATTCAATCTCTCATACTCTCGAGGCTGGACTACGGGAACGCACTTTATGTAGACTCCCTCGCCTCAGTTATCTCTAAACTCCAGGTAGTCCAGAACAGTGCAGCAAGACGACTGACAAGACTACCTAACAGACAATCATCAAAATGGACAATACGTTCCCTGCACTGGCTCCCAGTGCAGGAGCGCATCAAATGCAAGGTCCTGTGCACCACCCACAAAACTATGCAAGGTGATGGAGATAGGGGCCTTGCCTTATTTACAAGGCAGTGTTAAGCCAATTAACGTGGCTTAATGCTGCTTTGTAAATACGGCTGTTGTTGATGTATAAACTTCATTTTGACAGATGATGTCATAAAAGCTGTAGAAAAACATTTTAAAAATACAAGCAGAATAAATGTAACATACAACAACCTTACAAACTTATATCAACAGACAATTCAATAGAATGAACTATCAGGCTCACGATCCATAACACAATTGTCATATTCAATTTATTCAAAATTGCTACACTACATATCAATAGAAAAAACTGTGCAATATTTCACCTTAATAGAAATGTTTATAGTAGGCTCTGGCAAGAACCCCCATTGCATTTGCGTTTGGGGTTGCAGCTTTTCCGTTGTTCCACCCATTCACAGTACAGACGTTTAAGCTCTTCTTTCCATGGAGGTTCTTGCCTTCCCCAATGAGCTTGGAACCCTATAGCTGTCAGCATTTTTCTAACATTTGAGATCCAACCTACTGCCGCCAGTATCTAACTGGATAATCTCAGTGAGAGCTTCAGGATAGGGGAGAAGCTCTGGGATCCACCTATGTCAAATGCGAAAGAATTGAAATTATTACATCAAGCTTTTGTATTTGACTAGTGAGGGACACCTAGTAACGACTAGTGGAACTGCAGCTTGATGTAATAATTTCAATGCTTTTGCATTTGACTCGAGAGGAACACCTAGTAAGGACTAGTTGAACTGCAGCTCTTTGTAGAATTATTTTGATATTGGATACTATAATATTCACTGCCTACGGGTAATCTTCTCCCATAATGCTTTGCAGGGCCTTTGGTTAGGTACATTTTCATTTTTACTTTTGTGAAATGACTATGTGCCCGATTCACAGAATGAACTTAAGACTCAATCCTAAACTTACTACTATTTTGGTATTCACAAAATGCACTTACTACTTTAGGCATTCACAGAAGTTAGGATTTAGTCTTAAAACAGACTTAAGACAAACTTAAGACAGACTTAAGACAAACTTAAGACAAAATCCTAACTTCTGTGAATACCAAAAGTAGTAAGTGCATTCTCTGAATACCAAAATAGTAGTAAGTTTAGGATTGAGTCTTAAATTCATTCTGTGAATCGGGCCCTATATGCATTTCAGCATGGAACTTGTTCCTTTTTTTTACATAAGGAAATCTCTGCCACTGATTGCGGGAACCTCTTCCTAAACAAACTAATGACTTATGTTTATGTTGACCGAGCACTTTGGGCGAGGGCGGGAGTGCCAGAAGCTGGTGCACTCTGGCATATGGACAAATGGAAGGGGTGGATCACTTAAAACAGGCTTCATGTGTGCTACTTTCTGATGCATAAGACATTGCCACTGGTTTATAAGGATTGGCACTCAAATAGTTTTTTTTCTAACACCTGTGAGAAATGTAATTTTGTAACAGGACTCTCACATATTATGAGCATACTGTAGATTGTCCTTTTCCTGTATGTGTGCCTTTATATAACTTAAATAAAGGTTTTCAAAATAACAAAATATATAACCACAGAGTTACTTTACCAAAAGTATATGAGGTTTCTGTTTTATTAATTGGGATTATGCTCACCCTAAACTTGGCATGAAAGGGGGCACGCAGTGGGTGTTGTGGTGGGCCTTCAACTGCAACACCCACTGAAGGCACTGACACTGCCACCTATTATCAAGTTTGGCGATAATAAGTGACAGCTCCGAACTTTAGTATTTCTCCTCGTTTTTGCTTTTTCCATGTGTGCTGCCTTGTGCAGCACACATGGAAAAGCAAAATGCCATGGTCTTTTCATGTTCAGGAAAGTGTCTCTTCCTGTACATGAACAAACCATTTTTCAACGTTAAGTAACTTCCATGTGTGCTGCAAGAAGCAGCACACATGAAAGTTACAAAATGGCATTACACATAAACAAACCTCCCTGCTCGGCAAGGGTTAGTTCTCTCCCTAGGTTAGGGAGGACCCTAAAATTATCACCTCTCTCACTGCTTACTGTATAAATGTTTTCATGTAAAGATAGAGTTACTTGTTGTTTGAGGAAGTGTATGTAAGGTTTCTGTTTAATTAACGGGGATGTGATGTCAACTACGCCCACTCTTGAAAATGAGCAAGAATAATGAACCTATGAAAAAGAAAAATATGCCTAGTTGTGATATGTGTGGTTGTTTTAAATAAGTGCGATAGGTGGATTGACTTTTTCCAAGCATGCATGGAAGTGCTTGAAGAGGGCGAATGTTCATATGCTCGACAGTTGGCACTACTCAAGTTCTCCTTGGGTGCAGTAGGACTGAAGGAAGTTAAAAGTTTACTGGGGATACACAATGCTGAAGATATGAATGTGTATCAGAAAGCTTTGAGTCAATTACAATTTACAACCATTATCTGGCTAATGCTAAATTGTGCCCAGTGATCAATAAGGGGTGTAACAAATGCCAAAAGAAGGGCCATTTTGGTTGTGTGTGTGCAAAGATCAATCAAGATGAAGCGTAAATTGTGTCTTGCAAGATGAGTTGGATTTGGATGATGGAGTGGTATTGTATTGTGTGTTCAGTGTGACAGGTTGAACTAAGGATAATTGTAAGAGTTTTCCAAATGGTACGTTGACCATGGATGACATGGAGAATTGTTAAAAAAGGAAATCCTGAGTGCACCATGTCTTGAAACATTTGTGATAAGGGAAATTTGTGTGGTTTTACTGGATGCAAGCAGGTATGGTTAAGAAGTGGTGTTAGTGCAAAGGAATGAACAAGAAGAATGACTCATTGCCTGTGGTTCACAGGCTCTTAACCGAGCTGAAGTAAATTACTCTGTAATTGAAATTGAATTATTGGCATGTACCTGGACAATGGAGCACTTGAGGAATTATTTGTGGGGGGAGGATTCTTTTGCTCAGGAGACTGACCACAACCCTCCACAGCATTACTTAGCCCCAGGTGGGGGCAGGGGGGAGATCTATGTCACCATGAATGGCCAGATTAGCTTCTAAGCTACACACTTACCACTATGTTGTTGAATTTGTTCCTGGTGAATTGAATGGTCAAGCAGAAGGGTTATCCAAATTATCATTGAATGACTGTCAAGGTGATGAGGACATGGATAATAATAATAATAATAATAATAATAATAAATCCACATTTGTAAATCGCACAATCACCCGCAAGGGTCTCTAGGCGCTGGGGGCCGTGGAGAAGATTAAGCAAGCCATTGCCCAGAGTCACATGGTGCTGGGCTAATCTGCTGCCCTTGCCGGGGATCGAACCATGATCCACAGATTCCGGAGTCAGTCGCCCTAGCAGCGGCGCCACACCTCTTCCTAAATGGTTCCTGGATGGTGAATGTGAGGATGTTGTCGAAGCATTTTGGAGCAGATTTACAAGCCCCTTGCGCCACATTTACGCTGCTCTTATGTCACTTCTGTGACACAGCGGTGGCGTAAACCATGCACCATGTTGCGCCGTATTTACAATGTGAGGCATCTAGGGTGATGCGTCTCGTTGAAAACCCCTGCGCCACATGAAACCCGCGTCAGTTTTCATGTGGGCGTTCCGGCACAGTGTGGTTGTTCCCTCGCAGGTACGCTATGTAAAAGTGACGCAGTGAAATCTACAAGATTTCACTGAGTCACTTTTACGGCCATGCTGCATCAAAACCCTGCACCTGCTTGAAGCAGGCGTAAGGAGTGACACAGCATGTTAGGCATTGGGCACCCCCCAGCCTTGCTGGAGCCGCGACGCGATTTCAGCAATGCGCCGCCTTTCCGCTGGGGGATGCGAAACGCATCTTCCCATCCGTGCGCCACGGTGCGCCACATTGTAAATGCGGCTCATCAGTGGTGGCGCATGTCGTAAGTAAGCCTCAGCTAGGCCCACCAGTGCAAGGGGTTCGCCCTTCTCGGCACAGAGTCCTCAGACCATAGGAAGAAATTGGCATGGAAACTGGAAAATACAAAAGCAAAGTTTATTAAACCTTTAAAGGTGGTACTACAATCCACACAACACCCATCAGTATTGTATAGAGTAGCACACCGAACTAAAGCACATTCAGCCTTATTCATCAAGGCCAAATCGGCTCGCAAAAGGCCAGATTCTGAGAATCTGGCCCTTTGCGAGTGCGATTTTTGCATCACCCCAAATGCAAAAATCGGTAATTGCGATTTCGCAATTGTGCGAGGAATTACATTTAAGGAATCTCTATTTGAGATTCCTTAAATGCAATTCATCATACATTTTCAAATTGCGAATTCGCAATTTCTGGCCGCAATTTACCGCGAGGTCAAACCTCGTGGTAAATTGCGAAAACTCAGAAAAATGCATTTAAATGCATTTTTCTGAGGTGCATGTTACACACACACATGTCCTTTGGACATGTGTGTGTGAAACACCTGTGTACATTTCCATTTAAGGGGTGCTACAAGGTGTCCTTTGGACACCCCTAGCACCCTTTAAATAGCTATCTTATTTGCGATTAGCAAATTGCTAATCGCAAATAAGGAATACTCCCCATTCATTCCTATGGGCCTTTTGGCCCATAGGAATGAATGGCGAGTTATTCCTTATTTGCGATTAGCAATTTGCTAATCGCAAATAAGGAATATGTAGGAATCACATTTTTTTTGCGATTCCTATATGAATACCGTTTTGCGAGTTTGTAATAGCGATTCCTTATGAATCGCTATTTCAGACTCGCAAAACGGCCCGTTCATGAATAAGGCTGATTGCCCCTTTTATACACAAACGAGGGGGCTCAGAAGAAGGCGGTACAAAATACAAGAGCAGAGTTTATGTACATATAAGGACATATTGGAGGGCACAATCGATAAGTGGGTGGAGCTAATGGCTCCCAAAAATTAGTAAACACATTCCTGTCTGGAACTAATTAGTAACAGCTGCAGACCCTATTGCGCTTGTCTGGGCATGCTAGGATGGGGGACCCTAAATATAGACTGTTGCTGGGCAGATTCCAGACACGGTTAACAAAGAGGTAGGACAAACCTCGTGGCGAGCACATGGCAATGTATGGCATACAAAATGGCCACCACAAATATAAGATGGAGTCACTTCATTTACTATGACACTGGTCAAATATATCATGTCTTCCGCTAATGCTTAACCTAATCGCGTCTGATTTACAACAGACGACCCTTTCAGCATTAGCTGAAGACATTTGACTTCCTGGGATAAGCTAGATACTCATCCCTTATATCACTGACCATCATCTCGGCTATCTCTTTATTCAGACTATTCCGCATCTTAATTTCAACATTTCTCCTATCTGGTATGCAGGCAGTAAGGCACATAGAACATATCATCGGGCTACACTGGATACATATACAAGTGAAGATTATTGCAATTATTATACATAGAGCTGTTAATACTTTCCAGCCCCAGGCAGAAATCAGAGTCCAAAGCCACCCTGTAAAAGTCCATGCACCATTTTCTGTATGAAGGTCTGCAGCAATTTTATGAAGTTTATTAATCGCTTTATACACTGATGGTGTGTGGTCGGGAATAAAAACACAACAACTACTACCTATAACACAACATACACCACCTCTATCTGCTAACATGACATCTAGAACCATTCGGTTCTGTAAAGCAACAATTCTAGCAATTTGCAATTCTTCAGTGAGGTTTCCCAGGGCTACAGCTGTTTGGTCTGTAACAGCTTCTACAACTCTAGTTAGTCGTCCTACTTTCCTACTGTTTAAAGCAGCACCTACAAAGAAGAACAATCCTAAATTAAAGTCTACATACTGTTGTAGGCTAGTGTCAGTCTGGTCGATATCAGCAGTATTTAAGGTTCTCTTATGATGATTTACAGTAATATTGCTGAATAACTTAAGATCTCGATGATACAATGGGGGTGCCAGAAACACAGGAGGCAACAAAAATGAAACATAGCACACTCCTGACAACCCAGCTTCCAATCGATAATATCCACGATTCCCACAGACAAAATAAGTGTTATGTGAAGGTAGAAAAGTACTATTATTCAATCCATCTATATTCAAAACAGTAATACAATCACTGATACCAACAGGAATGTGTCCAATACATAATTTCGCTTGTGCTTGAGTAACAGAGATAACAAAATGTTCTTTTGATGTGCAGGTATCATTCCACAAATCCAACAGTTCGTGGCATTTGTAGCAACGTATGGTATGGTGCAAAATCTGAACAAAAGTGTTATCAAGATAGGACTGTTGATGCTTCAATTCTTGATATGGGAGCGTAAAGAAATAATGCTCCTCTGGTGCAGGTGTGTTAACAATAAACAACTCACGAGCAGGAGTTGTCACCTCAAAAGACCATGTTATCTAAACTAACTAAAGAAGTTGTCAGAGCTCTTACCCCTGGGTAGCCGTAGATTTCTTCACCACGGGCCAAGACGGGTGTCACTACTCTAATGCAAAGCTGATCCCCCCCCCTTGCCACATCGGCTCTCCGTTTCACTGACCCAGGGAATGCTCAGACAACTTTCACAAACGCTGCAGATTTCTCTCTCGGTCTCTAATTATATCTTGTTGCTCCGGGGACTGTCTGGTCCGGGAAGAACTCATCAGATCCGGCAGGCGTCACAGCACGGCCTTTTTTCCGCAGTCAGAACCTCTCGATGGTCGGTCAACACAGCAGGCTCCACCAAAGTCGGAAGTACTCGGCGACAATGGGTACCATGGACCCAGTTTCTCCGGTTCGTTACTCGAACTGCTGTCCTCGTGGCAAGTAGCACTTGCTCTGGCCTGCGCCACCTCGGCTCCAAACTGCTCGATCTCTCAAAGGATTTCAGGAGGACGGAGTCACCAGGCCGGAGGTTATGGACCTCACCTGTGGATCTTTCAGGAAGTGCTTCTCGAACCTGTTGATGAATAGAATCCAAGTTATCAGTTAATTGTGCCAAATAGTCATTCATTAAGACACAAGGTACATCATAAACAGAACTCGGTTTAGGAATTCCCCAGATATTCATAGGCCTACCAAAAAGGACTTCATAAGGTGTGAGACCTGTTCGGAAATGAGGCACTGATCTAATTGACAACAATGCCAGTGGCAGCGCATCCGGCCAATTCAGAAAAGTAGAAGCCTGTATCTTGGCTAATTTCAGCTTTAGAGTAGCATTGTATCTTTCCACTAATCCTGCTGATTGTGGATGGAACACTGCATGAAACTTCTGTTTAATTCCTAATCCTTTCAGGACATACTTGATAACGTCCCCTACAAAATGAGGGGCGTTATCGCTCCACAAAAATTTACAAACTCCATAGCGAGGGAAAAATTCCTTCAGAAGCACCTTTGCCGTACTAATTGCAGTGTTGTCCTTTGTGGGGTACACCTCAATCTATTTACTGAAGGCACATACCACCACCAAGATATACTTCAGATTATTGCAGCGTTCAAGCTGAATATAATCCATCTGTAAAACTTCAAAAGGTGCAGTCGGTGTAACAAACCCTCCTGCTGGAGTTCGTGTCCCTTTTCCAGGATGAAATCATAGGCAGATCATACAGGACTGTACTACTCTCTTAGCTGTGCTAGCAATTTCTGGATGCTCCCAAACCTGCGTAAGCAATTTCACTATTGCTGAAGCTCCAACATGTGCTAGCCCATGTGCCATCTGAACCATAGGTTGTACAAAAGCTATAGGCAACTTCCATTTATCCATCTGCTTATTTTGCCAACAACCTTCATCATCCAACTCTCCATCCTTGGACCATTGCTCACGTTCTTTGTCGGAAGCGGTCCTCTGTATCTCTAATACTTCTTTCCTAGCATCGTGCCACCGCTCAGCTTGTGACTTTGATGGAGCAAGGATTTGCACGCGAAACGCCTTGCCCCGTGCAAGAACCTCGCCAAAGGTATAATACTACTAAAATCATTGTTGTCGTTTATTGTACGTTTTCCCGAACACGCGGGTGTCCCCGGATGCTTGCTTGTATGTCTTTTTCATATTAACGAAGCTTGCATTAAGGAAAATGGCTGCTTCGCTGAAATTCAGTCTGCGCATGCGTCGGTCATACCCATGTGATGTGACGCACTCGCATTCTGGAGGGAGTTCTGTGCACATGCGCATTGTTGCTAATATGGCCGCTTGACTCTCACCACGCTCTCTGCTATTGCTGCTGCTTCAGCCTATCTGTCTTTTCGCACTAAAACAGTAACACTATAGTCATTATAAAATAAGGGATGTTTAGAATTTCATCATGGTATACAGTGTGATCATTCTGGATGTGATATTAATTTGTTTTCGCTTACTTTTCATGTACCGCGTCTTTGTGGGCTGGGGCATACATGAGCAACGCCATGCTGAGGCTCCTCAGAACCCCGTCACGTGACTGGGGAAATTCCTAACTGCGCAGAAGCTGAAACCAGCCAGCTGGCTCCCGAAGCCCGATGCGCCTGGGAACCCGTCCCGAAGATGCAGTCTTGCACCTTGAACTACCATACACTGTTGCTATATGCTGTACACTTGTATTGTATTGTGTATTCCTATGCCTGGGAACGTGAACCCAAGGGGCGGGTGTACAAAACTGAATATTGATGATGAGAAAGCCGAACTCTAGGAGGTGGTAATGACCGCACCACCTCTCCTGACCAATCATAATATGGGAAACTGTCACTTGCAACATTAGTGGGTGGTCTGAGGGACCCCAAAATGGTATAATTACCCTAGTTTAGCTTAGGAAATTTGTCCGACTTGTCCGAGTAGCAGACCTGTCACTGACCCTACGATCTCAATAGGTGTCCAATCTGAAAGTGCTGCGGAGCACTTTGTCCATATTTTCCACAAAGCTCCTAAGGGGTGGAAATTCCTAAGTGCTGGCGAAGCACTTTGCTGGGAGATTCGACAATCCAATCGGGGTTTCTGGCGGATTACTTGCAGAAAGGGGTAACGCAGGCGTTGCTGTCCGAAGCTGTGGGTGTTGGTCGTTTCCCTGGGAGGCCCAGTCCTTTGACCCGAACCTGAGGGGTATCCTGTCCTGATCTGTCCGTGGGTTGTACCTGTTCGCACTCTGGTGTGCCTTTCTGAGGGTCCTTGTCCCCGTCTTCCCAACTGACCCGTGGCCAGGGTTGGTCTCAGATCTGAATTAGGTAAATATTGTATGTGGGTTTGCGTATTCTTTGTATCTTGTTTTCTCTCTCTCTTCTCTCTTTCGTATGATCTATTAAAGCACTATTACCTGTGATATTGTTCTATTGCCATTGCTGATTTAGTTTGTTCTCTCTCTCTCCCCCCTTCCTTTAGTAACTCATTGACGTTATCATAAATAATAGTATGTTCCCGTTTTTCCCTTTCCTTTAGTTGATTGCAGTGAACTTGGAAAGAACAGTTTAAGGATTAAGTACATGTTTAGGTCCCAACCTTAAACCTCGTGCCTTAGTTTAACGTTGCAGTGATTAGTTCTGTTCTAAATCCTACCTCTAGTTTTTCCCATATATCTTAATGGTCGGGATTTTCTTTGTGCAAAGTTACCTTTTGATGATTGATATTAATGTTTGACATAGAGTTCTGCATATCACTTATTGTCTTGGCATCTTCCTTTTGAACTTTATATAAAGAGTCAAAACTTCATCAGGTGTCTGTGGTCATTTTACAGAAAGTGGATAAAATATATGGAAGTAAAGAAATGTTTTAAGGTCCTGTCTACTATTTTCCCTTTTAGCTCTAGGTCCATCGAAAGTTTGTGCCTGTGGTAAGTCAGGTGCATGGTAAGCAGAGGTAATTCTGAACCATTTAATTACTCATAAGAGCGTGCCAGGATCTCACCCGGTTCACGAGAATCACTGATTGAAACTAAATGCACGCCGGGGCCCAGTGCGTGTAAGAAATTAGTGACCCGGGTGAACTGCGCGCTCTATCAGTAATTTTCTGGCAGCCAGAGGATGGTTTGGACTAGTTAGATTAGGTAGACAGGGAAAGTTAAGAAACAAACCGTGAAAAAAAAAAAAAAAAAATAATGTGCTGCTGATTTTCTACTATATTGTTTGAAATTTTTTGAAATGTTTTAAATTTTTATATGTAAATGTATATGATTTTACATTGCTGCTATAAATGTTGAATTAACCCAGAATTGTTTGTGAATGTTCAGTGTAGTCCGAATCCCCGGGGAAGTATTTTAGCTAACGGTGAGTAGAATCCGGTTAGCTGTTGAAGTCACTAGGGTCTGAAACATTAGTGCAGGGTTAAATGAATAACTGGAAGCACTAATTAGGATCTTTGTTATATCTGAATAATTGATAGCTACGAGTCCGGTATAAAACTTTCATTGCGATATCACCTAGTAAGGGTCGCATACGGAAGGAGTAGTAGGGTCTCCGAGGCTTGTCTGGTAAGTAAAATAGTTCACTGGTGAAATCCCGGCTCAGTACATATCCCTGACGACAGTGGATGAGTCGGAAGAATAACGGGTTCTATATTACTCGAGTGTGAGGATAGGCAAAGAAGTCTACCCGGAGTGAATGAGAAGTAGACAGAAGTGGTTTACTTGCAGTGAGAGGAAGTCTTTCTATCTTTTTAGAACACTCAGACATAGTGGCAGACGTTGTGTGTTGGTAACTAAGTTTTTCAATCGCACTTTAGGAAAAGTTAAAAGTTTCCGTTACCTTGTAAAGGAGGGAGTCAGCCGGAGAGCTGCTCTGACGTCACTCCGTGCCGCGCTGGTATTGGTCAAGACAGCGGGCGTGTAGTGAAGCCGAATTTGTGAAGGAGGGGTGAGTGCCGCAGAGTGAGACTCTGTCTCGCGAAAAGGCCGCGCACCCATTGGCTAAGAGTTTTGTATTCGCTAAACCTGATTGGGTAGTGAGAGATAGAAGTCGCGCTACCATTGGAAGCACAAAGGTAAACAAAATTAATCAAGCCAAGTTCGAAGAGAGTCCCGAAGATTATATGTGGTATCCAGATTTTATACCAAATCCAAAGTACCAAGGATTTTATAAGGATCAGCTTATGCGAGGTAGACCACACATGATGTACGGAATAAAGAGGAAATTGTCTTTTTCTGAGAAAATAAAGAATTTTTTTAAAACCGACAGGCCCATTAGAACGAGGGAGGGTGTGCTCATTCCCCCCCCAAATACCCCTGCTTCTTTCATGATGTTTGATAAAGGGTATCATACTTGTGTTTGGTTAGAAAATTGGGCAAAATATACAGTAGATGACGGAGTTCTAGCATTCCCTGTTGAAGGTACTTTTAATGGTCGGATCCTGTTTAACCTAAGGACCCGCATGAATGAATTGCACCCTAGACCTAGGTTGACCCAGTACGAAGCTCTGGAGGAATGGGAGATTGAAGCTGCAGAGCGAGATAAACCCAGGATGGATAAGGGAGTAAGTAAATGGTATCCTAAGCTTCCAACGCCAACTAAAGAGCAGAAAATGAAACAGTGGAGGCAGTCTATGATAACTGAAGGGCTGTTCCCGATGATGGGGGTGGTTGAGGAAAGGAAAGGAAAATGCAAAGAAAAGACTCATCACCTAGCTCCTATGGGGGACTTGGATGATGACCACTTGGAAGATTTACTAATGAAAAATCCACCTCCCTATGATGCAGACTCAGAACCTGTGCCCTCTCGAAATCCCTTTGCCAAGTATCCCAGATGTAGGAGGGATAGTGATACGGAGGGAACCGGGACAGACAGTAAAACAAGTGAAAAGGACGGGTTTTGCAGACCCAGACCTACAGTTCCGAATTATCAGCCGTTCGGAGAAGATCCTCCGCGGCTGGTCACTCCGACCGCTCCGAATATTTATCCGTCCCTAGTACCCCAGGTATTGCATGACAAATCTACTGGAAAGGTATTGGGAGAAAGAGAGAGAGAGGTCCTGACTAAACAGCGAGATGAATTAATTCGAACCATTACCCAAATGCAGCCCCATCCTGATTCCTTGACTATTCCAGTAACCATTGGTCCAGCTATTCCTCTGTATAAAAGTGACATGACCGGTCCCCAGCCTCCTGTTTTCCCCTCGATGCTGCCTACTTCTAGCATTTTAACGTCGAAAAAGGAGATATTCATAGATGAAGATCAAGAGAGTGAGTGTGAATCGGGGAGTTTGATGGATCTGCCCATAAGGGAATCAAGGGCCAGTATAATAGGGACTAGAAGTCATCCCAGACCAAAGGAGGTGGGAATTGAAAGTGCAACGGGAATTAGGAGTGCTACTTTAGTTTCCCCTGAAGAACTAGATAGATGGACAAAGGAGCTAGAGAAGGAGGCCACTCCCCAACCTAAAACATTGGAAATATATAAATTGAGAATAGAAATAGAAGAAATGATGGCTGGAAACGTAGGAGTTGAGCGCCTAAGCTCGTATAACGAAGAAGAATTGCTGTTTATCAGTAAATATCTGACCCGGAACGCTAGGTCGCTCCATGAAAGGATAATGGATACAGCAGAAGAAATGGGAATAGATGTTAGTCGCTCCAAAATCCTTCAGAAACCTTACCGAGTGGATTTTTCAGACAAAGATTTAGAAAGCCTGAATGTAATGGGAAAACAGATCCAAGTCAAAGAATTGTTGAAACTCCTGCAGAAGTGGGGCGAGGTGGGGAAGTGGAGAACCAGGTGGGCAAAGAAAAAGGAAAGCAGCAGGGCTGGGTCAGTGACTTCGGAACTCTTATTAAAGGAAGTAACACCAGCCGAAAAATTGTGCCCCATGAGGGAGGTCCCGGGAGGAAAATATGTCCATGTCCCTTGGTCCCGACAGGATATTGTGTCATTTACAAATGACTTCCCGAAATTACGGGAGAAGCCTGTTGATTGGTACAGGCAGGTAGAGCGCTTCATAAAAGTTCAGAAATGTCTGCTGAAAGACTTGGATGGGTTTTTCGACATTGTGGTCCCTGTAGATCTGTGGACCGACTGTAAAATTGAAATTGATTGGCCCGGTGAGGAATTTCCCAGAGATGAGAAAACAGGTGCGCCTGCACCTGAAGTAATGAGGAAATATGATCAAGTCATACAATACCTCAAGAAAAGGGTTCCCGCAAAAGAAACAGACTGGACCCGAATAGATAGAACCACCCAAGAACGTGATGAAACTGTTCACTCCTACTATGAAAGGTTGCTGCAAGTGTTTAAAACATACAGCGGTATCGACAATGTGGACCTGAAAGACATGACACATTTCAGTTACAGGTTTGTACTAGGATTAAGGCCTGAAATTTCCCAATGGATTAGGGACAATAAAATCAGTTGGCAGGGAGAACCAATAGATGCTGTCCTGAAATATGCAAAATATTGTGAAGATGAAATCGAAAACAAAAGGAAGGCCCTCAAAGAAAAAGTTATGTGGGCACAGGTGAAATTAGCCGAACAGCAAGAAAAGCAGTTAAGTAGATTAACTTCTGATAATAATGCTCAGAATGCCACTGCTGGGGGAGGAGGGAAGCCCCGCACTAAAATGAGTAGAGAAGAAGCCATGAAGAAATTCCCGTGCCATGGGTGCGGCCAGATAGGGCATTGGAGAGACGAGTGTCCACACCTGCAGGCCGGTAATGCCCCTGTAAATGGTTTAAATCCACAGGTGCCGAAAGAGGGGACGAGAAAGAACCAGCAACAGGTAAAGCTACCCCCAGTGCCTCACGCTCCTAGACAGAATTTTAAGAATCAGGGTCAGCAGAATGAAAGGGCGGAAGTATGGGAAGTCGAGAGTGAAAGAAACGCAGTCATTCCACAGTATTTGCTAAATGATACATTCCTTTGTGAAGGTCAAGATTGACGGGGCCTGAGAGGGGAGGATGAGGAGTGTGTGCTTGGCGCCTCCTTACCGGTAGACCAGACTGGACCATACATTGAAGGAAAGGTTGAAGGAAAAGATGTCACCTTTCTGTTGGACACTGGTGCTACCAGATCCACTGTGAGAACAGTGGATGTTCCTAACCTACCCCTCTCGGGAGAAGCAATCCAAGTAGTGGGAGTCTCAAATCAAATAATAAGTACTCCAGTAACTGAACCCATGGAAATTTCTATAGGGAATTTCAAGGAAATGCACAGATTTGTGGTCTGTGATTCCAGTCCTGTAAACCTGCTAGGACGTGATTTGTTGTGCAAGATGCGTTGTACCATCTATTGCACACCAAATGGTGTCGAAATTCAGACCCCCGATGAAGATGGCCTATACAAACTGATGTTAGTTAGACAAGATGCTGATATAAAGACTTTGACAATTGAAGATTTACCTGAAGAGCTCCAATTAAGAGTGGTACCAGAAGTGTAGGATTTCACAGGAAAAGATGTAGGCCTGATGGCAAATGTGGACCCAGTTAAAATAGCCATAAAAACGAATGCTATATACCCCAAAACCAGACAGTATAAAATGAGTGCAGAAGTGAAAGCAGGAGTGGCGACTGAAATTACCCGGCTGCTCGAAGCCGAAATCATAGAAGAAGTGATGAGCAGCCCCTGTAACTCGCCTATCATTGGGATCAAAAAGCCTAGTGGAAAGTACAGGGTAGTGCAAGATCTGCGCAAGGTAAACCAAATTGTCGTACCTTGCTGTCCTATTGTACCAAACCCTGCAGTCATTCTCTACCAGATTCCCTGGAATGCAGAATGGTTCACTGTCATTGATCTGTGCCACGCATTCTTTTCCATCCCATTGCATCCAGAAAGCAAATTCCTTTTCAGTTTTGAATTCGACAGCCATATCTATGTCTGGAATCGTGTCCCTCAGGGGTACACCGAGAGTCCCTCGATTTTCAACCAGATACTGAAAAAGTGCCTTGAATCCCTAGTGCTACCAAGAGAGTCTGTTCTGGTGCAGTACATAGATGACCTGTTAGTGGCATCTAAAACCCAAACTGACTGTGTCACTGACACCATTGCCTTGCTGAATCACCTAGGAAAGGGAGGACATAAAGTGTCGCCTGACAAATTGCAGTTTTGTAAAAACTCAGTGAAGTATCTGGGGCACCAGATAGAAAAAGGAATCAGGAAAGTAACTACTGAAAGAATCAAAATAATTAGAGCAATGGAACTGCCCAAAACTCAGAAAGAAGTGAGAATGTTTCTAGGAGTTGTGGGTTACTGTAGACAATGGATTGTAGGATTTGCTGCACTGGCCAGGCCCCTGATAAAAATGACCAAGAAAGGAGTAGAAGACCCCGTCAGCTGGGACAGTGAAAGCATGAATGCGTGGGTAACATTGAGAAATTGCCTATGTACCGCTCCTGCATTAGGTATGCCGGACTACTCTAAATCTTTTGAACTGTTCTGTGACACCCGAGAAAATTGTGCTCTTTCAGTTCTGACTCAGGAGCACGGATTAGTTAGACGCCCAGTGGCCTATTTTTCGGCCACCCTAGATCCGGTGGCTGCTGGATTACCAGGGTGTCTGAAGGCAGTTGCTGCTACTTGTGTCAGCCTGGAACAGAGTGAGAACATTGTCATGGGACATCATGTCACTGTATATGTTCCTCATTCTGTTGTAATCCTGCTAACTAGAACCAAGACTCAGTACCTCACACCTAGTCGGCTGACTAAGTATGAGAGAATCCTGATTGGTGCTGAAAACGTCACCATCTCCCGGTGCAATGTCCTAAACCCAGCGACACTGTTACCTGTCCCCCTGGATGTAGAATCAGAAGAAGAAGGGGACCATAATTGCGTTGATCTGACTGAGTTCAGTACAAAGCCCCGTCCAGATATTCGTGAAATAGCATTGCTTGATGGGGAGGAGACAATGTTCGTGGATGGCTCATGTTTAAGACATGAGAATGGGGGCCTGAGTGCTGCCTATGCTGTGGTTACATTGACAAAGACCATAGAGGCATCATACCTAAGCGCGGTGAAATCTGCACAAGTGGCAGAGCTCATCGCGTTAACTAGAGCCTGTAAGAGGGGGAAGAACAAAAGAATAACTGTATACACCGACAGCCAGTATTGTTACGGGGTTGTTCATGACTTCGGCCAGTTGTGGTTGCAAAGAGAATTCATGACTTCCTCCGGCACCCCTATCAGAAATGGAAAAGTGGTGCATAACCTACTGGAAGCCATCCAATTGCCCAAAGAATTGGCTGTGGTCAAGTGTGCGGCTCACAGGTCAGGAAATGATGATGTGACCGCCGGTAATAGATACGCTGACCAAATGGCACAGTTTTGTGCCCGACATCACATGTCTCTCCAAATTGCATTGTGGAGTGGAAACAGCTGCCAACTTATGTTGTTTGAGAATGTGTCAACGTGGGAAGAACTAAAGGAGTTGCAACAGGCTACTGACAGGCAAGAGAAAGGCAGGTGGGCAGCAAATGAGTGCGAGTTGAGAGAGGATGGTGTGGTGGTAAATTCGGCTGGGGTGCCTGTACTGCCTGATAGCTTGGTGGACCCTATGGTCAGAATGATACATGAACCAACACATATGGGAAGAGACGCTATGTGTCGAGTGTTTGAACAGGTGTTCTGTAACTCAAGGTTCAGGAACCAGGCGGAAAGGTTTTGCCAGAGGTGCCTAGTGTGTCAGCAATTTAATGCAGGAAAGAAGACTGTAGTAAAACAGAGTACCATTGGGAAGGCAGTAGGTCCCTTTGTAAGAATGCAGGCAGACTTTGTAACCATGCCAAATTGCAAGGGATATAGATATATCCTAGTCATAGTTTGTCTGTTCTCCAGGTGGGTGGAGGCTTACCCAGCAAAGAAAATTGATGCCTTAACCACAGCTAAGCTATTGCTTAGGGAATTGATACCTAGGTATGGAATCCCAGAGACTATCGAAACGGACCAAGGTGGGCATTTTGCCAACGATGTGCTAGAAGAACTCTGTAAAGCATTCAAAATGAAGAAAAGACTACATTGTGCCTACCATCCAGAGGCTTCTGGAGTAGTGGAACAAATAAACGGCACCTTAAAGTCCAGGTTGGGAAAAATGTGTGATTCCACAAAAATGAACTGGATAGAGGCTTTACCCCTTGTGCTGATGAGTTTGAGAAGTATCCCGAACCGAAAGACTGGCCTGAGTCCCCATGAAGTGTTGATGGGAAGAGTGATGCGGCAGGCATGGGTACCCGGACACAAACTGCTCAGCATTTCTGATGATATGGTGCTAGAATACTGCAAGCAGCTGGGTGACCAAGTGCGTTCTCTCTCTCAGCAGATTGGAGAGACAGAAGACGAGTGGCCAAAGACTCCAGCACACAACTTGCGACCAGGAGATTGGGTGGCGTTAAAGAAACACACCCGGAGCAGTTGCCTGAAACCCAGGTGGGGAAAGCCACGACAAGTGATCCTCGTCACTACCACTGCTGTAAAGTGTGCTGGTGTACCGAAGTGGATCCACGCCAGCCACACGAAGCGGGTAGCTGGAGAAGACGCGACTGTAGCTGAAGGCAGCTCAGCTGAGGAGGCTTCCGAAGAGGAGAGTCCAGAACTAGCTGACATCGAACTGCCGAGCACCAGTCGAGACGTTGAATGGTATCCCGCCGACGACCCGGTTCATGATCCAATACGAACCAGGAAGTATTCCTACTTAGACAGTGAGTGGGATAGTCCAGGTGAGCTAGAAATAGACGAAGCAGATCAGGTCCACGAGAATCACATCACACCTGATCAGGAAGTAGGCCAAGTAGGGTCAGATCAAGGCATCGAGACTCCTCCTGGAACTCCGGAGTCTGGAAAGGGACAAATAGTGATTAGAGCTGACGTTCATGCAGAAGAAAACGAAGAGATCGAAGCGCATGAACAGGAACAGATAGAAATAGATCAATGTGCTCAGACATCTGAAATAAAATCAACTAAACAGAAAAAGAGAGTGCGGTTTGAATCTGAGCAGGGTCAGACTAGGGACCAGGCAGAAGAGATAGATGAAAGACCTGGAACTAGCCAGTCAGGTAGGGAAACAGAAGTGCCACAACAAAAAGTAAAAAGAGTGCACGAAGAAGGGCAAGTTTCCTCAACTACTGGGAGGAAAGGAGGCAGAAGTGCACCTCGATACGTAAAAAGACTGAGGCTCAGACTAAAGACAGCCGCAGACAACGACAAAGACCGAAAAAGGGCTCAAAGTGAAAGAAGGACAGCCCAAGGAAAATCGCTGAGAAAGAGCGACAGAATAAAGAAACAGAGCAAACAGTATCGAAGCCCTGAGTGGACTTACTATGTGTTGGAAGAAATAGACGAACCACACCACAGTGGCAACAGTGAAGACGAGTCCATTGCTGATCGGAGCTCTGACGAAGACCCTCCTTGAGAGAGCCCGGAAGTGAACCTCTGGTACAAGGAAACAAAGAGGGGTAGCGAAAGCCACCTGTAAGCTAAAATGTCTGATCCGAGTGTCTCTGGGAGATCCAGATGTGGGTGTCTAAAAACTTGCTGTAAAGTATGCTTATGTAGCGTAGCTGTGCTAATAGTTATATGGATAGGACTAACAATCTTCTTACCGTTTATGATAAATAAGAATCCAAACCTTTCCCCTACTGAACCTGAGGCAGTAGATGTAGGGGCTGACCCGACTGCAGAAACACCACGAAGCTTAGAAAGACGCGACAAACTAGTAGGCTTGACATACACACGACCTAAATTAGAAGCACCAGATGAGGATGGACTACATTTTCACAAAATGAGAAACAGGACACATCTAAATGTCTTTGCTAACTTGTTAGTGCATTACGTAGAAGCTATGGAAATAGAAGACTGCTATGTCTGCATGAAGCTACCTACCTCAGTGGCTGAAGGTGTGACATATCATCACCTACCGTTAACCTATGGAATTTCCTGTAGTATTTTGGCTAGCTTGTTCTATAGAAGCACCTTGCAATATTATTATTCAAATGATGACGTAGTTTTTTCTGAACTTCCTGTTAGAAAACACTTGAACCGTGTACATACTACAAGTGACGTGACCCGTTATATGGGAGAATATTTTCTGACTATAGGTAATATAGATTTAAATGAAGCAAGAGAATCTAATCTGACCTGTTCTCTGCAAGAGCAGGAAAAGATGTTCATAAAGATGGCAGACAGAAGAAGAGAAAAGTTTCAAAAGAAAGCAAATGACGAGAAAGATAGAGTCCCTAGGTGGGCTGAACACATGGATAACACCTCGCAAGGCGAAGCTAATCCTGCCCTGTTGCTGGATTTTGAACGAAAAGGGAAACTTTGTATCCTTAGGGAAAAGACAGAGTATTATAACAATGAATTCATCGGTTCCAGCGAGTGTGAACATAATTACAAGGTAATTGGAGGTTGGGGTTTCAAAAATGGGTCAGAACCTGTGTTTCCCGGAATATATTATATATGTGGGAACAAGGCGTATTTCAAATTGCCGGATCACTGGTATGGAAGCTGCTACTTTGGCATTGTTTTCCCGAAAATATACCATGTGAATAATGCAGCTGGAAGCGACGAAGAAACTAATGGCTTAGTGCGTAGTAAGCGCGAAAGTGTAGGTGAAGTTATAGGTGATATTTTCAGTGCACTGATACCTGGAATGGGGGTAGTTCTGAACACCCATAGAATCTGCAAATTGTCTACAGTAGTGGACCGGTTATCAACGGACACTGCTGCTGGATTCCTGCTGGTCAATACTGAAATGGTTGCGATCAGATCAATGGTTTTACAAAACCGTCTTGCCCTTGACACCCTATTAGCAAAAGAGGGCGGAGTCTGTAGAATGCTGAAAGCGCAACATTGTTGCACTTACATTCCAGATAAAAGTATCGAATTAAAACAATATGTGAAGAACATAACTAATTTGGAAAAGGAACTCAAACCATTGGAGGTTGACAGTGCCTGGACAAGACTGACTGGAGGTCTCTCCTCTATAGGTAGTTGGTTTGCTAACCTAGGTAGAAACCTGTTGTGGAAAATAGTGATGCCAATAATTGTGATAGGTGTAATTATATTGATTATTTTTATCTGCTGCAAATGTCAGAAGTGCAAAAGGAAATACACAGTAAATCAGAGAGGGGTGAAAAGAAATATTGATGAACTGGAATTAGAAGAGGTGAAGAATTCCATCTATAAAAAGGCGAAAAATCACCACTCTCATAGAGAAGCTGAAAGAAAACTGAATAATAAATTTATTGAAATTGACATGAGTGATGTGGATGAATGAGAAAAAGTTGGCATCTGTTTCCATTATGTAGTGATGATAGTAAATATCATCAAAGAGGGGATTGATGGAGCAAGGATTTGCACGCGAAACGCCTTGCCCCGTGCAAGAACCTCGCCAAAGGTATAATACTACTAAAATCATTGTTGTCGTTTATTGTACGTTTTCCCGAACACGCGGGTGTCCCCGGATGCTTGCTTGTATGTCTTTTTCATATTAACGAAGCTTGCATTAAGGAAAATGGCTGCTTCGCTGAAATTCAGTCTGCGCATGCGTCGGTCATACCCATGTGATGTGACGCACTCGCATTCTGGAGGGAGTTCTGTGCACATGCGCATTGTTGCTAATATGGCCGCTTGACTCTCACCACGCTCTCTGCTATTGCTGCTGCTTCAGCCTATCTGTCTTTTCGCACTAAAACAGTAACACTATAGTCATTATAAAATAAGGGATGTTTAGAATTTCATCATGGTATACAGTGTGATCATTCTGGATGTGATATTAATTTGTTTTCGCTTACTTTTCATGTACCGCGTCTTTGTGGGCTGGGGCATACATGAGCAACGCCATGCTGAGGCTCCTCAGAACCCCGTCACGTGACTGGGGAAATTCCTAACTGCGCAGAAGCTGAAACCAGCCAGCTGGCTCCCGAAGCCCGATGCGCCTGGGAACCCGTCCCGAAGATGCAGTCTTGCACCTTGAACTACCATACACTGTTGCTATATGCTGTACACTTGTATTGTATTGTGTATTCCTATGCCTGGGAACGTGAACCCAAGGGGCGGGTGTACAAAACTGAATATTGATGATGAGAAAGCCGAACTCTAGGAGGTGGTAATGACCGCACCACCTCTCCTGACCAATCATAATATGGGAAACTGTCACTTGCAACATTAGTGGGTGGTCTGAGGGACCCCAAAATGGTATAATTACCCTAGTTTAGCTTAGGAAATTTGTCCGACTTGTCCGAGTAGCAGACCTGTCACTGACCCTACGATCTCAATAGGTGTCCAATCTGAAAGTGCTGCGGAGCACTTTGTCCATATTTTCCACAAAGCTCCTAAGGGGTGGAAATTCCTAAGTGCTGGCGAAGCACTTTGCTGGGAGATTCGACAATCCAATCGGGGTTTCTGGCGGATTACTTGCAGAAAGGGGTAACGCAGGCGTTGCTGTCCGAAGCTGTGGGTGTTGGTCGTTTCCCTGGGAGGCCCAGTCCTTTGACCCGAACCTGAGGGGTATCCTGTCCTGATCTGTCCGTGGGTTGTACCTGTTCGCACTCTGGTGTGCCTTTCTGAGGGTCCTTGTCCCCGTCTTCCCAACTGACCCGTGGCCAGGGTTGGTCTCAGATCTGAATTAGGTAAATATTGTATGTGGGTTTGCGTATTCTTTGTATCTTGTTTTCTCTCTCTCTTCTCTCTTTCGTATGATCTATTAAAGCACTATTACCTGTGATATTGTTCTATTGCCATTGCTGATTTAGTTTGTTCTCTCTCTCTCCCCCCTTCCTTTAGTAACTCATTGACGTTATCATAAATAATAGTATGTTCCCGTTTTTCCCTTTCCTTTAGTTGATTGCAGTGAACTTGGAAAGAACAGTTTAAGGATTAAGTACATGTTTAGGTCCCAACCTTAAACCTCGTGCCTTAGTTTAACGTTGCAGTGATTAGTTCTGTTCTAAATCCTACCTCTAGTTTTTCCCATATATCTTAATGGTCGGGATTTTCTTTGTGCAAAGTTACCTTTTGATGATTGATATTAATGTTTGACATAGAGTTCTGCATATCACTTATTGTCTTGGCATCTTCCTTTTGAACTTTATATAAAGAGTCAAAACTTCATCAGGTGTCTGTGGTCATTTTACAGAAAGTGGATAAAATATATGGAAGTAAAGAAATGTTTTAAGGTCCTGTCTACTATTTTCCCTTTTAGCTCTAGGTCCATCGAAAGTTTGTGCCTGTGGTAAGTCAGGTGCATGGTAAGCAGAGGTAATTCTGAACCATTTAATTACTCATAAGAGCGTGCCAGGATCTCACCCGGTTCACGAGAATCACTGATTGAAACTAAATGCACGCCGGGGCCCAGTGCGTGTAAGAAATTAGTGACCCGGGTGAACTGCGCGCTCTATCAACTTCACTACATATATAGAAGTAGTATCAGGCTGCATCGCAGTCTCACGTGCCACTCGATCTACAAAAGCATTTCCTTGTCCCACCTTATCAGTCACTTTCTTGTGCGCACTACATTTCAAGTTCAAAACTTCTTTATTTCGATAAAATTCATCATAAAAGACATCATAAAACATCCTTCTTCTAAATAGAATAACTAATCATCCAAATAATACATAGATAAAAACACAATGGTTAAAATACATAAAACAGGATTAAATTAGCAGTATTTAGACGTTCCAGAATACAATACAATTAAAATATCAAGTTATTAATTAGCTAGCAAATATCAATCATTTAGGTACCTAGCTCTGATAACCCAGATCCATCCCAAAAATGTTGCAACCGCTGTGGCCACCGGAATTGATGTAATAGCCCTCAGCCTCCACAAAGCTTCCTGACCCACCCGTGTTCTCAGGTTCTTACAAATTGATTTTAACCATTTTCTCCTGGGGGCTAGGTATGCTGGGCAAACAAATAAGACATGACCCATAAACTCTATCTAGTCACAACACCACGGGCAGGTGGCCGTGGACTTTCCCCCCCATTTATGTGTAAAAGATCTTAATGGTAATGCCCCAACTCTAAATTGATGATACAGTTTCCTGTCTAGGCTCTTAGTAATGACATCCCAGTAATTTTCAAACAAGGGGTCAAGCTTATGAGTTAAAAACCTACCAGTCAGGGAGGCTGAGTCCGACTGGGTAATAAGCAGATTTCTTAGAGCTGCCCAGTATTGATCCTTGAATGCCTTTTTAGAAGGGAAGACATTTCTTCCAGGGTCCAACTACAACTCACTTAGACCCATGATCTCCAGTGTGGATTTAACACATTTGAACCACGGTATGTTTCCAGAACCCACTATAGATCTCACGTCTTTGATTTCCTTTGCAAAGGAAGCGAGTTCCGGAGTTGTCCATATCCTCCTCCACAGTGCAACAATCCTAACTACATTTCACTATAGCTATCTTCTTTGGATATGTTAATGCAGTCAAAAGATTATGCACTACTCCTCCGTGCATTATCTGCATCCTGTGTGATGTCAGAAAGCCTCTTTCCTTCCAGAGCAGGCCAAAATCATGCACCACTCCAAAAGCATAGCGGCTATAAATATTCACACACAAATCTGTACTGCCAACCCTATTGCGCATGTCTGGGCATGCTAGTACGAGGGACCCTAAATATAGACTGTTGCTGGGCAGATTCCAGACACGGTTAACAAAGAGGTAGGACAAACCTCGTGGCAAGCATATGTAAATGTATGGCATACAAAATGGCCGCCACAAATACAAGATGGAGTCACTTCATTTACTACGACAATGGTCAAATACATCATGTATTCGGCTAATGCTTCCCCTAATCGCGTCTGATTTACAACAGCGCATGGGTGGTTTGACGTGTCTCCGCTTTTCTGGTGCATCCCTGCTGAATTGCAGAAATGCGCCAGAAGTTGTAAATCTGCCCCTTTTAAAAAAGTTTTATATAGTGCAAACTTCATCTGAAGGTATTAGTACATATTACATGAGCACCAGTTGCGTTACAGACGGACACATTAATTTTGTTTGGCAGAAGGAGGTTGAGTCATTTTCCCAGATTCACTTGATGTTGAACGTCCCTGCCAAGACTCGAACCCAGTTTCCCAGCTTTGAGTTCGACCGCTCTAGCCATTAAACCACACCCTCTCCCTGCATGGTTATGGGATATGCGTGCCTATGGCAAGCGTGGTTATGCTTGTGGGGAAACAGCATGCATGGTTGTAAAGGCTGTTTCCATTGCTTTGTAGGTGGAATGTGAGGGAAAGAGTAGAGAGGGTCATGATGGGGAGCACAATGTCTTCCTGGGTGTCCGTGATAAGGAGTTACTCAATGTTCTAGAATAATCATCTGGACTAAGGAACAAGGAGGAGGTTAGCAAGATTTGAGAGATGTTGGTACAAGAGTACGTAAATTACAACTTTGTTACAAAATTGTGTTTTAAATTGGGTAATCTTTGTTTTTTTAGTTTGTAATTGTACTCTTTAAAGATGGAATGTGGAATGTATGGTGTGTAACGGTGGGGGTAATGGTGGCTCCCTGGCAATCGGTTGGTAACTGGAGAATGTGCTAGAAGTTTCTGATGCTCTTTCCTCTTATTTGGACTAAAGCTTTTGAATGGAATTACAGGTTTGGATCTTCATTACAATATTTGTCCAAGAATCCTGGAGAACAAAAAAAGCCACCTACGGTCTTCATGGTCTAAGATTCCCTGGAGTCGGTGTGTGACATGCAAGGCGCCATTTTGGTCACCATTTGAGTGGTTACGTGTGCACATGGTGACCCGGACTCTTCTGAGTGATCTTTATGCAGAGCAGAACTAAGGCCAAGATATGCGTTATTTTGTTAACAAAGACCAAACACAAAACCTTTTGGGGGATTTACGACCCAGCCCATATTGGTATTTGCGTTGGTTTGTAAGGAAATGCACCCAAACCTTTAGCATCAAGTGGAGTGATATATGGGTAATATATGGGAATTCTGATGCACCCACCCATGATTTTTTTGTATTAAATCTGTTTTATTGACAGAATATAATACAAAGAACACATAGAAATTTGCCTACAACCCAGTGGGCCGGCCAGAAAAAGTGCAGCTGTGCAAACAAATCAGTGATAATAACAGAGCTTCAGGTATTAAACACAGCAAGCCGCCTACAACCGAGCAGGGCCGGCCGCGTCTTAAAAAAGAGGGGGGCGTCGAAAGGTGCTAATTGCTAACCCTTGTGGTAAGTAAAGGATCAGAAGGCCACAGGGCCATGACATGTCCTGTGGAGGCAACGGCCCCTCAATTTGCGCTGTATTATTAAATCTGTGTATTATTGACAAATGAATGCACAAGCAAATATGGCACAATTCCACAAGGCCTCAGCCATGTAAAGCATCTGAAGTCGTGCAACTAGTAAACCGACAGCAACGTCTGCTGGGCCATGTACAAGGGTAAAGTCGATGCCGATGTTGAGACCACGGCCTGGGTGAACAAAGATACAGAAAAGCAAAAACCATAACCTCCCACCCATCCCCCCAGACCCAACTCCCCCCCAACCACCCATCTCCTACCCACGTTCCAAGTCCAACACCCCCTACAGCAGAAGGACAGGCAACCATGATGCACCTCAGCCCTCGACCTGGGACAAGAGCAGGAAGCGTAGATATCTGGGACATGTAACCCCTCTAAATTCCGTGGCTAGTAGGGATAGAAACGGCTGCCACAGTTCCGCATACTTAGCACCTTCTCCAGTTTTAACCAACGACAGCTTTTCCATGCCTAAAACTGTCCAGAGACGATGCAACTACCCTTGAAATGTGGGAACGTGTGTGGTACTGCAGAAAGGCAAGATGTTCTGTATCGCTGACCCTAAAGAAATGACAATCAGACGACCCCTGCGTGATCTCAACGGGTAGGTGATGGGATTAGGCAGACCCAATACAAACGTAGGAGGGGAACCGCGGGATTTCCGTATCAAAATGTGAATCTACCTCATCGAGGACTAGTTTCCAGTACCCCTGGAGTTGGGCACAGTCCCATAGAAGATGGATTAATGTACCCTTCTCTCCGCACCCACGTCAACAGGTCGCCTCCCTTGTGTGGTCTATCTCATGCAGCCTCTCTGGAGTATAATATCAACAGGACATTATTTTGGTGAGGGTATCAGTCAGCCCCATGTGGTAAGTGGAGTGCTGCGGTCGATAATAAATGCCCTCCCATTCTTTAGTGCTAAGTGTACGCCCCAAGTCTCTTTCCCAGCACACCCTCCCAGAGTTGTAGATGAGTGTATACCGGTCTAGGAGCATGTGGTACAAGTCCGATGTGAGTTTTTTATCTGCCGCCCGCGTGATTAGCCAAAACTCAAATGGCCGCAGGCGACGATCCGCCTCCTCTCGAACCTGGCCGTTGAGCGCCCAATGCCGGGCTTGGAGGTACCTGAGCCGTTCTGATTCCGGCAGGCCATATTCCCGTCGGAAGGTCTCGAACGGAATAATCCCCTCCCTCGTGTACAGATGGAATAAAAACCTACACTTTGCTGGGCGCCACCGCGCAAAAGCCACAGTATCTAGCCCGGGGCTAAAATCCGGGTTCTCTAGTAAGGGAGTGAGAGGGGACAGGAAGGTAGTCAGCTCATGCTTGAGATTGGTGCTGTTCCACACTTCCAACGGCACCCTCGTAATGTGTGAGGCGTATAGGTTAAGGGACCGATGCTGCCTACGAAGAGAGGGGATCTCTTGGAGCACGCGCCCCGCCACCGCCTGGTCCTGGAAGAGCCAGTGCTTTTCAGACTCCCACCTGCTCCACTCTACAAGAGTCCGCAGTTGGGCCACCTGGTAGTACAGCAGCGGGTCTGGTAGACCCAGTCCGCCCTTCTCGAGGGGCAATTTCGCCAGTTTGAGCTTCATTTGTAGCTTTCTGCCGTTCCAAATGAACTGGGCAAGCTCAGATTGGGTCTGGCGATCCAGCCGTCGGGCGGCCACAACGGAATTGGCGCGAAATAAATAGAGAATCTGCGGGAGATACCTCCATCTGCCCAGCTCACTTCGGACAATGTGGCACAGCTGTGCATAATTGATGCGGACCGTGTCATGCAGCGTGGGCGTCAACTGAATCCCTAAATAAGGGGTGGCAACCTGCGCCCAACGAAAGGGAAAGTGCTCCTACAAGTAAGACCGAGTGTGCCCCCCCCCAAGGAAAGGTCCAGAGCCACCGATTTGGTCATATTGACCTTGAATCCTGACACCCGAGAGAACACGTCCAGACTATCGAGACAGGCCGGCAGTGAGGCACTGGGAGAGGATAGCAGGACATCGTCCGCGTAGAGGCTGATGGTGTGTATGTAGGCCCCAAACTTAACACCGCATACCTTCGGGTCGAGTCGCAATGCCTGCGCCAACGGTTCCATATACAGGGCAAAAAGCAGGGGCGAAAAGGGGCACCCCTGTCTCGTACCCCGCTCAACGGAAAATCGGGGCGATGTACAGCCGTTGACCCTTACCATCGCCATAGGGCAGTTATAACAATTTAGGACCCAAGTGCAGAACTTTTCGCCCATCCCCGCCTTCACCAAAACCTGCTCCAAGTATGGCAGTGGACTCAGTCGAACGCTTTCTCAGCGTCTATTGCGGGCATCATGTACTCGCCTGACGTCCGCGTGGCCTTCTCTATCAGATGTAATGCCCTCTTGGTGTTGTCAACTGTTTGGCGCTCTGGTATGAATCCTGCCTGATCTGGTTCAATCAATCCTGGCATCAACAGAGAAAGCTGAGATGATAAAATGCTGGTGTAAATCTAAAGGTCGACGTTAAGAAGGGATATGGGGGCGATACGCTTCACATCGCGTGTGGTCCTTACCCGGCTTGGGGATAACCGAAATAGTGACGTTCAGGAGATCCCTCTGGATCGTTCCCGGTTCCGAGAAGGAATTAAAAAGGGCGGTCAATAACGGGGTCACCTGCGAGCAGAACGTCTTATAAAAAAATGGCCGGAAAGCCATCCGTCCCTGGAGCTTTTGCTAATTTGAGGCGCAAAATTGCCGTGATACCCTCCTCTGGCCTACTAGGTCGTTCCAACTGGTCCGCCTGCTCCAGCGTCAGGGCTGGGAGGGGAACCGACACCAAGAACGTTTCTCCCGCAACACGGTCAAGCAAAGAGCCAGCGTATAGGGAGGTGTAAAAATCACTAAATGTTGCTGCAATGGCAGCGTCCTCCGTAACCACCACTCCGTCTCGCGTACCGATCTCCTGTAGCGTGTGCCGTTGCTGAGCTTCCCGCAGCGTGCGCTGCCTAATAGCCGCCCGCATCTATCTCCCCCAGTATAGTACATATGTCGCACCCTCAAGACCGCCTATTCTGCCCGATCCTGATCCAGCGCAGCCAACTGCTGACTGACCAGTGGCAGCTGTCTCCATACCCTTGGTGCTCTGGTCCGTTGGTGCATGTGCTGTAATTCCCTCGTCTTTTGAGTGAGCTCTTCCCTCTTTCGCACCCTTTGCCCATTCTCAGCCGCGGAAACCGCAATAAACTCGCCACGCAGTACCGCTTTAAGTGCTGCCCAGTGTGTTGCTAGTGACGTGTCGGCAGTGCTATTGTGTAATAGATAGTCCCTAATGGCCACCCTAATTTTATCCACCACATCCTTACGGTGTAGCAGTGTGTCACACAGTTTCCAGCAGCGCATGGCCCGTTGCACTGGAGGTGAAGGAGAACACCGCAGTCAGGGGCGAATGATCAGAATGTGCTGCAGCGCCTATTTCTACCCCTGTCGAAAATGCTTGAAGGAACGAGGAAGCTAAAAAATAATCCAAGCGCGCATAGATTTTGTGGGCGTTAGAATAAAATGTGTATTCCCGAGCACCTGGGTGAAAGCTACGCCAGAGGTCCACCATACCCATCTCACCCAGTCTGGCCAATCCCTCAGTGGAGAGAGTCCCTGCCTGAGAAGAGCGCTGGCTTGATCTGTCCTGGAGATTATCCAACACTAAGTTCAGGTCCCCTCCCACCAGAATATGTTGATCGGGGGAAGTAGCCACTTCGCTAAATGCCAAATGGAAGAACTTCTCCTGGCCTTCGTTAGTGGCATAGATAGAACAGATCGTGAAGACTGCCCCCCCCCCCCAGACAGCAACCTCCCCCTCACTTCCAATCCCCTCTCCAGGACCTTCCCTCTGAAACGCTGGGCCACCAGTATCGCTACCCCTGCAGTTTTAGTAGAAGCAGAAGAAAAAAATTGGTGTTGGAAGCAACGGGACCTCATCCTCTGGCAGTCCCTCTGCAATAGGTGCGTCTCCTGCAGAAGGCAAATATCAGCCCTAGAATGCTCCTTTCATTTCACAGGATTGTTATGTCCCTGCACATTCAGCGTGAGGATTCATAGTTCAGTAGCAAGCATAATTCACATCGAAGTCAACACTCTCTACTGCCAAGGGATACATAGCGCTTGCATCGGGCCCCCCCTGAAGGAACCAACCACCAGAAACTGAGCTGTCCATCATCAAAAAGGGGTGTAGCCCTACAACTACCCTGAGGGAACCCCTGGACCTGGAACCACCCCCTTCCCCCAACCCACCAACCCAACAGAACCCCTTGAAAAGAAAAGCAAAAAACACCCAACCTTTCAGAAAGTACGTATTGTCCATCATCCGTAGGTGATTGGTAAATTACAGCAATGGGGTAAACTACTCACTGCATAGAGGCCCTCCCTCCCACTGACAGCAGAATCCAAAACAAACTCTGGGACACAGCTAGATACCAAGTCCGTAGGGAGTTCAGCTAGGATGAGGCACTTCTAGTCTCGAAGAGACGGCCTCCACAGCTGCCCGCTGGCCATCCCGGACCACATCCGCAGGGGGCTTCCAGACACGGCGTCGCCTGGTCTGTTGACGCCATCGCGGTCTGCCATCCTCCGGTTCAACGGTGGGTACATCATCCTCAGTGACTTCTGCCGGGGATCCAAACCTAACAGCCGACATGCCTCTTTTAATGACCGGAGCTGGTGTGGTTTATTGCCTCTCTTGAAGATCAGGCGAAACGGGTGGCCCCAACTATAAGAAATGTTAAGCTGCTGGAGATAAGTCGTGACCGGCCGAAATGTCCAGCGCATCTGTAATGTGAGTGCAGATAGGTCCTTTTACAACACCGGGGATTGGCCATTAAAAGATAAAAGATGCTGTTGTCCCGCCTTCTGTAAAATTTCTTCTTATGTGAGAAAATCCTGCACGCAGGCCAGAATATCGGGAGGGGGAGCTGACAGTAACCTCGGAGGGCCCACTCTGTGTACCCTGTCAATCCTGATCTCCGATCCTGCAGGGCGCCCCAGTATGTGGTTAAAAAGTTCACTAGTAAAGCTGAGCAAGTCCTTGGTGTCATCCGTGAGTGTAACCCCCCAGACGCGGACGTTGTGGCGGCGGGAACGGTTTTCTAGGTCCTCCACATGCGACTGTAGATCGACCTGCTGGTCATGAATACGCACTATTTCTTGACGCAATGCCTCCATCTCAGTGTCACGACTATCACTCTTGGTCTCTAAGTCTGTCACATCCCTGCGCACCTCTTTTATCTCATCTGCTAACTCCTTCTGCAGGGTGTGAATGTCCTCTCGCAAGGTGGTAGAGAGCGATTCCAAAAACGCCTTGGTAATGGGTTCTGCTCCCTCCGTCTGCTCCACGGAAGAATGGGCAGTGCTGGCTGCCATATACTTGGATTGCTGATTCGCCTGCGCCTTGGCAAAAAGATCCTTGACAGTCTTGTCCTTCCAAACCCTGGTCATGGACATAGCAGCCCTCAAGATCTACATGGGCGGCGACAAGGCCCGTTGAGGCCCGAGCCCCTTGTTGATCCTTGCCGATCACTCACGTTCTCCTGGCTGCTGCTCCTCCCCAAGGCTCGTCTTCGGCACACACCAGGCAAGCGGGGCACCTATGCCCCCAACTCCATGCGGCGCGCTCTGTATTCTGCCTCCATGGGCCACCTCCACATCAGCCAAAAGACCAGACAGCGCCCCTCAGGTCTGCCGCTCGATCCTCCAATGAGTCAGGCATGCTCACCCCACCGTGCTCCTCACTGCGTTCACCCCGACCTTCCAGTCACACACTCCAGCTAAGGGGCACTCAGGGACGCCCAGCTCCTGTCAGCCACCTCCACCTCCGTTCCCTGTCGCACTCCTCTCGTCCCCCAACGTCCACGTAGGCCGAGTTACCTTCCTCAGGTATGCCAGCAGTCCTCGCCCAACAGAGTCAATGGAGTTGCGCCGCTTCTCGCTACTCTAAACCCACGCAGCTACTCACATAGCCTCCGCTGGCGAGGGGGTGAAGCACTCTCCAGCACGATTGCTCGCAGCGTCCCACAGGCCCCTTCTCACCGCTCTGCGCCAGTAGGCCTCCCCTCTAAATGGCGGCACACCCTCCTGACTCTTGGGCCGTTTCCGTCCCCACGTACCGCTCCTGCGCTGCGCCCTGGTCAGCCAGCGCTCTCTGGGAGGATCCCCGCGCCGTCCCGCCCCAACCAGCGACAGCCGCCAGCCAGTCACGAGGGGAGGACCAGGGGGGGCCTGCTGCTTCGTATCCCCCTTCGCCGTGGGCGCCGTACCTTCACAAAATGGCGGCCGGCCCAGTAGCAGAGCGGGGCGGCCTCCCTCTTCTCAGCAACGCTGGCAGAAGCCGCCTCAGGCTACTTCCACCTCCGCTGCAGCGTTCTTCACGCCTGCTATTCCCTGGTGCCGTCACTCAGTCGATCACCCGTTTGCTCCCGGGTTTGCCTGACCCCCTGTTCACGGCGACACGTCTCCACCAGCCGCGCCAGCCCGGCATACGCCGCAGGGCGCCGGGAGTCACCGGACCGAGGGTCTCCTCACAAAATGCGCTCCCTGGGCGCTTAGAAGCTCAGCACACCAAACCGGCAGACCGACTGCTGCTGTGATGGCCGGTAAGCCCGTGCTGTAGCTTGCCGTCAGCGGGAGCTCCGGACCAAAGCGTCCGCTCACGCCGCCATCTTGGCCACGCCCCTCACCCATGGTTTTTTATACAAAACTCTATCTAATATCATTAGTAGAAAGGGCTTTGCAACAAAAAATAACAAAGCAGGCATTAAAAGGAGAAATTATTTCATTTCACTTTTCTTTCTGAATTGCAAGTGTTCTGTACTGTTCAGCACACATACAAAGTAGAAGGAATTGTAAAATGTGTCAAGTCATAATATTTTGTGTTTTAGTACAAAACCTAGGCTAGACTCTCCCACACACACACACTTGTATTATGGTGCAAAGGTGTGTGTGTGGCACTCAGCAGCAAAATGTTGTGCCGACGCTAAGGGGAGGGTAGGAGAGTGACATATCTGTAGATATGGCGCTTTCATAGTCTCTCTGTCACGCTACGCAGTGGAGCAACTTTGGGTGTTGGGCTGTGTGAGACCTTAAATGGCCTTAACCCCTTTGATGCTCATGACGAGCTCAGCTCGTTATGAGGCACAGTAGAGCTGTGCTCATGACGAGCTCAGCTTGTCATAACAGGCACGGAACGCCCACGGGGGGCTAATTCCCCTCCTGTGCGGGCATTCTACAGGAGTGGGAGGAGTCGTGACGAGCTCAGCTCATCATGAGCACAGCTCCACTGTGCAGCATGACGAGCTGAGCTCGTCATAAGCACTGCGGCGACGCGCGCTCCTCACCCCCGCACTGTGGGGGAATAACCCTGCGTGGAAGTGGTTAAAGTTCTGCCGCAGCATTATGGAAGAGAGCAAAGCTTATAGAAATATGGGCCCCATCGTCTGTTTGAGGTGCAAGAAAAACACTGTACAAAAGAAAGTATACGGTTCTATGGCAGCTAGCAGTGGACTTCAAGGGACCGAGCGTAAAATATCATGTTTGTAGCAGTCATCTGGGCTCATGTCATGAGAGGACTTTGAACCAGTCTTTGCCCGTACTACTACTAAAGGCTGTGCGGGTATGATGCATGCGTTTTAGGTCTGAGGTAACAGCCACTAAATTAGTTAGTAAATGTATACAATATTTTGCACTGTGACTACGAAGGGTCTTTATATTTTCACAATATTACTAGCAATGCTGTGATTTTTAGCATTTCTATGGTCAGTGCTGACGGTTAAACATACATGCCAGCAGACCCAATTCAGGTAGGAGACCCACAATTTTTTAAGCCAAAAATTGTTTTAGTTTTTTCAATTATCTCAAACCTAATAACTAGGCACACCTGTGTTTATTTGTGCCTCTCCAGAGATTTTGTCTACCTGTCCTACTCTAAATCTGGGTAATTCCAAGAATTGGATGAGGTGGGCTTTCTCACGTAATGTGACATGCTTCATTATAGGCCGCCTCATCCCACCCTTGAAAGATGGTACAACCTCAAGTGGGACTATCTTGAGAGAGTTCTTAGAAATTACTACATCTGGATAATTATCTGGGATCCAGTTATCTTTGCTAAAAACACCTTTGGTAAACCACAAGGAATCCTTTATTAGGTGGTATCCTAGCTAACTTCCGTTTCAACTTAGAAATGCCCCAGATCTCTTATCCTTTCGTAAGGGCCTGAGGACATGGCTCTTTTCTCACCATTAGGTCTCAGTTTCCTCAGGTAACCAGTACTTAGCGCCAGGACACCCAAGGGTAACCGTGCGCTCTATAAGTATAAATAACATAACATAACATATAAAAAGTACATCAGAAGAATATTCAGAGGATGTTTTTGGGTACCATGTCCCTTTCTTACCTCTGTGTTGCCAACATGTTTCTACCCTCAAATAGCCTATCTTGGTCTGGGGCATTCGTCCGGTCTTATCTTAGAATCCCTATATTAATCTATGTGGAATTATAAAGTAAAGGTACGGCTGTACTCGGAGGCAGGGTAGGAATATGGAGGGCGAATCTCCTTGATGAATGTGTGACATCGGAGTTGCCCACCCCTGAACAGACCATGAGCCACAGGGTATCTCTGGGTTAGGAAATTACCTTTGATCTCACAGGAAGAGGTAGTTCCTTTCTCTATATTGCCACATGGATTAATACAGGGATCCTAGGGTAAGCCCCGACGAATGCCCAAGATCAAGTTAGGCTATCTGAGGCAGAAACATGTTGGCATCACAGAAGTACATAAGGGCCATGGTACCCAATACCGCCCGCACAAAAACAATCATAAAATAATGGTGATTGGCTACTTCCATGTGTGCTGCAGAATGCAGCACACATAGAAAAAGCAAATCACCATTATTGATTGCTCATGTGCAGGAAGGGACACCTTCCTGCGAATAAACAATCTTTCCCTGCAAACCAGGCACCCTTGCACTATAGTAGAAGGCTGTGTGTTGGTGTTAGGCAGCTATTTTTAGTGCCAGCTCTAGGGAAAACACAGGGGTGCGCTGTATTGTTGTAAATATGGCGCATCCCTGCGTTTATGAAATGACGCAGTGCTGCACAATTCGCCGCAGCGCTGTGCCATTTCCTTGTAGATTTGCCCCATTGTCTGAAACAATCCCTCAGAACATGGGCCAGTTGACAGCTTTGTACCTGTAGTTCATTGTAGGGAGATTGTGTAGGTCTGGCCTTATTTCAAAGTAGGAAGGGGTGGGAGCACGCTGCTGACCTCCCAGCACAGTTCACCCCTTAGCATTATGGTAAATGCAGTTTGCAGTGCTCGCTTACTTGGTATTTTGCTGGAGAGTTCCACCAAAGTTGGTGCAGATTAGTGCTGTCATCTCTAGAAACACGTGTTTCTGGATTTTATCCTTCATCAGTAGAGATCAAAAACGATTTTCTCTTGGGGTTTTCTGAGCAGGCTGCCACATTTCTTACAGGTCTCAGTACCTCTCACAGGCGCACAGGTGCATCTTCACTAGCTCGTCAGCTACATGACTCAAGGGAGCCTTTTGAAAAAGTACTTCCAGACATAAGAACACAAAAACACTCCTTCAGTTTCTTCTACATGTTATTTGTGCACAGATTTATCAAGGATTTGCGTCGCCCTTGTACCACGGCAAGGCAATGAAGGTGACGCCAAACCTAGAATTATATTTACCATGACATGCAGATGCACGGTCCTGCATGGCTTTGTAAATCTGGTATGAGGCAGGGCCACGCAAGTTGCTGCTTTATGAAACACTGTGCGTGGCAGCCATTACATGGGTGTAGCATGGGTGCTCCCAATCATCCAACCATGTATTCTGACTCATTCCCGTGGGTGCTTCCACTCATCCACCCATGTATTCTGACTCATTCCCGTGGGTGCTTCCACTCATCCACCCATGTATTCTGACTCATTCCCGTGGGTGCTCCTAAGTATCCACACCGTAATTCTGACTCATTCCCGTGGGTGCATCCACTCATCCACCCATGTATTCTGACTCATTCCCGTGGGTGCTTCCACTCATCCACCCATGTATTCTGACTCATTCCCGTGGGTGCTTCCACTCATCCACCCATGTATTCTGACTCATTCATGTGAGTGCTTCCACTCATCCACCCATGTATTGAGGTAATATAAATTTTATGGTCATGTTGTGTTCCCTAGCGAGTACCCCACCGACTCCATGTACGAGTTAAAGGTGCATGTAACTTCCCTCCTGTATCAGTTATGAAGACGCAAATACATTTGCGTCCAACGTTAACTTGTCCTCTTTCAGACCCACCATGAATGGGTTTGATGGTCCGTTCCTAAGTATGCTATGCCAACGTCTTTTTGAAGTGTACTCCTACGTTTTTCAGCCTGGCTGAAAGTAGGCCCTGAATCTCTGCCATCGAGCCTCTTTTCTGGCTTCTGACTGCGAGGGCCTCTGCCCAAGCAGCCCCCGTTCCCGTGAACTCTGACTTACTTCTAGCGCGGCCCTCCGTGCTCAGCTCAGCCTGCTGCCTGCCAAGATTGACTATAACCTTCGAGTTATCTGTCTTCCTCCCGAAGATACATTCCAGCCTGCTAGCTTCAGTAAACATCCCTCCCCAGCTACAGGGCTAAAGGGCCGACCTGTCTTTATGCAAGTAATTCATAGCCTCTGTTGCCATGCTTCCATGGAAGGCCCCATGCCCCCACGCTTCTCATACAGACATTCAGGCGCTTATACACGCACTCACAGCAAGTATAGAATAGCTTCTGCTCTAGAAACCTTTCTGCCCAGATAGCTTAGTTCCTAAACATCAGATATCAGATATGATAGAAGCACAAGTTGATCTGACATGCCAGACTCCTGTCTCTTTCCGTCAGTGTAAATGTCAAGTCCCCTGCACCCCGTCTATCACACGTCATACAGCTGCGCGCGCATCCAAGCTCCCGATTTCTGCTGACATTGCAACATTCTGTTAGCACCACCCCTTGGTGCCACCCACTTGCGTCACCTATCAGTGACGTTTCTAGCACACACCCTAGTTCACGCCTAGTTTACGCCTCTTGATGATGTACTAGCACCACGTGTATACTGTTATCTTGTCTTCTCTCAGCTGTTACGCCTCTTACATTGAACACTATGATGTAAATCAAGTATATAAGCTATGTATTGTCAATAAACGAGAGCGCGCTCATCTATCCCTTCTGACACCCTGTGTGGTGGTCAGAACATGATATCCTGATTCCTTTATGAGGAATAAAACCCTTAGAAACTCTTACACCACGGACTCTGTTTTCCTTCATTCCGATTGAGTTATTATTGATTAAGTACTTACCTGCATAGAAATTAAGAGAGTAAATTAATTATTTACATCATTTTGGCGCCCGAATAGGGACCCCTCCCCCACCTCACGCGCCGGAAGGTGCGTTGCAATCCGTGTCCCCTGCCATCAGTTAGACGGACAACACGTGTACTGGCAGGATTTCCTGCATCCCCCTCTGACACACGGAGGTGACGAAGACTGCGATCAGTGCCCAGACGAGGCGGTGAGGAGTGCGGAGGATCCCGACCAGAGCCCAGCCGAAGGAAGCAAGGTCCGAGGTGTGAAGAGGCCCACCAGTTTTCCGAAGTTTTCCGAAGTTTTCCGAAGTTTTCCGAAGTTCCGAGTCGAGTCCAGTCGAGTTTTCCGAGGCCTTCTGTTTTCCGTGCTTCCCGGTGAGTACCATTGCTGGGTCGTATCTAGACGGGTTTGGGTACGCAAGTCCGGTCTGCACTGTTTTTAGGCAGTGTATCTGTACTGTTTAGCAGTATATAAAGTATTCCGAATTTCTGCACTGTTACAGCAGTGTATCTGTATCGTTGAGCGGTACATTCAGAGTAAGGGGAAATTAGCTATGTCTTTAAATGTTTCATGTAATTAATGTCGTGGTATGAATGTGATTGTTTTTGTGCATTATTGTGTTTTTGTATAAATAGTTACAGTTGACATTAAGTATCAAGGATCAAGCATTCCAGTATCAAGTAGGCACAATGCCGTTTTTCAACAAATTAAAGCAGATAGGAACTAGGAAAGGGATGTTAGAGGAAGAGATTCCGATCCCCCCTAGGGACACTCCAGGTAATTTTATGTACAATAAACATGGCATAGACGCCATCCTGTATCTAGAGTTATGGACCGATTATACCAAGCACTTAGAGGAAAGATACCGATGGCCAGTTAACGGAACATGGGATGCCGAGTGCATCATAAAAGTAGAAGAAATATTACGGAAAAAGAAAGCTAGACAATCTCAGAAAGACGCCATAGAATTTTGGCGTAAGGAATCACGTAAGCGTGCTGATAGAACACTCCGTAGAGAAGACAGGCTTAAAGAATCAGAAAAGGCCCAAGAAAATGAATTAGTTACTGAGGGAATTCGAGTAAAAGTAGAACAAATAGACCGTATCCAAAATAGCAAAGTGAACAACATGTATCTTTTGGCCGATGGTACCCCTGACGCCATTTCAGAAATACCGAAAAATTTGCCGTCACCATTAGTTCCAACTAAAGTAATACATAAGACTACTAAAGACATATTCCTAAATTCATATCTCGAAGATGTAGCGCCAGCTTACACCAATCTGCCTGTTCGGGCCCTGCCTACTGACAGGGCCGGGGGTGGTACTGCTCCCCAAGATCACTCTCAGCCGACACCGAAAAAGACTAGTCCCGTTCCGCCAGCTCCGCCACTTCCCTCACCTAAAACTGATCTGCCGAAACCACTTCAATCAGATCCTACTAAAAGACAAATTCAGATACTGACTACACACAGAGATAATGCCCAAGCTTCCGCTTCAGGAGGTGCGACCGCGGGTCTACAGACCCCGCCACCGACTCACAGATTAAATCTCAGAGGTCTGCAGAGTCCTCTTACGCACAGATCCCCCCGTTCTTCTAATTCATCCCGTCTTGATGCACTAAAAGAAAATATGTCAGTTTGTAGATATGATCCAGAACCTGGACAGGACGACTTAATGGTATTAGCGTCTTTACGGTTAAGATCTGCTACTGATAGTTTGTTATGTTACGCAGGAATGAAGGAGCACCTAGATAGAATATATGAGTTCGTTCAAACGGGAAAGGACCCCGACAGTATTAAGGATGCCCTGGAGAAACAGAAAGTTACCATGCAAGCACTGATACTACGATTTTTCATAAATTGTCTAATAAGAGAACGAGACAGGCCCGGAACAGAGCAGAGTGAATTAGATGCATTGAACAAATGGGGTCAAAATATAGCCGATGGAAAACATGACAGACAAAATTGCATAGAGGCCATGTATAAAAAGATTAAGAAAGCAGTGATAGCAGTACACGAGAAAGAGAAAGAAAAGGCTCCCTCCGAGGAGGAAGAAGAATCTGAAGAACCAGAACCAACTACAAGCACTATAGCATATGTAGGTAGGGGAAACTACCTTAGGAAAGGTGTCCGTCCGGAAAGCAAGAGAGTTTTTCTTCTCTGCCTTAACGAATCCGAATTCTGCTGAACATCAGTTCCAGGAAACTGATAAACGGCTTCGAGATCGAGTTGGGTACCATGTACTCAATTCTATGGATGAACAAGAATTAGCCCGATCAGCGGTATCATGGGCCGAAAATGCAGACATATATAATGATGACACCGTAGCACAGACATTTCTGAACCTCTCCCCCGACGAACAGAAATTAGCGGGGGTATATATGATTCAGCACCTTCTCATTAAGTACAGAAAACATTATTCCGATCCAGGTCCCTTACATGAGACACTAGAAGCACTACTGATGGATAGATGGAGAGGCCTAAGCACTAAATTAGTTCAAATAATTCTAGAACAACGACGCAGATATGATACCTTTGTAAGTCCTGAATATGTCCCCGCCCCACCTCCAGAAAGGAAAATGTACCATATGCAGTGCGGGGGTGGTATTGAAAGTCAGAACCCCTTGCGAGAAGTGCACCCTGTTATGGGTGAGGATAAAATTTTGAAACGCGTGTATGTACACACGCCTCTAACTAAATTAGAACTGTTAGAAATGAAGAAATTAGTACCGTGCCATGATAAAGACCCTGCAGGTTTTCATAGAGAGCTCAAAGACATGTTACTGATGGGGGACTACACATATGATGATATCATGAAAATGTTGAAAGTATTATTGCCTACGGGTATATTCGAGAAATTAAAGGAAAAGGACTGGGAGGTGGGAGACGCAAAGATTGCCTGGGCAGAAATAGAGGATGAAGAAAAGAAACGGGTTCCAGGGTTAGGCCTTGGGGACAAAACTAAAGCATTACCAGGTTTAATAGTACAGGTCCTGCCCAGATTATTGACAACTAGAAAGGAGGATTGGGATGCAATCTCGTCCTGTAAACAGAAACATGATGAAGATACTAGCGACTTTTATTCAAGATTCGAGAAATGTTTTATTATCAATAGTGGCCTCCAGCCAAGTAGCGAGTCGTACCCACATCTTTTTGTATCAAAGTTAGTCGAGAATTCCCTACCGTTAGTTAAAAATAGAGTGTATAAAGTCGAGAGTACATGGCAAGCAAATACGCCATCCCAGATGTTACAAATGTTACAATATCACCAGAATAGAATTAGGGAAGAACAAGATCAGGAACAGAAGCGCATGAAAGACACGAAAATGAAAATGTTAGTAGCCCAGACGGTCCCATCCGACAGTCACAGGAAAGGTACGACCCAGACAAGTCACGCTGCAGCTCCTGTTAAAGGGACATGCAATTATTGCAAGCAGCCAGGTCACTACGTTCACGAATGTGCAGTTCTGAAACATAACATAGCGACAGGTAAAACTAAAGAGAGACCGCATCCGCCTAGACCAGACCATAACCAGCATCAGTCTACCCCGAATACACAGCCCATGCATGCATCCGCACAGACAGCACAGACCGTAGCAGTACCACAGCCACAGCCCATTGCTGCAACTCAGCAAGTCTCACAACAGATGTACCAGTATGCCCAGTCTGCTTACCCCGAATATTCCCGATATACATGAAACAGCCTAGAGAGGGAAGGTGGCTTGCCTCTTATCGAGATTCCTGTAGATCAAGAAGGTCCTTATGTACACAGTCAGGTATTGGGGAAAGATAGAAAGTTTTTAATTGACACAGGGGCAAGTCGCACTACAATAAGTCATGACGAAGTTCCAGGGGCACCCCTCTCAGGCTCACAAAATGTTTCCCTTGGTTTTTCAGGACAACCTATTGTAAATGAAGTATCAGAACCAGTTCCCCTGGCTGTGGGTCCATTATCACGCGTTACAGACCTGTTACTAACAAAATCATGTCCGGAAAATCTGTTAGGAATTAAAACACTGAAGGCTCTAGGAGCTATAATATGCTGCTCCCCGGAGGGAGTTAGACTCTTTCTGCGGGATTTCAAGGGTCATTACGTCCTTCGTGAGTTTGACGTCAGATTGAAAAATGTACCTGATTACTTGTGGGCAAAAGGCCCAACTGATGTAGGATGTATGCACATTACACCATACCGCGTTACCCTCAAGGCAGGTGTTGTATTACCCAGAATCAGACAATACAAGTTACCACCCGATGCTGTAGCGGTTTTACTGAAAATCATTGAAGAGCTCATTGCCCAAGGAGTGGTCGTCGAGACCGACTCCAATATCTGTAATTCACCCATCATTCCGATTCTTAAACGTACTGATCCCAATGCACCGCCAGTATATCGGCTGGTGATTGATCTTCGAGAATTGAATAAATGCATTATCCCACAGTATCCTGTGGTCCCCGATATATCATCTCTCTTGACTGCTATTGATTCAGAAGCGACGTTCTTTACTGTAATTGATCTCAAGAACGCCTTCTTCAGCGTGCCTATTGATCCCGAGAGCCAATATCTCTTCGGATTCTGTTTAAATGGACGCAGTTTCAAATTTTCGCGCGCACCTCAAGGATTTACAGAAAGCCCCAGCATCTATAGTCAAGCACTGAAAAGACAACTAGATTGTATTCAAATGCCAGTTAACACCGCTTTACTACAATACGTCGATGATCTGCTGATCACCGCACGAAGTGAGCCCGAATGTGAAAAAGCATCACTGACAGTTTTACATTTCCTGGCTGACAAGGGACACAAGGTGTCTCCTTCGAAGCTACAATTCTGTGCTCAGCAAGTTGTGTACTTGGGTCACTTACTGTCCAAAGTGGGGAGACAGCTCACTCCCGATCGCATTCAGTTAATTGTGAACATGCCGCAACCCAAGACACAAAAGGAAGTGCGGGCCTTCATAGGCCTCACCTCGTACTGCAGACAATGGATTCCCCAGTATGCATTCTTAGCTAAACCACTCATCCAGTTAACGACACAGGAGGCAGCGACTTCGACTGTCCTCCCTTGGACTCAGGAACACACACAAGCTTTTGAAGAATTAAAGAAAGTTTTATGCCAAGCACCAGTTTTAGCGACACCATGTTACAGCAAACCGTTTACACTTTTTGTTACAGAACGTGATGGTACAGCGTTGTCTGTCCTCACTCAAGACCAAGCAGGTTCACATAAGCCTTGTGCTTATTTTTCTAGTACATTGGATTCAGTAGCTCAAGCACTCCCTGCGTGCTTAAAGTCAGTAGCAGCAACAGCGTTAGCAATAAGACAAAGTGATTCAATTGTTTTAGGTCATCAGTTAACAGTTCAAGTACCACATTCTGTAGAGGTTTTGTTAAACAGAACCCAGACTCAACACTTAACTATAGCACGACTGACAGGTTATGAATTAACACTATTCCAGCCACACATAGAAATCAGACGTTGCAGCATCCTGAACCCAGCAACACTGTTACCTACAGTTATGACAGATCCAGCTCCGCATGATTGTATAGAAATAATTAATGCAGTAACTAAGCCTAGACGAGACTTAACAGATGTCCCATTGACAAATCCAGACCTGACACTTTATGTGGACGGTTCATGCATGAGAACAAGTACAGGAGAATTAGTGGCCGCGTACGCCGTGACCACTGAAACTGAAATTAAAGAAACACATCGTATTGACACCCTGTCTGCTCAAGCAGCAGAGCTCATCGCTCTGACCCGAGCTTGTATTCTAGCCAAGAACAGAAATGTTAACATATACACAGATTCCCGCTATGCCTTCGGAGTTGTACACGACTTCGGAGTCCTCTGGCAAGAACGAGGTTTTCTGACTTCTCATGGGGCCAAGATACAACATGGCCCCCTCATTCAAGCACTGTTAGAAGCAATACATTTGCCCTCGGGCATATCAGTCATGAAGTGTAAGGCACATACTAAAGTCACAGATTCTGTTTCCCAGGGTAACGACCTGGCAGACCAGACAGCAAAACATACAGCATTGACTCACACCCAGACTACTGATGTGACAAAGACAATAGTACAAACACAGTGTATGACAGTTAGAGATCCCGCCCTAGACGTAATTGACATCCAGACACATGCTACTCCAGAGGAAATAAAGAAATGGACTGAACTAGGAGGGATTCAGACAGATCAAGGTTGGGTGACGAAGGGAAAATCTATATGGTTTCTCCCCGACTCAATGGTTCAAGTCATGATAAATACAGCACATAGTCCTGCCCATCTTGGAGAGAAAGCCATGTTAGACAGTTTACAGAACCTCTGGTACAACAAACACTTACGAGCAGCAGCAAAACAGAAAGTGCGTACTTGCATGATCTGTTGTCAGTTCAATCCAGGTAAAAGCGTCCCTGTTGAGCAAGGTGGATTCCATCCTCCCGATCACCCTTTTGAAGTCCTCCAGATGGATTATATCCAGATGAATAGCTGTAGAGGATTTAAGTATGTCCTTGTAATTGTTTGTGCTCTGTCCCGCTGGACCGAAGCATACCCAGTCCCAGACTACACTGCTCCGACCACTGCCAGACAGTTGGTTCGTGAATTCTTCCCACGGTACGGTTTGCCCCGTGTCGTGTACTCAGATAACGGACAGCCGTTCTCGTCCGAGTTGATGAAACAAGTTTCCCTCTTGCTAGGATATCAGTGGAGGTTCCACTGTGTCCGACATCCCGAAGCAGCTGGCCTTGTAGAAAGGCATAATCAGACACTAAAGATCCGTCTTGCCAAGATCTGTCAGGAAAAAGGGGTCGACTGGATAGTCGCCCTGCCCGTGGCACTATTCTACATGAGAATGGTCGCCCACTCGAGATCAGGGCTATCCCCGTACGAAGTGGTCTTTGGCAGACCACCGAATATGTGGGGGACGCCCGTTCCGAAAAAGATCACTGATATTGATTGTAACATGTTGACAGATTACCTTGCCTCCTTGATGTCTGCACTCCAATCATGTCGTTCACAGGTTGCCGCAGCCTTCCCTGACAACACCGATGTAAAGGCGCATGAGGTCCGTCCAGGTGACCTGGTAGTCGTCCGGAATTTCGACCGGAAAAGTCCGCTGGAGCCCCGCTGGAAGTCTCCGAAGACCGTTCTGCTTACCACCAGGACCGCCGTGAAAATCGAGGGGAGAAAGGGGTGGGTCCACACGAGTCACATCAAGCTATGCAATGAACTAAAAAACGGACTGAAACAGGACTCTGACTCGTCCACCCCCACCAAAGACTGTGTTGAAGCACAAGACGTTACTGTGCCTAAAAGAGAAAAGACTCCTCAAGAACTTTACCGAATGAAGCTTCGATCTAGCAAGTCAGACAGTTTAATTGTTTAAGTCCTCCCCTAGGTGAATCGGTTAAATAGTTTCTGACATGTATCCCCTAGATCGAGTTAGAGAGAGAGAGGAAAAGAGAAGAACATATTGCAAATCACTTCGTAGTCACTGCATAGTGACACTAATAATCATGTTTATTCTGAGTATTCTAATTATTATTGCCAGCATTCTGCTTCCTATGTACTGGCCTATTTTCAGGCGTGAACAATCTGCTTACAATGTCTCTGCTGAACACACTTTTAGTGAACTTCCTGCACATGAACTCTCTTACAGACTTGCGCTGCGCAACAATACATTCATTAGTATGTTACACCATTCCCATCAGACAAGTAATGCTACAGACTGCTGGATATGTGGTCGACTCCCTCCCTACCAGAATTACAAGGGAGCTCTGCCTCTCTTTCCGTACCCATTCACTCACAATGGCTCCTGTGGAGCATGGTTTAAAATAATTAATTCTTTAGATCCTGATATTGCTGTTTTCGATGGGGGCTGGGTTTGGGGAAACTTGAACTTAGTCCTGCTCAACGTCTGTTATCCTGATAAAGAAGGACTTCCCACTCGAATAGGAACTGATCTAGAAAATGAAGTATATGGATTAGGTAATTACACAATTAGCCTTATGATCCTCACTGTTGAATCTGAAACTGCTCCAGTTTTGCCCCATATGTTAGTGTTACCAGTCACAGGTGAATTATGTGTTAGCAAGAAAGGTTCAGTACACGTAGGTCATAGTAAATGCACTACTGTGGTCGAGTTCAGTGACCATGGTAAATCGTCTTTTAAAGCTACCAGTCATTCCTACTTTGTTTGTGGTCATACCGCATACATACGTTTGCCCCCAGATTGGGATGGTACCTGTTACATTGCATTCCTTCTGCCACCTGTTTTTCTAGCTCCTCCTGATTACCATAGAAATACGAATCTAGCACCGAATAGACCCAAAAGAGATATTCCCCTTGTCGACTACACAGAAACGGCATGGGAACAGTACACTGATTTCAATAAAGGATTCTTTTTCTTCCTAGGACCTGTCCAAAACAGTAAATTAATACGCAGATTAACGAGAACACTTGAAGCAGTAGTGAACGAAACTGCCTCCGCTCTAGGTAACTTAACAGAGGAGCAGTCTGCTATACGGACTGTTGTCCTTCAAAATCGTCTTGTGATTGACGTCATCTTGGCAGATAGAGGTGGAGCTTGTAAGGTCATCGGGTCAAGTTGCTGTGTTTTCATTCCACAAAATGCACCATCTGTCTATCAAGCTATCACCCGTTTACATAAAATTGCAAATCAGATACATCAGAATCCAGGCACCTGGACTTGGTCCGGTTGGTTCTGGACTACGTTAACAGCTTGGGGATGGAAGATCTTATCCTTCCTAGGCATTGGCCTTGTTATAGTATTCAGTTGTTGCCTATGCCTGCAGTGTGGGCCAGCGATATGTGGACTGTGTGCCACATCCTGCATTGAGCATTCCAGTTGCCTCTCAAACAGTCAAAGAAAGAAAGACGAACATATAATGTTACAAGAACAAACCGATCGATTTATGAGGATCGATATATCATGAAGGGTCCGTAGGGAACAAGGAGGGAATGAGGTAATATAAATTTTATGGTCATGTTGTGTTCCCTAGCGAGTACCCCACCGACTCCATGTACGAGTTAAAGGTGCATGTAACTTCCCTCCTGTATCAGTTATGAAGACGCAAATACATTTGCGTCCAACGTTAACTTGTCCTCTTTCAGACCCACCATGAATGGGTTTGATGGTCCGTTCCTAAGTATGCTATGCCAACGTCTTTTTGAAGTGTACTCCTACGTTTTTCAGCCTGGCTGAAAGTAGGCCCTGAATCTCTGCCATCGAGCCTCTTTTCTGGCTTCTGACTGCGAGGGCCTCTGCCCAAGCAGCCCCCGTTCCCGTGAACTCTGACTTACTTCTAGCGCGGCCCTCCGTGCTCAGCTCAGCCTGCTGCCTGCCAAGATTGACTATAACCTTCGAGTTATCTGTCTTCCTCCCGAAGATACATTCCAGCCTGCTAGCTTCAGTAAACATCCCTCCCCAGCTACAGGGCTAAAGGGCCGACCTGTCTTTATGCAAGTAATTCATAGCCTCTGTTGCCATGCTTCCATGGAAGGCCCCATGCCCCCACGCTTCTCATACAGACATTCAGGCGCTTATACACGCACTCACAGCAAGTATAGAATAGCTTCTGCTCTAGAAACCTTTCTGCCCAGATAGCTTAGTTCCTAAACATCAGATATCAGATATGATAGAAGCACAAGTTGATCTGACATGCCAGACTCCTGTCTCTTTCCGTCAGTGTAAATGTCAAGTCCCCTGCACCCCGTCTATCACACGTCATACAGCTGCGCGCGCATCCAAGCTCCCGATTTCTGCTGACATTGCAACATTCTGTTAGCACCACCCCTTGGTGCCACCCACTTGCGTCACCTATCAGTGACGTTTCTAGCACACACCCTAGTTCACGCCTAGTTTACGCCTCTTGATGATGTACTAGCACCACGTGTATACTGTTATCTTGTCTTCTCTCAGCTGTTACGCCTCTTACATTGAACACTATGATGTAAATCAAGTATATAAGCTATGTATTGTCAATAAACGAGAGCGCGCTCATCTATCCCTTCTGACACCCTGTGTGGTGGTCAGAACATGATATCCTGATTCCTTTATGAGGAATAAAACCCTTAGAAACTCTTACACCACGGACTCTGTTTTCCTTCATTCCGATTGAGTTATTATTGATTAAGTACTTACCTGCATAGAAATTAAGAGAGTAAATTAATTATTTACATCAGTATTCTGACTCATTCATGTGAGTGCTTCCACTCATCCACCCATGTATTCTGACTCATTCATGTGGGTGCTTCCACTCATCCACCTATGTATTCTGACTCATTCATGTGAGTGCTTCCACTCATCCACCCATGTATTCTGACTCATTCCCATGGGTGCTTCCATTCATCCACCCATGTATTCTGACTCATTCCCGTGGGTGCTTCCACTCATCCACCCATGTATTCTGACTCATTCCCGTGGGTGCTTCCACTCATCCACCCATGTATTCTGACTCATTCCCGTGAGTGCTTCTACTCATCCACCCATGTATTCTGACTCATTCATGTGGGTGCTTCCACTCATCCACCCATGTATTCTGACTCATTCCCGTGAGTGCTTCCACTCATCCACCCATGTATTCTGACTCATTCCCGTGAGTGCTTCCACTCATCCACCCATGTATTCTGACTCATTCCCGTGGGTGCTCCTAAGCATCCAGCCATGTATTCTGACTCATTCCCGTGGGTGCTCCCAACCGTCCAGCCATGTATTCTGACTCATTCCCGTGGGCGCTCCCAACCGTCCAGCCATGTATTCTGACTCATTCCCGTGGGTGCTTCCACTCATCCACCCATGTATTCTGACTCATTCCCATGGGTGCTTCCACTCATCCACCCATGTATTCTGACTCATTCCCGTGAGTGCTTCCACTCATCCACCCATGTATTCTGACTCATTCATGTGGGTGCTTCTACTCATCCACCCATGTATTCTGACTCATTCCAGTGAGTGCTTCCACTCATCCAGCCATGTATTCTGACTCATTCATGTGAGTGCTTCTACTCATCCACCCATGTATTCTGACTCATTCATGTGGGTGCTTCCACTCATCCACCCATGTATTCTGACTCATTCATGTGGGTGCTTCCACTCATCCACCCATGTATTCTGACTCATTCCCGTGAGTGCTTCCACTCATCCACCCCATGTATTCTGACTCATTCCCGTGGGCGCTTCCACTCATCCACCCCGTGTATTCTGACTCATTCCTGTGAGTGCTTCCACTCATCCACCCATGTATTCTGACACATTCATGTGGGTGCTTCCACTCATCCACCCTGTGTATTCTGACTCATTCCTGTGAGTGCTTCCACTCATCCACCCATGTATTCTGACTCATTCATGTGGGTGCTTCCACTCATCCACCCATGTATTCTGACTCATTCCCGTGGGTGCTTCCACTTATCCACCCATGTATTCTGACACATTCATGTGGGCGCTTCCACTCATCCACCCTGTGTATTCTGACTCATTCCTGTGAGTGCTTCCACTCATCCACCCATGTATTCTGACACATTCATGTGGGCGCTTCCACTCATCCACCCTGTGTATTCTGACTCATTCCTGTGAGTGCTTCCACTCATCCACCCATGTATTCTGACACATTCATGTGGGCGCTTCCACTCATCCACCCTGTGTATTCTGACTCATTCCTGTGAGTGCTTCCACTCATCCACCCATGTATTCTGACTCATTCCCGTGGGTGCTTCCACTCATCCACCCATGTATTCTGACTCATTCCCGTGGGTGCTTCCACTCATCCACCCATGTACTCTGACTCATTCCCAGAATTACCAACACAGGTAGACCTAGGAATGTGTCAGAATTGTGCATCTCTTCATTTCTCCTCGTTGTTTCCTCTTTGTAATTGTGCAGCATTCTTCAGCAGACTTAGATAGAGAAAATGCCACTAAGGGTTGTTTTTGTGCAGGAAGGTGTCCATTCCTGCAAAAAAACGATCCTGCTTGTAACTGAGGCACCTTTGCACCGGAGCGCAATGTGGCGCCAGAATGCACCTCGTAGGTCAGCGCAAGAACACAAAAATGTGCCATATAGTTATGGATACGGTGCATTCCTGCCCTGCCCTGCTCTGCTCTGCTACGCACGTCAGCGCAGTAAGTTACCTTTCTGCGTTGCGTGACATAATGATACATCTGAGCCTTTGTCTGGCATCCATGCAGTTTTTTTTAAATTTTACTTCTCTAAACAACAGTTGTAACATTTCCAGGTCCCACTGGATTATGAGTTGCCTGGTAGAGTTTTTAACAGATTGATTCAGTGCCCAAAAAAATCACTGTAGAATTATCAAGCATTATGACATCTAACATTCCAACTCCAAAACAATCAGGGAAGTGCAGAGGAGTTGATAGAATCACCCTCCAAAGCAATATATCTAAACAAAGAGATTCTATCAATGTGTGGACATGTATTTTATTTGTTAGTTTTTCAGTGATGAAAAGATAGTGAAAGTACTCTCTCTTAGGGTGATAAAGATGAGAGCACAATGTGCTTTTTAAAATACCCCTCACACACTAAAAAAATCCAGTAGTGTCATGCTTCATCATTGGGGTCTTCCCGTCCCTCTACGGGGCGGGGCGTGCTACGACCTGACCGACTACGCGGGAGCACTAAAGTGGTGACAGGACTATGTGATGGTGCAAGGTGTCAGTGAAAGTGTAGGGACCTAACAATGTGTGTGAGTACAAAAATTAAAAATCCTCTGGCTAGTAGAAAAAAACAATTTATTAGCTTCTCTAGCTGGGGACATTAAGAAGGGGGTTTTGGGGTTGAGCCGATCGCTACAACCTGGTCTACATGTTTCGTAGGCAGTCCCCTACTGCCTACTCATCAGGACCTTCTACTGGTCCCTACGGGAATAAGCTCAGTTGCTAAGTATTGTCAGCCTGTCTTCCTAAAAACTAACAGTAAAATTCCACTGCTAGTTTTATGCTTCAGGGCATGAGCTGGCCCCCTAGGAAGCAAAAATTGTCAAAAATAGGTGACCCAAATATGGTCCCTGTAAAGAAAAAGGGAAAAAAAGGACACAGATATTTACATTTATAGCTGTGAATTATGCGCTTTCATTCTTGTTTGCGCCACAATTTCACTCATCAAATCCATTCACCCATTATACAGAGAATGACTTTTGAACTTTTATGGACAGAGTGATGGTTCAATCTGCCATCCCCTGACTGTACGTAGGTGATACCTAACAGTGGACAAAAAACACACAGATGTTCATAGTAGGAACTGTGGTTTGTCACTGCGCTTACATAATTATCTGCGCCACAATTCTTCATTTCAAATTTCATTAGACCATTGCCTAAAGCCCTAATACAAGACTTTATGGACAGAGTGATGATTCAATCTTCCATCCCCTGCCTGTCCGAGTAAATTCCCGAACTTGTACGCGCCCACTGTAATTTGGGCTGGTTCTATCTCCACACACACACATCAAAGCGACTCAATGCATACAACAACATTTCACAGGATTAAAAAAGGAAGAGGAACCCGATCTTTCATATTAGTCATAAGGTTGCGGTCAATGAGACAAAAAAACAAACAATGAAAGTCCCCACAGGCCAGGGCGTACCCCTGCGTTAGAATGGTAACTATACATACTGTTGTGGCAAGTACGTGGTGCCCCATGAGCTGACAATCGGTAGGATTTCACCGCGGCGCTCTGCAAGAAAGAGAGCCACGCCCTTAGCGTTTTGGTCGAACTGCTTGGGAAGTGGAAAAAAGTGTCTCAAAACCCACTCGTTTTGAGACCTGGGGTAAGGGTCTATAACTTACTTTGTCCGCATAATCACTAAGTCTTACTTCTACCGATCCTGCCGCTCTGCTGAATGCTCGCGTGTTAGCAGCACTGGATCATTTAAGCGTCAATGCGCGCTGGTGCCGGGTGTGTCTAAACACTAGCGCGCTAACCCAAAATGGCTACCCGTGATGGGACATTGGAGGGTCAAAATGCGGAAGTCTCCCTTCTATGTCTATCGTTACCCACGATGAAATTAATTTGATAGCTGTTCATGAATTATGGCAGGGAATTTCGTAATTATACTGCACATGACAATCTTAATGCAGGACAGATCACTATTCATAAATAATGACAGAGGAAATTATTCAACTAAAAAATAAAGCGGAAATCATAATATTATAAAAGGGTCACTAGTGGTGGACCTAGATTGGGAGGTATTGAAGTTCTGGAAACATGTATGAAGAGTAATGAAATTTAGCTTCGTGTTTTTACGCAGTTCTCTACCTTGAGTTATTAAAGGTGTAAAAATTAATTAAACAGCGAAATTCGCTGTGGAATATCTTTATGAAAATCATAATTGTTAGGTGGGTTGAGAGTTGGCCCCTGTGCTAAGATTAAGCACAGTAGTCATACACCCCTAGTACTGTATTCCAAGGGGGGTGGGTTCCACATACCAGTAGAGGACCTCTGTTATTATCTTTGCCACGGTTGGGGGTGCCTTAGAGAGTGGGGGTTCTTTAGAGGTACGGGGGTTCTATAACTGACCCCACGGAATTTCATCGTTCAACCCATTTTTGTTGGACTGGACACGAAAAACCCATCTCTGTTCTTTTTCAAGGAGATGTCTTTCGTTGTCAATCTGTTCAATTACAGTCCACAGTATGTCTTCAGGTTTGTGACCACTTACCAGGAAGTGGTTTGTTAATTTGGTACTGGATTTTTTGCACTTGATTGTGCTTTTATGTTCACCTATTCTTAACTTCACTGCCCTGCTCGTCATGCCAATGTATTCGAGTTTGCAGGGGCATGTGATAAGGTACACAACATTGGAACTGTTGCAATTGCTGAATGTTCTTTGTTCCCATGTAGTCCCGTTGTTGAAGGTCAATTTCTTGCTTTTCCTGGTCAGGCAGCATACCTTGCATCCACCGCAGGGGTAGTGCCCTTGTACAAAGTTAGGATTACCAGTGTTGTTCACCCTGTTGGCCTTTGGCCTAGTGTGGACCAAAATATCCCTGACACTCTGTGCTCTTTTGTGCGAGAACATTGGTTTTGGAATTTCCAGGCCCCCGCTGTTAAGGATCTTCCAGTTTTTGTTAATTATTTTGCTCACCTGGTCAGAGTTGGTGTTATACGTGGTCACACATATGGGTCTCTGCTCTTCCACTTTTTTGACTTTCTCCTCCAGGAGGCTTTCTCTGCAATTGTTCCTTGCTCTCTTATAGGCTTGATCAATGATCCTTGATGGATAGTTCCTCATTTTCAATTTTTTCTTTAGCTCTTCTGACTGAGTTTTGAAATTGGCAACTTCCGTACAGTTCCTGCGAAGTCGCAAGAACTGGCCGTAGGGGAGGTTATCCCTCAGGTGTCTCGGGTGAAAGCTCTGATACATCAAGAGACAGTTCTTGGAAGTACTCTTAAAGTGAGTTGTTGTCATCAATCTGCCATTCTTGGGGAAGATGTTCAAATCCAAGAATACCAGGTTGGTTTTTGTTGTGACACTGGTGAATTTGAGGAATTCATCCTGATAGTTGAGCCATGTCAGGAACTGTTGGGCACTCTTATCATCGCCATCCCAGATGATAAGGATGTCGTCAATGTACCTCTTCCAGGTCAGAATCCTTGGCCGGAAAGGGTTAATGTTGTTGAGTATTTTTGTAACCTCCAGATGGTGAACATAGAGACCAGCTATGCTTGGAGCAAATGTGCTTCCCATGCTGGTCCCATGTTTTTGGAGGTACAAAGTGCCGTTATACTCAAAGAAATTCTCCTTGAGAGCCAGGGTGCAGCATTCCATCACCACGTTTCGAGGTGTTTGGTACTCCCAGTCATCTGTAAAGAGGACATCCTCAATTATCGCCAGTGTTTCATTGTGAGGCAAGCTTGTATACAGGCTCTCTACATCACAGCTAATTAGTAGCTGTGTGTTAGGGTCAAATGACACTTCTTCGAGCAGATTGAGTACATCTTTCGTGTCTCTGAGGTATGTTGATGTGCTTTGTACCATTGGACGCAGGAATGCGTCTGCAAACCTAGAGACTGGTTCGAGGACCGACCCGATCCCCGATACAATCGGTCTACCCGGTGGATTCACAAGGTCCTTGTGAATCTTGGGTAGGATGTACAGGTAGGGGGTCTTTGGGTTTTTTTGACACAGAAATTCCCCTTCTTTGGTGGTGATCCAGTCTTGCGACAGTGCCTCCTCAACCATGGTCTTTATCTTGATTGAGATCCTCTCAGTTGGATCTGATGAGAGTATTTCATAGTTTCTCTTGTCCTGTAATAGCCTGGTACACTCCTTGTCATATTGATCAATATTCATTAATACCGTTGCACCCCCCTTATCTGCTGGTTTTATGACCAATTGTTTGTTGTTGCTTAGGTCACGGAGTGCCCTTCGTTCTTCATTTGATACATTTTGGAAAACGTGTTTCTGCGTTGGGTCGAGAGCTTCCAGATCTTTCATGACAGCTTTTTCGAAGGTCAGGAGTTCTATGGGGAGGGTGTTGTTCATTGGTATGAAAGTTGATCGAGGCTTGAGTCCGGTGTCTCCTTTCTCTTGAGTGTCCACTTTGTCTTTGAAAAAGACTTGCAGTTTGAGTCTCCTCATAAATTCCTGTACTTCCTTGCATAGGTGGAATTTATCCATGTTACTAGTGGGGACATATCCCAAGCCTTTTTCCAATATCTTTTTCTGTGGTTCAGATAGTTCATTGCCCGTCAGGTTAACAACCAGGCTCATTTCTGGTTCTTTTGTGCCCCTGTCATGCTCCTGGTTGATACTCTTGGAGTCACTTCGTCTTCGTTGCTCCAATGGACCGAGTTGCCTCTCCGATTCCGTCCCTTGGCTTGTCCTCGGCGCGCCCCTAAAAAAGGACCCGAGTTGTCATAATATCCGTAATCTTGTTGGAAACCCCACGGTGGAAAAGGGGCATTCGGATGTTGGAAGGGTGGTGGGCCAAACTGTTGCGGGGGGTACATCATTGGCTGGGCGTAGCTGTTCCATCCCCTCATGCCCCGGTTGTTGGGTCGTCGGAAATTCTTACGTGCACCCTGGAATCTGGGGCTTCTGTTGCTGCTCGAGTTCGAGCTGTTGGATCCAGCATCTGATGAGCCGTCATTGGAAGCATTGTCATTTGATGATTTATAGTTATCCTTTATATAGGGGTAGATCTTTTCTTTACTCCACCTACTGGTGTCTTTTTGGAGTTTTTCGTATTTGCTGTCTTTTAGAGATATCTCGAAGTCATTCAATGTTTTGTTTAATTCATCCAGACTACATGGGAACAAAGAACATTCAGCAATTGCAACAGTTCCAATGTTGTGTACCTTATCACATGCCCCTGCAAACTCGAATACATTGGCATGACGAGCAGGGCAGTGAAGTTAAGAATAGGTGAACATAAAAGCACAATCAAGTGCAAAAAATCCAGTACCAAATTAACAAACCACTTCCTGGTAAGTGGTCACAAACCTGAAGACATACTGTGGACTGTAATTGAACAGATTGACAACGAAAGACATCTCCTTGAAAAAGAACAGAGATGGGTTTTTCGTGTCCAGTCCAACAAAAATGGGTTGAACGATGAAATTCCGTGGGGTCAGTTATAGAACCCCCGTACCTCTAAAGAACCCCCACTCTCTAAGGCACCCCCAACCGTGGCAAAGATAATAACAGAGGTCCTCTACTGGTATGTGGAACCCACCCCCCTTGGAATACAGTACTAGGGGTGTATGACTACTGTGCTTAATCTTAGCACAGGGGCCAACTCTCAACCCACCTAACAATTATGATTTTCATAAAGATATTCCACAGCGAATTTCGCTGTTTAATTAATTTTTACACCTTTAATAACTCAAGGTAGAGAACTGCGTAAAAACACGAAGCTAAATTTCATTACTCTTCATACATGTTTCCAGAACTTCAATACCTCCCAATCTAGGTCCACCACTAGTGACCCTTTTATAATATTATGATTTCCGCTTTATTTTTTAGTTGAATAATTTCCTCTGTCATTATTTATGAATAGTGATCTGTCCTGCATTAAGATTGTCATGTGCAGTATAATTACGAAATTCCCTGCCATAATTCATGAACAGCTATCAAATTAATTTCATCGTGGGTAACGATAGACATAGAAGGGAGACTTCCGCATTTTGACCCTCCAATGTCCCATCACGGGTAGCCATTTTGGGTTAGCGCGCTAGTGTTTAGACACACCCGGCACCAGCGCGCATTGACGCTTAAATGATCCAGTGCTCCTAACACGCGAGCATTCAGCAGAGCGGCAGGATCGGTAGAAGTAAGACTTAGTGATTATGCGGACAAAGTAAGTTATAGACCCTTACCCCAGGTCTCAAAACGAGTGGGTTTTGAGACACTTTTTTCCACTTCCCAAGCAGTTCGACCAAAACGCTAAGGGCGTGGCTCTCTTTCTTGCAGAGCGCCGCGGTGAAATCCTACCGATTGTCAGCTCATGGGGCACCACGTACTTGCCACAACAGTATGTATAGTTACCATTCTAACGCAGGGGTACGCCCTGGCCTGTGGGGACTTTCATTGTTTGTTTTTTTGTCTCATTGACCGCAACCTTATGACTAATATGAAAGATCGGGTTCCTCTTCCTTTTTTAATCCTGTGAAATGTTGTTGTATGCATTGAGTCGCTTTGATGTGTGTGTGTGGAGATAGAACCAGCCCAAATTACAGTGGGCGCGTACAAGTTCGGGAATTTACTCGGACAGGCAGGGGATGGAAGATTGAATCATCACTCTGTCCATAAAGTCTTGTATTAGGGCTTTAGGCAATGGTCTAATGAAATTTGAAATGAAGAATTGTGGCGCAGATAATTATGTAAGCGCAGTGACAAACCACAGTTCCTACTATGAACATCTGTGTGTTTTTTGTCCACTGTTAGGTATCACCTACGTACAGTCAGGGGATGGCAGATTGAACCATCACTCTGTCCATAAAAGTTCAAAAGTCATTCTCTGTATAATGGGTGAATGGATTTGATGAGTGAAATTGTGGCGCAAACAAGAATGAAAGCGCATAATTCACAGCTATAAATGTAAATATCTGTGTCCTTTTTTTCCCTTTTTCTTTACAGGGACCATATTTGGGTCACCTATTTTTGACAATTTTTGCTTCCTAGGGGGCCAGCTCATGCCCTGAAGCATAAAACTAGCAGTGGAATTTTACTGTTAGTTTTTAGGAAGACAGGCTGACAATACTTAGCAACTGAGCTTATTCCCGTAGGGACCAGTAGAAGGTCCTGATGAGTAGGCAGTAGGGGACTGCCTACGAAACATGTAGACCAGGTTGTAGCGATCGGCTCAACCCCAAAACCCCCTTCTTAATGTCCCCAGCTAGAGAAGCTAATAAATTGTTTTTTTCTACTAGCCAGAGGATTTTTAATTTTTGTACTCACACACATTGTTAGGTCCCTACACTTTCACTGACACCTTGCACCATCACATAGTCCTGTCACCACTTTAGTGCTCCCGCGTAGTCGGTCAGGTCGTAGCACGCCCCGCCCCGTAGAGGGACGGGAAGACCCCAATGATGAAGCATGACACTACTGGATTTTTTTAGTGTGTGAGGGGTATTTTAAAAAGCACATTGTGCTCTCATCTTTATCACCCTAAGAGAGAGTACTTTCACTATCTTTTCATCACTGAAAAACTAACAAATAAAATACATGTCCACACATTGATAGAATCTCTTTGTTTAGATATCTAACATTCCAAACCATTAGTTTGCCAGTTCCATCTGCTGGCACTAGGTGGCAGTCTACCTGACAAACACCAGCTGGTTTTTGGGCTTTTGCATACCCAGAAGCCATTGCGAAACCACTAGTATTTTTTAGGGCGAGCAGACCTAAAAGCAGGCGGAGCCTGCTCTGTCTGCGAAGACAACTGTTGTTGGCGTGTTAGAAGGAATCTGAGACGGAGCTCAAGCACGAGCGTCGCTGTCTCAGATTCCTCCTCGGGGGCGCGCACGGCACCACACACGCATGCGCATACACAGAGACACACTCCACACTCACGCATGCGCACATACACAGCCATACACAGGCACACACACACACTGCATACACACACGCAGACCCACGCACACACACACAGACACATTCGAACACACGCGCGTACACCCCCCTCCCCTCCCCTCCCCTCCCACTCACCGGGCTGTTGCTGGGCATCGGGCTCCTCTCTGCGGCAGTCTCCTCGCGGCACCAGGGGACAGGACTTCACTTCCGGGGCTCCCTCCAGCACCTGGGAGCCCTGCAACACTCTGGCTGTTGGCAGCCCCGGGACTCTCCTCAACTCATGGGAGCCCCGGGCTGCGGAGAGGCCATCAGTCGGCCGGCTTCACTTCTTCCTCGGTGTCGGTGGGCGGGACTTCCTGCCGGATTGCAGGCCCCGCCCCCGTCTCGGCCAAAAGTGCCTGACTTCCGGTTTTCACGGAGCAGGGCTGCGGCGGTGATTTCAGTGCCTCGTCAGGGGCAGTAAGCAATGTCAAAATACAGTTCCAATATTCGAAGCTAGAAGTAAAGTTCACACAGAGGTGAGATGTGGGAATAGGAACGGAAAAAAGGTTGCAACATGGCGCCTCGGCTGGAAATGCGTGGCATTCATTGCCTGTGCACTCAGTTGTGCTCACCGCTTGTTCCCATCGGCTCCAGATCATCTCGGACAGGAGATGTGCACACGCCATCTGAAAATGTCCCAGTTCCGCTGCCCTCTTTCTTGCCCTCTGGAATCCCAGATGCTTTGTGATTTTAAACATGCGCAAAGTGCAGTACTCATGTGCTTGTGAACTCTGTACAATCCATGCATTCAAACGGAATGCACACGTTTCTAGATTGTGAAACCATTTGACATAGATTCTTGCCGTTGTTTGGAACTGTAGGAAGGGGGAGGCTCTAGTTGGCGCAGTGCAACACTAGCGACAAGCAGGGACTCTCTCTTCCTCGTCAGGGCTGAGGGTTACCTTCCAGACAACCTCTGCTTACCCTCTAGGTAGTGTGGCTTAAGCAGTCGCAGGCTAATCCTTGGGGCACATAGGGTTAAACACTTGCAACAGTACACCTTTACAACCAACCCACCACACAACGAGACCAGACTGTATTCTGAAAAAAATATATATCTTTATATAGATTTTAAGCAGGCTTGTGAATACAGTCAATATACTTTATGAAGACGGTTGCAGATTACTTAATTCGGGTTACCACAGTTCTTATGCAGTTCTCTTGAGGCCCGTAGGCCGGTGTTACTCAAAGTTCTTGTGGAGCCGGCGGCTTCCAGGGGATCTGTCCCACGTCGCGTTGCCTTCCCGGGGTCGCTGATCGTTGCGGCTCTTCAGCCGAGCAGGTCACTGGTCCTCCGGGGCAGCGGTGTTCTGTGGCGGCAGGGTCCTCTCCTCGTCGTCCGCTCCGACCCTGGAGGCGGCGGCTGTGCGGTGGTGACAAGTGGCAGTACGGTCCCCAAGTGCAGGACGTACCCAGCCAAATGTCGGTGCAGCTGTGGGCTCACAGCTGGGCTGTCGGGCAGACTACCGACTTTACGGATTCTCGTAGGGCAACTGTCCGTCTTCGCAGGTGAGTGGCTGCTCGTTATGCAGTCACCTCGAGAGCTCGGACCGGACGGGTCCTCCGTTGCTTTGCTCTCGGGCTCCCGGTGCAGTTGCGGTCACGGTGTTCGGGCCAGCGGCGGCTGGTCCTCACTTTGCTTCCGCGGTTGCTTTGGGCCCCGGTCACGGTGGTCGGGAGGATGTTGATGCTTTAGAGGAGATTCCTCCGTCAGTGCCGCGGCGATGGTCAGCACCCGCAGTCGCTTTCTTCCAAGGGGGGTAGCGTCCACTGGTCCTGGGACGCTGGTCAGGGGGCAAGTTCAGTTGCAAGCCCTTGGAGATCTCTTTAGCAGAGTTTGGCACAAGTAGAGCAAAAGTATTTTCGTAGTCTTTTTGTCTTCCTCTCCTTCGGCAGCAAGGCACCAGACACAGGCAAGAGTCAGCACCCTTCCTTGTCTCTCACGGTCCTTCTCGTAGGGCAGAGTCCTTCTGTGGCCCAAACCGGATCTAATTTTCAAGGAGCAGGGCTCCTTCTTTTATAGGCCAATTCTTTTGTTCTCGCAGGCCAGGGGGGCCTTTGCATAGCCACTCTCAGTTCTGGAGTACCCCGGCGGGTGTACTCCGGCTTCTGCTTTCAGTGTGAGGGGCAGGCGCATCAGACGCCCCACAGGAGGTGGAGCCAGCATTGTCCGGACAGGGGTGGCCAGAGTACCTTGTTGATGGGGGCTTCGCCCTTCCTGGGCCAGGTGCCGGCAGAGTCATCCGCCGCTCCCCAGGGGGGTGGAGCCAGCATTGTGGTGGCCGAGCACAGTGACAGTTTGAGTCAAGAGGCACTCCTACCTCCCACGAAGGTGTAATCTGCGCAGTCACCACCTGTCATCCCTCCAGCCCTGTCACTCACACATCCCAGACAGACAGATACACATACCAGCAGAGGCGGCTGAAATGGTTAAGCAAGCAAATGCTAACTTTCTAAAAGTAGCATTTGCAAACCCAGGATACTAAAATAAACTTGACTACAAGAAATATCTCGTTATCCTGAGTTCAGGCATACTAAACACGACTCACTTACCATGCTCCTTGAGCCTGCGGGGATTATAGGGTGTAATAATCCTCGCAGCCCAGTCTGGCCTAATGGAGCAGGTAGCCTTCAGTAGTGAACTACGGTCTTCGTTGTAAGTCACTACTAGGACATGCCACGCACATCAGGGCTTGTCCTACCTTACACCTACAACGCACCCTGCCCGCAGGCCTACCATAGGGGTGACTAATATGTAGTCAAGGGAAGGGTCGGTGCTGGCAAGTGGGGACACTTGCCCAGCTAGCGTGACAGTACGAGACCGCACGCGGGTTCTGCGGTCGCAGTTCCCAGACACATCTTTACGGCTGCTTCGGTGGGTGGCGCAACCAGCGCTGCAGGCCCACCAGCAGTATTGGCATCTACAAGCCCCGGCACTCTCTCGTGCACTTTACTAGGGACTAACAGTAAATCCAATGCACCAATCATGGATACCAATCGTATGTACAATTTACAGTAGGGAGCACTTGCACTGCGGCACGGATCAGCCGTGGCGCAGTGCCCTGAGTATCGGAAAACCAGCAAAACATCGGAGGCACATCAGCAAAAAGTGGAAGGGAGACTCACGCCAAGGTGCCAGGTCTAACAGGAACTAACCGCTTCATGCATCTGTATGAAGAAAGTGAGGGTGCTTAGTGATTACAAGGGTGGCAGTGAAGTGTCCACATAGACGGCAGCATTATAGGCGACTATTTGTATTTACTTTTTAAGGGGTTCACTGCCCCTCCTCAGAGTCCGATTCCTGCGGGTCGGCGCCCTCTAAATCTAATAAGGATAGGGAAAGCGGCGAGTACCATGCGTATGTGTATTAGATGTAATTTCTTCTAACTGTTAAAACGCGCTTTCGATTTTTCCTAAAAAATGATGACACTTTCGGTATTAGCAAACACTTGCGCCGTCTGTTCAAATGACTGGGAGAGTTCTTCGATTTCGATGGCACCGCTGGGTCGCTGGTTCAAATCTAGGTCGTGCGACTCAGCCTGTCATCCTGCCGAGGCCAAATACATGTTTTCCGTAAAGTTGGTACTGAGCAAGGCCGATGTATATAGATGGTTAAGCTTGAAAATATATCTCGCTAAACTATAAATTTGTCAATGATTTGAGATTAATTGCCTGACCACTACCTCTTTGGGTTTAAGGAATCGGATAATATAGGGGCTAATGCACCTTCTGCAGAACGATGTGCAAAGATACAGATTACAGATTTGACATACATGTGTGTGTGAGTGTAAGAGAGAGAGAGAAAGTGTAAGCCTGTTGGTGGGATTGTTTTATTCCAGCCCAACTACGTGTATTTCGAACATATTTAGATATCTGTTTTCAATGTGAAAGCACATACTTTTTCCTAACATTGCTTAGTTTTTCTGCCTGTTTATCAAGGTAAACCATGCTCACAAGAGGCATCAGCGTAAGCCAACACTAGTTCTGTTTATTTTAGCTGATAATAAAGAGCTTTTATATAGTGCTTCATAGCACACATTGTGACATTTGTACGCGATATAAATAACGTGCTGCCACCACCCCGGTTGATTGTGCTTAATTTATTAGCCCCAGAAGGGGGGAAGGTTGAAATGAGTCGAATTTGTGACCTTCCAATCTACAGCGACTTTAGTTATTGAAATTCTTACTGGGGTCTTCCATTTATCTTCACAGATTTCAGGAGAACGAATAATAAAATAACGTGATCTTAAAATAGAATTCCCCAAAACGTAGCCAAATTTAGAGAAACTGAAAATTTTACAAAAAGAACTTTTTGGCACGCCAATGCCATTGCGATGTTGACCTGCTTTTCGAGTCATTAAGTTAGAGTTGTGATTATTGGAGGAACCCCAATGCTGTTATGAGAGACAAACATGGTCAGTTATTGCTCACAAAGTCTTGGGGTCCTGCCACTTTCCACCATATTTACTCCACAATGGAATAGTCTGCTGTTTTCCGCCATTTATTTTGCAATAGTCAGTACTATTTTCGAGAAGCAAAAAAATAAAAATATGCATTGGCATAGCCTTTAGGTCTGACTTTTGGGGTCTATTGGCTTTATCAATTGTTAAGTGATGCAGTATTGCATTACAGTTGTAGTGCAGCATGGCTAAAGAGTAGAAAAGGGAAAAAAAACTATAACGTAGTTGGCCGCATGAGCATTCTTAAACAAGCATTCACAATGCAATAGGTCTCGCATTTATGCAAGTTTAAGCTATTGGCATTGAAAATGACAATGCCTTTTATTTATGTTTTAAAAACGAAAACAAAAATAAAAGACATTGTTAGTTGCAATGTCAATAGCTCAAACTTGCCTAAATGCGAGACCTGTTGCATTGCAAATGCACAGAATGAACTTAAGACTCAATCCTAAACTTACTACTATTTTGGTATTCACAGAATGCACTTACTACTTTTGGCGTTCAAGAATGAATTTACTACTTTTGATATTCACAGAAGTTAGGATTTTGTCTTAAGTTTGTCTAAAGTGTGGAGTAAATATGGTGGAAAGTGGCAGGACCCCAAGACTTTGTGAGCAATAACTGACCATGTTTGTCTCTCATAACAGCATTGGGGTTCCTCCAATAATCACAACTCTAACTTAATGACTCGAAAAGCAAGGGGAAACGCCTTGCCTGAATCTGCTGCGGGACGCTCTGGGACTCTGCTGCTCCGTCTGCATTGCTTCTTTGTGGACTTGGACCCGCCGTAGCGCCTTGCCTGAAAGTTTGCTGCCTGGATTGCCTGCACAGGCGAGGGGAGAGGGTCATCAGCCTCAGGTGTGTGCGCTGCAGGGACTCGCTTGTCCAGGAGTCCCTGCGTGACCCGAGTCAGCTGGTCTGCGCACCCTGAGAGCCCCGCCCCCAGGCTGGTAACCGGGATAAGTGCCCTCCCTCCGTGGCACCCGTGGGAAACGCCATGCCTGAATCTGCTGCGGGACGCTCTGGGACTCTGCTGCTCCGTCCGCATTGCTTCTTTGTGGACTTGGACCCGCCGTAGCACCTTGCCTGAAAGTTTGCTGCCTGGATTGCCTGCACAGGCGAGGGGAGAGGGTCATCAGCCTCAGGTGTGTGCGCTGCAGGGACTCGCTTGTCCAGGAGTCCCTGCGTGACCCGAGTCAGCTGGTCTGCGCACCCTGAGAGCCCCGCCCCCAGGTTGTCACATATTCTACATAACTGACCTAACGTACCGCTGCGCGGGACGCGTGCGGGATGCCGGGCTAAGCCCGGGCAAAGGGCGGGCCGTCTACGGCCGTCATCGGCAGGAAGAGGCAGGGGCAGGGCCCGACCCCCTGTTCCTTCAGAGACGCTCCTACAAGTAAGACTCTGTTGTCGTCCCTGTGTTGTTTGTTAACTGCATTATATACAGATGATGTCCAAAAAGAAACCTGCCGCTCTGCCCGCAAACACCATGGATAACTATGTTGTGCAAACAGTAAAGAAAATAAACGAACAAAGGAGGGAATCACTTGGGCTAAGCCAGTCACCAGATCTGCGCAGGTTAAGCCCTACTTTACCTCTGTCGACTGACGATAGCCCTTTCGTGTTGGTGGAAACCAGGGTTTCATCAAATGCATCACCTATTATTGAGTCTGGTAGCCAACAATTGATCACGTTACCATCCCCTGTTATTCTGGATGTAGACTTTGACAATGTTATAGATTTAGACCCAGAAACTGTAACTGGTCCTGTGGAGGACGATTTACCACCGATTGAGCACACACCCCGGCCTGTGCGCACCTGTGTGAAGAATCAGCGGAAACAGGGCGGTCCAAGGCCAAGAGTGAAAAGGAAAAGAACATTATCCCCAGGCTCCTCGAGAGCTCCCCAAAAGGCTGTAGGGGAAGGGACTTTAAGAAACAGAGGGGATGACGAAATGTTTAGTAAACTGCTTGAGGTTTTAGAGGGTAAACTTAATGAAATTGTAAAACCTCTGATCTCTAAAATTGATAAATTGCAGGCTGAAGTAAAAAGACTTGGAGGTGTGCAAACAAAGTTGACGGAGGAAATAGGCAGTCTTAATATCTTATTAACAACAAGAAATACTACCGAAGGGGTAACCAAGTTGCAGAAGGGACATCTGGTGTGCTGACTAATCAAGTCCATATGCCGGCCCCAAAAGATAATCAACACGTAACAACAACAGAAGGGCGCCCGTTGATAGTAAATTTACCACAAGCACAAGTTCACGGTATAGACCCACTGCAGTTTATTGAGGAAGCCTCACCTGTTGTGCTGGTGTTAGCCAATGTTCCCCTTTTGGACGACGGCACTACCGAGTCATCTAGCTCTCTGACTAGTAAGGCCCTCCATTGGCTCTCAGGTAATATGAGGTTAGCACCTGGAGGGATACAGCAACTGGCACACGATATTAAAGCAGTTAAACGCGTTCCCTGAATTGGGAATCGCCCCAAAAGATTTAAAGGGGATTGTGTGGCGGTGACCTTTGCACACCCTGGAGTACTCCCAAATGTCCTAACGCATATTCTTCCGCCTCAGCGTAGAAGAGGTACGGTGGTTCCCCTAACATTAAAATTCTTTTATGGGGAACAGCAAAATGTAACCCTACCAAAAACGCCAGCATTAGGATGGGACAACAACTTGAATATGCATAACCGTTGGGCTTCTCCCCTAGTACCAAGCCTGCTATTACAAAACAGGTTTGATGCCCTGTCTGGTCTTAATAACTGCGATTGACAAGAGGTCAGACACGAGATTGCCGAAGCATCCGCAGGAGTAGACCTAAATCAGTCCCCAAATACTATAGGTAGTACACTGCTTAAGTCTGTGGGTACACCTTGCAATATCTTAGAGGGGGCATCAACATCTTGCCATATTGCTAGTGGGAACATAGCAGGACTAGCTTCTAAATTTGAAGTATTAGGGTGGCTAGAACTAATCAGAACATTTGATATCTTATGTTTACAAGAGACCTGGTGTCTAAACTTTAAGGGCCTTGATGGTTTTGTAGCATATGAGCTACCAGCAGTGGCAACTACCTCAGGGAGGGCCAAAGGTGGTTTGCTAATTCTGATTTCTGCGAAAATGCGAATTAGGGTGAAGGAGCATATCACCGTGGGCAATAATTCCCAACAGCTGTGGTTAGCTGATGAGGCAGACAAAAACATTCTACTGATTAATATGTATAATAATGTTTTTGATGCTAGCAGACACATGGTTATTTTAGAATTAGACATCGCAATCAAACAATTGATGAAAGCTTCTAATACAGTTTTTGAGCTCATATATGTTGGAGATTTTAATATTTCTGTTTGCCCTCTCTCTAATCAAAAGTTGTGTGGCACTTTGAACCGTGTTGGAGAGCCAGCTACACATTTCCCACACAATACATATGGAGAAACTTTGAACTCCTTCCTACTCGCCTATGATATGGAGGTTCTAGAGATTGAGCAGGATGGGAAGGGTTATAGCTTGCCAACTTTTGTAGGGAGGGGGGCGAACACTGTAATTGATTTTATTTGTATGTCTTCCGAACTAGCTCATTTTAGTTCTGATGTCAAGGTTGTAGACTATATGGTTAGTGATCATAACTGTCTTGTTATTGAAACTAGGTTTTGGAAAGTTTGTATAATTCCAGATAGTAGCCCTATCACAAACATTGATGTACCTAGGCCGAACGGATTTAGAATAAGGTGGGCTGGGGATAAAGCTGAAGTAACTTCTAATTGCATTATCTCATGCTGCTCAAATGACATTACATCAATCATTGATGAGAAGTCAAATATGGAGGCCTGTATTATTCACTTTACTAAACTCAATGTTTTTATTAGTGGTAAGTTTACTAGGGCTGCTGGAAATATTAACAATAAAGCCAGGGGATGGTTCAATAATGCATGTACTGTGGCCCTGAAGACCTTAAAAAAGGCATTATCCACCAAACCTAGAGACAAAACGGTTGTAGCCAAGCTCAGATCTGACTATAATTTAGCTCTTAAGCAAAGGAAAGCTGAACTACGAGAGGAAGCTTGGGAGAGATTTGATCTTGCGGCTGTCTCGAAAAATTGTACTCTTTTTTGGACAGTAGTAAACAGCCCTTTTTTAAAAGATGATAAATTCCCCGTGTTAACCTCAAACGTAGGTAAGGAATCATGGGTACAGCATTTCTCCGGCATTTTTAATTCCAATATGGTAATGTTGCCGACAAGTTGCTCTTGGCCAGCACTTAGCCTAGATATCACCTTACAGGAGGTTCTAAGTAGTATCAGGGCTAGTAAGGGCGGAAAGGCCCAGGGACCCGACGGTGTTCCAGTTGATGTGTATAAATCTGCACCTGAGACTTGGGGGCCAGTACTAGTCAAAGTTTTTAATGCTGCTGTTCGCTATACTATCCCGTGTACCTGGTCTGAATCAATAATAGTCCCCATTCACAAGAAAGGGGACCGAGGAAATGTTAAAAACTACCGGCCAATTTCATTGCTGGATTTGTCCGTCAAGATTATGAGCCGTGTACTCCTCGTCCGATTAGAAGAATGGGCAGAGTCTAATCAGATAATGACAGACTGCCAATATGGGTTCAGGAAAGTAAGAGGTTGCATTGAACAATGTTTAAACCTGGAACTCCTGATAGGGAAATACACCCGAGCAAAAAATGGTTCACTCTACCTCTGTTTCGCTGATCTGAGCAGCGCTTTTGACCTGGTTGATCATGCCATACTATGGACTACCTTGCTAGAAATGGGAGCACCTAGGGAAATTATATATTTTCTGGCCCGTTTGTATGAGAGGCTTAGCTCGAGTGTTCGGTACAGGCCTTCGGGCGAATGTACAGACAAATTCAGGGTCAGGAGAGGTATCAGACAAGGGTGTGTTTTGGCACCCCTGCTTTTCACTCTGTTTATTAATGAAGTAGACTCGATCCTTAAGAAAGCACCAGCGGACGCCCCTAGAGTAAACACAAGTACCATCCCCGTGTTACTCTATGCGGACGACGCTGTGTTGCTTTCTAGGACTCCTCGGGGTCTACAGCTTTTGATGGACAACTTTGTGGTCTTTATTGAAAAAAGAAAGTTAGTCATTAACAAGAGCAAGACATATGTGATGGAGTGTGGAGCTAGAAATGTTAAAACTAAAAAACCCTATAGGTTTCTTATTGATGGCCAGGTGGTGCAGTGTGTGGAAAATTTCTGCTACCTGGGGGTTACCTTTTCCAAAAATGGTCGCTGGGATGTCGAGCATAAGGTGGTGCGCGACAAAATGATCAGGAGCGCCAACGGAATATTTGCTTTTGCAAGCAAATTAGGTAGTAGAAGGCCCAAAGAAATGCTTAAGATCTTTGAAGCTAGGTGTCTTTCGGCTGCTCTCTACGGAGCAGGGGTATGGGGGGTATCCAGGGTAGAACCTTTACAGGTAGAAGAGAATAAATTTCTGAAAAAATTATTGGGTCTCCCGACATCCACTGCTAATAATTTGGTCCACAAAGAACTAGGACTACATCATCTAAATGACCTATTACTGTTGAGACCTCTGATACTATGGCGTTCGGTCTGGATGAAAGACGAAACCTCATTTAATAGGGCTATCATTGAGGATTGTTTACGTCTAGACTATTTTCTCAAAATCCCATGGATTAAATACACAATTGAATCCTTCTCTAATGTGTTTGGGTTAAACGTTACATTAGATCACTGTTCTGCTTCGGATCTTTCTAAAGACAGTCTGAAATCAATCTTTTTAAATCACTGTGCAGAAAGACGAGCCACGGATGATCTTAAACTTTCCACCTGTATACGTTACAACCAATTGAACGAATTTGTGGGCATACACCCTTACCTCTTCCAGGTAACTAAAGGGCAACATCAGTTTGTTCTTACCAGGATGAGGATGGGTACGGTCCACCTATTTGTTGCATTCCCTGAGATTAAGATGCGCCCTACAGGTCCATGTCGGTGCGACAACATTTCAGAACAAAGCACAGAGCACTTTCTACTTATATGTAACCTGTATAGTGAATATCGTAAATTCTTTTTAAAACCTTTATTTATTAAATTTGGAGCAAGAACCATCAAAGCGGCAATGAAATTACTTTTTAATTTGCATCACCCTGACATCTGTTTTTATACGGCTAGTTATTTACTCAAGGCAATTAGTTCTAGGAAAAGCATGAATTTTTAAAATAATTTCTAAAATAATTTATTCATTGGAAACTTTTTAAAGTGTGTTATTTGATTCGTTATATGTATCATACTGTATTTTTTTTTGCGGATTGCGATTGTAAAGTGTATTTTCTTTTAACATGTATTATATGTATGTACTTTTATGGACATGATTTACATGTCTCCGAATAAAGTTTTGACTTGACTTGACTCGAAAAGCAGGTCAACATCGCAATGGCATTGGCGTGCCAAAAAGTTCTTTTTGTAAAATTTTCAGTTTCTCTAAATTTGGCTACGTTTTGGGGAATTCTATTTTAAGATCACGTTATTTTATTATTCGTTCTCCTGAAATCTGTGAAGATAAATGGAAGACCCCAGTAAGAATTTCAATAACTAAAGTCGCTGTAGATTGGAAGGTCACAAATTCGACTCATTTCAACCTTCCCCCCTTCTGGGGCTAATAAATTAAGCACAATCAACCGGGGTGGTGGCAGCACGTTATTTATATCGCGTACAAATGTCACAATGTGTGCTATGAAGCACTATATAAAAGCTCTTTATTATCAGCTAAAATAAACAGAACTAGTGTTGGCTTACGCTGATGCCTCTTGTGAGCATGGTTTACCTTGATAAACAGGCAGAAAAACTAAGCAATGTTAGGAAAAAGTATGTGCTTTCACATTGAAAACAGATATCTAAATATGTTCAAAATACACGTAGTTGGGCTGGAATAAAACAATCCCACCAACAGGCTTACACTTTCTCTCTCTCTCTTACACTCACACACACATGTATGTCAAATCTGTAATCTGTATCTTTGCACATCGTTCTGCAGAAGGTGCATTAGCCCCTATATTATCCGATTCCTTAAACCCAAAGAGGTAGTGGTCAGGCAATTAATCTCAAATCATTGACAAATTTATAGTTTAGCGAGATATATTTTCAAGCTTAACCATCTATATACATCGGCCTTGCTCAGTACCAACTTTACGGAAAACATGTATTTGGCCTCGGCAGGATGACAGGCTGAGTCGCACGACCTAGATTTGAACCAGCGACCCAGCGGTGCCATCGAAATCGAAGAACTCTCCCAGTCATTTGAACAGACGGCGCAAGTGTTTGCTAATACCGAAAGTGTCATCATTTTTTAGGAAAAATCGAAAGCGCGTTTTAACAGTTAGAAGAAATTACATCTAATACACATACGCATGGTACTCGCCGCTTTCCCTATCCTTATTAGATTTAGAGGGCGCCGACCCGCAGGAATCGGACTCTGAGGAGGGGCAGTGAACCCCTTAAAAAGTAAATACAAATAGTCGCCTATAATGCTGCCGTCTATGTGGACACTTCACTGCCACCCTTGTAATCACTAAGCACCCTCACTTTCTTCATACAGATGCATGAAGCGGTTAGTTCCAAACAACGGCAAGAATCTATGTCAAATGGTTTCACAATCTAGAAACGTGTGCATTCCGTTTGAATGCATGGATTGTACAGAGTTCACGAGCACATGAGTACTGCACTTTGCGCATGTTTAAAATCACAAAGCATCTGGGATTCCAGCGGGCAAGAAAGAGGGCAGCGGAACTGGGACATTTTCAGATGGCGTGTGCACATCTCCTGTCCGAGATGATCTGGAGCCGATGGTAACAAGCGGTGAGCAAAACTGAGTGCACAGGCAATGAATGCCACGCATTCCCAGCCGAGGCGCCATGTTGCAACCTTTTTTCCGTTCCTATTCCCACATCTCACCTCTGTGTGAACTTTACTTCTAGCTTCGAATATTGGAACTGTATTTTGACATTGCTTACTGCCCCTGACGAGGCGCTGAAATCACCGCCGCAGCCCTGCTCCGTGAAAACCGGAAGTCAGGCACTTTTGGCCGAGACGGGGGCGGGGCCTGCAATCCGGCAGGAAGTCCCGCCCACCGACACCGAGGAAGAAGTGAAGCCGGCCGACTGATGGCCTCTCCGCAGCCCGGGGCTCCCATGAGTTGAGGAGAGTCCCGGGGCTGCCAACAGCCAGAGTGTTGCAGGGCTCCCAGGTGCTGGAGGGAGCCCCGGAAGTGAAGTCCTGTCCCCTGGTGCCGCGAGGAGACTGCCGCAGAGAGGAGCCCGATGCCCAGCAACAGCCTGGTGAGTGGGAGGGGAGGGGGGTGTACGCGCGTGTGTTCGAATGTGTCTGTGTGTGTGCGCGTGGGTCTGCGTGTGTGTATGCAGTGTGTGTGTGTGTGTGTGCCTGTGTATGGCTGTGTGTGTGCCTGTGTATGGCTGTGTATGTGCGCATGCGTGAGTGTGGAGTGTGTCTCTGTGTATGCGCATGCGTGTGTGGTGCCGTGCGCGCCCTCGAGGAGGAATCTGAGACAGCGACGCTCGTGCTTGAGCACCGTCTCAGATTCCTTCTAACACGGTTTGGGAATCGGGAATGTGTTAATGCTGTATACGTTCAGCTTACCCAGTGCTACATTTATAACTTGGAGTCATAGTTGTAAAGTTACCATGACTTGCAGAGGTGTTATTTATTATACCAGGCAGAGAAAAATAGAGTTCAGTAATTGTCCGGTCGATATTCCTCCTACCTTTGATGGTCATACGCACTTCGTGTGATACTTACCTGGCAGGGGAGACACCATGATCACGAAGCATGATCACGAAGGTGGTTCTCCCGCTGGGTGTAGTATCCGACGCTTCTCTGTCTTCTGGCTAAATCAGGTGCAGTTTGAGATGTGCTTGATCGGCTAGGGGGGGAGAAAGTCGTACGGCTGAGATGTCTCATTTGCATGTAACATGGCAAATGAAATTCTCGAGCATGATATGGCGGTTGTGGGGCTTGAAAGTCGGGATGCTGGTGTATAAAGCCGGCTGACCGGCAAGATGGCTTCACAATGCCTTGGCTGAGATGCCTTCGTCTGCGGTTTCGTGGATGATGCTCTCGAGCATGATTTTGGCTTCGGCAATTGGCACTTGATTGACTTCAGGGGGTAGTGGCCAGCTCTATGAGTTGGCAAGGGGAAAAAAAAAAATACGCACTTCGTGTGGCGATGATTATCATTCGTTAGAATTTTTGGAGGATCTCGTATATAATGAGATCTATTATATCAGTAGAAACAGCAGATGAGTTGCGTGAACCGATCATAAATAATATGGAGAGAATAAAATATGATGCCTTTCTCAGCGGCGAGGTATTTTTGACGTGGGTGGTGGGAATCCGTTTTATTATGTAGCAGTCGATTTACTCACGAAGCTCAGGAAACGCAGATAAGGACTGAGGAGCGCCTCGTTGAAGGAGCGGGAGGTGCACGGCTCCTTCTAGCCGCTAGAGTTCAGGCTCCTCCAGAGCGAGCGAGCAGCGTCCCCGGCAGATGTCAATCATCAGAAACAGATATTGATAAGTCGCAGCGCCCCTCCCCCCTCCGCCCCCCCCCTCTGTGCAGGACTCCACGGGGTGCTGGTGTCAGCTTCGGGCGCTGCGCCCCTGTGGTGTATACAGTGTCCCTGGCAGGCTTGATGACCTGTGGTAGGGCAGCCATTCAATTGTTAGGTTTGGCTTGCACAGCGCTTTTCAATATAAACTTAAAAGGGACTTACATTTACCTCCTCTCTTTCCTGGCTTCTCATTGGTTCCTGAAAGTGTCACTTACCTTTCCTCCATTTCTGTTGGCTGGGAAATATTTTCCTGCATTTAACAATGCTTGTTCCTATTGCTTGGTTAGAGACAAAAATTTACCGCTGAGCTGCGGCGATTTTTACAGCAAATAAACCTTGGTATTACCAAGGTTTAACGCAAATGCGATAAAAATCGCCGCAAAGCATGAATATCGCTGAAAAGTCAGCGATATTCATGCATTACCGAGCTAATGCTCTTAGCCATGTTATCCACCTCCCATTGGATAACATGGCTAAGAACTGCTCAGGGCAGGTGTTAGCTTTTGGAGATATTCGCGCTTAGCGCGAATATCTCCAAAAGTTGGTTATGTTATGTTATGTTATTAAAATTTCTATAGCGCACAGCTGCCCCAGCAAAGGGGCGTCCTGGCGCTTTGACAGATGCTGTAACATAACACACAAAAGAAATTAGCTAGAAACTGGAAAGAGGAAAGTTTTAATCGCCTGCCTGAAGGCGAACATATCCTCAAGAGCTCGAATGTGAACTGGGAGCGAGTTCCATAGGCCTGCCGCTAGTACCCTGAAAGAACGGCCACCCATCCTGCTCAACCTAAAGCGTGGACAGACAGCCAGATGAAGCCCCTCAGATCTTAAAGATCTCGACGGCACATAGGGCGTGAGTAGAGTGACAAGTGCCGGTGGCGAAGAAGTTTTCAAAATTTTGAAGGCCAGACACAGCGCTTTAAACATGATTCGCTGTCTGACCGGAAGCCAATGCAAGGCCGTGATGGTACCAGACACTGAACAGTGTCTGGGAAGGCCCACAATGGCTCGTGCCGCGGCGTTTTGTACTCTTTGGAGCCTGGAGGCCTCCGCTTGATTCACCCCTAACAGCAATGAGCTGCCGTAGTCCAGCCTAGATAGTATTGAGGCCTGAACTACAAGCTGTCTGGTAGGGGGATCAAAGTACTTCAAAACTGGCCTAATACCACGCAATATTCCGTAACACGTGGCAGCCACCTTCTTGGTGTGGTCCCTGAAGGTGAGCGCAGAATCCACCCAGACTCCTAGGTTTCTCACTCCAGCCACTGGAATAGGAGTGACACCAAGCTCTGACGGCCACCACTGGTTACCCCATAGCTCAGCGTGCTTCCCCAGAACCAATACCTCCGTTTTGGTGGCATTCAACTGGAGGCAGTTGGAGCGAAGCCAGCTGGCTACTGCCAAGAGACCCGCACGGAATCTCGGAGCTGCTACCTCGGGGTCTCCACTAAGTGTCACCGCTAGCTGTGTGTCGTCCGCATATGAGGCCATCGTGAGACCCCACTGTTTGACGACACCAGCCAACGGTTTCACATGGTAATAGGAGATAGCGATGTTAGCGACTGTTTTCAGTCGCTAACATCTTGGCACGCCCACTTTGCATGTCATTAGTGATAAATATCACTGACATGCAAAGTGGGGCCCAAGATGGTCGCTATCTCCTACTAGCTGTCGCTAACTGGTGTTAGCGACAGCTAGGTAATAGGGAATTAATTTTATCTCTGCTTTCTTTTCTTTGAAAACCAAAAAAGCGGAGATAAACCCCCTTGATAATATGCCCCTCTATTTCCCTGAAGTTTCGCCTTTTACTCTTGAAGCATATTTGTATAACAATTTACAAACTGGGAGAGATTGTTGTTTGCAAAGAAGCATCTCATCGGCTCCATCCAGGTGATCCCCAGCTCTGAGACAGCAGCTCTGGCCACTGCACCACATCCTCTCCCCTCCTGTGTTATATGTCAGAGAGATCTTTCCTTCTGCAGGACCATGATTGATGAAAACAGCTCTTTAGTAATTAATTAGACGAAATCGATGAGTTACCAATGCTTGTTTTTTTGCAGCTTTGCATACCTCGAACTTGACCTGAAGGTACTGGAGCTCACTCCAGTTTTATTAGACAAGTTCACATACATTTTTCTGTAGGCTTGGGGAGATTGAGTGATTTGCCCAGAATCACAGGATGTTGAGAAGATGCCGAGACTCAAACCTTGTTCCGTAGTTCCATAGTCGGCGGCCCTGGCCCTCACACACCATCCTCTCCAAATTCCGTAAAACAATAATGGCTGGTTGTAGTCAGTGAAAAGTAGTGGGATTCACTCTGCAAGATAGCATGCAGGTCTGGAGGAGAGACAGGGAAGGCGGCAGTGCAAGGATTAGGGTAACACAGGATGTAGGTGGGTAGGCCAGTGGCATAGTTTCCATTGGTGCAGTGGAACTGGCGCCTAGAAGCTTTCGGGGGGAGGAGAAGGGGGAGGGCAAATTCTTATTTTTGCTGTATTTTACAATTCAGACAGCAGCCAGAAGGCCCATTTCCTTCCTTGCAGTAAGGTCCATGATAGGCGTGCTACATCACCGGAGTAGGCAGCAATGTTTGGTGGGGTGAAATGGTGAATAAACCAGGCTAGGGGCATATCAGCAACAACCGGCGATAATTATCGCTAAGCGCAATTACCGCTAAGATAATTATCACCGGCTATCACCGAATTTTATCGCTGAGATAGCGTGTTATTAGCAACGCTTATCTCAAAAGCGAAAAGATTCCAGGCGCAAGCTGCCAATTGAGCGATAATCGCTGGAAATACAGAGATAATCGCACAACATTTGCCGATAGCTTGCTTATAGCGCAGGGCAGACTCAGCCATGATATCCACCTTCCATTGGATATCATGGCTAAGTCAAACTAAAAGCAGGCGTAAGGAAAGTAGCGATAACCAAGGTTGGCGCTGCTTTTCTTATCGCTATGCTTGTTAGCGTGCCCATTGATAATAGGAGAAATGTCGGTTAGCGACATTTCTCCAGTTATTTTGAGCTGTAACGCCCACTTTGTCTTAAGTCTGTCTTAAGTTTGTCTTTAGACAAACTTAAGACAAAATCCTAACTTCTGTGAATATCAAAAGTAGTAAATTCATTCTTGAATGCCAAAAGTAGTAAGTGCATTCTGTGAATACCAAAATAGTAGTAAGTTTAGGATTGAGTCTTAAGTTCATTCTGTGAATCGGGCCCTGAATGATTGTCTTCTCAAAGGCTTCTGCGGCATGGTTTATATTATCGATGTCTTTAAAGGATGGAAGGCTGAGGTGGGGTGAGAGGGTAGCTAGACTTACTTTTTTCCAGGGTCTACTCAGCTTCTGTTCACTGATGCAGTTAATAAAAGTTGAAGCCATCTGTAAACAAAATTGTATTTATTTCTCGTTGAACTTCTTTTCTTTGCAAAAAAAAGAAAAGTTGCTAGTGGATCATTATTATTTCTGTGTCAGATTTACACTGCCACACCATTTTTGTCACATATATTGCCAGATTGCAGCTGGACCAGTGTGCATTGAACAAGCCTCCACAATTCCTTCATGACATTGGAGACAAAGCCTGCTCCCCTCGCATGCCGATTGCCGATTCTTTTTTGCATCACATAGCACTAGCAGGTCTGCCCCAGAAGAGCGTAGATTTACAAGAGTGCCAATACCAAATTCCAATGTGTTGCCTGCAACAAAGATGAATAACTAATACTTAAACTACCCGTGCTTGGATTGGACGAGGTAACTACAACTGTGAGTGAGTAAGTGATTGTGTGACTGATAATGATTGTTGATTCATGTGGTTCCAGACAGCGAAGGAGGGTGTTAAACTATACTTTGGGAACTCGCTTGAGATGACTTATTTGCAATGTTTGGGGCCTGAGTGTTTTGCGATAATAATTTTTCCTGGAGGTGATTGGCCTTTACAAACGTATTTAGCAAAAATGAATTAACCTGTACAGTCCACTCCTATGATCCTTCTCTTTTTTCATCACCTAGGAAGGTTGCCTCAGATGATCGTTTGATCTACAAGACTGCCGAATTCCAATCTGTTGCTTGCATCAAAGGGGAGATAGTGTACCTACCACCGTGCATGGAGTGGAACAGGCAACCATTGTACCAACAAGTGATCTGATTATCGAGTGATTGTGAGGGATGATTGATGATTCATGTAGTGGCAGACAGCGAGGGAGGGTGTTGAACTGTAATTTGAGAACTTGCTTGAGACGATTGATTTGCACTTCCCCTGTGCTTTGCTCTAAATTTAGCTGCCTGCGCAAACACAGGCACCCTTGCACCATGTGCAGGAAGGAGTCCCCTGCACACAAACAAAGTTTCATTGCTGTTTTGTAACTTCTATGTGTGCTGAAAGTGCTGAACATAGAAGTTGCAAAACTTCATTTTTCTTAAACTTATGTGCAGGAAGGGACTCCTTCCTGCACATAAACAATTAATGGCGTTTTGCTGTTTCTATGTGTGCTGCACCACTCAGCACAAATGGAAACAGCAAAAACAAGGAAAGATTAAACATTTTTCCTCGTTGCGCCAGGGTAAGACCAGGTTTTCCCTGGTCTTAATTTTGTTCCTGCCCCATATTCACACCACTCTTGTAAACTTAGAGCAGCATCAAAATCAATGGGTGTTGCAGTGGAATGCCCACCATAACACCACTGCCCACCCCTTTCATACTAAGTATAGTGTGAAAGGGTGCCTTGTTTACAAGGCAGAGTTAAGCCACGTTAAGTGGCTTAATGCTGCTTTGTAAATAAGACGAAACCCCTATCGCAAAACACAACGTTGTGAAAAATTATGTTGTGGTGGTAATAGGAGCTTGTAAATATGCCCCTAAACCTTCTGCTCAGCACGCACATCACACCACACCTCTTGAAGCTCAAGTGGCTCCCTAGACACACAAGAGTACAATTCAAATTCTTCACTTACATCTTCAAAGCACTACACAACACCGGCCACCCTAGCTCATTAGCCGCATCTCTTTTCACAAACCGCCCAGACACTTCCAATCAGCTGGCCTCCTACTTTCACCCATCAACAGGAAACGCAGCATCCAGATTCAGTGGTGAGGCCTTCTCCTACAACACTCCTAAAGCATGGGAAAACTGCTGTTGCACATTAGAGCATGTTCCTCAATTCTTGAATTCTACAAGAAACTGAGGGGCATATCAGCAACAGCCGGCGATAATTATCGCTCAACGCACTTAGCGCGAGCATAATTACCACCAACTATCGCTGTATTTTATCACTGAGATAGCACGCTATCAGCGATGCTTGTCTCCAAAGCAATAGAAATCCAAGCGATAGCTGCTAAATGTGCGATTATCGCTGGAAATCCAGCAATAATCGCACAGCGACAGGCGATAGCTTGATAATAGGGCAGGGCAAACTTATTCATAATATCCACCTTCCATTAGGTATAATGGCTTAGTCAGATTGTAAGCAGGCGTAAAGCAACCTACGTTAAGCGCTGTTAGCGCAAATTTTATAATCGGGAAGCAGGTTAGCGATTACCTTGATAATTGGAGAAATGTCGGTTAACGACATTCTCCACGATAGTTTGGTAGGGTACGCCAACTCTGCATCTCATTGGCTATGCATAGGTGGGCGTTAGGGAAACTGTCACTGAGGCATGGGAACACGCGTTAGCGTGTCCGTGCTGATAGTACGATAAAATTATCGCCGTTTTTCACCCGAAAACTGATGCAAAAGTGGCTATTATTTTATTGAGGGGCCTTGATTATATGCCCCTTAAAACCTATCTCTGCATAAGGTCCCTCTCGCTCACCCTAGGCGAGGATATTCCCACACCTGCACAGCACCAGGACACCCTTCTAGGTGACAGTGTGCTTTACAAATACTCATTACATGACATTTCAGGGGCAATTAAATAAGGAGGTGGGTGCAGACTGGGTGCACACATCCCCTCCTTCCCAGGAAACCTTGAATTGAATACTTTAATTGGGTAGTGGTCAGATATGGGAGAGTTGAAAGGCTGCAGTGAGGGTCAATTGAATCCAAGTGTAAAGGGACGAGATATCAATATACTGATGCATTATCTGTGACTCACTTCAACTCATAATATCAACTACTCAGTGAATCTGATGTTCATTGTATAGCATTCAAATATTTAATAAAGATTTAAAACATTACAAAAATGAATAGCATAAGGAAACTGTTTGGCAATTAGCTGGGTAAAACCACAATTAAAACTCAGGAAGTGCTGGGCAGATGTGCAGATAACACACCATACAAGTTGTAGTATATCCATTATTCCTCTTGTTTAAAGCAACAACATTAAAAATATCCCTCTGCTCAGTCTATAGATTTGGAAATACCATAATGGGCACAGAGACCCCTTTCCAGGCATTTTGACGAAGAGCTGCGGCCTCACAGCCCAGGTACAAATAGCAGCGGCCAGACCGGGCTCCTGCAGTAAAAGAAATGACAGTTGGCTATCTGCCTCCCTGATGTCCCCGGCCCCTCAGACCCTGCAGTAGTCACCAGAAGTCAGAGGCCAAAGGATGGGCCTGCTACTGCCACTTATACAGCTCTATGCATGCATGGCGTGTTTGATGGAGCAAGGATTCGCACGGAAAGCGACTTGCTCTGATTCAAGAACCTCGCCTAACTTGTAATCATATTAATTCAACCTGTCCGTCCTTTATTTTGCATTTTCCCCAACACGCGGGTGTCCCCAGGAGGCTTGCCTGTGTGTCTTTTCATCCTAACAATGCTTGCACTACGGAAATGGCTGCTTTGCAGAAATCCAGTCTGCGCATGCGTCGGTCATACTCACGTGATGTGACGCACTCGGATTCTGGAGGGATTATGTTGCTCATGCGCACTGTTGCAAACATGGCCGCTTGTCTCTCACCACGCTCTCTGCTTGCCACCGCTGCTTCTGCCTATCTGTCTTTTTGCACTAAACTTTAATGCTATAGATATTATAAAGTAAGGGGTGCAGTGAAGTCTATAACGGTATACAGTGTGATCATTTTTACGTATGATTCTAATTTGTTTTCGCTTACTTTTCATGTACAGCGTATCTATGGGCTGGGGAAACGGGAGCTGCGCCATACTTGAAGCTCTTCTGAACCCTGTCACGTGACATGGGAGAAACCCCACTGCGCAGAAGCTAAACCAAGCCAGCTGGCTCCTGAAGCACGATGTGCCTGGGAACCCATCTCGAAGATACTGCAGTCTACCTTGACTGCGCTACACTGTTGCTATATACTGTGCACTTGCATTGTCTTCTATATTCCTATGCCTGGGAACGTGAACCCAAGGGGCCGGTATGCAAAATTTAATAATAATGATGTGAACACTGAATTCTAGGAGGTGACAATGACCAAGTCACCTCTCCTGACCAATCATAATGTGGGAAACTGTCACTTGCAACATTTGTGGGTGGTCTAAGGGTCCCCAAACCGTATAACTGGCCTAGTGTAGCTTAGAGAAATTGTCCGACTTGTCCGAGTAGCAGACCTGTCACTGACCATACGAACTCTATAGGTGATCAATCTAGAGTGCTGCGGAGCACTCTGTCCATACTTTCCACAAGCTCCTAGGGGTGGAAACAGTCCTAAGTGCTGGCGAAGCACTTTGCTGGGGAAATTCGAAAACCCAATCGGGGTTACTGGCGGATTACTTGCAGAGAGGGGTAACGCAGGCGTTGCATCCAAAGCTGTGGGTGTTGGTCGTACCTTGGTGAGCCCAGTCCTGACCCAAAACCTGAGGGGTATCCTGTCCTGACTGTCCGTGAGCTGTACCTGCTCGCATTCTGGTATTCCATTCCTTGAGGGTCCTTGTCCCCGTCTTTCCAAACTGACCCGTGGCCAGGGTTAGTCCTCATTCCTATCTAGGTAATTATTAATCTGTGGGTTTACGTCTTTCTATCTCTCTTTCTTCTATTCTTAATAAAGCACTCTTGCCTGTGATATTGCCCTATCACCCTTTGAATGCAAATTACATGCAATTGTTTATTAGAATCTCTCCACTTCTCTCCCTACCTGTAGGATATTATTAAATTGTCGCATTATATTAGTGTGTTCAATTTTTTCCCCTTTCCTTTAGCATGATTGCAGTGAAATTAGTAAGAATAGCATAAGTAGCCTAGTTTAAGTGCATATTTTAGGTCCTGTTTATGTCCCATGCCCTAGTTTAAACTTGCGGTGAATAGCTCTGTTCCTAATACTCTTACCCTGTAGTGTTCCCAAGTACTCTAATGGTACTTGCCCTAATTCATAGTTACATTGTGGCTTTGATCCTAATAGTTGATGTGTTGATTTGTATTTGCCTCATTATCTTGGCATATTCATTCTGAAATTTCTTGATAAATCTTTAAAACTCATCAGGTGTCTGTGGTCATTTTACAGTATAAAGTGTGGATAAATGTACTTGGTTTATAAAAGTTTTACTTCCTCTAGGAATCTTGTCACCTATCCACTGCTAGCTCCTGATCCGTCAGGAGTAATGTGCTTGTGGTAAGTCAGGTACATGAATAGTAAGTGGTGTAAGAGTCACCCCCGGAATTACTCATAGTAGCGTGCGAAGGATTTCACTCGGTTCACGCAAACACTGGCAGTCATATGCACGCCAGGGCCCAGTGCGTGGAAAATTGGTAAACTCAGTGACCCGGGTGACCTGCGCGCTCTATCAGTAATTTTCTGGTAGCAGAGTTATGGTTAGGACTAGTTAAGATAGGTAGACAGGGTAGTTGATAAACAAACCGTGAAAATAAAATGTGCTGCTGAAGTTTCTATGCTGCTATATTGATTGCATTGTTTCAAATATTGCGCGATTGTTTGAAGGATTTATATGTATATGTATATAATTTTGCATTGCTGCTATAAATGTTACATGTTACATTAACAGAAATTGTTTGTAAGTGTTCAGTGTAGTCCGAATCCCCGGGGAAGTATATAGCTAACGGTGAGCAGAATCCGGTTAGCTGATAAAGTCACTTGTCGTGAGTCATTAGTGCAGGGTTAGGAATACCTGGAAGCTCTAATTAGGATCTTTTTGCATCTGAATAAATGATAGCTACGAGTCCTTTTGTATAAAACTTCCATTGTGATATCACCTAGTAAGGGTCACATACGGAAGGAGTAATAGGGTCTCCGAGGCTTGAATGGTAAGTAAATTAGTCCGCTGGTGAAAGCCTGGCTCAGTATATATCCCAGAAAGAAGTGGATGAGTCAGGGGAGTAGCAGGTTCTATATTACTCGTGTGGGAGGTTAGACAGAGAAGTCTATCCGGAGTGAATGAAAAGTAGACAGAAGTGGTTTGCTTGTAGTGAGAAGAAATTTTTCTATTTGTTTAGAACACTCAGACACAGTGGCAAACGTTGTGTGTTGTTGACTAAATTTTGCACTCGCACTTTAGGAAAAGTTAAATGTTTCCGTTACCTTGTGAAGGAGGGAGTCGGTCGGAAGACTGCTCTGACGTCACTCCGTGCCGCGCTGGTATTGGTCAAGACAGCGGGTGAGTAGTGAAGCTGAAATTGTAAGGGAGGGGTGAGTGCCGGAGCGTGAGACCTCGTCTCGCGAAAAGGCCGCGCACCCATTGGACAAGGATTTTTGTAATCACAGTGTTGGTTGGTTACTACGAAATAAAAGTCGAATTAGCATTGGAAGCATAAAGGTAAACAAAATTAATCAACAGGAGCTTGAGAGGGGTCTGGAAAGGTGTATGTGGTATCCTGAGTTCTTACCTAATCCACAAAACTTAGGCTTCTATAAGGAACAGATTTTACGAGGTAGACCGCACATGATGTATGGAGTAAAAAGAAAATTGTCATTTACCGATAAAATAAAGAACTTTTTTAAAACGGACAAGCCCATTAGAACGAGAGAGGGGGTGATCATCCCTCCACCAAATACTCCTGCCTCCTTCATGTTGTTTTATCACACCTGTGTATGGCTAGAGAATTGGGCAAAGTATACTGCAGGTGACGGAGTTCTAGCATTCCCTATTGATGGTACGTTTAATGGCAGGATCCTGTTTAACTTGAGGACCCGCATGAATGAATTACATCCCAGACCTAGATTAACCCAGTACGAAGCCCTAGAAGAATGGGAAATTGAGGCTCTGGAAAGAGATCGACCCCGGATGGACAAGGGAGTAAGCAAATGGTATCCGAGGGTCCATAGAGAAACAAAAGAGCAGAAAATGAAACATTGGAGACAAAACATGATGGTAGAGGGATTGTTTCCAATGATGGGGGTATTAGAACAAGGGAAAGGGAAATGTAAAGAGAAGACCCATCACTTAATGGCCGTGGGGGACTCTGAAGATGAGCACCTAGAGGATTTATTGATGAAAAACCCCCCTCCCTATGTTGCAGAGTCAGAGCCTCTGAGTTCACCAAACCCGTTTTCTAGATATCCGAGATGTCGGAGGGATAGTGAGACAGATGGAACAAGAACGGATAGTAAAACCAGTGATGGGGATGGGTTTTGTAAACCTACTTCCACGGTCCCAAATTACCGCCCGTTTGGAGAAGACCCACCTCGGTTGGTTACTCCGACTGCCCCAAGTATTTACCCTCCCTTGGTACCCCAAGTGTTGCATGACAATTCTGCAGAAAAGGCTTTACGAGAGCGAGAGAAGGAAGCTCTAGCTAGACAGCGAGATGATTTAGTTCGGACCATAGCCCAGATACATCCCCATCCAGATTCTCTGACCATCCCAGTAACTATTGGCCCTTCTATTCCTCTTTACGGGGATAGACTGGCCAGTCCTTGTCCTCCTGTTATCACCCCAATTATGCCAACCCCAAGTATTCCACCCCCAAGAAAGGAGACACTCATAGTCGATGATCAAGAAAGTGACTGTGAGTCAGTAGTCCTAATGGATATGCCCATTAGGGAATCTAGAGCTAGCATGTCAGGGGCAAGAAGTCAGAGTAGGGCAAATGAAGTTCTGATTGAAAGTACGTCAGGGGTTAGGAGTGCCACAGTCGTATCTCCAGAAGAATTGGACAGATGGACCAAAGAATTAGAAAAAGAGACCACACCCCAACCAAAACACTTAGAAATCTATAAATTACGGATAGAAATAGAGGAACTAATGGCTGGAAATGTAGGATTAGACCGATTAAACTCTTTTAATGAAGAAGAGTTACTGTTTATCAGCAAAAACCTTACCCGGAACGCTAGATTGCTCCATGAGAGATTGATGGACACTGTCACAGAGATGGGAATCGATGTCAGTTGCTCCAAAATCCTTCAGAAACCCTACAGAGTAGATTTTTCAGACAAAGACTTAGAGAGCTTGAATGTGGTAGGAAAACAGATCCAGATAAAAGAATTACTGAAACTCGTACAGAAATGGGGGGATGTAGGAAAATGGAGAACCCGGTGGGCAAAGAAAAAGGAAGACAGTAGGGCTAAGTCCCAAACTTCAGAATACGTGCTCAAAGAAGTAGGTCCTGCAGAGAAATTGTGTCCCATGAGAGGAGTCTCCGGGGGAAAATACGTACATGTTCCTTGGTCCCGACAAGACATAGTGTCATTCACTAATGACTTCCCGAAATTACGGGAGAAGCCAGTCGACTGGTACAGACAGGTCGAACGCTTCATAAAGGTTCAGAAATGTCTCCTAAAAGACCTGGATGGGTTTTTCGACATTGTGGTGCCTGTAGATTTGTGGACCGAGTGCAAAATTGAAATTGATTGGCCCAATGACGAGTATGCGAGAGATCCCAGAACCGGGGCTCCCTCACCCGAAGTAATGAGGAAGTATGATCAAGTCATACAATACCTCAAGAAAAAGGTGCCCGCAAAGGAAACCGATTGGACCCGGATAGATAGAACTACCCAAGAGCGCGATGAAACGGTCCACTCCTTTTATGAAAGGTTGCTACAAGTATTCAAAACTTACAGTGGAATCGATAATGTGGACATGAAGGACATGACCCATTTCAGTTACAGATTCGTGCTAGGATTAAGGCCTGAAATATCCCAATGGATTCGAGACAATAAAATCAGTTGGCAGGGAAAGCCCATAGATGATGTCCTTAAGTACGCCAAGTACTGCGAGGAAGAAAAAGAAAATAAAAAGAAAGCCCTCAAGGAGAAAGTTATGTGGACACAAGTGAAATTGGCTGAACAGCAAGAGAAACAGTTAAGTAAATTGAATTCTAATAATAATGCCCAGAATACCCATGCTGGGGGAGGAGGGAAGCCCCGGGTAAAAATGAGTCGGGAAGAGGCTATGAAGAAGTTCCCCTGCCACGGGTGCGGCCAGATAGGGCATTGGAGAGATGAGTGTCCACACCTACAGGCCGGTAATGCCCCTATAAATGGTTTAAATCCACAGGTGCAGAAAGAGGGAACAAGAAAGAACCAGCAACAGGTAAAGCTACCTCCAGTACCTCGCGCTCCTAGACAGAATTATAAGAATCAGGGTCAGCAGAATGAAAGGGCGGAGGTATGGGAAGGAGAGAATGAGGGAAATGCAGCAATTCCGCAGTACTTGTTAAATGACTCTTTCCTCTGTGATGATCAAGATTGACGGGGCCTGAGGGGGGAGGACAGGGAGTGCGTGCTTGGCGCCTCCTTACCGGTAGACCAGACTGGACCATATATTGAAGGAAAGGTTGAGGGAAAAGACGTCACCTTTCTGTTGGACACTGGTGCTACCCGATCCACTGTGAGAACAGTGGATGTTCCTAACCTACCCCACTCGGGAGAAGCAATCCAAGTAGTGGGTGTCTCCAATCAAATAATCAGTACTCCAGTAACTGAACCCATGGAAATCTCTATAGGAAATTTTAAAGAAATGCACAGATTTGTGGTCTGTGATTCCAGCCCTGTGAACCTGTTAGGACGCGATTTGTTGTGCAAAATGAACTGCACCATCTTTTGCACACCAAAAGGTGTCGAAATTCAGACCCCCGATGAAGATGGTTTGTACAAACTGATGTTAGTGAGACCTGACACTGATATTAGACCCTTGTCTGTTGAAGACTTACCTGGAGAGCTCCAGTTAAGAGTGGTACCCGAAGTATGGGATTTCACGGGAAAAGATGTAGGCTTAATGGCAAATGTGGACCCAGTTAAAATAGCAATAAAAACAAATGCTGTATACCCCAGAACAAGACAGTACAAAATGAGTGCAGAAGTAAAAGCAGGAGTCGCAATTGAAATTAACAGGTTGCTCGAAGCAGAAATCATACAGGAAGTAATGAGCAGTCCCTGCAATTCGCCCATCATTGGGATTAAAAAGCCTAGTGGAAAGTACCGGGTAGTGCAGGACCTACGCAAGGTAAACCAAATTGTTGTACCTTGCTGTCCCATTGTGCCCAACCCTGCAGTGATCCTATATCAGATTCCTTGGAATGCTGAATGGTTCACTGTCATTGACCTGTGCCATGCATTCTTTTCCATCCCATTGCATCCAGAAAGCAAGTTCCTTTTTAGTTTTGAATTTGACAGCCATGTCGTTGTCTGGAATCGTGTCCCTCAAGGGTACACTGAAAGTCCATCGATTTTCAACCAGATCCTAAAGAAGTGCCTTGAATCTTTAGTACTACCAAGAGAGTCCGTTTTGGTGCAATACATAGATGACCTGTTAGTGGCATCTAAAACTCAAACTGACTGTGTCACAGACACCATCGCCTTGCTGAATCACCTAGGAAAGGGAGGACATAAAGTATCACCAGAAAAATTACAATTCTGCAGAAACTCAGTAAAATATCTGGGGCACCAGATAGAGAAAGGGATCCGAAAAGTCACTACAGAGAGGATCAAAATAATTAGAACAATGGACCTACCCCGAACTCAGAAAGAGGTAAGAATGTTCCTAGGAGTTGTGGGTTACTGCAGGCAGTGGATTGTAGGATTCGCAGCTCTAGCCAAACCTTTGATAAAAATGACCAAGAAAGGAGTAGAAGACCTAGTCAGTTGGGACAGTGAAAGCATGTCCGCATGGGTAACATTGCGAAATTGTCTATGTACCGCTCCTGCATTAGGTATGCCTGATTATTCCAAGAACTTTGAACTGTTCTGTGACACAAGAGAAAATTGTGCACTCTCAGTCCTGACCCAGGAGCATGGGCTGGTCAGGCGTCCCGTGGCCTATTTTTCGGCCACTTTAGATCCAGTGGCTGCTGGATTACCCGGGTGCCTGAAGGCAGTGGCTGCTACTTGCGTCAGTTTAGAACAGAGTGAGAATATTGTCATGGGACATCCTGTCACCGTATATGTTCCACATTCTGTTGTAATCCTACTGACAAGAACAAAGACCCAGTATCTCACACCTAGTCGGCTGACTAAGTATGAGAGAATTTTGATTGGTGCTGAGAATGTAATAATTTCTCGGTGCAATGTCTTAAACCCTGCAACACTGTTACCTGTTCCTCTGGATGTAGAAGCCGAGGATGAAACGGAGCATAACTGCATCGATTTCACAGAATTCAGCACTAAGCCCCGTCCTGACATCCGAGAAATAGCTTTACTTGATGGGGATCTTACAATCTTTGTGGATGGCTCGTGTTTAAGACATGAGAGTGGAGGTCTGTGTGCTGCCTATGCTGTAGTCACATTGACGAATACCCTGGAAGCATCTTACCTATGCGAAGTGAAATCTGTGCAAGTCGCAGAACTCATCGCGTTGACCAGAGCATGTAAGAGGGGTAAAAACAAAAGAGTAACTGTGTATACCGACAGCCAGTACTGTTATGGGGTTGTTCATGACTTCGGCCAACTATGGTTACAAAGAGAATTCATGACTTCCTCAGGTACCCCTATCAGGAATGGAAAGGTGGTACAAGACTTACTGGAAGCTATTCAATTGCCCAAAGAATTGGCTGTGGTCAAGTGTGCGGCTCACAGATCCGGAAATGATGATGTGACAGCCAGAAACAGATACGCTGACCAAATCGCCCAGTTTTGTGCCCGACACCAAATGTCCCTCCAAATTGGGTTATGGGGTGGTGGAAACAGCTGCCAACTGATGTTGTTTGAAAATGTGTCAACATGGGAAGAATTGAGAGACTTACAACAGGCAACAGACAGGGAAGAAAAAGGCAGATGGAGGGCGAATGAATGTAGAGTAAGGAATGATGGTGTGGTGGTAAACTCAACTGGGGTGCCTGTACTGCCCGACAGCCTGATAGATCCCATGGTCAGGATGATACATGAACCAACACATATGGGAAGGGACGCAATGTGTCGTGTGTTTGACAAAGTGTTCTATAATTCAAAGTTCAGGAACCAAGCGGAAAGGCTTTGCCAGAGGTGCCTAGTGTGTCAGCAATTCAATGCAGGAAAGAGGACTGTAGTAGAGCAGAGTACCATTGGAAAGGCAGTAGGTCGCTTTGTCAGGATGCAGGCGGACTTTATAACAATGCCCAGATGCAAGGGATATAGGTATGTCCTGGTCATAGTTTGCCTGTTTTCCAGGTGGGTGGAGGCCTACCCAGCAAAGAAAAATGATGCCCTAACCGTAGCCAAACTGTTGCTCAGGGAGTTGATACCTAGGTTTGGAATTCCTGAGACGATTGAAACAGACCAAGGTGGGCATTTTGCCAACGATGTCCTGGATGAACTCTGTACAGCATTTAAGATGAAGCAAAGGCTGCACTGTTCATACCATCCAGAGGCTTCTGGGGTAGTTGAGCAGATAAATGGTACGATCAAGTCCAGACTGGCGAAGATGTGTGATTCCACCAAAATGAACTGGATAGAAGCTTTGCCCCTTGTGCTGATGAGTTTGAGAAGTATTCCGAATCGAAAAACAGGCCTGAGCCCCCATGAAGTGCTAATGGGGAGAGTGATGCGACAGGCATGGGTACCTGGACACAAACTGCTAAGCATTTCTGATGATTTGGTGCTAGAATACTGCAAGCAGCTGGGTGACCAAGTGCGTTCTCTCTCTCACCAGATTGGAGAGACAGCTGACGACTGGCCCAAGACTCCAGCACATAAACTGCAACCAGGTGATTGGGTGGTGTTAAAGAAACACACCCGGAAGAGTTGCCTTGGACCAAAGTGGGGAAAGCCAAGACAAGTGATCCTTGTCACCACTACTGCTGTAAAGTGTGCTGGTGTACCGAAGTGGATCCATGCCAGCCACACGAAGCGGGTAACTGGAGAAAACGCGACTGAAGCTGAAGGCAGCACAGCTGAGGAGACTCCCGAAGAGGGTCCGGATCTCGCTGACATCGAACTGCCGAGCACAAGTCGAGACGTTGATTGGTTCCCTGCCGACGACCAGGTTCATGATCCAATACGAACCAGGAAATATTCCTATCTAGACAGTGAGTGGGATAGTCCAGGTGAGACAGAACTAGAGGACGAAGGTCAGGTCAGCGAGACTCACATCACACCTGATCAGGAAGTAGGCCAAATAGGGACAGATCAAGACATCGACACTCCTCCTGAAACTCCGGAGTCTGGAAAGGGACAGATAGTGGTCAAAGTTGAAGTTCATGCGGAAGAAAATGAAGGGAACGAAGTGCATGAACAGGAGCAGATAGAACTAGATGAACGTGTTCAGGAAGTAGAAACCAAGTCGCCTGAAAGTAAAGAGCAAATACAACTCCAACCTGAACAAGGCCAGCTTAGGGACCAGGCAGAAGAAATAGATGAAAGACCTGGAACTAGTCAGACAGGAAGGGAAATAGACTCTGCCAACACCAAAGTGCCACAACGAAGTGAAATCAAAAGAGGGCACGAGGAAGGCCAAGTTTCCTCGACCACTGAAAGTCACAGAAGCAAGGGTGAACCCCGATACATCAAAAGGCTGAGACTCCGAATAAAGACAGTGGAAGAAAAACTAAAAGACCGAAAAAGGGCTGAAAGTGAAAGAAAAGCAGCCCGAGGCAAGTCTCTGAGGAAGAGCGACAGAGTAAAGAAACAGAACAGGCTGTATCGGAGCCCTGAATGGACATACTTGGTGTTGGAAGAAATTGATGAGCCCAACCACAGTGGCAAAAGTGACGAAGAGTCCAGTGCTGATCGGAGTTCTGACGAAGATCCTCCTTGAGACAAAGCCGAGTGAACCCTTGGTATAAAAAGACAAGGAGAGGTTGCAAAAGCCACCTGTAAGCTATAATGTCTGATTCAAGCGTAACTGGAAGATCCAGATTTAGGTGTTGCAAAACTTGCTGTAAAATATGCTTATGTAGTGTAGCTATGTTGATAGTGATGTGGATAGGACTAACAGTCTTCATACCTTTTATGATAAGTAAAGATCCTAACTTGTCCCCTACTGAACCTGAAACGTTAGACACAGACGTTGTACAGACTATAGAAACTCCACGAAGCTTAGAACGACGTGACAACCCAGTTAGTCTGAGACACACACGACCAAAATTAGAAGCATCAGATGAGGGTGGACTTCATTTTCACCAGATGAGAAACCGGACACACTTAAATGTTTTCGCTAACCTTTTAGTGCATTATGTAGAGGCTATGGAAATAGAAGATTGTTATGTCTGCATGAAGCTACCCACTTCTGTAGCTGAAGGTGTGACCTATCACCACTTACCCCTAACCTACGGAATTTCCTGTAGTATATTGGCAAGCTTGTTTTATAGAAGCACTTTACAGTACTACTATTCAAATGCTGACGTAATCTTTTCTGAACTTCCTATTAGGGGACACCTGAACCTGGTACATATTAGGAGCGAGGTAACCCGTTATATGGGAGAATATTTCCTGACTATAGGTGACATAGACTTAAATGAAGCAAGACAAGCTAATCTGACCTGTTCTTTGCAAGAGCAGGAAAAGATGTTTATAAAAATGGCAGACAGAAGGAGGGAAAAGTTTCAGAAAAAGGCAAATGACGAGAAGGATAGAGTCCCTAGGTGGGCAGAGCACATGGACAACACCTCGCAAGGCGAAGCTACTCCTGCTTTGTTGCTGGATTTTGAACGGAAAGGGAAACTTTGTCTCCATAGAGAAAGGACAGAATATTATAACAATGTATTCATCGGTTCCAGCGAGTGTGAACATAATTACAAGGTAATTGGAGGTTGGGGTTTCAAAAATGGGTCAGAACCTGTGTTTCCCGGAATTTATTATATATGTGGGAACAAGGCTTATTTCAAATTGCCGGATCACTGGTACGGAAGCTGCTACTTTGGTATTGTCTTCCCGAAAGTATACCATGTGAATAATGCTGCTGGAAGCAATGAAGAGACTAATGGCCTAGCGCGTAGAAAACGTGAAAGTGTAGGAGAAATTATAGGTGATATTTTTAGTGCACTGATACCTGGAATGGGGGTAGTTCTGAATACTCACAGAATCTGCAAATTGTCTACAGTAGTGGATCGGTTATCAACTGACACTGCTGCTGGATTCCTGCTGGTCAATACTGAGATGGTTGCGATCAGATCAATGGTTTTACAAAATCGCCTTGCTCTTGACACCTTATTGGCAAAAGAGGGCGGAGTCTGTAGAATGCTGAAGGCGCAACATTGTTGCACCTACATACCTGACAAAAGTATCAAACTTAAGAAATATGTAAGAAACATAACTAATTTGGAGAAAGAACTCAAACCATTGGAGGTTGACAGTGCCTGGACGAGACTGACTGGAGGTCTCTCCTCTATAGGTAGTTGGTTTTCTAACTTAGGTAAAAATCTTTTATGGAAAATATTGATGCCAATAGCTGGAATAGGGGTCGTTGCACTGATCATATTCATCTGCTGTAAATGTCAAAAATGCAAGAAGTACCCTGTAAATAAGAGAGGAATAAAACGTAATATTGATGAGTTAGAATTAGAAGAATTGAGGAATCAAATCTACAAAAAGGCAAAGAATCACCACTCTCATAGAGAAGCCGAAAGAAAACTCAACAATAAGTTTGTGGAAATTGAAATGCATGATATGGAAGAATGAAAGTTGGCATCTGTTTCCTTTATAGTGATGATAGTAAATATCATCAAAGAGGGGATTGATGGAGCAAGGATTAGCACGGAAAGCGACTTGCTCTGATTCAAGAACCTCGCCTAACTTGTAATCATATTAATTCAAACCAAAAAGGAGAAGCGTAGAGGTACTGATAGAATCACCCTCCAAAGTAAGCTTTTATAACCACAGAGATTCTATCAAAGAAAAGTGAATGAGTGATGTTTTTATATATATTTTTACCATTTACACCAGGGTGCTAGGCTCTCTCTTACATGTGGAAAGATGGGAGCACAATGTGCTTTTTAAAATACCCCTCACACTCTAAAAAACCAAGTAGAGTCATGCTTCATCATAGGGGTCTTCCCGCCCCTATAACGGGACGGGGCGTGCTACGACCAGACGAAATACGCGGGAGCACTAAGATGTGACAGAGGCTATGTGTGGGTGTATAGGAATCAGTGAAAGTGTAGGGACCTAACACTAGTGAGTGTGCAAAAAGTGAAAAAAATGAAAAAGATTTAAAAATTCCCTGGCTTGGTAGAAAAAAACAATTTTATTAGCTTCTCCAGCTGGGAACATTAAGAAGGGGTTGTGTGGTAGAGCATTAGCCACTACCTTGTCGACATGTTTCGTAAGCAGTCCCCTACTGCTTACTCATCAGGACCAAAAGAACAGTCCCTACTGTTATTTACTCAGTTTCTAACAAGTGATGCCTACTGTCCTATAAACAACCAACAAAAATAAGTTGGCTGTTTAGGCCTCAGGGCATGAGTTGGCCCAAGTGAGGCAGAAAAAATCGACCTATTATGGTCTCTGTAAGAAAAAAGGAAGAGAAAAACCAACATAAATTTATGCATGGACATTGTTTTCTGAATGGGAAAGAAAACAAACAAACGAACAGGTTTTTTCGTGTAGAGGACCACAATTTCAAATATTCAAAGCGGTTCTTTTTTCATACATGAAAATCAACTTGTAATTATGTGTCTCTCGGTATCACTGCCCTTTGTGGGAGACACCAATGGTACCGTTTTGTCGGGACCTTTATCATAGTATCACACACACACAACAACAATCGTGACTCAATGCATTTACAACAGACTAACAGAAGAGAGGGGAGGGGGACCTCCTTGCTAATGTTTCTGAAATGGTAATGGTGACATACTTATCTCAGCAGTTATCTATGCCCCATGAGGTTTTGCAGGCGAACGGTAATCTGCACAGTTTACTATGGAAAACAAGGTTTCATTTCAGGTGTTTGTTTAAAAAGCGCAGCGAGATATCAGTGCGTTTTATCTGCCCCTGCGACCCGTTTTTTAGAGACTCAAGGTCGGAGTCTATTACTTACGTCTCTGCTGCAAAAAGAAAGCATTGTTCCTACCCCCGTGCACCTCCGAGGATTGCCGGGCTCAAGTGACACGGTGTTTTTGAAAGCCTCTGTGCTTCCGCATTCGTTACGCGCTGGGTGCCGCCCCTTTCCTTGTGCTAGAGCGTCAACCATCTAATATGGCGGCGTGTTTTTGGCACGGCGGAAGGGCAGAGGAAGCGGAAGTCTTTTTTCTCTTTTCTCGATATCGTTTCAACAGCATCCAAGTGAAGTGATCATTTATATACCCTTGTTGTGCACAGATTCCATGTGGATTACAATTGGTACAGTGTTTTTTGGTGTATTTCAAATTGTATTTAAAAAAGGGGTTTGTTATTGATACAGCAACATCGTGGTAATTGATATTTCCAAGAGATAGGGGGCTGAGGCTGAAATGCTGGTTATAGCAATATGTAATCGAAGGGTTTCTTTGGGGCTTGATACTTGTTACGGCAGTGGATCTGTATATATGGTGATTGCGCAGTATGCTTATGCAGTAGACATAGAGACTTGTCATCTCCTCCTCGTCATCTCCTGAGGCGGAAGCCGGGAGACCACTTTTTTAAAAATTGTATTTTTTTGTGTCACCATTCAGTAACTCTTGCATTTTAACTCACTCACCCGTCTGCCACCACTGGAGCGGGCTCCAAAGCGCCGAAACAGCGACCCCTTCGCTGCAACAGAGAGATCCTAAAAACAAACTAAGCCTGACGCCATTGACGGCGAGGGAGAGAGGCCACGCCTACTCCTAGGCCACGCCCACCCGCCGATCAGAGTATAAAAACGCTGCCTTCAGCGCCACAAAAACAGAACCTCGTCATCTCCTGAGGCGGAAGCCGGGAGACCACTTTTTTAAAAAAATTGTATTTTTTTGTGTCACCATTCAGTAACTCTTGCATTTTAACTCACTCACCCGTCTGCCACCACTGGAGCGGGCTCCAAAGCGCCGAAACAGCGACCCCTTCGCTGCAACAGAGAGATCCTAAAAACAAACTAAGCCTGACGCCATTGACGGCGAGGGAGAGAGGCCACGCCTACTCCTAGGCCACGCCCACCCGCCGATCAGAGTATAAAAACGCTGCCTTCAGCGCCACAAAAACAGAACCTCGTCATCTCCTGAGGCGGAAGCCGGGAGACCACTTTTTTTAAAAATTGTATTTTTTTGTGTCACCATTCAGTAACTCTTGCATTTTAACTCACTCACCCGTCTGCCACCACTGGAGCGGGCTCCAAAGCGCTGAAACAGCGACCCCTTCGCTGCAACAGAGAGATCCTAAAAACAAACTAAGCCTGACGCCATTGACGGCGAGGGAGAGAGGCCACGCCTACTCCTAGGCCACGCCCACCCGCCGATCAGAGTATAAAAACGCTGCCTTCAGCGCCACAAAAACAGAACCTCGTCATCTCCTGAGGCGAAAGCCGGGAGACCACTTTTTTAAAAATTGTATTTTTTTGTGTCACCATTCAGTAACTCTTGCATTTTAACTCACTCACCCGTCTGCCACCACTGGAGCGGGCTCCAAAACGCCGAAACAGCGACCCCTTCGCTGCAACAGAGAGATCCTAAAAACAAACTAAGCCTGACGCCATTGACGGCGAGGAAGAGAGGCCACGCCTACTCCTAGGCCACGCCCACCCGCCGATCAGAGTATAAAAACGCTGCCTTCAGCGCCACAAAAACAGAACCTCGTCATCTCCTGAGGCGGAAGCCAGGAGACCACTTTTTTTTAAAAATGGTATTTTTTGTGTCACCATTCAGTAACTCTTGCATTTTAACTCACTCACCCGTCTGCCACCACTGGAGCAGGCTCCAAAGCGCCGAAACAGCGACCCCTTCGCTGCAACAGAGAGATCCTAAAAACAAACTAAGCCTGACGCCATTGACGGCGAGGGAGAGAGGCCACGCCTACTCCTAGGCCACGCCCATCCGCCCCTTTCCCCCCCTTAAAGATGTGCAATTTCCGGACGCGCAGCGGACGGGCGCAGCGGGCGCGCCGTCAGCGCGCCGAAGGCGCGCCAAAGGCAAGCCTGTCCGGGCCCAGACGGCCCTAGGACCAGACACTATGCCCAATTCACAGCCCCACCTATCCTACCCCCCGGATACCCTCCGCCTCTGGAACACAAAGAAAAATCCTCAGTGTGAATTTATCCTCAAGGATGACACCCCATTCACAGGATGTCCCCTCTGCGACACCCCCGAAGCCACGGAACTTAGCCACACGCTTCGACTGGGCCTTCTGAACTGCAGGTCGCTAGCAAAGCACTCGCACGAGATAAACCTCCTCACTCAAACCCTCTCGCTAGACGCCCTATTTCTGACCGAAACATGGTTGACCCCCAGCAACGGCTCAGACTTGGTCAATTCAACCCCCCCCGGCTACCAAATCTGCTGCCTTAATAGACCAGTCGGAAGAGGTGGCGGGCTCGCCATTCTCCATAAAGACCATCTCAGCTGCAGGATCAACGACGGTACGGTCAAGGACTGTGAAAACTGTAATTTCACCCTCCAGATCTCCCCCACCACCTCACTATCGGGTCTTCTGGTATACCGACCACCAGGCTCGATAGGTGACTTCTCAAGCACTCTGATGGATCACATCCTTTTAAAAACAATAGCAACGCCCAACTTTCTTCTTCAATGGGACTTAAATCTACACTTTTTAGACCCGGCAGACAACACTGCCGCTAATCTCCTAGCAGACCTCATGTCAGCTGACCTCCTGCTCCTGAACTCGAAACCCACTCACGAGAAAGGACATCTCCTAGACCCAGTTTTCACCAACATTAGGAATCTCCAAACCCAAGACCCTACCCCCCTTCCATGGACTGACCACTTCCTGGTCCCTATGCACTGGTCCTATCAGCCCACCTCGGTCCCTAAACAGAAAACCAGGATACTTACCAGACGTTGGCACAAGTTAAGTCCAGAAGAATGGGAAGTGAAGCTTAGGGAATCCGACGGCCCCCTCTCAACTGACCCTAACACCGCCGATAGAGAATTTAACAGCTGGCTCACCAAACCCCTAGACAGCCTCATCCCATTAACATGCTCTCTTAAGCATGCTAAAAGGATTAACCATGCTCCTTGGTACACTCCGCCCCTGAATATTCTTAGGAAGGAGTGCAAAAAAACGGAGCGAACATGGAGAAAAAACAAATTGGCGACGGACAAAAACGCCTATCAAACAGCTATGAAGGCTTACAAACAAGCCCTCCACAGCGCAAAAAGCTCCTTCTTTGAGGAAAGAATAAAGAATTCCTCGTGCTCTGCCAAAGAGACTTTTTCCATCCTTAAAGAGCTCCTCCATGTCCCAGCCCTCCCGCAGACACCCTTGGATCCCAAAGCAGCCGAGGAGAAATGCGTCAACCTGGCTAACTTCTTCGACAATAAAATTAAGAAAATCCTTTCCTCCCTACCTGCCACCAATCAGGCCACCCCTGGAATAGCCAAGGATCGTGCCCTCACGTCAGGAAACCCCACGGACAAACCCGAACCCCCTTGTCTAGCCTCATTCGGACCAGTCACAGAAGAAGAAGTGGCAACTACTCTAGCAGCCACGAAAAGTGGGGCCCCCAGCGATTCAGTCCCCGTACGGTTCACTAAAAACATCGCTCGGACCATTACAGCTAGACTCACGGACCTCATTAACACCTCGTTTGCCCAAGGAGAAGTCCCACAAAGCTGGAAGGAGGCCGTTGTTAAAGGTCTTCTGAAAAAGCCGTCGTTAGACCCCACGGACTTATCCAACTATAGACCCATCTCGCTCCTTCCTTGGATAGGTAAGGTCGCGGAGAAGCTTGCAAATAAAAGGTTGTCCCACTTCTTAGAGGCAAACCATCTGCTAAAAAACTCCCAAACAGGCTTCAGACCAGGACAGGGCACAGACACCGCCCTCCTGGCGGCCGTAGAAAACGCGAGGGAAATCATGGACACAGGAGGATCAGTGGCAGTGGTCCTCCTGGACCTTAGCGCGGCATTCGACACTGTAAGCCACCAGGTCCTAGCCCAGCGCCTAGAGAACACTGGCGTACAAGACAGTGCGCTGAGATGGCTCACATCCTTTCTCTCCCGACGCTCCTTCCAAGTCTGGGAGGGAGAAAGCCGCTCACCCTCAATCCCCCTCCGGTGTGGAGTGCCTCAGGGCTCGTCACTGAGCCCCACGCTTTTCAACGTGTATATGGCCCCACTGGAGGAGCTGGTCGCCCCATTCGGAGTCACGATCGTCAGCTACGCTGACGACACTCAGCTGGTCGTGACCCTCTCACACCCCAAGCTAAAGCCCTCCAACCTGCGAGACTGCCTCTCCTCCGTCCATAAATGGATGGGCGACTCTGACCTAAAGCTCAACGGGTCAAAAACAGAGATCCTGCTCCTCGGTCACAAAACCTCGAGTCTCCCCCCTAACATCTGGCCCGCCTGTATGGGTGACCCCCCCTCCCCTAAGACAGAGGTTAAGAGTCTGGGTGTGTGGCTGGAGACAGATCTCACCTTTAAGACACAGGCTAGGAAAACAGCCGGCATCTGCTATGGGCTACTTAGATCATGCAGAAAGGTGCTCCCCCTACTACCATTTCAGTCCCGCCTCCTGCTAATTCAAGGCTTAGTGTTAGCAAGACTGGATTATAGCAACGCTATTTACCTCGGGGCGCCGGAAGCCACCCTCCAAAGACTACAAAAAACCCAAAATGCCGCAGCCCGCCTGCTCACAAACACCCCAGCAAGAACATCGGCCAAACCTGCTCTAAGGAAACTTCACTGGCTCCCCGTGAGGGAAAGAGTTGCCTTCAAGGCCCTCTGCCTGGCACACAAGGTCCTGCACAACGCTGGTCCCCCCATTCTGAGCACTTGGATCACTCCATACAGACCGCCGAGAGCGCTCCGGTCTGAACAGGGAAACCTTATCGTTGTCCCTAGGGTGAAGAAAACACGGATCGGCGGCCGCAGATTTTCGGTAAACACGGCCAGAAAATGGAACGCACTCCCCTCGAATCTCAGAGCTGAACCAAACCTCCTACGATTTAGGAAGTCCCTCAAAACCCTCCTTTTTCCCTGATTTATTCGAAGCTTTCCTGTGCCCCCCCCCTTAGGAGTCCGAGGTTTCAGCGCTGGGATACTCGAGGGTGACTACGCGCTCTATAAAAACCTAAAATAAAAAATAAAAAATAAATCTCATGGTTAGTAGAATTGACTACTGAAGAGAGGTACAGTAAAACTAACCTACAAATGGCTCCAGGGTATGTCATCGTTTAATCCATGTTTGTGTGACTGGATGCGAAAAACCCATCGTTGTTCTTTTTCCAGCAGAAATCTCTCATTACTTACTAGTTCTATTACTGTCCATTTGATTTCCTCGGGTTTGTGGTTCATTTCGAGGAAATGGTTGGTCAATTTTGTACTTGTTTTTCTGCATTTGATTGTGCTCTTATGTTCACCAATCCTTACTTTGATTGCCCTGCTTGTCATGCCTACGTATTCCAGTTGGCATGGGCAGGTAATTAGATATACAACATTCGCACTGTTGCAGTTACTGAATGCCCTCTGCTCCCAGACGGTGCCATTCCTGAAAGTTATTTCTTTGCTTTTTTTGGTCCGCATACCTTGCATCCGCCACATGGGTAGTGACCCTGGACAAAGTTGGGGTCTCTTTGTATGTTGATGTTCGATTTTGGTCTTGTGTGAACCAGGACATCCCTCAAGCTCTTTGCTTTCTTGTGTGGGAACATGGGTTTCGATATGTCTAACCCACCACTGTTCAGGATTTTCCAATTCTTGTTGATGATCTTAGTAACTAGATTGGAACTGGTGTTATAAGTAGTCACGCAGATCGGACGTTTTTCTTCCTCTTTTGCTGTTTTTTCTTTCAACAGGCTTTCCCGGCAGTTGTTCCTTGCTCGTGTGTAGGCCTGATTTATAACATGGTCAGGGTACATCCGTGCTTTTAGTTTCTTTTTAAGGTCGCTTGACTGGGTTTTAAAAGTCTCAATCTCAGTGCAGTTCCTGCGTAGGCGCAGGAACTGCCCATATGGTAGATTGTTACGCAGATGTTTAGGGTGGAAGCTATTGTACATGAGGAGGCAGTTCTTGGAAGTGCTTTTAAAATGAGTCGTGGTCATCAGTTTCCCATCTTTGGGAAAGATATTTAGATCCAGAAAAACCAAGTTGCTCCTGGATACCGTGCTGGTGAACCTTAGGAATTCGTCCTGCAGATTTAGCCAGGTTAAAAACTGTTCCGAACCCTTTTCATCTCCATCCCAGATGATAAGGATATCATCGATGTAACGTTTCCATAGTTTTATCTTTGGTCTGAATGGGTTATTGGGGTTCAATATTTTTGTTACCTCTAGATGGTGTACGTACAGACCAGCTATACTAGGGGCAAATGTACTTCTCATGCTGGTCCCGTGCTTTTGTATATACAGGGTGCCTTCGTACTCAAAAAAGTTCTCCTTCAAAGCCAATGCACAACAGTTCATTACCACATTACGCGGTGTTTGGTATTCCCAAAAGTCCTCAAACAGGACATCCTCAATGATGTCTAGGGTGGCTTGGTGGGGCAGGCTAGTATACAGACTTTCAACATCACAGCTGATTAGCAGCTGGGATTCAGGGTCAAACCGTATCTCTTCCAGAAGGTTTAGCACTTCTTTTGTATCCTTCAGATACGTAGATGTTTTTTGGACCATTGGTCTTAGAAATGCGTCTGCGAACCTAGAAACTGGTTCCAGAACCGACCCAATACCCGAGACGATCGGTCTCCCGGGAGGCTTCTGGAGGTTTTTGTGGATCTTTGGTAGGGTATAAAGGTAGGGGGGTTCTCGGATTTTTTTGAATTAGGAAATCACCCTCCTTTTTGGTGATCCAATCATGTGACAGTGCCTCCTCGACCATGGTGCCTATCTTTGTTTGTATGCTGTTAGTAGGATCATTATTAATGACTCTGTAGTTTCTTTCATCCTGTAGTAGCCTCCTACACTCCTTGTCATAGTCTTCCACGTTCTGTATCACCGTTGCACCACCCTTATCAGCAGGTTTTATGATTAGCCTTCTGTTGTTGCTCAGGTCGCGTAGAGCTTGTCTCTCTTCACTGGTAATGTTCTGAAAAACGCGTTTTTCATTTGGGTTTATGTTCTCCAAATCCTTCATTACTGCCTTTTCAAAGGCAAGGAGTTCGACTGGAAGAGTGCTGTCCAGGGGTGTAAAATTGGATTTCGGTCTCAAATTTGTATCCCCATGGTCTGAGGTGTCCTCTTTGTCTTTAAAGAACACTTGCAGTTTTAAACGTCGCATGAATTCTTGGACTTCTTGGCAAAGAAGGAATTTATCCATGTTGGCTGTAGGCACATATCCCAGGCCTTTTTCCAAAAACCTTCTTTGTGGAGGGGTGAGTTCAGTGTCTGAAAGGTTGACAATCAAGCTCACTTCTTGCTCGTTGTGGCACCCGTCATGCTCCTTGTTGAGACTCGAGGAGTTTCTTCTTCCTCGGTGTTCCAGTGGACTGTGGACCCTCTCCGGTTCCTTCCTTTCGTTCGTTCTTGGCGCGCCCCTAAAAAAGGAGCCGATGGATCAAAGTATCCATAGTCCTGTTGCTGATAGCCCCAGGTGGGGTATGGTCCTTGTGGATGCTGGAAGGGTGGTGGTCCATATGGTTGTTGCTGATGGTACATCATGGGAGGGTTGAAGGTATTCCATCCTCTTGAACCCCTGAAATTGGGTCTGCGGAAATTCCTCCTATTTCCACGTGACCTTGGGCTTCTATTTCTACTCGAGCTTGAGCTGTTTGAACCTGAGTCAGATGTTTCATCATCTGTTACGTTGTCATTGGTTGTTTTATAATCGTCCCTGATATAGGGATAGATTCTCTCCTTTGTCCATCGGCTGTTGTCTTTTTTTAGTTTATCATATTTACTGTCTTTTAGATTAGTTTCAAACTCATTTAAGGTTTTGTTCATTTCGTCTAAATATTTCTTGATATCAGCTGGAGATTCATAGCTTTTGATACGTACTTCTATGGTCTGTATCTCCACTTTTAGCTCACTAGCCAATCTACTCGCTGTTTTTATAATAAGGACTATCCAGTCCCTAGTACATCGCCATGAAATTTTAGACCAATCTATTTTAAAGGTTTTGTCATGTAAAAAGAGGGCATTCAGTAACTGCAACAGTGCGAATGTTGTATATCTAATTACCTGCCCATGCCAACTGGAATACGTAGGCATGACAAGCAGGGCAATCAAAGTAAGGATTGGTGAACATAAGAGCACAATCAAATGCAGAAAAACAAGTACAAAATTGACCAACCATTTCCTCGAAATGAACCACAAACCCGAGGAAATCAAATGGACAGTAATAGAACTAGTAAGTAATGAGAGATTTCTGCTGGAAAAAGAACAACGATGGGTTTTTCGCATCCAGTCACACAAACATGGATTAAACGATGACATACCCTGGAGCCAATTGTAGGTTAGTTTTACTGTACCTCTCTTCAGTAGTCAATTCTACTAACCATGAGATCTAACCATGTGACAAGTCTCTATGTCTACTGCATAAGCATACTGCGCAATCACCATATATACAGATCCACTGCCGTAACAAGTATCAAGCCCCAAAGAAACCCTTCGATTACATATTGCTATAACCAGCATTTCAGCCTCAGCCCCCTATCTCTTGGAAATATCAATTACCACGATGTTGCTGTATCAATAACAAACCCCTTTTTTAAATACAATTTGAAATACACCAAAAAACACTGTACCAATTGTAATCCACATGGAATCTGTGCACAACAAGGGTATATAAATGATCACTTCACTTGGATGCTGTTGAAACGATATCGAGAAAAGAGAAAAAAGACTTCCGCTTCCTCTGCCCTTCCGCCGTGCCAAAAACACGCCGCCATATTAGATGGTTGACGCTCTAGCACAAGGAAAGGGGCGGCACCCAGCGCGTAACGAATGCGGAAGCACAGAGGCTTTCAAAAACACTGTGTCACTTGAGCCCGGCAATCCTCGGAGGTGCACGGGGGTAGGAACAATGCTTTCTTTTTGCAGCAGAGACGTAAGTAATAGACTCCGACCTTGAGTCTCTAAAAAATGGGTCGCAGGGGCAGCTAAAACGCACTGATATCTCGCTGCGCTTTTTAAACAAACACCTGAAATGAAACCTTGTTTTCCATAGTAAACTGCGCGGATTACCCTTCGCCTGCAAAACCTCATGGGGCATAGAAAACTGCTGAGATGAGTATGTCACCATTACCATTTCAGAAACATTAGCAAGGAGGTCCCCCTCCCCTCTCTTCTGTTAGTCTGTTGTAAATGCATTGAGTCACGATTGTTGTTGTGTGTGTGTGATACTATGATAAAGGTCCCGACAAAACGGTACCATTGGTGTCTCCCACAAAGGGCAGTGATACCGAGAGACACATAATTACATGTTGATTTTCATGTATGAAAAAAGAACCGCTTTGAATATTTGAAATTGTGGTCCTCTACACGAAAAAACCTGTTCGTTTGTTTGTTTTCTTTCCCATTCAGAAAACAATGTCCATGCATAAATTTATGTTGGTTTTTCTCTTCCTTTTTTCTTACAGAGACCATAATAGGTCGATTTTTTCTGCCTCACTTGGGCCAATTCATGCCCTGAGGCCTAAACAGCCAACTTATTTTTGTTGGTGGTTTATAGGACAGTAGGCATCACTTGTTAGAAACTGAGTAAATAACAGTAGGGACTGTTCTTTTGGTCCTGATGAGTAAGCAGTAGAGGACTGCTTACGAAACATGTCGACAAGGTAGTGGCTAATGCTCTACCACACAACCCCTTCTTAATGTTCCCAGCTGGAGAAGCTAATAAAATTGTTTTTTTCTACCAAGCCAGGGAATTTTTAAATCTTTTTCATTTTTTTCACTTTTTGCACACTCACTAGTGTTAGGTCCCTACACTTTCACTGATTCCTATACACCCACACATAGCCTCTGTCACATCTTAGTGCTCCCGCGTATTTCGTCTGGTCGTAGCACGCCCCGTCCCGTTATAGGGGCGGGAAGACCCCTATAATGAAGCATGACTCTACTTGGTTTTTTAGAGTGTGAGGGGTATTTTAAAAAGCACATTGTGCTCCCATCTTTCCACATGTAAGAGAGAGCCTAGCACCCTGGTGTAAATGGTAAAAATATATATAAAAACATCACTCATTCACTTTTCTTTGATAGAATCTCTGTGGTTATAAAATCATATTAATTCAACCTGTCCGTCCTTTATTTTGCATTTTCCCCAACACGCGGGTGTCCCCAGGAGGCTTGCCTGTGTGTCTTTTCATCCTAACAATGCTTGCACTACGGAAATGGCTGCTTTGCAGAAATCCAGTCTGCGCATGCGTCGGTCATACTCACGTGATGTGACGCACTCGCATTCTGGAGAGATTATGTTGCTCATGCGCACTGTTGCAAACATGGCCGCTTGTCTCTCACCACGCTCTCTGCTTGCCACCGCTGCTTCTGCCTATCTGTCTTTTTGCACTAAACTTTAATGCTATAGATATTATAAAGTAAGGGGTGCAGTGAAGTCTATAACGGTATACAGTGTGATCATTTTTACGTATGATTCTAATTTGTTTTCGCTTACTTTTCATGTACCGCGTATCTATGGGCTGGGGAAACGGGAGCTGCGCCATACTTGAAGCTCTTCTGAACCCTGTCACGTGACATGGGAGAAACCCCACTGCGCAGAAGCTAAACCAAGCCAGCTGGCTCCTGAAGCACGATGCGCCTGGGAACCCATATCGAAGATACTGCAGTCTACCTTGACTGCGCTACACTGTTGCTATATACTGTGCACTTGCATTGTCTTCTATATTCCTATGCCTGGGAACGTGAACCCAAGGGGCGGGTATGCGAAATTTAATAATAATGATGTGAACACTGAATTCTAGGAGGTGACAATGACCAAGTCACCTCTCCTGACCAATCATAATGTGGGAAACTGTCACTTGCAACATTTGTGGGTGGTCTAAGGGTCCCCAAACCGTATAACTGGCCTAGTGTAGCTTAGAGAAATTGTCCGACTTGTCCGAGTAGCAGACCTGTCACTGACCCTACGAACTCTATAGGTGATCAATCTAGAGTGCTGCGGAGCACTCTGTCCATACTTTCCACAAGCTCCTAGGGGTGGAAACAGTCCTAAGTGCTGGCGAAGCACTTTGCTGGGGAAATTCGAAAACCCAATCGGGGTTACTGGCGGATTACTTGCAGAGAGGGGTAACGCAGGCGTTGCATCCGAAGCTGTGGGTGTTGGTCGTACCTTGGTGAGCCCAGTCCTGACCCAAAACCTGAGGGGTATCCTGTCCTGACTGTCCGTGAGCTGTACCTGCTCGCATTCTGGTATTCCATTCCTTGAGGGTCCTTGTCCCCGTCTTTCCAAACTGACCCAGGGTTAGTCCTCATTCCTATCTAGGTAATTATTAATCTGTGGGTTTACGTCTTTCTATCTCTCTTTCTTCTCTTCTTAATAAAGCACTCTTGTCTGTGATATTGCCCTATCACCCTTTGAATGCAAATTACATGCAATTGTTTGTTAGAATCTCTCCACTTCTCTCCCTACCTGTAGGATATTATTAAATTGTCGCATTATATTAGTGTGTTCCATTTTTTCCCCTTTCCTTTAGCATGATTGCAGTGAAATTAGTAAGAATAGCATAAGTAGCCTAGTTTAAGTGCATATTTTAGGTCCTGTTTATGTCCCATGCCCTAGTTTAAACTTGCGGTGAATAGCTCTGTTCCTAATACTCTTACCCTGTAGTGTTCCCAAGTACTCTAATGGTACTTGCCCTAATTCATAGTTACATTGTGGCTTTGATCCTAATAGTTGATGTGTTGATTTGTATTTGCCTCATTATCTTGGCATATTCATTCTGAAATTTCTTGATAAATCTTTAAAACTCATCAGGTGTCTGTGGTCATTTTACAGTATAAAGTGTGGATAAATGTACTTGGTTTATAAAAGTTTTACTTCCTCTAGGAATCTTGTCACCTATCCACTGCTAGCTCCTGATCCGTCAGGAGTAATGTGCCTGTGGTAAGTCAGGTACATGAACAGGAAGTGGTGTGAAAGTCACCACCCGAATTACTCATAGTAGCGTGCGAAGGATTTCACCCGGTTCACGCAAACACTGGCAGTCATATGCACGCCAGGGCCCAGTGCGTGGAAAATTGGTAAACTCAGTGACCCGGGTGACTTGCGCGCTCTATCATGTTAACCAAGCGAGCGGTGGTATCCAAGAGCAAGAGGAGAGGAAGAAGGAACCGGCCGGGCGAGGTGAGCGGTACGAATGATGCGCGGTACGGAATGGCGCAGCTCTCGTCAGTTGCTGGTGGGCTTTTGCGGTGCAGTTACTAGTGGTGCTAGACTCAATGGAAGTTCCACACCAGTGGAGGACACAAATGCCGCGGAGGCTTATAGGCTCACTTCAGGCTTGAAGTACCTCGCTGTTACGCTGTTTCGCTGCTTACTTACCTTTATTTATTTTAACAGTCTTTTAAACATTTGTTTTCATTTTTTGAGTGGTTTTTATATTCATTGTTAGCTATTTTGACTGTGAGTGTTTATTCTATCAGTTAGCTCGCACCGCCATACTCAACGATTGGTCGAGGGTCTGTGGGGGCACTAATCCTTCCCTGGTGTGCCGCAGCTTTGCCATCTGTTGCAGAGGGAAGTGAGTACTTTGATTGAATCTCCCTCCCTCCTACTTCCTGTCTGCAGGGGCAGGGGCGCGGTCTAGTTGTTCCCGGCCCAGCCTATTTCAGGGCATGCTGGGCCGGACGTGCAGCGGACACGCCAAAGGTGAGCTTGTCTGCGCACGTCCATGCACCGGTTGCGCCCTGCGCCTGGAACACTGGCCGACCTGCCACTGACCCTATTAAACCCCTTAGCTATTCTAGAGAACAGCTCCTTGACCCACATAGGCAGGGGGAGTATTACTGTGGGCCTATGAACCTGGAAGCTCTTGTAGGATGTCAGGCATACAAGTGTACTGTATGTACTACACTCATTCCGATAGTCGTGGTCAGCAATACCTGGAATGAGAAACACCAGGTCTACTCTTTGTCCCCTGATCTTTCATTTATGGGCTACCTTAAGAATGCTAGATCTTTGATTAAAAATAAGGTAGAATTTAGGGATTTTGTGTCCCTTCGTAAGCCTGACTGGATATTTATCACCGAAACTTGGGCCAGAGAATGCTCTGGGTCAGACCTGGATGAGGCTATCCCCCCTGGTTATGCCCTTTCTAATTTTGATAGGGTAGGAACGATAGGGGGAGGCCTTGCCATATTATACAAGGATACTTACTCCTGTCTCACTGAGCCACTTACTACTGCCCGACCCCTTTCAGGCCCTATATTTCTCTTTGAAGGTCTTCTCAACTGATAGTTTATTGGAGTGGTGACATATCGCCTGCCAGGACCAAGAGGTATGTTCAGCCAGGTTTTTAGTTATCTAATAGAGCTCTATTTGGCAAGATTCTAATTTAACACTCCTGTGGGATTTTAATTTCCATCTGGAGAAGACCTTATGCACAGAAGTGCAACCTTTTTTTAGAATCTATGGAGTGCTGTGGCCTCTCCCAGCTGATTCTGAGTCCTACTCATACAGCAGGACACATTTTTTCGAACAACTCCCAGATCAGGGTGGAGGAACCTATTCAACTCTCTTGGTCTGACCACTATGCAATCCCATTCTAGCTGCAAATTGCAGCATCTAATATAGCTCACAATATTAAAAATAGGGTGGAGAAGAGGAGAAACCTTAGCCTTATTAATAAGGAGGATCTCCTTAACAACTATGTATGGTCCTCTCATTTGGATGCTGACTTATCTTATTCCGAGTTTTCCAACTGGCTTTTAGCAGCCTTGGACCTCATTGCTCCTCTTAAAGAGCATTATGCGGCCAGAAAAAGGTCCTTGGCCCCTTGGTTCTCAGAGAGACTGAGGAAACGTAGACAAGCATGCCGACATCAAGAAAGGAAATGGCGCTGAGATCTCAACTCTCCCGAAAGAGATTTGCACAAGCTTAAATTAAGGGAATACAAAATTGCCATCACAGAGGAAAAAATATTATTTTATTCTAAACTAGCAGCCCGTCCCGACGTTGTCTGGGTATGAATTGCTGCCGGCCAGTAGTATATTGTTTCATAGGATTTCGTTTTGATAGCATTTCTTATCAGTGACAGGCCTGTGAAACACTACGATTCACAGTGCACTGCTGATGCTCTTAAGAGTGCGCGTTCAGTAGTGTGTGAACTCGAATTTCCCTACTTTATTTTCCTTGCAATATTATATAGCGCGAACTTGACAACATGGCATGAGCACAATTTACATTACAGAAGAACACATTGATTTGTGGTAGGCACGGGGAGACAAAGCGATTTGCCTGGAATCACAGGATGTTGAGCTGATGCCGAGATTCTAACGTAGCTGCCCATCTCTTAAGTTCGCAATTCTAGAACTTGTGGTGGGAGGTGTGTCTAAAAGTGTATGTCGGTGCTGGGCATCAATGTGAGAGACCTGTGCATTTTTCCAATTGGTGGTGAAAAAATATGAGTATGTTGCTGGAGATGTGGGCTGCCGTGCCACCAATGTACTTACGGGGGAGGGTAAACACCCATTATTCCGCAAATTTCTTTTCGCATACCATCACTCTGCATACTTTCATTACGAAAGTACCATGACTCCGCAATGCCATTATAATGCATGGCATTACATTTTATATGCTTTTACCACGCATACATTTACAACGAAATTCGTTGTAAATGCATGAATGGTAAAAGCATGTTTTTTAAAAATGTTTGGATAAGGCAAGTATGGGTATAGGGGTATATGTTTTGGGGTACTGAGGTATATGTTTTAGGGTGTTTGGGTGTTTTAATGGTTCAGATATAGTTTTGGGTTATGGGGTACAGGGGTATTTTTAGGGTTCAGGGCTAGGTTTGGGTTTTTTTGGGTATAGGGGTATTTTTAGGGTTCAGGGGTAGGTTTGGGTTTTGGGGTACAGGGGTATTTTAAGGGTTCAGGGCTAGGTTTGGGTTTTGGGGTACAGGGGTATTTTTAGGGTTCAGGGCTAGGTTTGGGTTTTGGGATACAGGGGATTTTTTAGGTTTCTGGGCTAGGTTTGGGTTTTGGGGTACAGGGGTATTTTTAGGGTTCAGGGGTAGGTTTGGGTTTTGGGGTACAGGGGTATTTTAAGGGTTATGGGCTAGGTTTGGGTTTTGGGGTACAGGAGTATTTTAGGGTTCAGGGGTAGGTTTGGGTTTTGGGGTACAGGGGTATTTTTAGGGTTCAGGGGTATGTTTGGGTTTTGAGGTACAGGGGTATTTATAGGGTTCAGGGCTAGGTTTTGGTTTTGGGGTACAGGGGTATTTTTAGGGTTTAGGAATAGGTTTGGGCTTTGGGGTACAGGGTATATTTATAGGGTTAAGATGGGTTAGTGTTTAAGGGTGTTGGGGTATTTTATAGAGTAAGGGTGGGTTATGATTATGGTGTGCAGGGGTATTTAAAGTAGGGGTGGGCGGAATTGGCGCAAACTTGGTACAATAAATCTGCAATATTTCGTTCCGTCAGATTTCCAATTATTAAAACAGAAACCTTATATATTCAAGGTAAAATAACAAGTATTTCTACATGCTAAAATGCATATAGTCATTTCACAAAAGTGAAATTAGCTTCCAGCAAGCAGTGAGAGAGGTGATGATTTTGAGATCAAGCCCCTGCAAACTATTATGGGACGAGATTAGCAGTGGGAAGTGAATATTATAGTATCCAAATAATTCTACAAAGAGCTGCAGTTCACCTCGTTCTCCCCAGTTGTCCCCAAGAGGCAAATGCAATAGCATTTAAAATATTATACATCAAGCTGCAGTTCACCTTATGGTCCCTAGATGTCCCTGATGAGGCAAATGCAATAGCATTTAAAATATTACACATCAAGCTGCAGTACACCTCATGTCCCTAGATGTCCCTGAAGATGCAAATGCAATAGCATTTAAAATATTATATATCAAGCTGCAGTTCACCTCGCCGTCCCTAGATGTCCCTGATGAGGCAAATGCAATAGCATTTCAAATATTATACATCAAGCTGCAGTTCACCTCGTCGTCCCAAGATGTCCCTGATGAGTAAAATTCAAAAACATTGAAACCCTTTCATGAATGCTAAAAATTATGCTAAGCTTATCCCATAATGCTTTGCAGGGCCTTTTAGTTGTATTTTTGCCCATAACTGTGCTTGGGGTGGTTCTAAGAGAATGGGACCTCCACTGAATTACTATTTAAAGGGAGCAGGAATGTATAGAACCTGGGAAGAAAAAACAACACTCGTGACGGAATGCCCCCAGCGATTGTCACGCCCCCAGCACACACCCACAGCACAATGCAGACACGCCCACAAGGGACTACTTTGCTGGCACAGTTCTTTTACATTTTAAATGTATATGGTGGGCGTCTGCATAGCCTATGTCCTTCTGCTGCAACTGCCCTTTCCAACGCTGTATTGGGTTTTGGGATTGGTGCTGTGGTTCCCGAGTTTACCTGGCCAAAAGGTGCAAGTTCTCTCTTTATAATAGTAGTATAGACTAGCAGCCCGTCCCGACGTTGTCCCGGTATGAATTGCTGCCGGCCAGTAGTATATCGTTTCGTAGGATTTCATTTTGATAGCATTTCTTATCTGTGACAGGCCTGTGAAACGCTCCGATTCACAGTGCACTGCTGATGCACTTAAGAGTGCGCGTTCAGTAGTGTGTGAACTCGAGTTTCCCTACTTTATTTTCCTTGCAATATTATATAGAGCGAACTCGACAACATGGCATGAGCTTATTGATTTGTGGTAGGCATGGGGAGACAAAGCGATTTGCCTGGAATCACAGGATGTTGAGCTGATGCCGAGATTCTAACGTAGCTCCCCATCTCTAAAGTTCGCAATTCTAGAACTTGTGGTGGGAGGTGTGTCTAAAAGTGTATGTCGGTGCTGGGCATCAATGAGAGAGACCTGTGCATTTTTCCAATTGGTGGTGAAAAAATATGAGTATGTTGCTGGAGATGTGGGCCGCTGTTCCACCAATGTACTTACGGGGGAGGGTAAACACCCATTATTCCGCAAATTTCTTTCCGCATACCATCACTCTGCATACTTTCATTACGAAAGTACCATGACTCCGCAA